>NC_090929.1:640057735-640778273 GCF_040938575.1 Ambystoma mexicanum
GAGGATACCTTGGTCTCTGCAATGGAGGAAGACCTTATGCAATTGGGTCGCTATTGTAGTCCCCCCCAGTTTTTTCCAGGTCTCAATCGGGAGTCCATTAGGACCTGGTACTTTCACCGATTGCAACTGGGTGATGGCCTCCGATATTTCGGTCTCGGTAAGGTCTGCATCCAGCTGTGTACATTGAGAGTAAGTCAGCTGGGGGAGGACAATATTGTACAGTATGGAGAAGTCTACTGAGGCAGTTGGTTCCCGGTATAATGTGGTGTAGTACTCCACGAACGTCTCTGCTATGGCAGAGTCCTGGTGTACCAGCTCATTTTGGCTATTCATAATCGCCCTGACATGTCGGTTTCCTTCCTCTCTTTTCTCCAGCCAAGCCAGGAGTTTACCTGCTTTTTCTCCGTGTTCATAAACACGTGCCCTAGTTACCAAGCGGGCGTTTCTTGCATTATCGAGTACAATATTCAAGAGACATTCTTTGGCCTTTTGAAAAGAGCGGTGTATCTCCGGGGTACTATTTTGTATATAACTAGTCTCCCACATTTCGGCCTTCCTCTCTGCTTCCGTTACTCGACGGGAGTGTTCTTTCCTTTTTGCGCTCGTCCAGGAAATCACCTCACCTCTAAGCACAGTCTTATAGGCCTCCTAGACCACCGCTGGGCTGCCCACCGAGGAGGAGTTTATCTCGAAATACTCTGCAATCTTCTCGTGGATGTGCTCCACAAAGTCTGGGAATCCGAGATAGTAGCTATTTAACCGCCATCCTCTGGGGGTAAGGCGCATTAACTGCCACTTCCATCAGCATGGTTGAATGGTCTGAAATGCTCCGGGGGAGCAGCGTTGCAGCAGTGACTCTGTAGGCGTCTGGAGTCGGAAGGAAACAATAGTCCAACTGGGACAATGAAGCATGTGCCCCTGATTGGAATCCCCTCTCCTGTGGGTGAGCATCCCCTCTCCTGTGGGTGAAGTTCTCTCCACACATCACTTAGATCCAGGGCGGACACAAATGTGTTAAGGCTGGTGGGATTGTCAGGGTTACGGCCCCTAAGATGGGTGCGGTCTCTCGTGTTATCCATGACATCATTGAAATCACCCCAAGGACCCATAGGTCCGGATGGTATTGTCACGTCCCCGATCCTGCCCTCCTCCCGACACTTACCCGGCACCATCCGTTCCCGTACCCACCACCCACACCAACGGGGAAGACACGGCAGGCGGGATGTCCGAGGGGGCAGAACCACCTCTTTTCACCCATTTCCGTGCTGACGCTTGCCATGGCGCCTCATCCATGCCCAACGGCTCCGGTGTCGTCGGCTCCAGCTCCCGCGCACGGGGGAACCCGATCGCGTCTCGCTCAGACGATCACGTGACTGGTCACGGAATCGTCTGTAGCCAACGCCGGCGTCCACATTGGACAAACACCAATCACTGATGGCGTCCGACCTCACGTGACGCTCCTGTGCGGTCACGTGCCCTGTCACGTGATCTAACTTTCCTTCAAAAGGAGCTGAGAGGAAACACTCAGTGCTTCACAGCTGTTTCTACCAGAGACCTGTTCGGCATTACCCTCTTTCTTCTTGCTACAGTTTGGAACTCGACCACGGAACGTTACTCGGACTTGTCTTGGATTTCCCTTTGGATTCGACGTATCTTCTGGACCCTTGGAACTCATGACCCCCCTTTCTGGCCCTGGAATTGCTCTGGATTACCCTTTTGTCTTGGCGAACTTCTAACCGCGCAATTCCTGTCTATCACGTTTTGCCTCCTGAGTCATTTGGGGTTCACCACCTGGACCTTGGATGGACTTGCTATCTGGTCACGCTCTGGCTACCGGTGTGAGTGGGAGGAAGTGCTGTACATCCCAGCCTGCTGTCGGTCTTCCCTCGTTGTCTATTCAGGTTTCCCACCTGTCCTATCATCCCCAGGGTAAGCTTTGTCGTTTTTCCTTGTCTGCTTGCACTGCCATTATTGTTCAAAGTATACCTGATCCTAACCTTTGCCTTACAGCACTCAGGGGTCCTTCCGGTGTTCCCGGTATCTGACTGACGACGCCACTCATCACCTGTGGCCTCAAAGATTGCTAGGGCAGTATTCTTTACCTGCTCGAGCGGTACTTGGGGACGGAGGTAGTTTATAGCTGCACGACCATCAAGGCGGATCACCAAGATCAGAACAGACTGTGAAGCCTACTGGTCGTCCAGCTATGGACACCTCAGCCGGGGACCCCGTGACAGCTTTAATGCAGGCAGTGACAGCACTCAGGGTCGACATGGCAACCGCTACTGCAAACCTACGCGCTGATATGACCGCTGCCACCACCGCATTACACCACCGCCTCGACACGGTACTAAGTGCACGCCATCCCTTACCTGCAGAAGCTGAATTAGATGAAACCATTCCTCCCCAAAACCCTCCTCCTGTCATACTCCCTTCCTTCCCGGCCGCTCCTGTGGTGATCCAAAACCCTTTTCCCTTGGCTGCTCCCGAAAGATACCAGGGCGACCCAAAGAAATACCGTACTTTCATCAATCACTGTAAACTTCATTTCATGTGTCGTCCTCAGGCTTTCCCCGATTCCGTATCAAAAGCAGCCTTTCTTCTCTCCCATCTATCTGGGGTAGCCGCCACATGGGCCAATCCATTGCTGGAAAACAACCACCCTGCGTTGTACGATTTTGAGTTACTGACCCAAGAGATGGCAAAAGTATTCGACACCAGGCACAAAGCACAGTCTAGAGACATGGAATTCCTAGATCTCACGCAGGGTCGGTCAACCCTCATAGAGTACATCACCAGGTTCAATCAGTTGTCTGCTGAGACCTCCTGGCCAGAAAATAAAAAGGCTGTGGTGTATTACCGGGGTTTATCTGGGGTCATGAAAGATGCCTTATCTGTAGTGCCTACACTTCCCACAGTATATGCTGATTTGGTGGACTTAACATTACAAGTCGATGCCAGGCGATCAGAGCGACGCGGAGAAGGTTCATCCTCGTTCCCACTTCCATCCATGGCCATTGCTACCCCCGAACCCATGCAGATAGGCGGGACCCGCAGCCCTATCTCACACGTCGAACGAGAGCGCAGGAGAACGGACAATGCCTGTTTTCACTGCGGTCTCAACGGGCATTTCATAAAAGAGTGTCCTCGCCGTCCAAAAAACAGAAACCCGGGTTTTCAGAAGGCTCGCCCCTAAGATCAGAGGTGGGAGCGAGTACTATCCGGAATACCTCTGAACCTACCTTCGGTCCTGTGCGACCCATTATAGTGCAGGCCTTTCTGAACCATGCTACAGGTTCTCACGCCGTGTCAATAGGGATAGACTCAGGTGCTACAGGCTGCTTCATCGACATAGCCTTGGCCGGTTCCCTGGACCTGCCTTTGGTCACGAAGAAATGTCCCGAACCGGTCCAGGCGGTGGATGGTACTTCTCTTGCCTCTGGTCCGATCCGGCAACAGACCGCTCCCTTAGAGTTGGTTGTTCAGGAAAACCACAAAGAGACGATCTCATTTGATCTCATTTCCACCCCTCAGTTCGGAGTAATATTAGGCATTCCTTGGCTAAGGCTGCACAATCCCCTCATCAACTGGGGGACGGGTCAGGTTTCATTCGAATCCGAAACATGTCAACACTACTGCCTACTGGCAACACCTCAGTTCTCCAGTCCCGCGGGAATCCTGGGAAGCGTCACATCCATGGCTATAGGGGACAACACTGACCACCACGATACGCACACAGTAGGGGCTGTCACGGGTGGGATACCTGCTGTTTACCCAGATTTCCAGGCGGTATTCGACAAAGGTTCTGCAGAAGGCCTACCCCCGCATCGACCTTACGACTGTCCTATCAACCTGATTCCTGGCGCATCTATCCCGAAGGGTCGTATCTACTCCCTGACTCAGGTAGAAGAGCGGACCTTGCAGGAGTATATCCAACAGGCTTTACGGCTAGGACATATTCGTCCATGAACTTCTCCGGCTGCAAGCCCTATATTCTTCGTTCCGAAGAAGGAAGGGGACCTTCGTCCCTGTGTCGATTATAGGCGCTTGAATGCCGTCACAGTGAAGAACCGCTACCCCATACCTCTGATCACTCCCTTGCTGGACAAACTCACCCATGCCACAATATACACCAACCTCGACCTCCGCGGGGCATACAATCTTATTCGCATGCGTGACAGTGATGAATGGAAAACGGCCTTCTGCTCACGACAAGGCCTATTTGAGTACACTGTCATGCCTTTTGGTCTATGTAACGCCCCGGCTACCTTCCAACACTTTATGGACGACGTGTTCAACGATATCTTGAACACTTATGTTATTGTTTATCTAGACGACATTCTGGTGTTCTCCACTTCCCTTGAGGAACACATAACACATGTCAGGGAAGTATTGTCGCGACTACAAAGCCACGCCCTTTACGCCAAGCCCGAGAAATGTACGTTCCATGCCAATCAAATCGAATTCCTGGGGTTCCATATCACGCCCAAGGGGCTCTCTATGAATCAAACCAAGGTTCGGGCGATCGACGAATGGCCGACTCCAACCAATCTCCAGCAGCTGCAGTCATTCCTAGGATTCACGAACTTTTATCGGAGATTCATATCAGGGTTTTCTTTGGTTGCGGCTCCACTCACGGCACTCACTAGCCCTTCTGTCCCCTATGTATGGTCCACGGCTCAGCAATCTGCTTTCGATATACTGAAAACCCTGTTCACCACCGCTCCGGTATTACAGCACCCTGACCCCGACCTTCCGTATATTCTAGAAGCAGATGCATCTTCCTATGCATTAGGTGCGGTGTTATCCCAGACCTGTCCTACCACCAACCGTTTGCATCCAGTAGCATTCCACTCCCGCAAGTTCACGACTACCGAACTACACTACATGGTTACAGAAAAGGAACTGCTGGCTATTAAGGATGCACTACAGGTCTGGAGACACCACCTTCTAGGTGCCAAACATCAAACCACAGTGTTTTCTGATCATAAAAATCTCCAGGACCTTGCTTCCTTGAAGTGTACAAACAGTCGCCAGGTTAGGTGGCATCTTTTCTTTGCCGCGTATGATTTTGTGGTCAAACACAGGCCCGGTGTTGGACACGGTAAAGCCGATGCCCTGTCCCGTTCACCTGGGGGGGAGACCCTTCCCTTTTTTCCGGACACCCTGTTGGGAAAGAATCATGTAATCTGTCTATGCACACCGACTCCCTCCTTGTTGTCCACTATCCGCCAATGGGCCTCTCAGTACCCGCAATCACTGGCGGAATGGGACCCGGTCATGCAAGATGGGTTGCCTTTCGTTCATGGGGTTAAACTCCTTCTACCCACAAGTGAAACCCGGAACCAAGCGTTGACCTGGTCCCACGACGCTGCCATCAACGGTCACCCCGGACAACTTCGCACCTTAGATCTCCTTAAGCGTTGGTGCTGGTGGCCTACGATGAAGCGTGACGTACGTGACTACGTCAATACCTGTGCGGTGTGTGCCCAGGGCAAATCGCGCAGGGGTCGGCCCTTGGGTCTACTCCTTCCTCTCCCGATCCCTCCACGACCTTGGCATACGATCTCCATGGATTTGGTCACTGATCTCCCCCGCACTCATGGGTTTGACACTATTTGGGTCATAGTTGACTCGTATACCAAATTTGCACGTTTCATACCCTGTAAGGGAATACCTTCAGCCCCTGTCTTGGCCAAACATTTCTGCAAGCATGTATTCTGTCTTTTCGGATTGCCCCATGTGTTGGTCTCTGATCGTGGTTCCCAGTTCACTTCCCGCTTTTGGCGGGCCCTAACCGCTCTGTTAGGCATAGATGCCCGATTTTCCTCTTCGTATCACCCGGAGAGTGACGGTCAGACTGAAAGGGTCAACCAAACGTTGGGACAGTACCTGCGCTGCCTGACACTGCAATACCAGGACACATGGCTCAATCTGCTACAACTTGCGGAGTTTGCCTACAACAATGCTCTGCACTCGGCTACCGGTTACTCACCTTTCTTTTCGCTCTACGGTCAGCATCCTCGTACCCTCCCCATTCCAGACTTTTCCTCTTCCGACACCCCAGCCGCATCGGCTTGTGCCCGAGACATCGTATCTGTCCACGCTCAGACCTTGGTCCACTTACGTGAGGCACAGGCTTCCATGAAGGCGGCTGCTGACAAAAAGAGGGCTGTTCCGCCCTTTTACGGGGTGGGGGATAGGGTTTGGCTGTCCACTCGTCATCTACATATCCCTGGCTGCCGCAAGCTGTTGCCTCGTTTTGTGGGTCCTTACAGAGTGGTCAAGGTTCTGAACCCGGTGGTGTTGCGTCTGGCGGTTCCCTCCGCCTGGCGGATCCACCCGGTTTTCCACGTTTCTCTCCTTAAGCCTTGCCTTGGCCCTACCCGCTTGGTTTCTCCTCCTGCTCCCGTCTCTGTCTCTTCTCACGATGTATATGAGGTCCGGGCTATTTTGGGTTCTCGTGTCCATAGGGGTGTCCTGCAGTACTTGGTGGACTGGTTGGGTTATGGCCCTGAGGATCGATCGTGGGTTGCTTCCCGGGATGTTCATGCCCCCCGTTTGTTGGCCCGTTTTCATCGTGACAATCCTTCGAGCCCACGCGGTCGTGGGCCTTTGGGGGGGGGGCTCTGTCACGTCCCCGATCCTGCCCTCCTCCCGACACTTACCCGGCACCATCCGTTCCCGTAACCACCCCCCACTCCAACGGGGAAGACACGGCAGGCGGGATGTCCGAGGGGGCAGAACCACCTCTTTTCGCCCATTTCCATGCTGGCGCTTGCCATGGCGCCTCATCCATGCCCAACGGCTCCGGTGTCATCGGCTCCAGCTCCCGCGCACGGGGGAACCCGATCGCGTCTCGCTCAGACGATCACGTGACTGGTCACGGGATCGTCTGTAGCCGACGCCGGCGTCCACATTGGACAAACACCAATCACTGATGGCGTCCGACCTCACGTGACGCTCCTGTGCGGTCACGTGCCCTGTCACGTGATCTAACTTTCCTTCAAAAGGAGCTGAGAGGAAACACTCAGTGCTTCACAGCCGTTTCTACCAGAGACCTGTTCGGCATTACCCTCTTTCTTCTTGCTACAGTTTGGAACTCGACCACGGAACGTTAATCGGACTTGTCTTGGATTTCCCTTTGGATTCGACGTATCTTCTGGACCCTTGGAACTCATGACCCCCCTTTCTGGCCCTGGAATTGCTCTGGATTACCCTTTTGTCTTGGCGAACTTCTAACCGCGCAATTCCTGTCTATCACGTTTTGCCTCCTGAGTCATTTGGGGTTCACCACCTGGACCTTGGATGGACTTGCTATCTGGTCACGCTCTGGCTACCGGTGTGAGTGGGAGGAAGTGCTGTACATCCCAGCCTGCTGTCGGTCTTCCCTCGTTGTCTATTCAGGTTTCCCACCTGTCCTATCATCCCCAGGGTAAGCTTTGTCGTTTTTCCTTGTCTGCTTGCACTGCCATTATTGTTCAAAGTATACCTGATCCTAACCTTTGCCTTACAGCACTCAGGGGTCCTTCCGGTGTTCCCGGTATCTGACTGACGACGCCACTCATCACCTGTGGCCTCAAAGATTGCTAGGGCAGTATTCTTTACCTGCTCGAGCGGTACTTGGGGACGGAGGTAGTTTATAGCTGCATGACCATCAAGGCGGATCACCAAGATCAGAACAGGTATATTGCCATTATATTCCCCACCTCCCCCAAAAGCCCTTTCGTGAGTGTGGGCGGGGCATATATGGCCAGGATGCCTATAGATTTGTTCCACAACATACCCTGCATCATGACAAATCTTCCGCTAGGGTCCTGCTCCATCGAGGTCAGAGTAAACGGAAGCCGTTTGTGTAATAGGATCAAGACACCGCGGGAGCCCATGGTAAAGCCTGCATGCAGCGCAGTACGGTAGTTGGTCCTGTGGAAGAGATTACGTGTCGTGCCAGACAGATGGGACTCGGTAATGAGAGCAATGTCTGGCGAATGCTGACTGAGAAACTGGGTGACCAAACGTCTCTTGACCCCAGATCCCAACCCGTTAACATTCCAGGTGAGGAGCTGCAGGGACCTATTAGGCCCATCTCCCCCTAGGTGATTATAAACGTGTGCCATGCCCTGGTATATTCATGTCACCACTGGTGGCGTGATTGCATATGTGTATGAACCGATTCAGGTATGTGTATGTATTGCCGTGTGCACACATCCGCCTAAATACTGGAACACTGAACCAAAATAACCAGTATCCCTCCCTCGCCCTCCCTATACTCCACCTCAACCGGAAGTATCTGTCGCCCGAACATTAGGTAGAAGCCCGGTGGCCACCACTGCCAGAATAGCATTGTAAAAATAGGAACCCAGGATCAACATGACACCTCAGACAGTGTACCACCTCACAACTGACCTCCCAGTTCATTCAGACTATGGGCCTCATTACGACCCAGGCGGTAAGTTACCGCCTGGGCCGTGACTTTACCACCATGGCGTAAACTATGTTTACGCCATGGTGGTTGGCGGACTTACCGCCCCATTCCGACCTTGGCGGGGCGGTAAGTCCCCAATCCCCATTTACCCTTCCCCATTCCCATTTTTGCCCCATAGGGCATAATGGGAGTGGGGAAGGCGTTAATTAGGCCACCGTAAATTACGGTGGCGTAATTAACTCCATGGTCCCTTAGCGCCATGGATTTTAACACCTGCTAAAAGCAGGTGTTAAATCCGCCATGGCGCTAAGGGACCTCGTACTCAGGCGGTAAGGGTCGGCGCTGTTTACGCTGCCGTAAACCCCTTACCGCCTGGGTCGTAATGAGGCCCTATGTCATACACAAAGCATTAGCTTCAGGGGTATGCTTTCTGTTCCGGCCCATTTTGTTCTGGTGGCGGGGGTTGCCGCACAAACAGACCATGATTCAGTCGTATCCGCGGCCTCCCCCTGGGGTTCGGGTCGTCCTCCCCCAAGTTCCCCTCAATGTGGATTTCCGCCCTCCTCCAGGCTTCTTGCAGGTCTGTGAAGTGCAATGTGGTTACCATTACAGTAAATCTTCAAGTGGGCCGGAAAGAGAAGCCCATATTTCACATTCATGGAGTGAAGTTTCCTCTTCAGATGTTCGAAGGACTGTCTGGCTTTTTGCACCTCACTGGTATAATCTGGGAAAAAAGCCATCTTGAGCCGTTATGTGTAATCATCCCTTTTGTGCGGGCCATCTGCAAGATTACGTCTCTGTCCCCATAGTTTAAGATTTTAGCAATGAATGTTCTTGCAGGGGCACCAGGGATGGGTCTTCCAGCCGGCATTCCGATAGGCTCTTTCAATCGAAAAGAATTTGGAAAAGGATTTTGGGGCAAAAAGGTCCGCCAACCATTGTTCCAAGAAGAGTTCCATGCTGGGCCCCTCTGTGTTCTCCGGAAGGCCCTGAATGCGAATATTGTTGCGGCGCGACCTGACCTCGCCTTCATTGACTCACGACTCCAGGGTCTTTAGACGTGATAATGTCTGCGAGAGTTGCTAGTGTACCCCACCAAGGTCATCTTCCACTCCGGAAATGCAGTGTCCAGCGGCAAGCGTTTAGACCGCCCAAGGATTGCGGCTCTTTTGGTGCAGCCCGCACCCATCCATGCTCAACGGGAGGACGGGGTGATTCAGCTATGTCCAATCTCGCGCTGAGCCGCCGGGGCACCTCGCTGGTCCAGGCAGCGCGCGTTCGGTGGTGAGGGCAGCCAAAGTCAACACCACAGGTTCCCGGCAACGGTTTCCTGCCTCCGCCGGGGCACAGCGCAGCCACCCCCGCTGGGGATCTTGAGGTCTCAGGATCCTGTCACGTGTGGCGGTGTTTCGTCACTGCTCTCCTCCTTCATCCATGGACGAGCCCCTCGGGCCGCCACCGCCTTCCAGTCCACCCCCTCCGCACTCCGTACCAGGCGATCCTTCCACGGGTCCACCAACCATTCTGTCCGCTCGGGATAGCCTGTATACTCCTTCTCATCCCCTGGCCCACAGGAAATAATCTCGGGGTCCGTCATCTGCAGCACTGGAGCTCACGCCCCACTTCCACACACCAGATCGCTGCTATTATTCGGTCTGGCACCATACTCGGTCTCCCAGTCGTAGCACTGCTCCGGCGGCCATTTTCTCCCTCGCCACGTATGCCCACGGGCCCCTCGCTTTGCGGCCAATATCTCTGGTGATAGTCTATGGATTTGGATTGCTCCTTCTGCGTTCGGTCATTCCACAGCTCAATGAGACACCGTTCAGGTGTGAGTTTAATTCAATTTAACAGGATATTTCGGCAGTATTCAGTGGCAGCCCCCGGGAGCTTCTAAAAATTGACGTCTTCATCTCTTGGCAGTTGGCCACACCCCCCAACATATGTTGATATTAACTAAGTAAGTTTGGTTCACCCCAACTACGCGAGAAAGGGTATTTAGTTGTATGCAGTGGTTGTTCACATCATATGTTCACCTAATATATCATGTGTTATTTGTAGGGATTTCCCAGCCGCTAACTAGCTGGAGCCGAACCAAACGGTCCTACTACTATTTAGTGAAGGCACAAGAAGAAGCACAACACAGCGCCCATCCTTTATCAGGTAGCGCTTCATAATAATACCTGTTAACAGGAGAGTGAGACACATGTAATGCTAATTATGAATGACGACACGACTCAGTAACCCTTACTTAAATGTGTTTGTTTCAAACAGCTAATTTGGAAATATAATAAGTACGTCAATCAGCGATTTTACTACTATCTTATTGTAACAGACAGACCTGACCCATCAGAAGGGTTAAGAATATTTCATTTGTTTACTGGCAAGCCTCCATGTCCCTGTTTAGTTTGTTAAGGAATACTAAGTTTGTATTCTGTTAACAGTTACATTTTTTGGCGTCATCTATTTACAGATTGACAATGGCTCTTTTGTGGAGTTTTTATTCCACGGACCAGAAACCAACCACTTACCTACTTATCACCAAACTGGTCTTGATTTGTGAGCACACACAGTTAGCAGGGTATCACCCGCATGTATCCACAAGCAGGGGGCAGATAATACTTAAGTGATATACTTATGACACCAACTTTGATGAAATCAAACCCTTGCATGTTATATTGACACCTGGTATCTCACACAAGGACCTTATCTATTATAATTAATATCAATAATGTAGCAGTACAATGTAAGCCATGATTGGTTGACAGAAATATTGTGACATATGGTGAAAGGTAACCCCAATTGGATATTTTGCTTAATAATTAGTTAACATGTTATATATTTTTTTTTCCATGTTTCGTCTGTTATTTCTCCTACATATCCAACTCCAACCTGGTATGTGAAATTAATTTATTACTAATGTTATGATTTCACTTTTCATTTTATTTAACACCATTTTTGTGACTATTTATTGAAAAATGTCTTATCTGATATGATTTGATTAATTTTTAATACCATAGTAATAGAGTGAGCCCATATTTTCCACGTGTGTTGTAAGTGTATTCAGTTCCTGGCATTGAAGTTGGCTGAAAGTAACACATTTTCAGAAGTTTGGATCGGAATCCCATTTCTGTAGTTAAAGGTGAGAAGAACGGTATGGGTGCATCAGAAGCCACCCAACGTATGCATTGTGGGTGGATTTCAACAGAGCATTTGCTAAAAGGTTTAGTATTAGCAGAGTTTAGTGCACAATTTGTTGCAATTCGGTTGCAATTTCTGAAAACATTTGGCAATTTTGATGTGTTGCGGGTCTAGCTGTGTCCCGGGGGGCTCTGCACACAGATTTTCTGGTGTATAAAAGGAGATTTTCTGCTTCTGCCAAATCTAGCTAATGGGCTTTGGAAATATTGTCACCATAGTTTGTAGCACATGCAGTAGACATGCTCGGTGCTAGAGCACGCCAAAGCCAGTGCAAATGATGGGCTCCATTGACAATAAAGTGAATTTTGTGTCTAACACTGAAGAGGGTGTGGAGAAAATTAAACACAGAAGATATATGATAAGAAGCAAGGTGTGGATAAGAGCAATTCATTGAGGAGATAATGGGTTCCTCCTTAAACTAAACTACAATAAAATATGAGAAGTTCTTGCCTCTTCTAGCTGTGGGGTAATGCGCATGTCTTGGACCAGCACAGGGTTCTATACCCAGTCCCTGTCCCGTGCTTACAGACTGGAGTCTCATGCAACACAAAAGAGGTGAGGGCTGGAAGATTTGGAATTAATCCTAACCTCTGGCATTGCTCTGGGCAACTCGCCAGACCATCATTCTTCAGCCTGCCACGCCATTAACGAAGAGGAAAAACATATGCAAATCAGGGTTGGTACCACCCCAAAAGGGGCAGTCTAGCCCGAATTACTAGGACACATCCCTTCTGCACAAGACCACATGCTCCCCAGACATGTTTCAGCCTCATTGGGCATCATCAGTGCAGAGCAGCTTGGGTCTCTAGGCCCAGCCTGCTCAGAACCCACATCTGGGCATACCCGTCCCACTCGGGGTGACTTATGCAACACAAAAGAGGTGATGGCTGGAAGGTTTGGAATTAATGCTAACCTCTGGCATTGCTCTGGGCAACCCTCCAGACCATTGTTCTTCAGCCTGCCAAGCCATTACAGAAAGGGAAAGACCATATGCAAATCAGGCTTGGTCCCACCTCAAAACGGGCAGACCAGCCCGAACTATAGGTCACATCCTTTCTGCAAGACACCACAAGCATCCCCAGACAATATTTCACCTGACTGTGCATCATCAGTGAGGAATAGCTTGGGCCTCTAGGCCCACAAGGCTCGGGACCCACGTCTGGGCATACCCGTCCTTCTTGGGTGACTTACGCAACACAAAAGAGCTTATGGTTGGAGTCTGGCCTGAAGTGTGATATAAGAAACTAATTTAATTGTGTTTTATTCTAGATACCAATAGTGTAGAAGGAGTTGCCTGACAGACATGCACATGGACGGAACTCAATGTATGTGAGCTGTTACACATTACATCACAAGTTACTTCATGTAAAAAGTATGTGCCATGCTTTCATTAGATTGCTTGATGTGTTCCTTTGTTGTCTTTTATTCCCGTCAATGCAGACAACAAGGAACAGCCTGCGGAGTAAAAATGTGTTGACACTGAACCTCATTCCTGAAGATGTCCGAGTCACACCCAACATCCTACAATGTTATTGATGAAAATACCGATATTGCAGACCACTCATTGATGATCAATTCTCAATCATAAAAGTTCAACTCCTTTTCTTGCAGTGAAGAAAAGGTAGGAAGTATAATATTTGTATATTAAGTAGGAGAGTTATGACACCAAGCTTTCTGAATTCTGTGAGCCTGCAGAATATGTAGCTGAATTGTTAAACCTATTCTGGGATGCTTGACTCGAAAAGAGCGGTGGTGGTGTTTGGATACTCATGCCTGTTTAATTGGACACTATTGGCAAAGAATGCAGACTTGGACATGACTAAATTGGACAAATGCATTAAAAGGGCACTGGACAGAAAGTTTGCTGATTATTTGTTGAGTAGCTTTCTGAGAACCTTAAAATGGATGCCACAATTTCCAGAAAAAGGGCAAACATTTGTACTGCCTTTTTGTAGTACTCCACCAATAGGTTACGCCTTGCCTAAAGTTCTTCTAATGGTGTATTCTTCTTAGCCAGATTGGTGCAGTCATTGTTGACCCCAACTCTCATTCTGCTGGAAACCCGTATCCAACAATCCCATGTATGAATTAAGGATTGAATTCAGTTAAAGAGCCTGCTGACTGGTATTTGTTGAGTCCTGACGAAGTTGCCGGAGGTTGAAGGAGACAAAAACAAGTTCTGACATGTGTCCTTTAAAATATAAATATGCAATAGTGAGCTATTGTCAGTGAGATCAGCATGTTTCTTAAAATAGGAAGAACTATTCTGTCCTTGCTATGCCTTATCCTCATAGTCCATCTGCACATTTATAATGTGTTCACAGTTGTCTTGTTATTTATGTTAAGTTGCTGGTTTATCGGGAGGATAGCTTTGGGGCAACGTGCTCGCCTTGGAAACAAGATGACACAGAGCAACACAGGTTCGATCCCTGGGTCCATGCTTAGAAACCTCTGGGCACTAAGCGTGTTATAAATAACCAATCATATCATATCATATCATATCATATCATATCATTATCTCAATTGTCTAGTTGCAGTGTCCCCCAACTGTGTTTCTCAAATAAAATTATAATTAAATGTCCTGTGACATTAAATAATTGCACTTTATAAAACATGTTATATTTATGTGGAGTTATTAATTACTCCTAGCCACACTTTTCTTTAACCATTGACTGGCAGTAATGAATAACACATTTGAAGTACTGGGGGATTACTGAAGCATACCACACAGGTCTCTAATCTGTGGTTCTCCAGATGTTTAAAACTATGACTCCCATGATCCCTTACCATTGACTTTGCTGGTTAAGACGGATGGGAGATGTTGTACAAAACAGTTGCATGTAATTTCATAGGCAGAATTATCAAAGCCTGGCATTTCAATGTGGAAATGTTCATTGAATTTTTGTTTTGATTGTGGGGGTCCCACCCAAACCCACCCTGTGCCACCTATTTTACCTATTCCCTAACCCACCAAAAAACCCTTATCTGCCCTTTCCCACCCCCCAAAAAATGTGATGAACATTAGTGCACGTTGAAGTGGCAGGCTTTGAAAAATCCAGCGATGAAAGGACGTCGTAGGGTCGAAACGCTGTCCATTTGGTCGACAGACAATTGGCCGACAGACAAATGGTCGACGCAATTTGGTGAAAAGACAAATGGTCGAATTTATTTTTTTTATTTTTATATATATTTTTCAGGTTTTCGTTTAGGAAAAAAAAGGGAGGGGGTTTGGGGGGACCCCCCCAAAAAAACAAAAAAAAATGTGAAAATACAAAACAAAAATTCGACCATTTGTCTTTCGACCAAATTGCGTTGACCATTTGTCCTGTCGACCTTTTTTTTTCGACCAAATGACCTGTAACCGGTCCAAACATATGCATCTTTGTGGATTCCATTTGCACATGAGCATCTCAAAGATAGTCTTTGCATTGCAAGATTTGCCCCAGTTTTAGGCTTTGTGAATCAGATATAAAAGAAGCAGGTGCAAACTTGAGATGCTCACGGGCATCTCCTTCTATGCTCCAGTGCAAATCTTAGAGACCCATGCCATATTTTGTCACAATGGTATCTGCCTTGGAGGGGAATAGTTTCTTTTGAACACAAATTTTGCAGTGATCTTTACTCTGTACATCCACTGATGTGTTTTGTACTTGAGCATTGGGGGTCATATTGCAAGTGTGCCCTAATTCCACAAAAGGGACCGCTTACGTTAACTATTTTCTTGGATGTTTTCCACTCCATTCAGTTTAAATTTGTTTAGGGCAAGGAGAAGAAGTAACGCGGAAATCTGGGCGAACCCGAGTTGCTGTGCCACTTAACACTCTTTTGGGTAAACAAATCATTAGAGCTTCCGGCCATTTACGCGCATGGAGGGAGACATTTTCAGGGATTCCTATTAAGTCAAATGCATTTCCGTCTTCATCAAAATGGTGAAAATGCATTCTGTTTTTTTATGGTAGAATCGGTAATTCCGATATCGTGACCCCCTCTCCACCACTTAAAACATTGAAAATGACTTGTTAAAACCATGCTTATAAATGTTACCCACTTTTTAGTTTGGGTTATTAGGTGTCGATTGCGACACCAATAACGTCCAAGCTATTGCATTCGAGTACATATTTGTGCAAATATGGAGGAATGGCATATGACGAGGGACACACAGGAATGAAATACGAGGAGGGAGACACAATGTATAGGTGCTGTCTGGTTATGAGCCCACCCGTTCCCTGCCACGGCCATGCTAATCCCTACGGCTATTCCCACTCATTCCTGCCTCTCCACGGCCAAAACTCCTCCTCATGGGGACCCTTTGAGCTCACTCGCTTTAACCAAGCCTGTTGATTTGTTGAAACGAGTGCCTGCCAGTGTTTTTTCAAAGCACTCTTCTAAGAATTAATGACTTATTGGAGATGTACACCTGCTACTGGCGTAATAAAAATGTCTTACCATGGTCTGCTACTCAATATATAAGCACTATGCCTGTCCTTCACTGAAGTCCTGCTAAAAGCAAGCATTGGCAATGCATTTGCCATGTACTGCTATTAGATGCCCAGGTACTCGAACCAATTTGCTCCTGCTACCATCAATGGCCAGTTAATACCACTACAGCAGTGCTTGGCAAGTGCTTTTCACATGCCTACACAAAAGCTTCCCCAAGCTGGAGCCATGAGTTATATAAGATTGTTGGATGGACATTTCTCATGTCCTCATGTAATGGATAGCGGTGCTGTAACTTTTGCACCACTCATGTTTGCCACGCTCAGTGTCTGTTGCGGATTTGGTATGTTTGCCACGCTCAGTGTCTGTTGCGGATTTGGTATGTGGTTAGCACACATACAGTTTTTCTCTGCTTCTGATCGCAATATCTAAATGCTGCTTTCAAAATACAAAATAAATGTAGTGGGCCTCATTCCAAGTTTTTTGATGGAAAAAAAGGGGCGATTACTCTGTTACCGCCCTTTTTTTGGTGATAATGGAATTACCGCCAAAAGGAGGCTGCAACAATAACCTCTGTCCTTGACTTCTGACTGGCCCAATCACTTGGATCTCTGTTTCATAGGTTTAAAAAATGCATCAATTTTCCACACACAGTTCACAACCACTCTGCAGGTTCTGTACGCCACATCTCAATTCTAGACAATTCTCTCTCTCCAGGGAGAAAAGGTTTTCCTAATACAATTCCGCCATTTCCGACTTGGTGATTCACAATGTTCTTGTTTTATACTCAAGGAGTGGAACCCTCCCGTCTCTCTTCCTAGTTCTGTTAATTATATTTTGTGTTTCTTACACTTCCCAAAGTCCTTTGGCCCTCTGACAGGCTTATTTTATCTCATTCTCAGCTGGGATTCTGAATTTTCTTGGCTCCTGTAACCCTTGTTGCTTTCCCAGCCTCGAATGTCACTGTTCGCCCTTCTCAGCGACGTTATCTCCTCAGGAGCGTTTGCTTTACTTCTGCTGCTGAGTACTGCAGCAAATTCTGTTCTCATGAAGAGCTTAGGCACCCAGGCTCTCTGCTCCAGTTTGGTCTAAGCATCAGTTAACAGCGCCAGGCCCACCACAGCTTCTGTGAGGTCATGCCAACAGGCAAGACGGTTGATTTACTGTCTCTGTCTCTCTCGAGACCTTGGCTTCTTGTTCGGACAGGACGCCACCCTTCCGGTGTCTTCCTAGTGATTTGTTTGCTCTCCATGCTACCGATGGCTCCTCAGTTTGCCGTGGCTCTGCCCCTGCAGGACATGCTCCTGTCAGAGTCTCTCCTCTGCGTAGGATTATCTCTTCATTGAAGGTTCCTCGTGGTTTTATCTACATCATCAGAAACAAAAGCGGTGTGTTGTTCTTCTTTGATTGTGATGTTCAGGCGGGATCCAACATTACCTGAAGCCAAAGAGATTGAATTAATGTCACTATTTGGTGTATTGAAAATAGAAGTAACACCAGTCTTTCCAACTCCCATGTAGGTAGAGAATGCACTCTGGACTGGAGCTTCTTACCAGAATGGGAGTGTCATGATGCCTACCCCCGGGCATCCGGATCAAGCCCATTAGCCCCGGGTGCAGGCATCCAGATATTTAATAAAACCCCATCAGCCCCGGCTGGGGGCTGTCTGGGTTCAGTCCTTGCGCCTTAGGCGCCAGGCTCATAATAGAAATCAGTCCTGGCGCCATATGCGCCAGGCTCATAGTCTTTACTTACCTCATGCAGACCATGCTGCAAATGAATCCAAGCCCATGTGAGGCCTGGATGGGACTATTTTACTACAGGGACTATTTTTTATTCGAGTGTGGTTCTAGGGACTTCTTACCTGGAACTACTTTGGAGGCTATTTAAACCACGCCCGAACAGCAGCACATGCTTTGCGTTATTCTGCATCCAGCAGCGTAACGCTCACCGTGCCTGCAGTCAGCATCCAGTCTTCTGCCACGCCCGTCTCGAATCCAGAGCTCCTGGCAATAGAAGAAAGAAGAAGGAAAGGTTAGAAAACAGATATTATTTCAATCCTTACCTGAATTCCGGATCCATCACGTCTTCGAACTTGAAAAGGACATTATTCTACATGCGTCACATCGCCAGCTGCAGCGCCGTGCCATACTCACCAGTCCTCACAGCATTTTTCGATCCGGCGCAGCCTCCATCATTTTCTCTGCCGAATTCCACCATCTAGGGGACAAAAGAAACATAAGGTGAGCCGAAAAAGCCAACGAATACAACCTCTCCACCATAGACTTACCTGATTAACAACCGGAGGCATTATTCTGTAACAAACCGCAACTTCTTACACCGCACCTGTAAGGAGAGAGAAACCAGCAATTTAAACACGCATCTTCTGCCGGACAGTGTTGGGTAATACAGACTCTTACCTGAACACCATCAGCTGCCACAAGACAATCTTCCCTTGGACTCAGCTGCAACACAAGAAAGGAATGTACAAGAGTGAACATCGGACATATTGAACTCTTTGAACTTTATACTTACGGGTTCTCGGCTGGAACCTCTGAGTCAATATTCATCCGGAACTCTTCCAACACCTTCAAACCAGTGAAGTAACTGGTATCTACGCGCCCCTGCATTCCGCGCAGGATGGAGAGCTCATCATTTACAAACATAAGGTGAGCTCACTGAAAGTGAATATCGGTGGTGATTAGTGGGGAGAACAGTGGGGTGCCATTACTAGAATCCACGGGTGGCTAAATCCCTTTCTCCACTTGCAGGAGAATACTTCTACGGGTCAAGCAGACGAGGTTAGGTGGTCCAGTCCAGTCTGTCATCTCTGCACTACGCTTCACGTTGGAGGAGGTTGCAGCTCTCCGGGTCCGATCGACGCCCCTGTGGGAGCCAGGTGAGCCTAACAGAATGCGAAGCCTATCTACAAATCCCCACCCGGGCGTTATGGAAACCTCCGAAACAGACCAACTAGCCCAATTATTAGGGGAATTTAGGGCGGAAGTGCACTCTGCGCGCCAAGAGACTAATGCCCTCAGGAGAGAACTGATTGTGTCAAAGGAACACACAGATGATCTTGCTAGACAACTGCTGCAAAATCAAGCTGGGCAAACACCCCTACCTGGACTCGGGGGAAACCCAGCTCCTGTTTCATCGAGCAATCATGTGCAAGTAATCCTACCAGGGGCTATTCCTTTAGCTCCACCCGAATGCTTTGCTGGGGACCCAAAAACGTTTGCAGTGTTTATGAATCAATGCCGCTTGCACTTTTTATGGAGACCTGGAGCTTTTCCAAATGACCAAGCCAAAGTAGCCTTTGTACTATTATATCTCAGTGGCAGCGCAGCTGACTGGTCAATTCCACTAGTCAACCAGGATGACCCTCTTCTTCGGGATTTTCAGGGTTTTCAAAGAAGCATGGAAAGACTGTTCGCCAGACATTCACAGGGACAGGCCCTGGATAACAAACTTTTAGCCCTACGACAGGGTAATCAGGATCTGCTAACCTATATCGCAACCTTCAATAGGTTGGTGGTGGAAACCGGATTGCCTGAGGAGAAATGAATTACATTATTTCATCGTGGGCTTCGGGGAGAACTCAAAGATGTTTTGGCTCAAGTTGTGAACCCACCTCAGGATTGCGCAGAATATATAGACTTAGTGGTCCAGTTCAGAATAGAAAGGCTGATCTAGCTAAGTTCGAGAGTCGGGTATGGGTTAAACCCAATGTTACCCCCAAAGGAACAGATGCATCAGAACCTATGCAGATTGGGGGGGGTTAAAAGACCCTTAACTCAAAAGGAAAGAGAAAAGAGACGGCAGATGCAATTGTGTCTGTACTGTGGAACCGACATTTTCTGCGGGATTGCCCTATAAAACCACCCAAGAAAGTAGTAGGAGTAGCTGACAAAGGTCAAATAGAGCCTGATTCAGGAAACGACCACGCCCGACAAGTGCAGAGGTTCTCTTGCTGAGCTTAAAGAAGGACACTCAGACCTCCCACCTAATTATACCAATGGTCCTAATTGATCCAAGGCAGCCATCATGTATGCACGCAGTAAGGGCATACATTGATAGCGGGGCCGTAGGAAACTACATGGACCACGAATTGGCCTCAAGGATGAATCTACCCCTTTGCAAAAAGACCGCTTCGGATGTCATCACCACAGTCGATGGAACTGAAATTGCCTCTGGGCCTGTAACTCATTCCACTACTGAGCTGACACTGTTGGGTCAAGATGGGCATCGAGAAACTATTGTGTTTGATTTAATCAAGGCCCCGCAATTCCAAACAATTCTAGGAATGCCATGGTTGGAAACACATAATCCTTGTATTGATTGGCGAGAGAAGAGAGTGACCTTCCCAGATCGTGCACACACCTGTTACCCGGAAAAAACCTTGAACAAAAGCCTGGCCACCGTTACTAATCCAGTTGTGCAGCTACCTCAGGAATATCAAGAATTTCAGGATGTTTTTCAAAAAGAACAGGCAAATACCTTACCACCTGACAGATCATACGATTGTCAAATCGACCTAGTACCTGGTGCACAACCTCCATGCAGTAGAATCTACGCCCTTACAGAACCCGAAAATCTTCACTTACGACAATATCTGGACCAATACCTTGCTAATGGCTTCATTCGTCCATCCAAATCTCCTGCATCCTCAGCTCTATTCTTCGTGCCTAAAAAGGAAGGTGACCTTAGAACGTGCATAGAATACTGCGCATTAAATCAGATTACAGTAAAAAACCGATACACATTGCCTCTGATCCCTGAATTACTAGACCAAGTAAAGGATGCTTGTATCTACACTAAGTTAGACCTCCGAGGGGCATATCATCTGGTACGTGTAAAGAAAGGCAATGAATGGAAGACTGCCTTTTGCACCAAGTACGGGTTATTCGAATACCAGGTGATGCCCTTCGGGTTGTGCAATGCACCAGCAGCCTTCCAGTATTTTATGAACGATGTCCTTCGTGAACTCATTGATGTCTGTGTTGTCGTATACATAGACGATATTCTAGTGTACTCCTCCTCAGAATCAGACCATGTGAAGCACGTTTGTGCAGTCCTGGAGAAACTACGCCAGCACAAGTTATACACAAAATTGGAGAAATGTGTTTTTCATACTACAGAACTTGAATTCCTGGGATTTATCCTGACTCCAAAAGTAGTTCGAATGGACTCTCGAAAGGTGGACTCAATCCTCAAGTGGCCATCACCCAGTTCAGTTAAAGGGGTACAAAGCATGCTTGGATTTGATAATTTCTATCGCAGATTTATTCCTGAATTCTCACATATTGTACTCCCCATCACAGCACTTTTGCGAAAAAACAAACGTTTTTTGTGGACTGAAGAGGCTGAAAGAGCCTTCCAAGAGTTAAAATCGAAATTCACGTCTGCACCTGTCTTAAAGCATCCACGCCCTGAGCTTCCATACAAAGTTGAAACCGATGCATCCAGTTTAGCCATGGGAGCTGTCCTGTCCCAGAAGGATCCCGAAACCGGTCAACTTCATCCAGTAGCATTCTGGTCAAGAAAGTTCTCAGCACCCGAATTAAACTATGCGGTTACTGATAAGGAGTTATTAGCCATCAAGTCTGTCTTCAAGGCTTGGCAGCATTATCTTCTCGGTGCCAGGCATACCATCACTGTAATCACCGATCACAGGAATCTGCAGTATTTGAAAACAGCCAAGGCCCAATCATCGCATCAACTTCGGTGGGCATTATTCTTTGCCGAATTCGATTTCGTGATCACTTATCGACCAGGTTGTAAAAATGGCAAGGCAGATGCCCTATCCCGGATAGGGATAGGAGAAGTGTATTCGAACCCGGAACTGGTGCCTATAATTTCAGAACAAAGAATTCTTGGCATAACTACTCTACAGACTCTAGAAGAAATTCACTTAAAAATCCAACAACTTTTCGATCCAGCAGCCCTGCAGGACTGGGTAAAGAAAGGCCAAGATTATTCAGTCATCAATGACCTGCCTTACTATCAAGGACGTCTATACTACCACACAAGGAACTACAAGAACTAGTCATCTCCAATTATCATGACACCCTAATGAAGGACACCCAGGTATCGCAAAAACTGAAGCTAAAATTAAAAGACAATTCTGGTGGCCCACCTGGCGAAAGGACGTAAAGTAATTTGTGATGTCTTGTGGTATCTGCGCCCAAAACAAAAGTCAGAAGAAAAAACCAGCTGGCCTTTTACAACCTTTGGATATTCCACCATGGCACACCTTGTCTTTAGACTTCATTACAGATCTACCTCTGTGTAATGGATTTAACACCATTCTAGTTATTGTGGATCTTTTTTCCAAAATGGCCCACTTTATTCCTTTAAAAGGATTACCTTCCGCTTCGATTTTGGTCAAGGAATTTCTCGAAAACATTGTTCGAATCCATGGATTTCCTTCTGTATTGGTCTCTGACCGAGGTAGTCAATTCATTTCGCAATTTTGGAAGAAATGCTGTCAATTGGCGCAAATCGGCGTAAGGCTATCAACCAGTCACCGCCCCCAAACTGATGGTCAGACGGGGAGGACCAACCAGACTCTTGAACAATACCTACGTTGTAGGCTACACCAAACCGAAAGCAATTGGAAAGATATTTTATGGATTTCCGAATACGCATACAATAAGGGGGTAATTCATAGAATTCAGCGCACAAGTGGTGCACGCGGCTGGCGCATAGTGTGCGCGTGCGAATCCCTGCGCCAGCCGCGTGCGCCAAAACCCATTTCCGAGCACAGCGTATTCATGGATTCCAGCCACCAAAACCAGCCGTGGCGCACAGTGGCGCAGCGACCTTGCAGCAGCGCCAGTTACGCCCCCAAGAACATGGACATCCCCTCTACCTGCGGACGGGCCTGGGACGGGGCATCCCTGCTGGTGCAAGGTGGTGCACCAACAGGTTCAGGGACAGCGACATGCACAGGCCCCTCCACGGTGACCTGTGCTGTCTCCTGCCCCTGCCCCTGGACTGCACCACTTGCACCAGCAGGGATGCCCCCACCAGGCCCCATGTGCGCCTCAGTGGCGGCCTCCTCCTCCTCTGTGGAAACCACCAACCTGGATGGCTCCTCGCCGTCTACCGCCGTAGCAGGCCCCTGTGGGGGCTCACCCACCCCTTCCGCTGCAGCCGTAGGGGCATCCCCGCCGCCTTGCTCCACAGCGCCGTCTCCGCCCTCTCCTTCACTAGCCGCTGCGTAGAGGGAGACATAGAATACAAGCATAAGGGTACTGTACAATGGTCCCCTAGACAGGAAGCAATAGCAGATGAGTGCCACTGTCAAAGTACACTTCCATCATGTCACACCACAACACATGTGTCAGTCCAGGCAAAACACACACAGTGACAGTCATGGTGCGTGCCATGGACATTTCAATGCATGTCCAATGGACTCTCGAATCATACAATGTAATGGGACTCACATGCATCATGGGTCATGCCTATCACATGCACACACTTCACCTCAGTCACATCCATCTGGCCCCGTACACCCCAATCACAGTGCATACAAGGATGACTAGGCTGCATCAGTGAATCTGTACATTGTCACAGACATGTGTCATGCATCCATGGCACTCACAAGTCACAGACACGCAGGTCAGGCACACACACATGGATACCACATATGTATCTGGCATCAGCACCCATCCCTCGCCCCCACCCATGTCCAGGAACAGAGACTGCCATGCTCTCATGTGTGCAATCTGCACAGGGCTCCCCATGTCGCATTCAAACACATGCAACAACCGTGCGGTTCACACATTACAGGTCGCACAGGCATTCCCATGATGTCCCTGCACACATACATGCGTACATGGCCTATGTCACACATGCAGGCAAGTATCAGACAACCAGCACACTGCAACATGCCCTGTCTCACACAGCAATGCTTGGCCACTTACCGCTCAACTCCAGACGGGTCTCCCTCTCAAGGACCTGGGCGTGGAGCACTGGGTGTGCGCGTTCCAGGACCCTCAACTGGATGGAACTCATGCGGCCCCGGCCCCCCTCCACGAGGCGCCGGGCCTTCATGAGGGTCCTGGACCTGAAGTCCTCCCAGCGCTTCTTGACCTTCTGGATGGTGCGGGTTGCCACCCCCTCCGCGTTGATGGCAACCACACAGTCGGCCCAGATCCTATCCCGTCCTTCCCTGTTGGCGCGGGACGATCCGAAGAGGGCATCATACTGCCCCAGGACTTGCTCCACCAGGACACCAACTTCGGTGGCAGTGAAGCTGGTGCCCCTCTGCCCCTCTGGCCGGGGGTTGCCACTGGGGTCAGATGTGGATGTGCCCGACATGGCAACCCCAGGGGCAGGAGTGGGGGGGCAACTGGGTCCTGGGGCTGGGCTGTGGAGCGATGTTATTCGAGTCGGGAGTCTTCTGTACCAGCAGGGGTGGACACAGCAACTGGACCCCTGCAGATGGCTGATGTGCAGGCACCAAATGGCAGGGCACGGTGGCAGCAGGCAGGCAGGCAGGCAGGCAGGCAGCAGCAGATGGCACGTGGGAGGCTGCTCGGGGCACTGGGGGGCAGTGATTCGGCCTTCTGGGCATGAGCGTGGTCTTCCGTGTGTTTTCGCGTGGCCAGCTTGATACGGAGTGATTTGGCACGTGAAAAATCTGCATGTCAGCGTGTAATTCGAGGAAAGGCCCTTAGCGCGTAAGCGCGTCTGCACGCATACGCATTTTCATTGGACAGAAGGCCCCTCAAGCGCAAGCGCCCCTGTGACGTGACGCGTACAGACGTGCATGCGCATTTCAGCGCGCGTGAAAAACTGCACGTCAGCGTGTAATACGAGGAAAGGGCCTATGCGCGTAAGTGACGTGACGCGCGCAGGTGTTTCCCTCATTGCACGTGATGACAGAACAAACGTGGATTTCCACCAATCGCGTGTGAAAGTTCCCGGCACCCCGGAACACACGTACCCAGGCTAATCGCGTGTGGAACTTCCCGGGCACCCCGAAACACACGTACCCAGGCCACTTGCGTGTACGCACACTCCCCTCCGATCACACGCGATGACACTCGGACCGTATCCGAACACGGGAAACACGCGCACGGCAAAAGACGTGCACAGGCGTCAACGCGTCTGCCACACGAAGGCAGGCGGAAGCGTCCCCGCGCACAGCATAAAAGTGCGCGCAAACAACAAACGCGTATATACAGCTACGATTAATGCCCCATTTGTCGCTGCACTGATCGTGGGACACCGCAGGAGGAGGAGAATAGCCAGGGCACGCATTTTAGCAACACGGACAAGCCTTTTTGGGATGCCTGACGACCAGGTCTATGGCAGGTATAGGTTTCCACCCCATATCATCCTAGACCTGGTCAGGGAGTGGGAAGATGACCTCACATCCCCCACCCTTTGCTCCCAAGCATTGAGCCCCTTGGAGAAGGTGCTCAATGTCCTGCATTTTTTGGCCACTGGGTCATTTCAGCGGACCACTGCCATAGTGGGGGGGGTCTCACAGGCCACGCAGTCACGCTGCCTACACCAGGCAATCATGACAGCGCGCCCCTCAGTCCGCAGGCACCTATACATGCCCAGAACACCCGCAGAAAGGCAGGCCGTTGTCCTGGATTATTTCAGGGTGGCACACTTCCCCAAAGTGCTCGGTGCCATAGATTGCACCCATGTGGCCCTACGTCCACCTAGGGCCATTGAGCACATCTACCGAAACCGCAAGCACTGGCATTCCATCAATGTACAGGTGGTATGTGATGCAAAGGGAATCATCACCTCTGTCTATGCAAACTACCCTGGCTCCACCCATGACAGTTTCATATACAGAATGTCCGCCCTGAGCCGGGCCCTGGAAGCTGGGCAGCATGGCGACACATGGCTCCTAGGTCAGTACAAATGCCCTTGCACATGCATGCAAGTCACACACAGACAAATATCCAAACCCTAATTATCTCAACTATTATCATCTCCCCAGGGGACAGTGCCTACCCTCTGAGCAACCACATGATGACGCCAATCCGGAACCCCACCACACCACCCCAGGTAAGATACAACGCCGCCCATATTGCAACCAGGGGCATAGTGGAGCGCACATTCGGAGTGCTCAAGTCACGTTTCCGCTCCCTTGACCGCTCTGGTGGGCAACTACTCTATGCACCACCAGTAGTGTGCAGGATCATTGTGGCAGCATGTGTCCTGCACAATGTTGCAACACGGCAGGGCGTCCCGGTGGACATGGTGGTGCCCCCACATCCCCAACCACAGGCGCTGCCCATGGGAGGGGACAGGGCACGTGGCGAGGAAGCCCGGACCCAGCTTGTGGCCACATTTTTCACCTAAACTCCCACCCCTGCGGAGTGCACACAGGCCTGGCACATACCAGGTGACAATCGATGATGACAAAGAGACAGTCAACTGTCACAACCTTACCACCCTGAGATAGTTGCCACGGAAGTGCCACATCGTCTGCATCCCTAGCTACTTAAACACAAGCTATCCTGTGTGACCAAAAGGCACACATATGACATATGACATGATATGGGCCATACACAAGTATTCCAAGGCGCAATGAGGCAGGGAGGGGGGAACAAGGGAACACAGAGAACGGTACTACTAGGCCAGGTGTCATTGGGATCGTGCAAGTGCAGGGGTAGGGGGAATGGGAAAAGTTCAAGGGGAAGGGTGGGGGGGGAGTCCAGTACAGGGGAAGTAGCCCGAAAAAATAATACATAGGTCACCTGGTGGCAACTACAAAGGTGAGTGCAGACAAGTGCTGGGAAGGGAGGGCTGTAGGGATAGAGAGACAGTACTGCAGTGCAGGGGTTGCCAGGGAAGCAGTGCAAGTGGAGAGTGGCTGGGCCAGGGACCAAGGTCGGTGAGGGTGGCCCAGTTGCAGCTCCTGTGCAGTTCCAGTGGAGAATTCTGCAAGGGGGAGGCAGACAGTAAGCAGAAGCAAAGAGGAAGGACTTGAGGTGCTTCCAGAACTGGAGATAATTCCCCTCAAGTTCAAGTCAGGCCGGAAGTCTGTTCCAGGGGGAGGGCCCTGCTGCGGAGAGAAATCTACCCCCAGCTAGTTGCTCTGAGAAGCGGATGACACGGACATGCAAGGTGTGCATCACACACACCTGCAAACCAGGCCATGGCCATCACTGTCATATCACACAAACCCTCCCAAACATCAACATGTCATGGCACGCAATACCCATACACCAATGCAGTAACGATAAGGTACACATTGCCATGTCCTAAATGCACAGTGGCATCGGACACTGCTGCCTGACCCCGAATCAGATGTAATGACAGACCAACAACCTCCCACCCAAAATAAGTAATTTCCAAATGCATTACAACAGTCGTAGACGTAACATCACAATGAATGCCTGTCTACATGCACATCATGCATTGCAAAATCAACACTGCAGCTCATGTGTGCAGTGTCCTACTCCTGCATCACACTGCTCAGCGCACAGCACAGTGAACAGCCATTGTGTGTGATGCACACCCTGAGCATCACATCTGAGTGACAGACCACGTCAAACATCAACTCAGGCATGTACTGGATCCATGATCGTTCACAGAACATGTGCTGCCGGGACACAGTGGGCACCAGAAGGCAAACAGTGTACACGTGTATATGCAAGGGTGGGAGTACATGTAGTGCATCAGAGTGCAAGTGTGTGGTTCTGCAAGGACATGCACTCCACATATGCATGTGCACTCAAGTGACCATCAGTGTTCCCTACACATCACATGTGAACATCCACCATGTGTACACCCCAGCATGTCAAACCACAACTATCCCCTCGCACCTGAAAGGAAAACACAACACATGAACAGGCATTGATCAGCAGAACACAACATGTACATGGGATACCACCATTACTATGTCAGAGTCCCCATCACACTGCAGGGCAAGGCAACAATCAACAACAACCCCCCCCTCCCTCACAAATGACCATGACCCACTGAACAACTGCAACTGGGTCATGGAGCCCCCAAACCTCAATTCCACCTGGCCACAGGATCACCTTAACCCTTCGTCACCATCTCCCACCTTGTGTGTAAAAAGATGCCTGAACCCTCAGAATACACACTCATTTCCGAAACACAAAATCCAAGGCATAAAAACGAACCCAAACACCCTCCAGTAGATGACTTGACGTAGCAGTACCTCACAAAGGCCAAGTACTACCACAATGATGCAACAACCAAGGTAGCACAGCAAAACAATGTCACGACAGGATGTGAGACATGTGTGGTACATGACATAGGATGATGCACCATGAATGGATGTGTACTGTCAGAGGTCCCCTGTACAGGCGCGGGAGTGCCACGAAACAACCACCCCCACCATGTCCCGGGTGCCTGCAAGGTCAAACTCACACAGGCCCCTGAGACCCTGCTGGGGAAGGAGGTTCAGGGATATGCAGTCGGGACAGGTGTTGACACACTGGATGACTGGAATGAGCGGCAGGAGAGGGGAGGTGGAATGACACATGATACTAGGGAATGCACGAAAATGTACAACCTGCATGAACACATACACAATCCAAACAGACTTGGACATCATCGTCATGGCCTTCTGTAGTCCAGGCTCAGGAGTGGTACGAACCAACCACCCCCTCTAGGGTTTTGGCGCCTGCAAGTTCGGGGCTTACACAGGCATCCGCAACCCCAGTGGGGAAAGAGGGTCAGGGAACGTTGCTTGGATAGGCACGGGAAGCAGGAACACCGGGTAGAGGGTACAGGTTTCAAAATTGCATAGGATCACGGGTGATTAGGGAGAAAATAACATACCAAATTGGACCACACATACATCCATGCATCAGTACACTCCCCAGCAAGCCTATGCAGAGCAGTTTGTAAGAAAAACAACAAGACACTTAGCTCTGGTTTTGAGTGCTGGCCTCCTGCCTGCGCACTCTCAGGTCCGGTTACAGGAGCACTGCAATGCTGCAAAGAGAGACACAGTCAACAACCTGTACGTGCCAATTGCACACAAACACAACACCAAACATGCCCCATAGCAACAGACTACTCTACAAACAGATAATCTGTGGTTGATGCTTCGTACCCATATATAACATCACCCCTGTGACGGGTCATACACAGTCAATGCAGTAAGGCAGCCGCTGCTGGGTGCGTGGCAAATGGGACACCAATGTGTCACAATTCACACAACATGCAATGTTCCCTGGGTAAGCAGACAGACCCATATTGCAAGCCATGACTACAGAGCAAGTTGTGTACCACCATGACCGAAACAAAGTTGGCAGTGCATTTATCATGAAGTACGTGGAAAAGACATGCACTGCACCCGAGTATGTCCCTTGCTGCATGTCCCTGTGAGCTGCCCCTTTCCATGTCTCGGAAGGCTACATGGTTGATACAAGTGGCTCAATGGACCTTGGTGTACCGGAGGGTATGTGCCACTGCCCCTGCATGTGTCCCAGACAACCCTACTATCAGCAGCCATCAGTCCACAAACACATCTGAGCTGCATTGTGTGCTTCAACACCAATATTCCTCTAAGCTCACCCTCAGTGCTGTGACTAAGCCTGCATGTGCAACTCGCCTGGTGCAAGCTTTGCTGTGTCGTGGCCCCCCTGTGATGCTCACCTTGCCTGGAGTTCCTTGGAACATGTCAGCAGTACTAGGATGTGGGTCTGCAATCACTGTGCCTCTGCTTCTGCACACATGTGCATGTGGGCACCAACAAACGGGTCCAGAATTCCGTCGTCCAATGGGACATGTCTGCTGGCAAAGGTGCTCTGGAGGCTCATCCACCTGCAGAAAGGGCATGTAACACATGATTAATGCTTCAAAGTCACATTACTTGACCATGTCAGAGAGTCACATCACAAATCACACCATCAGTCCGTCTTTCACCTACAAAGTGTGGAACACTATCTACAGCATGAATTGCAACAAGCACATGTACAGGAAAGAAATGAAACATACTACACAATGCATAGCAATCAATGTCCACATTAATCATGATACACCCCATCTAGCAAAAGCTGAACAGTGGACAATGACACCTAAATCATCCCCACTAGGGGTGTCAACACAAGTCACACAGCACCAGACATGCCACAGACATGACAGTCCAATGCCCTTGTGTAAAATGCTGTAACACCGAACCATTCTTGCGAGCCCATGGATAAGGGAGGCAGGAGTGGCATATGTGAGTCAAGGAACCCAAGCAGCAAACACATACACAAGACAACCATGAAGGGCCCAGCTGGAACAGACAGTGGATGCCTTCAAAAGCCACAAAGCACCGCACCGTCACATGAAAGCACAATAGACTAGCAATTTTAAACTAAATCAACTATTAACTAATTACACTAACTATGGAAAACCTACATTACCTATTTAAACTAACTATCAAACAGAAACTTAACTAACTAAACTAGAGGAAAAATCAAAAATGGCCACATACGACCCGGGGGGGAGGGGAGGCACCCAGGAGGGGGGAGGTACAGGGTGCTGCTCAACATCCACATGCGATGATGCTGAGCCAAAAAAAAAACCTCCATGGGCTCAACGCCTGCACAGCACGACCTATGTGGGAGATAGATGGTCGTCCGAGTCTGGCTCATCCTGGAAAGGAGGACGTGGCACAGTAGCCTGGCCACGCCTAGCCGCAGCTTGCCCCTCGTCGGCAGCAAGTCTGCCGGACGGGTGAGCCTGGTTCTGTGTGGCGATGTGACGTAGGTCTGCATGCAGAACCTCCCGTGATACACGTGCTTCCTCTTGCAAGGTAGCACGTGTAACACGGAGTTCCTCTTGCAAGGCCTGGCTGGACAACCGCTGCACCTCCCGGCAAGCCTGTAGCTCAGCCGAGATGGTACACTCAAGCTGTGCAAACCTCTCCTCTGCCCGCTGCCTCTGGGACATCATAGGGACACCCAGAGTGGATCTGAGGGAAGCATACTCCTCCCTCAAGGCATCCATGTGCGCCTCTGCGTGAGCAGCAATTGCTTGACGCAGAGACGACATTTCAGCCTGGCGTGCCCTGTCTGAGGCCGCCATGCCCAGCCTGAGCGAGCGGGCCGTGGACCGTGCCGCCTGCTGCTGGAGAAGCACCTGCCTAGCAGGGGGGAGCACAGATCGGGCCACACGCTCCATGCTCTCAGCGATGTTCTCCATTGCTGCCCCCTGCCGTTCGGAATTGGCAGTCATGTCTTGCTCCCACTCAGTATACAGCGGTTGCGCGCGGCGACCGCGTTGCCGGGCTTGACCCCTGCGGGACCCAAGGACCGGGTGTCCTCGCTGTGTTGGCACCGCCTGCGGCTGCACGACTACATGCCCCCGTCGACGTGATGTCCCAGGCACATCAGTAACTGGTGTGGAGGGTGACCCTGCGTCCCGATCCACCACGGGCGGAGGAACCAAGACTGTCTGATCCCTCAGTGCAGGTGTCGCAGACAGAGGAGTGTCCACATCAGAATCACTCACCCCTGACACATGGACTTGATGGTCATCCAACTCAACATGGACGTCAGAGTCGTCATCAAGGCTGGACTCATAGGCAGCCAGAGACAAGATGGACTGCAGCACTTGGGGGTTTTCGTGGCCTACCACCCCACGACCCCCACTAGTGCCGGGTTGATGTGGCGTTACCAACCCTGTGTCTGGCATGACAACACCATCCTCTGCCTCCATTGCGTCATCACCTGAAAAATAGAGAGGAAAAGGTCAATACACATGTCAGAAGCACACGACACACACACACACCGACAGCAAAGGCATCAGGCAGACATGTGACACACAACATATGACGTGGCATGCATGCTGGGTCTACTTTGAATAGCTTCTGTGATCAGACCTGTTGAAAGGTGGCAGTTTCCATGGAAGTGGGTCTATGCAGTGCAGAAAATGTGTACGCCACTCACTACGTACATGTACAAGCACTACATGGTGTGTGCCAGGAAATGTGAAGGCAGTGCAATGTCAAAATCAGACATCACGTGCATTGTGCATTCAATGTGTACCATGTCCAGAAGCCAAGCACCCCTCCACCCCAGTACCAAAGCAGGGATGCCTATCATGGTATCAAAAGGCTGACCATACACCTGTGCATTGACAGGCAGTGTTGACTGGCATCAACAGCTTCATGTGATTCAAATGACAACACTGCAAATGGTGCTGGGACAGTGGGCAGGACACATGATGGAAACTCCAGAGGCCGCCCACGTGTGAAGAAGACACAACAAGAGTTGGACAGAGTCATTGGCCATTGAACAGGCTGAGGCCTGTGAGCCACACCGATTGTCAGAGCCTAAACATGTGTGCAACGCAGGACTGAGGCACAGTTGACATGGGAAGGCTGATGAGATGGCAGGCAATGTATGTAACCAAGGACTGATATTACAGTGATCATCCAGTCAAGGACACATAGGGGCATGCGTGCAATGCACATGGAGCATGAATGGGCACTCATGTCCCTGCGGGACATCTGACCCATGCACAGTACAAGTGAGATAGCCTGCATCAAGTACTAAGGCTGTACGACATGGCATATGTCTGGCAGATTCTACGCTGGAAGTTAGCATCTACACAGGACACATGGACAAGAAACTACACATTGGCAAGATTGGAGCAGACCAGTGCAAAGGTGGAACTGGGGTGCAGAGTGGCGGAGGAGGGGCAAGGGAGCATGCCTACATGGAGTCCCGCATGCAGGCAGAGGAGACATGCATGACGGTAGCATTGCATTACTTACACATCTGAACCATGTACAGGTCACATGTAGCAGCAATCATGCACAACACATCCCACAAGTGAAACACACACGTCCTCAACAAACACGCATCAACACTCACTGGACTGGGCATCAAAGTCCAGCTTCTCTCCCACTCCTTCGACCAATTCAGGTGGTATGAACTCCGCAACGAGAGCCTCATGCGGAGTGAGTTCTTCCTCCTCTGGTGCAGGCCCACCGCCAGTCACCAGAGTCAAGTTGTAATTTGAGGCACGCTTGGCCTTAGTGCTGCACTTGATGTCATTCCAACGCTTTTTGCACTCCTGCGCCGTGCGCACCTCATGGCCAAATGAACTGACATGTTCCGCAACATGCTTCCAGTGGGTGTCACGTTGGGCAGCCGTGGTCTGACTATTGGCACCCACTAGCATGTCACGGCTGTGTCCCCGCACGTAGTCCACAAGGAAGTCCAGTTCCTGCTTACAGAAAGGCTTCTTCCTCGACGTGCAGGAGGTCGTGGCTGTGTGTGGGGTCCCAGCCTGTGCTGCAGGTGCAACCTTCCTCCTCTTGGACTGTGGCGCAGACCCTGGCTGGCTAATGCCGCCCTGACCAGCATGGCCAGTGGGTTCGGTGGATTGAGCCAAGGGAGTGGCAGGTGGAGGGATGACCAGAGGCCTGACTTGTGTCAGTGGCAGCTGGGTGCCCACTAATGGACCCTGCGCAGCAGCATCAGCTGTGGCAGGGTGGTTGGCCGCAACGGTCCTGGTTGGCAGACTCACAACCGGGGTGCTGTTGGGTGCATCTGCCCCTGCACTTGCCAACACCCGGCTGTTCGGGGCAGCAGATGACATGACTGCCCCAGGGACACGTGTCTTGGTCTGAGCAGCCCAGCGTGCCCCTATGGTTTCCCCCCTGGCCTGTTGGAGATCTACCAAGGGCTCTTCAAGTGCCAACGCAGCCTGCGCTGGCAGACCCTGAGCCTGGGTGGCGGTGTCCACAGCTGCACCTGCAGCTACCACCACCCTTGGGCCCGTGGCAGTCGATGGAACGGACTGCCGGGTCATATGGGTGCCAGTGCCAGATGCAGGAGCTGCATCCCCCGGAACCACAGGGGGTGGTGGCATGGCTGCACCGACACATGGCACAACATTGTGCTCAAGTGGCGCACCCCTGCCTCTTCCCCCTCTGTGGCTGCCCTGGACACCCTGGAGTCCCCCTACTCCCTGGTCACCACGGCCACGTCCCCGACCACGCCCGCCACGAGGAGTACGCCCAGCTGAGGCGCCCCTCACCTTTGGTGGCCTCCCAACCATGGCACAGATGTAGTAGTGCTGGCACAGATGGAGTGGTGCCAATGGGAGGTGTACACCACAATTGACCTGGGCAATTGGGGTGAAGGGGGTGGGAAGCAAGATGTTAACAGCCCCCCTGCACCTGCAAGGCTGTATGTGACCCCGGTGATGTGGTGACGGGTCACGCAACGCTCAGGCACCCCAAAACTGCAGTAAAACCGTGCACGCAACCCTGCAGCCTACGTGCATGGATTGAACCTCCCGCAGTACGCGGTGGCACCCAGTAACACGAATAACGCGTACGCGTGGGACACGCAGGCTACTATGACATCAAAAATGGGTGCGATACACAGGGGCACCCGCAGTGGGAAAAAGAGCGTGTGTAACTCACCGTCTGACTAGCGCGATGCAGAAAAACACGCGTAGCCAATCCCCCGCCAAAAGAAGAGATACGTCCTTGAGAGCTGTGAAGTTGTGATGGCGCGCGAAACAACAGGAAGCAGCAACACACGTCGGTCTCCACGAAAGGCACGTACAGCGAACTGCTGGGCCCGCTCACCTTTAACCCGTGCTGAGGGAAACGCACGCGCACGTCACGTCACTTACGCGCATAGGCCCTTTCCTCGTATTACACGCGGACGTGCAGTTTCCACGCGCGCGCTTACGCGCATGGCCCTTTCCTCGTATTACACGCGGACGTGCAGTTTCCACGCGCGCTTACGCGCATGGCCCTTTCCTCGTATTACACGCAGACGTGCAGTTTCCACCCGCGCTTACGCGCATGGCCCTTTCGTCGTATTACACGCTGACGTGCAGATTTTTCACGTGCCAAATCACTCCGTATCAAGCTGGCCACGCGTATGCACACAGAAGACCATGCTCCTACCCAGAAGGCCGAACTACTGCCCCCCAGGGCCCCGAGCACGCTCCCACCTGCCATCTGCTGCTGCCTGACTGCCTGCTGCCCACGTGCACTGCCATTTGCTGCCTGCACATCAGCCAGGGGTGCTGTTGCTGTGACCACCCCTGCTGGAACCGAAGACTCCCGACTGGGATTCCATCGCTCCACAGCCCAGCCCCAGGACCCAGTTGCCCACCCACTCCTGCCTCTGGGGTTGTCATGTCGGGGCAAACACCATCTGTGACCACTGACAACCCCCGGCCTGACAGGCAGAGGGGCACCAGCTTCAGTGCCACCGAAGTTGGTGTCCTGGTGGAGCAAGTCCTGGGCCAGTATGATGCCCTCTTCGGAAGTTCCCACGCCGACAAGGACAGACTCGGATCTGGACTGACATCGTGACTGCCATCAACGCGGAGGGGGTGGCAGTCCGCGACTTCCAACATGTCAGGAAGCGCTGGGAGGACTTCAGGTCCAGGACTCTGAACAAGGGCCGGCGCCTCTTGAAGGCAGCGGATGCCAAGGGGCGCCGGGGCCACTTGTCGGAAGAACAGATGAGGGTCCTGGAACGCATATCCCCAGCGCTCCACGTCCAGGTCCTAGAGAAGCTGACCCATCTGGAGTCGAGCGGTGAGTGTACATGCATCCTGATTGTGAGCAGTGCGTGTGGTGATTATTCGGTAGTGTGCAGGTTGCACATCTGTTTGTATGGGGTCGAGTATGGGTGGGGGTGTACAGGGCCGTGGGGCTGACACATGCGAGGGCTGTGATGTGTGAGACATGGATGGTGCTTGTGTGTGTAGGCTTGCATGGCAAATGCAGTTGTGTGGGCACACATGTTTGGATGAATGTGTATGTGAGTAGACATGTCCGTGATGTCACGCATGTATGTTGTTTTTGGCTGCATGTATCAGCACTGTGTACATGTGCATGTGTGTGTATTTGACAAGGGTGCAACAGTGATGCCACATGGATGCATGTGACAGCGGTATGTGGAAGCCTGATTGGCAGATGTGACATGGATGGCCGTCTGAACAGTGCGACACTTGGCAGGGGTGTACACATGCATGCAAGTGTGGTGGTGTGTGTACATGTGTGGTGCACTTCCTGTGTTGCATGTGATGTCTGGCTCCCCTTTGGCTGCTCATGCTGTTGTATGTGTATGGATGGTGGTGGCAGTTGCGATATGGCTGTGGTATGGCTCATGTGTGCGAGTTGTAATGACATGTGTGTTGGGGATTGTGAGGACCTGGTGGAGGCTGCCCATGGTGGCTGGGGGGTGGGGGTGATAGGGGACATGAGTGGGGGCCTGGTGGGGGCTGGCCATGGTGGCTGGGGGGTGGGGGTGGTGGGAGACATGGGTGGGGGCCTGGTGGAGGCTGCCCCTGCACTGCTGGGGGGTGGGGGTGGTGTGAGGCATGGGTGTGGGCCTGGTGGATGCTGCCCCTGGTGGCTGGGGGGTGGGGGTGGTGGGAGACATGAGTTGGACATGGGTGGGGGCCTGCTGGCAGGTGCCCCACAGTGCTGGGGGGGGGAACATGAGTTGGACATGGGTGGGGGCCTGCTGGCAGGTGCCCCTGGTGACTGGGGGGTGGGGGTGGTGTGAGACATGGGTGGGGGCCTGGTGGAGGCTGCCCCTGGTGGCTGGGGGTGCAGGGGGACATGCGTTGGGGGGGAGTAGTGCAAGTTGACATGTGGGTTGGCTGGTGGGCATGGGCATGGTGGGTGGGGTGCCTGCATGACATGTGCTGGGTAGGCCCCTGTGGTGTGAGCCACCTGCAGGGGCCGTGGAGGGTGTAGAGGGAACACCTGGGAGGACCCACACGTGCAATTCAAGTGTGCTGCTCCCCGCGCACCCCTGTAATACACGTACCCTGTTGATATCGCGCACACCTGTAATTCACGTACCCTGATGGAATTGCGTGTGTAACTTGCCGCGCAACCCCGTAATACACGTACCCCGCTCAATCGCGTGTGTCACTTCCCGCGCGCCCCCGAAATACGCGTAGCCCGCTCCCCCAGGCCCGATCGCGTGATGAAGTTCACGCGAACCCCTGAAATACACGTAGCCTGCTCCCCCAGGCCCGATCGCGTGAAAAATTTCACGTGAACCCCTGAAATACACGTAGCCCGCTCCCCCAGGCCCGATCGCGTGAGAAAGTTCACGCGGACCCCTGAAATACACGTAGCCCGCTCCCCCAGGCCCGATCGCGTGAAAAAGAAAAAAGTTCACGCGAACCCCTGAAATACACGTAGCCCGCTCCCCCAGGCCCAATCGCGTGAACTCGGACCCCTGAAATACACGTAGCCCGCTCCCCCAGGCCCGATCGCGTGAAAATGTTCACGCGAACCCCTGAAATACACGTAGCCCGCTCCCCCAGGCCCGATCGCGTGAGAAAGTTCACGCGAACCCCTGTAATACACGTGCCCCGCTCGCACAATTGCTGTATGTTGCCACTTTTGTAATGCGCAGGGACGCTACCGCCTGCCTTCGTGTGGCGGACGTGTGTCGGCTTGTGCGTGTCTTTCGCTGTGCGTGGCTTTGCCCTATTCGGTTCCATGAATACGTGTGGTTCGGGTGCGTGTGGGCGTTCCCTCTGCTTCCCTGCAGTACATCCCCAGTTACGCCCTTGTTTTCGCAAGTTGTTCCCCATTCCGCGCGTTACGCCCTGTGTTCCGCCCACTTTCTAGTGTATGCGCAGAGGTTGTGCGCTTTCACTGTGCGCGTCGCGCACGTCTTTCGGGATGTTGCAGTGACGTGTGCGCCATGCACGGGTTTGGCGCACATCCCGAGGAAGACACGCGCAGGGACTTCCATGAATCGCACGCGTGCGCCTCTTTTTTTCCTCTTGCGCCTGCTTGCGCCTGCTTGCGCGTAGATTTTCGGCGCACGTTTGTTCCATGAATCGGCCCCTAACTCTGTACATTCAGGAACCGGACAAAGCCCCTTTTATACCATATATGGACATCATCCTCGAACCTCAGAACTCGATTCGCCTCAACACTTAGAAATGCCTGCAGTGACTCATCTGCATTCTACTATTACACAAGCCTTTAAGGAAGCAATAGAACACTTAAAACAAGCAAAGGAGAAATACAAGAAAAATGCTGATCGACATAGAAGTGAAACTCCACAATACCAGATTGGAGATCAAGTTTGGCTGGCTACAAAACACATACCTCTAAAGGGAACTCGAACTTTCAATCCTAGATATTTGGGACCTTACACTATTAAGGCCATTATCAACCCGGTGGACGTCAAATTGGAATTACCCTCTAATATGCTGATTTATCCTGTCTTTCATGTTTCACTTCTAAAACCAGTTCAACCTGGGACAAGATTAACCAAACCACCTGACCCCATCCTAATAGATGGAGAACCTGAATTTGAGGTAAAGAATATCCTGGACTCTAAGATGGTTAAATCAAGACTTTTTTATTTAATCGACTGGAAGGGTTACGGACCACAAGAAAGGTCATCGGAACTTCCCAGACAAACCAGGACCAAGGGGAAGAACAACTTTAGGAGGGGCCTTGGGGGGGAGTGCTGTCATGATGCCTACCCCCGGGCATCTGGATCAAGCCCATTAGCCCCGGGAGCAGGCATCCAGATATTTAATAAAACCCCATCAGCCCCGGCTGGGGGCTGTCTGGGTTCAGTCCTGGCGCCTTAGGCGCCAGGCTCATAATAGAAATCCGTCCTGGCGCCATAGGCGCCAGGCTCATAGTCTTTACTTACCTCATGCAGACCATGCTGCAAATGAATCCAAGCCAACGTGAGGCCTGGATGGGACTATTTTACTACAGGGACTATTTTTTACTTGGGTGTGGTTCTAGGGACTTCTTACCTGGAACTACTTTGGAGGCTATTTAAACCACGCCCGAACAGCAGCACATGCTTCGCGTTATTCTGCATCCAGCAGCGTAACGCTCACCATGCCTGCAGTCAGCATCCAGTCTTCAGCCACGTCCGTCTCGAATCCAGAGCTCCTAGCAATAGAAGAAAGAAGAAGGAAAGGTTGGAAAACAGATATTATTTCAATTCTTACCTGAATTCCGGATCCATCATGTCTTCGAACTTGAAAAGGACATTATTCTACACGCGTCGCATCGCCAGCTGCAGCGCCGCACCATACTCGCCAGTCCTCACAGCATTTTTCGATCCGGCGCAGCCTCCATCATTTTCTCCGCCGAATTCCACCATCTAGGGGACAAAAGAAACATAAGGTGAGCCGAAAAAGCCAACAAATACAACCTCTCCACCATAGACTTACCTGATTAACAACCGGAGGCATTATTCTGTAACAAACTGCAACTTCTTACGCCACACCTGTAAGGAGAGAGAAACCAGCAATTTAAACACACGCATCTTCTGCCAGACAGTGTTGGGTAATGCAAACTCTTACCTGAACACCATCAGCTGCCACAAGACAATCTTCCCTTGGACTCAGCTGCAACACAAGAAAGGAATGTACAAGAGTGAACATCGGACATATTGAACTCTTTGAACTTTATACTTACGGGTTCTCGGCTGGAACCTCTGAGTCAATATTCATCTGGAACTCTTCCAACGCCTTCAAACCAGTGAAGTAACTGGTATCTACGCGCCCCTGCATTCCGCGCAGGATGGAGAGCTCATCATTTACAAACATAAGGTGAGCTCTCTGAAAGTGAATATCGGTGGTGATTAGTGGGGAGAACAGTGGGGTGCCATTACTAGAATCCACGGGTGGCTAAATCCCTTTCTCCACTTGCAGGAGAATACTTCTACGGGTCAAGCAGACGAGGTAAGTTGGTCCAGTCCAGTCTGTCATCTCTGGACTATACTTCACGTTGGAGGAGGTCGCAGCTCTCCGGATCCGATCGACGCCCATGTGGGAGCCAGGTGACCGTAACAGGGAGTCCTTGTCCCCAAAAGGGGAAGTCAATCCCAGTGAGGTCCCCCCAGACACCTAGGGAGGGTCTTGCTGAGCGGGTTCATCTTCCTAGCCTCAAAAGTGGTGGTTCCCATGCGGGAGAATGGACAATAGACCCGAGTCATCACAGTACACAGTTGGGCAGACCGAGGATACTTCTCCAATTTCTTCCATTCATAGTGCCCAAATTGTCGATGTTAAATACGGAGATGGTTTCCGAACCATAGATGATTTTGGGGATGGGTTTATCATTATAATATTTGATATGGGATATCAGAGAGAATTGTTTATAGTTCAAATGTAGAGCTTTCATTAGCTGAATTCCTTTGTCCATCCTGGATATAATCTCATTCTTTAAGGAGGCTCTTCAACCATTTGCAACCAAGGGAATACCTAGGTAGATTAATTAAAGGATTTGGGTGGTTCACTTGATCAATTGTATTGCTCACAAACATTGAAAGATCAATTACTCCAATCTTTGAGGGTGATAGGAAATATGTTGATTGGGACATGGATGTGTGACACCTGATGAACCACTGTACTGCTACAGCCAGGTTAGGTGGTAAGGGCGGGGAGCACAGCATTACTGTGATCTAGGAAACTCTACCACACCCTTATTACTATATAGCTGTCTCTTGTTCCCAATTTTGAGTTGTTTCTTCTACTGTGCCACTAAGTTGTATTTAATTCAGCTGAGGTCTGAGAGTAGCCAATTCATTGCACTTAGAAGCTTGTGTGAGGAAAGCATGTATATTGCACCACTCAGAAGAAAGTGTGATGATGCCATGTATATTGCACTCAGAAGAATTCATGAGGCTAGCATGTATATTGCACTTGCAAGATAGTGTGAGGATAAAATGCATATTGCACTTAAATGATTTTATGAGAATAGCACGTTAGTGCACTTGGAAGATATTAGGAGAACAGTATGTACACTGCAAATAGAATGTAGCCATTAAACTTTAGCAACCCAGATGCTTTTAGAACTTTTGTCCCCGCAGGAGAACTTGGGGGGTCCGTCACGTTTCTACCTGCCTCGTCGTTCCAGTTGTTGCACGCCGCAGAAGAAGGGCTTATTAGCCACGCCTTCCCGCTACCGCTTTGCGTTGCAACGTCTTCCGTGTCTGGACTGCTCTCATCCCGGCTCCCTGTTGCTGTACGCTCCCCTTCTGTTACTTGCTCCGTTCCTGTTGTTACGCTTCTTTTCTATTTTTTGTCATTCCTTGCCAGCTTGCTGTTTGCTTACCTTTTGCTTTTCTGTCTGCTGCTCGAGCATCTTGGTGCTTCTGCTCTCATTTTCATTTTACCCTCGCTTCTTAGTTTGCTGCTATTTTTGGTCCTGGCCTCCTTGCCATTCGCCACTTCTATTGTTTATTTTTCCTTACTTACATTTCTTCTTCTGCTACTGGACTTAGTCTCACAGCCCTCCGTGTGAGGCTTGCTTCTTCATTTGGCTCCCTCTCTCATGCACAGAGCCCATTTTGCACTTCGGAGGCCACCTACTAATCGCTCTGCTCTGGGATTTTTTTGTGCCACGCCTGGCTTTTTCCCCAGTACTGTCCTTTCCGGGCGTAGGTCACGGTGTGGATTGTTGGAATCCTTCACAGTGGCTTCCCCTCGGGAGGGATCTAAGCTTCACAAAAAAAAAGAAAGAGAAGGACTATCAGAAGAGAAGAACTTTGGACTTTGAGGACATACTAGAAGAAATCTCAGGTGAGGAGGAGTGGGGAAACAGAAGGGAATCTGATGTGTCCAACTCACACTTGGAAAGTATTCAAGACTCAGGACAGTCTGATTCTGACAGTTTGCAACACCAAGATAACCAGTTAGGATTGGAGATGGCAACTCCAGAGAAAATTCAAGAATTAGTAGCTGCAGAGTTTGTCTGTGGAGATGCAGAACATCAAGGCAGAAGCTTCTCAAACAAATGGTGGCGGTAAGGGAACCACCCACCACTGAACTACCCCCCATGGTGCTGGCTTTGGGCAAATTTGATGGGACCCCAAAGAAATTAAAAGAGTTCCTGGATGCAAGCAAAGTTTACTTCAGTTTCAGAAAACGGACATATGCCATAGAGAACAACAAGGTGGAATTTCTAATCTCCAAGATGACAGGGAATGCTTTGACATGGGCTACCCCGTTGGTAACTAATGAAGACCCTGTCCTTCAAGATTTCAGGGCTTTCACAGCCCTCCTAAAAGATACTTTTGAGAGACCAGAGATTGCCCAAGCAGCTTGTGAGGAGTTTTTGGACGTGCGTCAAGGTCAGTCAGATGTCCTATCATATATTTCATCTTTCAAGACCCTGGCTGTGGAAACCGGATGGTCCGAACAGACACAATTTGTTCTGTTTAGACGAGGACTCCAAGAGGAATTAAAAGATGAATTGGCTCGCATGCCTCTCCCTTCTTCATTAGCTGAATTGATGACAGTGGCACTCCAAATCGATTTCTGTCTACAGGAGAGAAGACATGAAAGAAGGAGAATTTGTTCTACCTTTCCGTTTACTCTGCAGACTCCTGCTTTGACACCTGCCCCCAAAGGAACAGAAGAACCAATGCAGATCTAACAACTCGACGCTGTCTCACAACAGAAGAGCGTAAGAGGAGGGGGGATCTTGGTCTTTGTGCTTATTGTGGTTCGGATCAAAACAGGATCCGTAACTCTTCCGAATTACCAGTCAAGCCGGTGGGAAATTACAGCCCTCGGTCCTAGAAGGGACAGGCAACCGAGGGAAGGATTCTAGTCCCTACATATCCATGTCCATCAGTTCAACCAACAACTCAACATATTCCAGGCTAATGGTACTTACCATCACCGTACAGTTGGAAAACCGCTCAGTGGAATCATTAGCGTTGTTGGACTGTGGAGCAGCCGGAGATTTCGTAGACACCCTCTGGGTCGGCAAGATGGGCCTATTACGAAAGGAGTGTGGTCAAGAGCAAAAGGTGGAGGGTGTTGACTGCACCCAGTTGAGTTCAGGTCCCATTACCCAGACCACAGATCTACTTCAGGTGTCTATCCAACATCATGTAGAATGGATCAGATTCAATATCATATGAGCTGGCATTTTCCCTTCATATTGGGAATTACATGGCTGAGCCAACATAATCAAAACATCAATTGGACAGCTAATACTCTGGGTTTTGAATCTAAGCATTTTCAAAAACATTGTCTTCAAGCCACTAATTATCAAGAGATCAGGACTCTGCCTAACGTCTTACAAACCTCTGCTGGCATACATTCCATATCAGGTCTTCTGGAAGGATATGAAGAAGTATTTATGGACACTAGTCCCCTGGCCCTTCCGCCACACTGACCAGAGGATTGCAATATTGATTTAGTACCTGATGCGCTGGTACCTTTTTGAAGAATGTTCTCTCTATCCCATAGAGAGAAAGAAGTGCTCAGAAAGTACTTAGATGAAAACCTCCATAACGGGCTAATCCGACCCTCTCAATCTTCAGCTGGTGCCCCTTTGTTCTTCGTTCCCAAACGAGTCTCCACAGACCTTCGGCCCTGTATTGATTTTAGTAGTCTCTTTAAGTTTACGGTAAGAGACTGGTATTCTATGCCCCTTATATCGGATATATTGGAGGCTGTACAAGGTGTGACTATTTTTTCTAAACTTCATCTGCGCAGTGCTTATCACTTACTTAGGATACGAACAGGGGATGAGTGGAAAACTGCCTTTCGCACACCTTTTGGCTTATTCGAGTACCATGTGATGCCGTTGGGTTTAGTGAATGCACCGGCTATATTTCAACGATTTATGGATCGTATTTTTTTGGATCTTTTGTTCATCTCAGTAGTGGTATATCTGGACAATATTTTAGTCTTTCCTCACAATTGGAAAGAGCACATGGTTCACCTGGAGGAGGCAATGAAACGTCTGAAACATAATCGGCTTCAAGTAAAAAGAGAGAAATGCATGTTCGGAGTATCATCGGTCCCTTATTTAGGGTTCATTCTATCACCCCAGGGCATACTGATGGACCCAAAGAAGACTGAAGCCATCATGTAGTGGCCTGCCCCATCTTCAGTAAAAGAAGTCCAGTGTTTTTTGGGCCTGGCAAATTTTTACAGGCGGTTCATAGTTGTTTTTTCAAAAACCATATTACCTATTACCGCCCTGCTTAAGAAGGGCTCTGGACCTTTTCAATGGAACAGTAAAGCAGAGGAAAGCTTCCAACTGTTGAAACAACTTTTTGCAGTGCTCCTATCTTGCGCCAGCCAGACCAGAACAAACCATTCATCTTGGAGACTGATGCCTTGGCATCCGCCATTATCGCAGTCCTCTTTCAAGAGCATGAGGCAAAAGAGTATTCCATCGCGTACCCATGCAAAACTCTCACTGAAAGTCAACGTAATTATTCTGTTATCGAGAGGGAGCTTCTGGCCATGAAAGTAACCTGCAGTGAATGGAGACACCTGTTGCAAGGAGGAACACAACCATTTCTGATACGGACTAACCATAAAAATTGGCAGGTCCTAAAAAGCATGGGGTGTATAAATTCTCGCCAGACTCGCTGGGCACATTTTTTTGACCAGTATGACTTTGATGTAACTTACATCCCCGGAAGCCAAAACACCATTGCGGATGCCCTCTCTAGGAAACATGTCAATACCGGTTCACTGCCCATAGCACCAGAGAAGATGTTTTTCAGAAACAAGATTATCGATACAGTCACTATGTTTTTGGAACAGGTGAGGAGAGCTGTTGTTGACTTGAGGCCCCGATCTACCAAACAAAAGTACACTCTCCATGATGGGCTACTATTTCACGATCAACGTTTGTTTTTACCTACTGCTGATCTCCTAAACAAAGTCTTAACCTGGTGCCACGAGAATAAGACAGCCAGTCATAAGGGACAAACGGGTACCCTTGAACTGATCTGCCAAGATTTCTACTGGCCGGGAATGTCTGCAGAGGTGAAACAACATGTGAACTTGTGTGAAACCTGCAGCAGAAGCAAATATAGTACTTCCAAACCTTTGGGGCTGTTGGAACCTAGTTCCATTCCAGATTGACCCTGGAGTCATGTCTCCACTGCCTTTATTGTAGACTTACCCAGTTCACAAGGATGCTCTTGCATAATGGTAACAATTGATACCCTATCAAAGATGGCACATTTTTCCCACCTCCATGGTTTGCCCACGGTGGAAGAGATGGCGGAAACATTCATTAGGGACATATTTAGGCTCCACGGCCTCCCCGACAAGGTGATTTCCGATCGGGGAAGTCAATATGTCTCAAACATTTGGAAGCCTCTTTGTAAAAACCTGGGCATCGAGCAGGCCTTATCTTCTGGGGATCACCCACACACAAACGGTCAGACTGAAAGAATGAACAGTACGCTCGAACAATATCTCTGAATTTACATTAACCTCGAACAAGACAATTGGGTGCTGTTGCTACCCACAGCGATCTTTGCTTACAATAACAACAAGCATACCGCTATTGGGGTTTCCCGCTTTTTTTGCACTTATGGGTTTCATCCCCGTGCAATACATGCTCTATATCGGATACAATCCGCTTTGCTGGCAGTTGAGTTTGGTCTCTCTAAAATACAAGAAGCACACCAGGCTGCCATACGCTGTCTCTTGGACAGTTTTCTCAGTTACAAGTTTTATGCAGACAAGCGACGCCAGGAGGTTCCGGAGTGGAAGGTGGGCTCCAAGGTGTGGCTTTCCACCAAATACTTACCATGATGGTTGCACCGTTCCAAGTTATCTCCACAATATATCGGGCCTTTTCCTATTCTGGCCAAGATCAACCCGGTTGCGTTTCATCTCAAGCTACCCCTTAGCATGGGATGAGTGCATCCGGTGTTTCACTCCTCATTGCTCAAGAGTGCAGATCCTGCACAGTCATCAGGCGCTGTCTCTTTGCCAATTCCTTTACAGGCTGGTGACGAATTCAAGGTGGCAGACTTGAGGGATTCTTGGTCCAATAAGGGTCGCTTGGAGTATGTGGTTCATTGGAAAGGTTTCCCAGACTCCGAAGACTCTTGGGAACCCCTTTCCCATCTCCGAGCTCTGCTCCTCCTGTGGCGTTTTCATCGCCTCAATCCCGGTAAACCCGGGGGTGTACGCCTGGGGGGAGGGGCATACTGTCATGCGCCGCCTAGGTGTGTGGCGCATTTGGCCCCGCCGGACAACGTGGGGGGGTCGTCACATTTCTACCTGCCTCGGCGGTCTAGTTGTTGCACGCAGTGGAAGATCGGCTTATTAGCCACGCCTTCCCGCTTCTGCTCTGCGTTGCAATGTTTTCTGTGTCTGGACTGCTCTCGTTCCGGCTCCCTGTTGCTGTACGCTCCCCTTCTGTTACTTGCTCCGTTCCTAGTGGTACGCTTCTTTTCTATTTTTTGTCATTCCTTGCCAGCTTGCTGTTTGCTTACCTTTTGCTTTTCTGTCTGCTGCTCGAGCGTTTTGGTGCTTCCGTGCTCATTTTCATTTTACCCTCACTTCTTAGTTTGCTGCTATTTTTGGTCCTGGCCTCCTTGCCATTTGCCACTTCCATTGTTTATTTTTCCTTACTTACGTTTCTTCTTCTGCTACTGGACTTAGTCTCACAGCCCTCCATGTGAGGCGTGCTTCTTCATTTGGCTCCCTCTCTCGTGCAGGAGCCCATTTTGCACTTTGGAGGCCACCTACTAATCGCTCTGCTCTGGGGTTTTTTGTGCCACGCCTGGCTTTTTCCCCAGTACTGTCCTTTGCGTGCAGAAGTCACGGTGTGGCTTGTTGGAAGCCTTCATGGTGGCTTCCCCTCAAGAGGGATCTAAGCTTCACAAAAAAAGAAAGAGAAGGACTATCGGAAGAGAAGAACTTTGGACTTCGAGGACATACTAGAAGAAATCTCATATGAGGAGGAGTTGGGAAACAGAAGGGAATCTGACATGTCCAACTCAAACTTGGAAAGTATTCAAGACTGAGGACAGTCTGATTCTGACACAAGTCCACTAATGTGTTATGATGAACTAAGATACATCCATCCTGACAAAACATTACTGTTTATGAAGAAGTAGTTGTTCTTTAAAGAGGAGAAGTTGTATTGAAGAAATGTGCTGGAAGTGTGAAGACAGAGACCTTTTTGGTTGATTTATCAAGTAAGGGTTTGTTGAAACTTTGAGCAATCGTTTTTTTGAAGAGTGATAAATCTTGTTTAGTAATAAGACAATCTAAAGGTCAAGTGAAAGAATTATGGAGTGAAATGAACTTTATGTTGCATGTAAAGCCGAACGTGGGTATTGAAAGGACTTTCTTGTTTGGAACTTTAATTTGGAAAATCCTGCATTAATCCTGGGGAAGGTGATCTGACCTTGGTTACTAGGATACATGGTTATAAAGTTTAAATTCAAATATAGCTGTTATTTTGTTGAGTTTGAACAGCCCTGTGATACCTGTATGATTTTGTTGTATGTATTGGTGTGAGGGACAGGTACCTATTGATATTGGAGTGTTTTTCTTTGGTCCTAGTTTGATAGGTAGGGAAATCCTCATTAGGGTAGGGAAAGCATGGCACTTATCACACCCTTATAATTTAATAAAATGGCTACTTGTGAAAAACGCTCTACTTGTCCGACCCCTCACAATACTCAACATAGTTTCACCATCCTGTTGCATTAGAAGTTGGCTATTCTGGATCTACCAGTTTCTGCATTTCTGCTTGAGGTACCTCACTCCTTCCTTTACCCTGGTTGGAGGACGTTTTGCATTGTGGATTGTCCTAATCAAGCCTATTTTTCCATTGAGCAAACGTGGATATTAGGCCATACTTGTCTTGGATGAAAAATAAAAAGGGTAAAAGACTAGTGCCACGGTTCTGATTCACTCAGCTACACTAGCTACAAAGAAGGCCTTTTGGGCTTGCAGCCAATGGAACACAACATACGTAGCTGTAATCTTGGCTCCTTAGACGCAACAAAGCATATGATGCATTTTTGCCTATTGCAAATGATGGCTAGAAGAAAATACATGATTCCGCGACATAATATAGAACATATACCAGCAGTTTGTTTCACGCTGAATGTTCTGTTTGAGACCTCAGGGAAGTGTTAATAGATTGCAAACCGATTAAATCACGTTTCTAGCTTATACTTATTGTCAGCCTTGGATTTCTAATTTAAAAAAAAGGTTTCTATTGTTTTTCTGTGTAATAGGAAAACATGTAAGATAATATGCCCATGCATAAGGCAATGTGTCCTCTGTTGTATTTCTATCACTGTCATTTTTGTGAGTTATGGCCTTCTCAAAAGAAATCTATAATTAACTCCTTTATTGGTTTACAGTGTACTGTTTATGAATAAAGGTATTCTTCTGATGGCAGGAGTGCTTAGCATGCAACACAGGAATACAGCGGAAAGCGTGTTCTACTCCCCCAGTAATTGCACGGATGAGGTCCATATTGTGCAATACTGAATAATTTCTGACGAGGGTGAATAAGTGACACGGGTTTACGTGTCACTTTACACCCTTTTTAGAAATGATTCGCAAATACTTTCCGCCATGTATTTGCAAGGGGTAAGCATTTCCATGCATTCCTATGGAGTCCGTCATCTTTAAGCAGGTGGATGTGATAGGAACACAGTGCTCTTCTGCCAGCATAAACACGCTTGCGTAAAATCACGCAGTTTTGTAGGGTGGAACCGACAAGGGGTAACAGAATCCATAATTCCAATCCATGAGCCCCACTTCACCATACAAAACATTGAAAATGACCAGGTTATTAAAATAAAAGTCTGCACAACTTTTATGAATGTTTTTATGCAAGTGTTGACTTTTAGGATCTCAGTCAATTAAATGATCCCCGGATATATCAGAGGTTCTATGGTGCATGCTTCTGGTCACCCCCATGATGTTGTGACACCAGAGCCTGGTCGTGTAAATCACAAGTGTAAGCTCAGTAGCATATGCTGTGGTGTAGGTATTTCTACAGGTGTCCTGGGATGCAGAAACCATGTCAAGATCCAAGGCTTGAAAGGGTCATCAATGTTAATTGCTGATGGAATGTCTGACTGCTACACTTGCACTTTCTAGTACTTATTTCAGTGTTACTCTGTATTTGATACCAGAAGTGTCAAAATGCAACACTGCATGGTAACTTCACAACACAAAATTATTTCCACTGCCATGTCTACCTCCCACTGCACATATCTACTGAGAAGAGGAATGAAGTGAAAATATCTTTGGCATCACAAAATGTGCAACACAGTTGTTGTGAGTAATTAGTTACTCGTTATCTAACTACATAATTCCAGTGCAGTAAACTAATAAATGAATGCCAGCTGCTTACAGATTTTGACATTAAACATGGCGGCTGTGTCTAATGGCAGCACTGTGAGAGGATTCATGGAATTGTGCACAGCAGGACATCATTAGCCCATCCACCGAATGCATAATCTGAACATTCAGCAATCAGTATTTTATTTTATTCCATATTCTTGCTCTGTTTCTTAAGTGGGCACAGGCCTTATATGTGTACAGTCAATGACCCATGTGATGTTTGGGCAGTGCGCATAGTACAGAAGTCGGACTTCACTTTTCTTAAATGAACAACATTGGGTGAAAAGAAAAACGATCACCTCCATGTGTCTTATTAATGCATCCAAAGCAAACTTCAAAACAGTACTGAACACAGGCTGTGTTCCTCCAGAGTGCACTGAGACTGTTATTATCAACATTATTGTGGTTATTATTATTATTATTGTTATTATCATTCATTCAGGTATAAGAGTCCTTTAAAAGTGGCAAAACAGCTTTTGCATATTGCATTGTGACTCAAAACCTTAGTTTAAGCTCATACAAATAAACCCATCATTGATATGATAAGATAGGTTATTTATAACGAGCTTAATACCCAGAGGTTTCTAAGCGCGGACCACGGGACCAAACCTGTGGTGCTCCTTGTCGTCTTGTTTCCAAGGCGAGCAGGTTTCCCCTGAGCTATCCTCCCGGGACATTGAGTTTGCCTGTCCGCAATATGAGCTTTCTGACACGCTTAGCGAATCCAATCTGGGCCTGGAAACTCTCTGATTTCTCCTCTCACTTTCAGATCTGGTGCATGCACAATGCCACTGAGGGCAGCAGCACATTCATCATTCCCACCAGCGCGGTCCTGCCTTTCAATAGAGTGGTTCTACCAAAGTTTAGCCAACTACCGTGCTGTGGCAGCAGAAAGCCATATTGCTACGAAGGGAATGTTTAACATAACACTATATATGTTTCAGCACCTTGTAGGGTCTCAGACATCTGCACATCTCTTAAGGCTAATAAAATGGATGCAACATAAGTACTACTGCATCATTCTATTACTTCGTATATACAAAATGGCGTTCCCGTTGGATGATTCATTCAGTTCTACTGTATTTTAGCACTGATATTAGAGAAGTATTTCATCATGCAAACATGTATTAACAAAGAAAACATAAATTAACTTGTTGTGACAGATGATCTGAATCATAAAATGAGTCCAATTATTAGCAGTTAGAGAAAAATAAATGTTATATATAGGCTTACTTACGCAGAATCATTGTAATGGAATTCGAGCGTGGTGCCATGTTTGAAAATGGTGTATGCTTTGCACAACCAATACTGTACTTTTGAAGTTGTTGCTTATTGCATTTGTGTTACAATTGGTGGTGATCAGAATTGCCCAGGTTTTTTGAATGGGTCAAATCGAAAAAGAATGATAATCAGTAGATCTGCAATTACTCAAATGGAGTCTGCTCCTAAATAGTGTGACCAGATGACACTAAGGGCCTGAATCAGAAATCGATTTTCAATGGTAAAATCCCATTGTAAAATGCTTTGTGAATTAGACCCTAAGTCACTAACAAACAAGATTTTCAGTCATAGGGCCTCATTCCGAGTTTGGAGGTAGCCATGGTGCGATATGCGCCATGGCTGTCTCCAAAACCGGGTCTGGCACCAGTCTGGTTGAATGGAGACTTACCGGGTCATTCCGACCCTGGAGGACCCGGTAAGTCCCCATTCAACCAACCATTACCCATTCCCATTTGAGCCCCCATAGGGCTCAATGGGAATGGGGAAGGTGCTAATAACGGGCCCGCAAATAGCAGGCCCGTTATTAGCGCCCTGGTCCCTTAGCGGGACCCGTAAAGGATGTGTGGTCCGACCACACGTCCTTTACAGTTCCCGCTAAGGGACCTCGGAATTGGGCGGTAAGGGATTACCGGCACCGGTCTCCTTAATGGTGCCCGGTATCCCTTACCGCTCAAGTCAGAATGACCCCCATAGGCATTATTTGTCCCCAACTTTTGTATTAGATATGTTCAATTGAATTTAAGCTGGAGTAAATTCCCCTAAAAGTATGAGTTTGTCAATTGCAATCCAAAGACTGGACAAGTGGTATGGCATCCCATAGTGTTGTTTGGTCCACCTCACACTCACAGAGCACATATCTAGGTGTGGGGTAAAAATACAGCCCCAGAATGTTCAAGATAGAAGGCCATGCCAGGCCATACGAGGAGAGCAAATCTGGCTTGTGCAACACCCATTGGAATATGCTGACCAGACCAAAGCACTTCTTTTCCAACATGAGGCCTAGTGAATGAGTGAGAATGGGCACCCTCCATTTTGGTAGAATGTATAGGCACTCAGCTGAAGAAGAGTGCTACTCAGAACTGTAATATTACTCACATTGTCCAATGGATTCCAAAAAGACATGTGGCATTGCAGATGCTGACCATGTAAAAAGGGAAAATGCCCACTTTGGGTTCCTAGTGATTGCATCGACATCCAAACCATCGACAACCATACAATTAACAAAAAAGCATCTTAAAAAAAAACATTGAATGCATTTTTTAGGGGGGTTCCCCTCAACCTCCCTCTTTAAACCATTAAAACACGTTTTTTTAACTAAACTAAACCCTTTACCATTAAAAAAAAATGAATTCAATGTTTTTTCTTTGATGCATTTTTTTCAATGGTATGGTCTGTCGATGCTTTGTATTCGATGCAATGACCGTATACCCCACTTTGACAGATTCAAAACTGCAACAGTGCATATGGAAAGAAAAGATACATTTAAACCCCTCAGCATTTGGAAGCTAAAAAGGACGAATGATGCCTTACATTTAAGAAATAAAGGTGAAAGACAGAATGCGTTTTTCAGGAATAAAGAGACTTAATTTCAGTACATGAAATTACAACATTGAAAGGGAAAGGTCTATTTTGTTTTGTGTAAAAGTGAACACTGTTGTCTTATGTAACTATGCCCTATCTGTGTGACTAATACCCAGAGGGAACTTAGTTATGTTCACACATTATGTAAAGAAAGAGTTTATTTCTCGCCAGCAGGCCGAGATGCAATACAAAAGGTCATGTGCCGCCACATTGTCAATTTGAAATGCTATTCTTTCAGAATTGTGAATACAACTTGTTTTTCTCTCTGAGCTGAAACTTGGACCCCAAAACCTTTGGGGCTGGGCCCACCAAGGACACAGGTCTGTTTTTTCAGTTTAAATGTTAAAAATACTAAGCGAGAGATTTGAACTACAGTGATACAGACAACATGACCAACAGAAATGACCTTTAAGGTCAGGTCCCCCATAAAGTGTGCATTGGCTCAGAGCAAAGACCCTTTTATGCTCAGGAGCAGGGGGCAGAATCCCATGGGCTGAAAAGCCAGATGTCCCAGTCATGTGGTTTGGAGGAAATTAAACTGCTTGGGGTGATCTGAATGTGAGACTACCTTTCATATAATGCATTGCCCTATGTTTAACATTGAACACATTTTCCTAAATAAAAAGAGCATTGTGTGTTTCCCGCAGCTCAACACGGACACATTTTAAAGGGGATAAAAAGCCAGTTGGGACCATGTAAAAACACAATTTTTTTGATGTACATAACTTAAGTTATGATCATAATTATGATTCTGGAATTTTCATGAGTCTGAGGTACTAGAAAATTGGTGGAGTGGTAGATGGTGAAATTAATGTTGGAAGTATGTAGTGTCAGAGTTGTAACTACTACGGTGCAGCCACAAAGCACATAGAATTATAGCGCCGCCCACGAAAGAGCGTGCCGAAATAAAATGTGTATTTTCAGACTTGCCATAAAATGTAGAATCCAAAAATATATAGATTCAATTAGTTATTGGAAAAATTAGCATAGCTGCCACGTTGTTAGATTTTCAGAACCAAAAAAGGTAAAACCCACCTGTCATTTTGAAATGATATATTTTTACTCTTCCCTCAGCCTACATCATACACACCCCCAACTCCTGGTCTTATCAGCAGCCAGTGGGCGTCTTGGTGGGAGGTGACGGGAGTACACTAGCCAATCCTTACCATGGGAATTATGATAATGTAGGAGTGTCATCAGCCCTATAAGAGGTCAATTTTGCATCAGAACAGGGCTTTCCACTTTATTCCTGGAGGTAGTCTACTGCCGGACTCTTGCTAGGAAACGCTAGCAGAGAGGCCCCAATCCTTGCATTGGACACAGTGAAAGGGAAATCTAGAAACTACCTGGTACCCCGTCAGAGGAGCCAGAGGGAGTCTGGGTACAGGATGAACTCCTTGATGGAAGTCCTTGACCGGATCTGTGCTGTACGCAGAGGAGCCCTGCTGTTGTTCCCTAATCAAGGCTTCCCATGTAAGTAGACTAATCCAAAAGCAACCAATTGTGTGGGGAGCTACCTGACTTTATCCCTTTCCATTAGTGGGTAAGGGGGGCGGTGAAAATGGGTAGGCCTTTGGCACATTGTATTAAATCCCATTCAAATTAATTCTACTATAGAAAATCACCCTATCCATTTAAATTGATCTGTGTTGAGAACAGCCCACCTTAATCCTTTTCATTAAATTGTGGGGTGGGGGGAAGCTGTGTAAATCATTTGTGCATTGAATTGAAGTTAAATCAATTAATTCCCATATAGAAAATCATGAGATTAGTGTTGTTAGAGTTCAAAACTAACAAAGTTCACGCCCAGTGTGTTAGAGCTGGTTGTCATAAAACACTTCACTCTCGTCCAAATCTGAGCCCTCCTCATTTTCCTCACCTGATGTACTGGATTCTGTGCTGTATCCAGTGGGTTCACGATACTGTTGTGAAGACTGGAACCTGCCTCAATATGAAGCCACAGTGGCCACCGGTGAGCTGTAGCCACCTGTGGCTCCACTACCGAAGCAGGTAAAATTCCGGGGGAAAAAGCCTTTGACGACAAAAAACCCTGATGTTGATAGTGGCAGGTCTTGAAAGCTCTGACGAATGATTGCAGAAGTTGTGATGTTCGCAAGACGAATGGAATTGTCTCTCCTGTGATGATAGAGTTGGGAAGCCGGTACCACATTAAGGGTCAGGAGGAAAAGGAAATGAAAACACCTTAGCCGTTCTCCGGAATAAGGAATAGGAGAATGGCTGTTACCGGTAGCCAGCTGGAAGAGAGCGAGACTGGAAAGCGCCAGGCAGCAACCTCCGAGGAAGGGAAGGCGCCGCCAGGTAAGAATGAAAGGCGAGAACGCTCTGGGAAAACAAGTGGTAAGGCAAAAGGGAAGGCAGCGGGGCCGCCGTCCAGAGAAGCGAGAGAAAAAATTGTGTGGACAGCAGAAAAAGCAGCTCAAAACGAGCGGGGGTGAAGAAACCGAAGCAAGAAGCACTCGAATAGAGAAACTCCGACGTTGCAACGCGCGGAATGCCGGAAGTGGAGGCACTAAATGCTGTCCGGCATTCCGCACGTTGAACGGAGTGGAAAAAAGACTAGACCGTCACCCTGAGAAGCAAGAAAAACGTGACAGGGCGCTCAATGGCTGCCCAACCTATACCTGTGCCACAGCCTCCAGGGGCCGGCACCCATGACACTGGTATAGACAATGAAGTATTTGGGTGAATTTGCCTTTCTGAAACCCCTGTCTTCTGTACCAAAGGGGGATGCCCATAACCCCCAAAATACGTAGCCCTAAAAGGCTGCTATTCAACTGAATGTAGAGGGTGCAAAACGAAATTCCCCATTGATTCCCTTGCATCCTAAACCAAAATTACCAAGCATTACACATCCCCCTTATGTAGGTGTGTGGTAAAACGAAATTTCCCATTTATTCCCGCGCCTCTCAAACCAGAATCCCCAAAGCGCTGCGTGTCCTTTGAATGTGTGTTGAAAAACGATTTATTTTCCCATTTGAGTTCCTTTTCCCAACCTTTCAAATAAAAACCTAAAAAACGATTTCCCTATTTGAGTTCCTTTCTCAAACATTGGGCCTCATTACATGGACGGCGGTAACCATGGCGCTATTAGCGTCATGGTTGCCGCCGGTATTTTACTGAGTCCGCCTTGGTGAATGGGGGAATTACCGCCCCATTCCAAGGTTGGCGGGGCGGTAATTCCCCATTCACCAAGGCACTTCCCCATTCCCATTTGAGCCCCCATAGGGCTCAATGGAGAAGGAGCAAATAACGGTACCGCTATCAGCGGTACCGTTATTTGCCCTGAAGTCCCTCAGCGGGTCCCTTCCTTAACGTGTGGTCTGGCCACACGTTAAGGACGGGACCCGCTGAGGGACCTCGTAGTATGGTGCTAAGGGATTACCGGCACCGGTGCCCTTACCGGTGCCGGTAATCCCTTAGCGCCATCCGTGTAATGAGGTCCATTGACTTTGGAAAAATAATGAGTCATATCGAAACTGTATGTCCTTTAAACCTGTGTTAGTCAATTGGTGCAAGATATTTTAATTTGTGATATTGTGTAGTGCCACAGAATTGGTGGCTGATGTTTGGTCATTATTACATTTTGTCAAACCTTAAAAAAAAAAATGTTTAAAAACGATTATATATATATATATATTATATATATATATATATATATATAATCTTCTTAATATACACTGGCCTGGTTCCTCGCTTATTAGAGGTACATAGGGTATTTTTTTGCGGTGGTGCAAAATAAGTGGGAGGCTCACTAAAGTTGAATCTGTGGAAGCACTTTGAGTGCACGCCACCTTGCTTGGGGAGGAAAGGAACTCCCTGAGTTGAGTGTGACCACGTAATATAATGCGACAGAGGTGAGATGGCCTAGAAAAACAGATTTAAGGATCCACGTCCATTTGGAGCACATATTTAGGGTTGTGATCCCCCTTGACAGTGCACATCCAGTGCAGAGAAGCCCCTGAACCCTTCAGAGCACAGACCCAGAGCATTAGCTGCCCTACATTGTTTTTTGCGATGCCCCTCAAAGCGCAGGTCAAGCAGAGCTAAGAGGAGAGATCTAAGGATGTTGTACCCTTTCACAGCACAGAGACAGGGATGACCTGCACTTTCAGAGAAAAGATACACAATGGTTCATCACGTCGGTCTAGGATCCTATAGCAGGTAACAGCAATCTCCTCTGAAAGCCAGCTCAGAAGCCCCTCACCCCTCCTGCTATGCCCCCACCATTCTGTTTAATCCAGCATAATGCACAGCCAAAGGGTCTGGTTAAGGTTTTTCATGAGAAATGAAAATGCATACACACATAAAAGTGCTTAGAGGTTTATGGGGCTACAATGAAGGTCAACAATCGACTTATGGAAAAGTCAATGTATCATACTTGGCATGCACAATGTTGTACTAAATAGAGAAACATACTTGCCATTATTCCCGCGTCTTTTATCAGAGAGAAGAAAGTAGGTATTCTTTTTTTCACCCGTTATGTGTTTGCATTATCTGGAAAATTGGGAAAGATTCATCAAAGCCAACCATGAACCATGGCCTTCCTAACATCATTGAAGGTTCTTTTCCTGGTACAAATCTGAACCCCTTCAAGAAAATGAAGCGTGGCTTAAGCATTGTGGTCTAATAGCACCCATGTTTGCTCACTCTGTATGAAATCATAAAGTTGCCGTAATGTTGATATTAATGGTCTCAGTTCTTGATCAAGGTCGTCATTTGTACAGCTCTGTAACGTCTCCATGAAAGTCATCTCACCACAAATCCTGCTCATTGGTACAATCTAATTGCAAGAGAACTCACCAACATAGCATGTTTGCCTAATTCCACTCAAAGGCTCAAGCAACGTCAATGGAATTTGGGGTTTGATTTCATTTTCTTTTTTTTTTTAATGTTCCTACCTTCCTTATTGCACAATGGGGGAAACCCCCATTTCTCCAATTTGGCTCCTACTGCCCCGTTCCTCCCTTTCTTTAATTGTATGTATTATTCTTTTGTTTTCCTCTGTGATGTTTCCCTCTCTTGTTTTCCCTTATCACCCTTAATGCTATTATTTAAATATTTCCTTTTTTTAACTACTGAAGATTACTTTTTACTTTTTTCCAGATTTTTGTGACTTCAACATTAAAACCTACGTATGGAGTATCAGTGAGATAGGCTTATCATAAGTTAGTATTTAACTGATATAGGTTCTATTCAAACGGTTTTCAATGAAATGGATGATGTGAAATGGGCGCATACCATTGTTTACATTGCCAAGAAGTGCTATATTTCCTACCACATGTATTAATTGATTGTTTTATTTTGGGAGTGAGGGAACAAAAGGGCTGTAGGGTATCTAGCCCCTCTTAGTAGTGTGTAATAAATCTGCCAGAGCGGGTAAGTGCGCTCACAATCTCCAATCAGCGCCACCAGGTGATGCACACATAACAGACCTTAGGTATAATATCCACCATAAATTATTGTATTTTTGGACAGTTCCACAAGGGCCTCATCGCACAATGCGTGTCACCTGCGTAAAATAGCACTTCCTGTCTTTTGCTCTGCAGGTTGCCCAACATTCACATCACAGACGGGGGTTAGCAGTTCTGAAATACCGAATGTGTACTCAATAATTCTGTCACTGCCTTATCACATTTGCTAATGGAATGTCTACTGACCGTGCGTCTGTTTGTGAGTGATAATAACGCATGCAGACATGGAATCTGACTGTGTGTGCGCCAGTCGAGAGGTGGCACACATAAAGAGTGCACAACTCGGGTGCACTTTACGGAAATGGAAGTAGGGTACAAGAGGCTGCTGCAAGGTCCCTCGTGATAACAGGCAAAAAAAGGATGGTCACGCCAGAGTTACATTTATTCCAACAAGGGTCTAAGGCTTCTCAAGCAGACACACACTAAATAATGCCCCAGTCAGTAATTTACAGAATTTATTTTAGGAAACCTGGGCCCAAAAGGGTCATGCAGCGCAGATTAGCACAACGGTGCAGTCAGCATTCTACACACTGTGGTTACTGAGATACATTCTGCCATTTATTGCAAATGCGGATAGAGAAGAGGTTGCAGCGACATTTGTTAACGCTCGACGGGATTATGGTAACGCATTGCTGTCAGTAATACCAGCGTTCCAGTTGAGCAGATTGCAGATGGCCCACAATGCTGCGGTTAGGTTAGTGTGCAAAGTATCAAAATGTACACCTATCATTAATTTGAGAAAATCCTTAAACTGGCTAGCTGTGAAAGAGCATATAGAGTTTAAAACTCTTTGCCTGGTTTTTAAATGTGTAAATAAATTGGCGCAAGGTTATCTATCTGACAAAATCAAGAGCTATACTCCTAGCCGGCAGCTACGTTCAGGTGAGAAGAAGTTACTCCAAGTTCTGCGGTCAAAACATGTGAGTAAAGGAGACCATAGATTTGGGTTCTATGGACCTAGATTATGGAATAAGCTCCCGCGACATATCAGAGAGGCTAAAACACTCATGACATTCCGTAAGGCCCTGATAACCCATCTGTTCTGCTGAGATTTCCCATGGGAAATAGCCACAGGGGCAATTTTACTTATCACACTGGGGAAAGACAGTCCAAATGCTAAAGTTTCCATCTGCACCCAAATACGATTTAGCGCGTCTGTTGCGCGATATAAATGATTCAAAATTCAAAAGGGTGGACACAGGAAAAAAATAATTTAAAAAAGTAAATTTAATATTTAATATCAAGAATTTATTCATTTCTTGGAAAACAAAAATTGAGAATATCAAAGAAAACCATCACAAAGCATCAATACATGGCTAAGGTGATCGCGGTGCTTCATGTGGCAAACTGTACCAAAAAAACCTTAAACTAAATGTTCTTATAGCGAGGACACAAGAATGACTTCACATAAAAACCAATCTAAGAGGAAAAAAAAGAACCATACCGCACAATCTAACACATATATAGCAAATCACCTTCACTCCAAAGATAATCAACAAACTAAGCAAAAAAATCAAATTAAAAACAAAGAAACGTACAACAGCAATGACATATATCTGATGCAAATAGTTTTAACCCAGTATGGGTACAAAACATTACTGAGATAATCTACTTCGAACAGCAACTCTGAGCCTGTATACCATTTCCAAGGTGAATGAAAGGGTCTTGCTGGTAGATTATGAAAATTACAATGTTTTACAAGGAAGTGACATAGTACATAATGCGGTATAATGACTGTGAAAATAGGGAAATGTCAACTCGAGTTTCGGGCTGTAAACGGTCTCCGGTGCAAGCTGGGACCAGCCTTCTTCAGGACAACACATGTGGAAGGAAGGAGGTGTTTTTAGTTGTTCTCCTACGTTTGAACTCAACCTGTGGGGAAAACCAGAGAACATGGATCTTAGTTGCTGCCCATGTCTTGTTCACAACCACAAAGGTATTTCAAAACGTCCACAGTCGTGGTATACCAATCCATGTGTCTACCAGTGACATTTGAGAAGAGAGAAACACTGTGCTCACCGTGGGTACCACCCGTGGACCATGACGGGATAGTGAGCATCTCAATGGAAAGCCTGTCGTGTGGGGGATATAGGGGGCGCAGGGGGAGAGAGGGATATTGGGAAAACAATTTCACTGCCAGGCAAAAGAGGGGGATTGCGTCACAGGTGGCAAAACCCAGCTGAAAAATGCCTGAAATCAAGTAGCAGGTTGAGTCAGTCCATGCGGGAAAGTCTACAGCAACAACTGAATCTCGCCGTCGGTATCCAGACCCCTTGGCAATGCATCTATAAACCAAGGAGAAAAAAGCCCTGCATCAGATGTCATGAAGGGGTGCCAAAGGACCAGCGTGGTCCCATTGCCATGCATTCCCAAACCGAGTCACCGGGGTGGGTTGGCCAGCCCATGTGTGCTCGCAAGCACCTAAAAACAGCACCTACTTGGGGATAATATTCCTGGTGTGCACTGATAACGGGTCAAGTTGGTTGGAAGAAGCTCTGAGACACAAGCAGCATAGTCCGTTGCTGTGTGCTCATGATGTTAAACAAGGCTGCTCTGAGCGCAGATCTCACATCATGTGTGATGAATGGCCCGCCTTGCCGGCAACAATTGCAAAACCCCATACGGTGGCCATGCCGGGTGAGTGAAAAGGGCCAATGCTTGACTATGTAAGCGAGCATGGCCAGTCAGAAACAGACAATTATGAACATAATTGTAAAGATGGAACCAAGTCTTAAAAATAAAAACGCAAATTAAATTAAAATTAATGGACCCTTGTCTGAACAGTTTGAAATCGGCATGGCAGAGGCCCGGCTGATTTAAGTGATTAAAGACGACCACTGTACTCATCATTCCGGCCATGTATATACGTACGGAGATGCAAAATCCATTGTTGTTCTAACTTAAGGAGCCTAGCTGGTAGTGAAAAATCACCCTTGTCATGTTTCAATTGGTCAATGACCCACCATCTGACCTCTTCGGCCGAATGATGCAAAGCCGAGTAGTGGGCAACTAAGGTAGCTGTTAACAAGTTGTTACCTATCCTTGATCTATGTTCTATGATCTGTATGCCAACCTTTCTACATGTCATACCAATGTAGAGAAGATCACAGGGACATTTAATGATGTAGATAACATTTTTGGATTGACAAATGTGTAAACTGCGTAAGGTGCCAGATGAAATCATGGTGTGAGAAGGTCATCATTTTGATGGTAAATTGGCAAGCCACACACGTGCCACAAGGAAAATGTCCCCGTATCGGACTCCATTCTTGAGTCCAAGCTGCCTGTAAACTGTTCTGCACAATGTCAATGGGAGGTGTTACCATACGAGAGGGCACCGGCTTGTCCCGTATATTGTTACCCGATTTCAGGGCAAACAGAGGGGGACCAGTAGTACAGCCGGTGCTAGTGACCAAATTCCAAAGTTTACGGATTCATTTCTTGAGTTGTGTGGTATATTTAGAGAAAGTCGTGATGCACACAAAGCGGTCTGAGTCTTTTTGTCTGACTAGAGGGAATCTCTATCGGTGTATCTTGCTCGTTTGGCTGATCTCTTTATCAATTTTCGGGGATAACCTCTGGCTGCCAATTTCTCGCCCAATGTTAGTGCATGGATCTCATAATCCTGCGCTGATGAACAATTACATCAGATGCGTAAAAATTGAACATATGGTAAATTGTCCCGTAATGTTTGCTGGAGTATAGTAGCAGTGTGTAACGATTCGTGTCTTTTTGATGTAGGGAGGTGTAGATACTTCCCATTTGGTGATAGACTAAAATGTCTAAGAATGGCAGTGATTGTCTGTCGCAATGACTTGTGAAAGATACATTTGGGTTGCGTTCGGTAAGCCACATCAACAAGTCATCTAATCTTTCTTTGGTGTCCTTCCATATGAAAAGAATATCATTAATATACCTTTGCCGACTCAAGATGTATGCATCGTATGGGTCATTATGAAAAATAAATTGGTCTTCGAAATCGGCAATGTATAGGCTGGCCAGGTTGGGAGCAAAAGCCACTCCAATGGCGGTAGCATTTTTTTGAAGGTGCATTTGATTGGAAAATTCAAAGAAATTATGACATAATGCAATTTGCAATAATTCTGTGATGAAATAAGTAGGAATGACATGTGGAGTAGGGCGACCATCTGGTTTGCATTTAACAATGTTGCATGCCTCATTTTGGGGGATATTAGTATACAGCGCTGATATATCAACCGTAACCCAATAATTGTTAACGGAATCAAATTGCATACCTTAAAAGGCATTAATGGCAGACATGGTGTCCTTGACTGGTGAATTTTGAGACAGATCGCGAATGGCTAGTTCAATATGTTGGCCACAGGGTTCCAGTGCTGACCCACAGAGAGATACTATGGGTCTGTCTGGAGGGTTCACACGATCTTTGTGGATCTTGGGTAGGGCATATATAGTGGGTATATACGACAATCTTGCAGAGTCAAAAAACGTGCTTCCTCTCTAGTCAGAAAATCTTCTACAATGGCAGAGGTGCAGTGAGCTTGAAGTAGACTCGTGGACAACTTTATTTTGGTAATGGCACGTAGAACCCTGGTCTGCACCAGGAGTAGCTAGTCTATGTATCAGCCCGACTTTTGCTAATCTGGCTCCAGATAAATTCTGGTTCCTCTCTGCCCGCATTCTCTCCAATGTAGCTTGGAGGCTGTGTGTCCCTCCTCACATGTTATATCTCTACTGCAATGCAATAGTATCTGCTAAAAGGTACAGCTGAAGTGCCACCTTATAGCCAAAACTAAAAAAAGGAATAACAATCTTGTTTGAGTTTATCAATCACTGGTCATAATCACTGACAGGCATGGATCACCAAACATTTATAGCTTCTTTATTTCATCAGGAGCACACTATGACATGCTCTGTCGGGTGCCAATCATGCCCTTACTCAAAACACAACCACAACTACTTGCAAAAGATTCACCCTCTTATTACATAACAATTTCTTGCACTGCCACTAAGTAGTGGACTGGTGGGAAATGAACAAACACAAGGGTGCAGGATTTGAAAAAAAAGTAGGTGAAGGTCCAGAACAGCAATTGCATTACAAATATTTTATAAAGCTTGAAAACATGTACCAGCTGTGGTAGGAGAAGGCAGGAATATGTTTAGCAATGAGCCGGGAGGACGGGCTAGCATGAAGATAAGTCCTGGGCAGAATCCTCGGGGCGGCCGGCCTGAAGAGCTAGGGCGTACTTGCATCCACCTCAGAACTGAGAAGGCACTGGGGCTGAGCCTCCTGCCAGTGCCACACAGGCGTAAAAACAGAGCAGACAAGCCCACTCCCTGAACTCTCCAAGGGGAGTGGAGACATGTGCACAAGGTGGGGCGGTGAGTGCTGAGGCCCCCAGAGCCACTGGTCCCCTCAGACCCACTGCGAATACGAACAGGTCCACTTGATATGGTGGTGATGGCGACTACCTATGTAGGGCATGCGGTGCCACCAGAAGAACCTTCATTGCTGTGCCACCCAACAGTGAGCATGGTTCCCCATGATGGGCACAGGGCACTGGCAGGTTAAGAAAAGTAGCGTCGGAGTGGTGCCAGTGATTTTGGTGCCACAGGTGGATACAGGGCACAACCATAACTTTTGATGGCATCTGGGGGTGGGCCAGCCCCTGATGCAGTAGGAGGGTCATGCCCACCCTAAAGAAGCAACACCAACCGATAACTCAAAGGTACTGTGCAGACCCAGTAAGAGCTAAAGTGCATGAGCCTGAGCTGACTGCAGCAGCCACACCGATGTAATTAATGTATATGTAATTGATGTATATAATTATGAAATGTATATAGTTATATGTGTATATATTTATGTATGTTTATATTTTGTATTTATTTGTTTGTGAGGTTATTAGAATAGGTAGATGTGAATGCTTGGGTGCAATGTTAGTGATATTGTTGGCAGTAAGGTAAAGGAAGTCAAGTTCCCTGGCATAATAGGTAAAGTAGCCCTGACAAATGTTGCTTAAGCAAGGGGCTGTCCACAAGGGACCTCCTATGCCCCCTCTTCACGGGTGTGTAGCACCAGGTAAGCAGGTGTTTGGTCCGTTAGTCCACCCTAAGGGTCCCTCCATGGCCTTGTACAAGTGGACTGGGCTGGCAGAGTAGATCTCTATAAAGGGACTTATCTAGAGGAGAGGAAAAACAATGGAGTTTATGAAATGGGTAAGACTTTAAGGTTATACGGACAGCCCATCTCCTATTGCGTAGGACGTGTTAACATCTGTTTTAATTCGTAGGTTGCTTAGCGCCCATCTTGTTGCAGCTGGTCTGTTGGGAGGAGGGTGATAAGTGGTCCCCCCAATGGCATGGGGGTAAGGAGCATGCACAAGCCACCGGGCCAGGGCAAAATCACCAGGGCTACAGAAAGGGCCAAAGAAAGATAGACCTTTTCATGTCTCATACCAGGAGTTGGTGCCAGAGTAGGTCCTCCTGTTCCAGGAAATGGAAATGGATTGATCAGCCAAGTAGAACACGTAGGCGACAAAAGTGCCTGAAAGCAAAGAAGGGAGAGGGTCTCAGGGGGGAGAGATGATTAACTGGTTTAGGTGCTGCAGCAAGTTCATGGATAACAAGAGACCATGACACAGGGTAGAGAAGAAGTACCTAGAGATACTGTCTTAGTGGAGTGTCTGCTGTGGAAGTGGAACCTAGATTGGAGGGTGTCATTGAGTCTTTTGGCCTCCAGGTTTTCAGCTATGTGGTTAAACATTGAGAAATTTGGAATACGAGAAAGAGGGTTGACCGCATTGTTGCCGCGGGCGGTGGGGTTTATTCAAAATGTGTATGACAGTGGCCACTTGAATCAGGATGCAAAGATACAAGAGGAAAGTGAAAAGTTAAAGCACTAAGAGTGGTAGAAGCAGGTGGAGAGGGCCAGTTCATTGAATGTTTGTGGTTCAAAGGAGTCATGACGGTCACATCAGGGTTTGGCAGACTGGAGGATAGGTGCCGGTTCAGTTGGGATGGTTGGTGGGCATCCAATAATATGGAGATGAAGTCATTCGGGTGGTGAAGAGAAGGCAGCATGAGGAGAGATAAATGGTAGCAGATAAGGGGTTTCGTACCTTAGAGATTTTGGAGGAGAAGTAGCTGCCAAAGTCATCAACTGAAAGTGAGGAGGCAAAAGGGCACAGCTGTGGGAGGTGAGCATTACAGACAGAACCATGAATAGTCCAAATGAGAGCAGAGAAGAAATGGGTTTATTATAATAGTTATACGTTGCTGAGTCCAGATCAGGTGTGAGAACAAGGTGTGATTACTTTTAGGCAGCCAGAGAAACAGAGAGTAGGTCTTGCGTGATTTGTGCCCTTGATCTTTCCAGTGCCTGATTGTTGCTGAGTCAATCAATGGTTGAGGGTGTGGGTGAGAGGGAGTGAGGTGTGGGCAAGGTAATGGTGATCAATGAGAGCTGCCACTACCAAACCAAACTCCAGAAGTGCTAATACAATTGAGTCAGTAAGAGACGGAGAGAGTATGATTAGGTGTGATTTTCTGTATACATAGCTCTCCTTTTGGACTAAAGGACTCAAATTTCTTTCTGTCATTTCTAATCACGTTGATTCACTAACGGGTTGGGCAGTGGCCTTTTCTATATAGAAGAGTTGCTATCAAGCACAGGAAGGGTGATTCTTATAGATCACTTCTGGAATGTATTAGTGGTGGTCGGAAACATTTATATATTTCTGCAAGAAAATTGAGATTTGACATTTTTCTTTGGAATTGCAATATACTCAGTGGAAATGTGTCTTTTCTGTTTTCAGCTGTTTTTTGCTCCTGAAGAAGAGGTCTTACCCCAAAACACTTGGAGCTTTTTATTCAGAACAAGTAAATGAAGTTGTCACGAGTGCGACGCGGAATTGGTCTGTGTGGCGCCGTTGGCGGTATGTACAAGGGGTGCAAAGTTATCCTTCCAAAATGGCGCCCAGTCCTTCGTGCGCTGGTCCAGTCTTTCGATCAGATCAGGAGGGTGTGACTCCTCCCCGTCAGCACGGAAGAGTATTTCCCACATCAACACCGATGGACCAGCGCGTTGCTACGACTATCGTGAGCCACGCTCCGTGAGTAATTTAGGATTCATTTGGATATCCCAAACCGCTCTACGTAACCTCTTCTTTTCCTACTTTGCTTGCTTAATCCTTTTTTTTTCCTTGTTCCGCTAGTTGCCTCCTCGCGGACCAATTCACAGGCCAGCCATTCCCGACACCCAACTCTTACTTAGTCATTTCGGCACTTGCCTCCCAGTAAGTAAGCTCATCGATTCTCACAACTCTCCCCTTCTCAGTTGAACCCGCAGTTAACCTTTTTTCTCTCCCACTCTGTATTAGCAAAGGCAGACACATTCCACCTCTTGAACTACAGTACCCAGACTCCTCCTCTTCCATGGAAGTCACGACTTCTCACAGAAGGAATTATATGCTAGGGTAGGTACGCTACTTATCTCCCGCTCTCTTAGATCAGTCAAATAGTACTCGTTACTTATCTTTACCTTGTATATCTTCAGAACGAATTCCAGTAATCCCTTCTCAGACTGCCGAACGCCAGCCACCTTGTTACCAACACCTGAAACCTTTTAGAATTCCTCCCAAGGTACGAGATTACTCCCCGCTTTTTGAGTATCTTTCACCATAAAAGACAGAACACTTACCTTTCTGATTTGTATCAACAGACAGAGGCAAAAACACGGACACCGACACCCTCGACTCCTTCGTACCTCCGGGGATTGTCTCCCGACGCTCACGAGCCGCGACAGTCCTCGTCGGGAACTCTCAACGATCCCCAGCTACAAGGGTTTTTCCCGACCAAGGGTTTCCCTGACGCCTCCACTCCACGCCTGTTTCCTTAGGCTGGGAGAGGGGGACTCAGGTATTTCCCTAATATCCACATTGAGTTTGAAGACAAGGTAAGAGAGTTTGCTGTTATTCTGATTGTCTACCTTTACCGAGATTACCTTTGCCTTAAAGTTAGAAAACCAACTTCTTTGATCGTTTGTTTGGAGCTAGAAAAGATAACAGAAGTCTGCACAAGCTTTTCAAGCCTACAGTGTGAATCATTTAGGTTTGTGTGACAAATCAACTTCCTGCGCACCAGTGGTCCAAGGATGAATATCGGTTTCTAAACCATCAATCAGTCCCACACCTCTAGAACGCCAGAAAGGATCCAAACTGATTGGAAACACAAGTAAATTATAAACCTCCTTGGTAACATGGACGGAACAGCAGGCGTATCTCTGCAAAGTCGTGGATTGTTGGTTAGTTGCAACACAGCGAAATACAATTATTACCCAATAATGAAATTGACTGTCTAGTCAAGTTGTGTAAAAATATCTACTTTATTATTATTAGAATAGACAGTTCTAGCACACTACAATATACAACCCACACTGTAAAGGAAGACAGAGGACAGACAGTTTCAATAATGAAAGGGGACTCACTCTGGATACTGACAGGAGGGTAGTTGGTAAAGTAATTCATCACAATGTTCAAGGATACTTGGTTTCAGCACAAAGTGAGCAATGGGTCGTAAAATGTCACTACAGACCTTCATAGAAGGACCAGGGGGACAGAACCACAATGTGTCTGGTGCATGAGATGCTCTTGATGCTTGACAGGGTCAAGTCGGTTGCAGCCCGCTTTGCAGCTCCTGCGACAGAGTTCAAGATGGGAGATAGCTGTGTGTATCAGGTGGCAAGTGAGGCTGGACGGACGGCTGCACGCTGGCCTACACAGTGATGCAGGATCAAGAATCATGTTCTCTGTACTGGGTGGCGGATATGGAACGCTGGTGAAGGTGTCTCGGACAGCTTTAGTGACTGCAGCGGGACAACAGTCAGTGGTGCAGCCGGTCACAGTTCGATGGGTTGACCTCCACAAAAATGTCCTTAAAGGATGGACGCTAGTTGATGCTTGTCATGGCACTCCTCCTAGCTTCTTTGCTGGGCTTGTGTCATCCTTTAAGGCAGACAGTCAAAAGGTGAGGAGAATGTTTGCAGGAAACAGCCTTGTCCTTTATTCAAAGACTCTCTGGCCCTTCCCAACTAGGAAGCTTTCTTTTCCGAGCCTAGCAGGGCAGGCTGTGTGCTGGTTGGGTACCGGTTCTGGAGATGCAGTATCTCCCTCTGTTCCCTGGGAGATGTTTGGGGAGGGGTCTTGCTTCCCTCTTGGAAATCCTGGCTTTCCTTCACTTGCGGAAACTGTATGGCAGACTGTACCTTTAGAAAGGGTCCAAATTATTTCTTCTTGTTACTCCTTGAGAAGTCTTCAGATGATCTGCCAAAAGAGGGTCTAAGCCTTCTTTTAAAGTCAAATGGGCCTCACTGATTGGTGCAGGCTAAGCCTACCTTAACGAACCAATCATGGGTCCCCAACAACAATCTTCTGTTATGCGTGAGGTCATAACCAGAGTGCTTTGCAACAGGAAAGTTAAAGGGATGATAATATGTACTACTTAGTCCCACCCATCTTCCTGTCTGTTGTGGATCAAAGTTCCAAGTATAATTGAGCTCTCTGTGGTTCCTGATTAAAAGTGGCAGGTCTCCCTTGAAGCGGCGGTCAGACCAGACTTATGGTCACCGCCACATACTTGTACCTTCCTGAATGGGGTCCCCCTGTGGGGATGACCACTGTAAACATTTGTCCCGGACATTACATTTCACTGCCCTTGAAACTAAGAAGTGGGAGCATACTTCAAGTTGAAACAGATGCATATCAAAAGGGGTGTTGGGCCTTCCACAGGCCTGCTTCAATTACCTTCTCATCAGTATGCACTGACTCCAGCAGACGGACAAAAGATAGGGTGGATCGGTGGAGCCTTTGTCAGTTAATGAGGCTGGACATGGCAGGAGGAAGGTTTTGCCTTCCCTCTTCTTGCGTTGCTTTGATGTACCCGTGGCTGTCACATTCTAGCTAAATATGACAGGAGGACTGCGTTTGTAGGCTGTGTCCACCCAGAATACACGTGACTTTGTGGTTTTTGTGCAGCAGGTTTAGGAAAATGTGTGTGAATAGCCCCACACATTAATTTCTTGAAGACTGTATACTAATTATTGTCTGTTTACAAAGCTTAAAGGTGTGCAGGGGACAGGGCGTCCTATAATTAGGACATCATGTTTTTGTTTGAATGGGTAGCCAGCCTGTGGTGAGGCATGCTGCACCACTCTGGACAGCTTTCTGTGGCATCTTGGGGCTATGTGAGTAGGGCATTGATACCATTGGAATGGGAGTTAACCTGGGCTAAGACAACTCCTCTGAATCTTGGGGGGAGGATGAAAGTCTTGACTTTGTGGAGGTACACAAGGTGGAAGCATGTTGTGTGGGTCTTCTTGAAGATGTGTGTTTTCTATAAGAGGTCACTGATGATGGTATAGATGAGTGGTGTTGCACTATTTTCTTGCTCTAAAGTCACGTTTGACCATTGAGTCACGTTTCATTTTTTTGTTCAGTGATTTTAGATGAGGAGGGGAGTGTTGAGAAGAGCCTGAGATTATAAAATGAGGGAAAACTTTGAGTTTGATGGCTTTGTCTAATAAAGGCAATTCTGCTACTGTAAATACAGACTTTTGATAGCATTGCTTAATAATCCCAGTTACTGCTAATGTCAATCTGTTTGTGAAGTTCATCTTTTTTGTGTGACTGTCACCTCCAGGAGACTTCTATGTCCCCTCATCTAGGCACGTCCGTAAACCCCTGACCTACTCTTCCGGCTGGGGGCATTCACACACTGACAGTTCACACGCTCACACAAAATGCACACATGCACACATTGCTGCACACAACATCTTGCATACACGCATGAACACACGCACACACACACACACGTTTTTAACCTACCTGCATTCCCTCCAACACTGGACATGCCGTTTTTAATCTGATGCTCCTCTCCCATAAGGCCTGGCCCTGTACACGCTGTACACAGAAATCCGGAAGCAAGGGTAGGCTTGAATTACATATGTCACAGCATCAAGATTTTAATGCCACTGAGAAACCACTAAGGTGCAAATGTGCAGGACAGTCTGTAGCATCCCACCCAGCATGCTCAATGGGCCGTGCAAGGTTGGGGAAGCAAAATATCCCTGACGTTCACGGTGCACTGGCGATGTACTTGCAGGGGTACGCTCAGCTCAAACAAAAGGGGGAACCCAAAACAAAGTGAGGAGCAGTATTTTCAAACATACATGCTAAAACAATCATCCGAACAAATTCCTTTTGATAATTCACATTTTCTCCAATGATTGACATTGGACAAATGAGGGCGACCATACTACTCCAGCATATTTTTATACAGTCCTCTCTCGAGAAGTAGTACAAAGTGTAGCTCAGTTTCATCCTTATGGTACTCTCAGCTAGAGGGAAACACAGAGTTTCGCACTACGCAGCCCAGAAGCCCTTGCCCTTCCTCAGGGTTTTCACTGGCTCTACTCTAGCCGATTGACTCCTCTGTGACAGGTTGCAAGCTATGTCCTGTTGTCCACCATGGCCGAGTCACCTGTGAATGCACTACAGGTTTCCCTCAACCCTCTCAGCTTTGGATAGTGACCCACTGGCCGGGCGTGAGGCATAGCCTTCTGCTGATTGTCAAAAATGAGGAAAGGGTGAGATGTGGAAAAAAGGGGCATGCCTAGAGCAGAGCCTGTGGCAAGTGATGGGTGCATCAGTGGTGCTCCGGGGTACAGGTAAGTGTCAGCGATGAGGTCCTCCACCATCCCAGCCCACCCAGCGAGGAACTGGCGGCGCAGAAGCAGCATCAGTGTGTGTGAAGCAGGCTACCAGGAGGACTGTCACACCTGCAGACATGCACTCACAGACAGGGCGGTCTGTGGATAGAAGAAGCGCAGGGGGGGGTGACAAAGAGGAGCTGTGGGTGGTGGAATCCAGACTTCCGTGCAGAACCACGCCAGCCCCACCTGCAGAGAAGAACTCATCGTCAAGATTGCCGTCGAATGCAAGGAAAAATCGTACGGGTGACGCAGTGTGGCAAGAGAATTCAGCGCGCATTCCCTGCATCGTGATTGGCTGCATCTAGAGCCAAGAGTGCTAATGACAATTATTGAAACTTGATTTCTTTATTGAAACTTTCAGTGATGAAAACAGGTTCCCATGCCTATAATGATTTTAACATGCTTTTTCACATCCTTTCTGGACACATCTATTCAGATTTCTACACACGTTTACAGGCAACTGTAAGTGGCCGGCAAGGAGAGCACAAGAAAAACCACACATCACATGTCTTATCTTGTAATTTCCTGTTTCATTCTACCGTGTCACATTTCCTCCCGGCATTGTGTGCATGCCCCTTTATCCGTTGTATTAACCAGATTATCATCCTTTTGCTGATGTCTAGAGCAGATCAGTTTGTGCCATAAACCCCCTCCGCCCTGAGTCAACAAATGTCTCTGCTCTTAAGGAAACAGTGGGCCTCATTATGACTGAGGCGGAAGCTGTGCCGGTAAATAACAGCACGGCCATTTTTTTAACGGCACCCGGCAATGGCCAATTACCAGGGCATTCTGGCCCGATCCGTACCCGTTAATTGCCCATTGCCGGTACTTATTACTCCCCATTCCCATTGAGTCCCATAGGGCTCAATGGGAATGGGGAGGCCGGTAGCCGGCGCTACCGGTTAGGTCTGCTCACGGGTGCCGATCCGCCCGGCAGGTCAGACCTGCCGGGCTGACAGGCACCCGCGGACCAACCTCGTAGTTTGCCTGTCTGGTAACAACGGTGTTACCAGACCGGCAACCTTGTAATGAGGCTCAGTGTATTTAAATCAGACTTCCATTAAGACACCTAGAGCCTTTAGCCGTTTCAGTATGTGCCTTCCCATCATGTCTTTCAGGGTATATATATAATGTTCTGTGCAGTGCACTGAAGCTTCTTCCTACATTTTTATTTTAAAACTAAACCATTCCAGTTTCTTTTTCAAATAAAAGTATAGGAACACTAAATCCTAAAAAATAGAAGTAGAGAAGCACCGCTCCCAACCGCTGCCGCTCGCTTAGACCACTGACGGCCATGCTCTACAACGCTCTACACACATAATGTATTTTCTGCCCCGTACTTGGTGCCTGCCCCACGGGAGTATACTTGGTTTTCCAAGAGACGAATGGCCGGGATACAGACAGTCAGGATTTGACCAATTCTGTATTTCACTTCCAAACAGAAGTCCCTTATCACTGGGTTTTGCCACCATGTGTCTAATATCGATCCTGTCATACCACATTCCCTCCAACACTGGGGCAATCTTAGTGGGTACATTGCGCCTTATTAAATGTTCGGGGTGAGAGATAAATGGGTGGTAATTCCATTAGCACCACAACACTTTTTTGGTGGTGACTGAATTACTGTCATTTTTACCGCACCGCCAAACTATAGGTTTGGCCTTCAAGTGGACTTTTTTTATCCAGCATCACACTTGAGGTAAATCTGCCACTTTAGGGCCATATTTCAGCAGAATTACCAATATTACTGCCAGCTGTAATTCTGCTGAAATATCCATGAAGTCCCATAGACTCCGAAAATGGGGATTTCACTGCCCTACCACAACTTGTAATCCCATGGTAACCCCATGGAACCAAGTGGCAGTAATGGTAATCGAGTTTGGCCGTCATTTAGTGTAATAACCACCAAATTACCATCAAATTTGTAATGGGGTACGATTGTGTATGGGTTTTGGGGGTATGATGTCATCTGTATAGCAATTTGTGCTCTTGGCTCTGAACACTTTTATGAACTGCCAAGGGACCCCTGATAGCCACCTCCCAGTCTTTCTCTGAGAAACTTCTGCCTATCTCCTACTCCAGTTTGCTTTTATTGTGTAGTATGGCCGAAATCACACCTCTGGATGCCCATGGGTGTAAGCTTTCTGCAGGGATGTCATTTCACCAAAATGCCAGGGGTAGCAGAAGTGACATCACACAATCCTTGGCCTCTGATGACATCACAGCAAGTGATGTCATTGGACCCCACCCCGAAAGTGATATCACGGGAAGCGATGGAACACAACCTTTCACCTCTTGACAAAACAGGAAGTGGCATCACATAGCATTGTTCCTAAATACCCTACGAAAAATATGGTTACAATATCACTATAATGTTATATACATTTCATACAAGAATGGTTCGCAATATGTGCCATTAAGATCTCTGTCTCAAGGCATAAATTAGTTTTCAAAAATTGATTGGCAGATTTTGCAAATTACATTTTTCTTGATTAGCAAACAAACCCATTTGATTAGCAATTTTGTACTAATGGTTTTAATGCCACCAGAAAATATTTGTACCCTAGATAGAAAATGAGCAACAGTACAGCAGTTTTGTGTACCGCAGAAGTAAGACATTAGTGAGATAAGTCAAGCCTTGCAGATTCTTTAAAATTTCACTAGACCTGCAAGTTGAGCAACTTAGTTTACCCGCTCGACAGAAGAGACATGCACTAGACCCATGGCAACGAATGACAACACATTTTGATACACTTTCTGTAAAATGGTGCATGTCACCACAAACCCAATTTAGTATGGCACACTGCTGCCACCCAGAGGCCAGCCATGCACAGTAGTTTTTATTTGATGTTTACTGCAAACAACACAAAATTTAAATAAAAGTTTCAACATCCCCTGCAAATGGTACTTGCCCTTCTTAAAATCTACTCGACTATGCGAGTGGGTGAAAATACTTTGCAAGCCCTGGATGAGTGTCTATAAAAGGGTTAGCTGCATGAAAGGACACAAATAAATAGATATGAAGAAGAGGTTCTGAAAACAGTTTGGCCATCTCTATACTGCAGGTGCAAATATAGAATGCAATCATAATCATAGAGGAAAGTAAGCTCTGGAGGCCAACTACAGGGTATAGTTTTGCAGTAGGTCTGTAGATGTACAGACTGGATGAAACTATTGATCGCAACTTTAAGTAAATATCAAGTTAGCTTTGTGTATTCATTATGGATAAAACGAAGCGGAGTGGATGGCGTAGCAGGCAGAGAACTGGGCAAACTAGGCAGAATATTGTAGTTTGTGGCCATCTCACTTTCAGGGTAGCGGATGTAAAGCAACATGGTAAGATGTAAAGGAGTATGGGATCAGCTCATGGGTTGAGCACCAGTTGCAAGCTGTATGTAACCAGCAGGCCACAGGACTGGGTTAGACATCAAAGCATTTGGCTGCATGGTCATGTACATTTTCAAAAGTGTCCACTAGTCAATATGATCCCAAGAAAATGAAATCTGGTTGACACTGAGATTTAGATACACTTCACTGTAAAGTATTGAGACAATGCAGTGTTTCACAGTAGCAATACTGTAATTATGCATTATGTAACCTATTACATTTTTAGAAAAGGAATTAAAAGCCTTTTAAAAACATACTGGTTTTTGGCAGACAGGAAACAGTTAGCTTAATAACAGTATTATCCCGATTTATTTCTGATTTGCAATTATTTGAAAAAGAAAAAAAAATGTGCGTAGCACTCCCACACAGGCATTTTGGCACATGAGTGAAGGGGATGATTACCGCTGCGCTCTCTCTTTCCATTAGCCTCTTTGAACTTGCAGTGAACAGAGAAAAGAGGGTGGAGAGAGCTCTGAAGGGAGGAGAGGAATGCAGGGTGAGCTGTGCTTTCATTGAACAGGGTAACTTAAGTAGCTAGCTTTGCTACATAAGTGCCAATTTATTTAGCAAACCTACAGCAATGCATAGCAAATTGCTCTGCGACACTGCTTATTTTATGCCTTGCTGTCTATAGGCCGATATTACCAAATTACTGTGAATGCAAGCAGACATCCATGGCCAAGGCCACATGCTAATGATGTGTTATTGTATGTATATTTGTTCTAAATAAAGCGCTTAAGCTAAGCTTCAGCTATATAATATCACTCAACCTGTGTTGGTACTCATTTATTGACCTCTGAAGGATGAAAGGCTGAGCTCAGGTGTTTAAGAATAGACTAAATCAGTGATTCACCCCCTGAAGTGTGCTTGAAATAAACCTTTTGTGAGTCTAGCAATTATTGTATAGAATTCCAGAAAGACAAATTATTTGTTATTCCTATTCTTTCTTATTTAGGATCACTGCTCAAAGTGTTACACTTGTGGAACCCCCTGTTTTCTTAAGAGGCCTCAACAGAAAGCCAGCCACTCCAAAAATAAACAGCCACATGGCGCTTGTGTCATGTGCCGCCAGTGGAAGTGGTGGCATTAGTGGAAGTTTCCGTAGCGCTGTGTCTCTGTTCTATCTATCCTTGTGGTCTAGCCTTCCCCCAACATGGCCGCCACATCTATATAGGGGGGCGGGGACTTAGGCTCCCCGTGTTGTATCCGTCTTTAGGATCAATTTGCCTGTTTGTACTCTGCTGCAGCTTGGAGTTCTAGCATTCTGTGCCTACTTAGTTGTTTACCTTCTCTGCTCCGGTTCCCTGCTGGAGCCCCCCTTTTTTGACTGCCCTTGCTCTTGCCTCGCTCACTCCAGCCCTGTTGTTTCTCATCCGCGTCTCCACGGATCTTTCTGTTTACATCTTCTGTCCTGTTTACTTTGCTCCTATTTTCTGAGTTTTTGAACGTATCTTATTAATGCGGTTTCTGATTATCCTTAACGCTGCCCCGATCCCTCTTTTGGGGTCTTGGGTGCGGGCATTCTATCACTGCGATCTGTTCGGTATTTCACTCTTTTAACTTTTCGGCGTTCTAGCCAGTCAGCAGTCTTACAGCTTCACTCCCGTCAGGGTAGCTCTTTTCTCAGCGTACTTACCTTCTGGTATCTTTGTATATCCCACCTTCTGCCTCTCCTTTCAGTGCTCGCACGTCCTGTCCTTTCTGCTTCCCTGTCCTTTTGCATTTTCTTATGCTTGCATCCCTCCGTGAAGGCAGTCCTCTGCGCTTCACCTTGCAGTACCTGCTCACAACACCCTTCTGTGAAGGCAGTCCTCTGCGCTTCATCTTGCAGTACCTGCTCACAACACCCTTCCATGAAGGCAGTCCTCTGCGCCTCATTTTGCAATACCCTCTCACGGTACCCAGCATTGGTCTCAAGGATCCTGAGTATCTTCACAGATACAGCCGTTGGAAGAAGCTGCTTTTCTGGGAATCCTTACTAGTGAGGTCTGTCGTTCTGATATAAACCAATTTATTAAATATTAACAGAAGAAATCAATGTAACAAAGATACAATAGACAATTATCCATACAATAATAATGAAAAATATATTGGAAAAAAAAGGGGGCAGAAATGGTGTGATGCAAAAGTCAAAAAGCAATAGCAATTCAAAACATTGACCTGAAAACAACCTTCTAGAAAACTTTGGCATAGCAACAAACCAAGAAGCAAAAGACATGAACAATATAATGAGTAAATTGAAACATGCTTGTCTACTTATCTGAATACAGGTTAACTCGACACAGGAAGCACCGACTGACTAGCCCTTATCCAAAAAGGCCTTCCATATTTTATCAAAAGTACGTCCTTCCCCTTTCACAGAATATATCACATTTTCAATATTGCTTGTGCGATACATCTCCTCCATCCACACATTCAACGTCGGGTGAACATCTGATTTCCAATTTCTCAGGATCAGTTTTTTCGCCATCATGGCCCCACGTAAAATCCATGTAATCTGATGTTTCCCTAAGTTGTCCAGCATGGTGGATTCCCCCAGTATTAGAGTCTCAACGTCAAATTCCAAATCTGCATTGACAACCTTGCTCATCATACTTGTCACATCCGACCAGAAATTCCTCACCCTGTGACACTCCCATAGCATATGTTCCATATTGCCACGAAAGTGACCACATCCCCAACAGCTGTCTGACTCTGTTAAATTGTGTTCCTTAAGTCTTACTGTTGTCCGGAAACAGCATTACGTGCCTGGATCTCACTCCAACATTCAGGGACATTCTTTTAATATTCCTACATAAGTCACTTCACCTCTCTGCAGTCATCTCTTCTCTCAAATTGCAAGGCCATTTGTTCTGGAGATCCGCATTAGCATTAGTGAAACCACTCAACATTTTATACATTTTCGATGCTGAATGATCACTTCTGCCAATATTTTGAATAGTTAGAGCCAAATCAGACATAACCAAAGATCGAATGTTCACTGCTCTCCTTAACTTTCTGTATTCACCATAAGTACCTGTTGGTAAATCAAACTCTAGTTTCAAAATCCGAAATGTTTTCCAAGCGGTCCCATCGAAAAGATCTTCGACTTTAACAATCCCTGCTGCGAACCACTCTGGCCAGAACAAGGTCTTATTGTTCAGTTTGATATCTGGGTTCAACCAGATTGATCACATACCCGCCTTACCAGGCATAAACCCGGCAGACTGTTCATATGATCTCCATGTGGTTCTAAGGAAACTTGTTAGAACAGAAACTTTTTCCCGATCTGTCGTGACAGTGGAAAGGAGAGCCCGAGGGCGCAAGGGGCCTGCACCCTTTGCCTCAGCCACGACCCATTCATCTTCCATATCTACCAAAAAGGGCAGGGCATGCCTCAATGAAAATGCTTGATGATATAGTTCGAAATTTGGGACATTCAATCCCCCTCTGTCCTCTTGCAGCTGTAACCTCCATATTTTCAATCTCAGTGTTTTCTTACTCCATAAAAAGTTCTGCAGAATACTTGAAATCTTAATCCAAATCCGTTTACAGACAGGAAGGGGGATCATATTCAGAATGTAATTTAACTTTGGAGCTAAAATCATCTTAATAGCATTAATTTTCCAGCCAATGGATAGGCCAAGCTCACTCCAACGGTCCAATTCCAATCTTAATTTTTGCAGAATTATATCCAAATTCAGGCCCATCATGGTCCTCAGGTTCCCGGAGATCCAAATTCCCAAGTACTTCATTTGTGTCGGACACCATCTGAAACCTATGTTCACAAGTTCTCTACAATTAGTCAAGTGTGAACCTGATATAGCCTCCGGTTTGGTCCAGTTGACTTTATAATTTGACAACAGGCCGAAATCTTCAATCAAGACCATCACTTCTGGAAGAGAAGAAGCCAGTTCCTGGACGACCAACAGTAAATCATCGGCATACAGCCATAGTTTCTTGCATACTCCATTGTAATTGACTCCCACTATCTTGTCATTAGATCTAATCGCCTCTGCCAAAGGTTCAATGGATATTATAAACAGCAGAGGAGACAAAGGACAGCCTTGCCTAGTCCCTCATTGCAGTTCAAAACTTTCCGATATAATCCCATTTGTGTTGACCTCCGCAGTCTGGTTTGTATACAACAATTGAATCCAGCTCAAAAACTCAGGACCAAAATTCATCCTCTCCATGGTATGCATCATAAAACTCCACCTCACACGGTCCAATGCCTTCTCGGCGTCCAGAGACAAGGCAACAGCCTCCAACTCGTTCTTTTGACATACTTCCAGGGTAAGCAGCAGCTTTCTCATGTTGACAGAGGAGTGCCTTCCTTTAATGAAACCAACCTGGTTAGGATGAATTATTCTAGGAAGCATCATCTCCAACCTGCTCGCCAGGATCTTTGACAGGATTTTAGAATCGCAATTCAACAGGCTGATCGGCCTATAACTACTAGCATCCAGCTCAGGACGACCTTTTTATGCAAAAGTGATATTGTGGCATGTCTCAAAGTTGCTCGTAGCAAATCCTTCAGTTTACTATCTTTAAACATTCCCCTCATCAGGTCCAATACCTCCTCCGGCATCCCTTGATAGAATCCGATCGGGAATCCGTCCGGGCCAGGACACTTCCCCAAACTAAGCCTCCAAACAGCCTTTTTCACTTCATCAAGAGAGATCTCTGATTCCAGAATATTTTTCTCTGTATCCGACAAGTGTCTTAACTCCATAGACTCAAAAAATGGCTTCATCCGGTTCGAGTCTATTAGAGATTGTTCACTATACAAGTCTTTATAGAAGTTCCTGAATACGGCATTAATTTCAACTGGGTCTCTGGTCATACCTTGCCTGCCGTTAAAAGCTTTAATTGTTCTGTTCGCCTCCCTCTGTTTCAGTCTATTGGCCAGTAGCCTGTCACTCGTTCTGACAGGGAAGGAGTTCCTGCTCCACCTTGAATCCGTACTCCAAGGGAAAACTGACTGTCCCAGTTGGACAAATCTTTCCAGCTAAGTACTTTGACTTTGAACCACAAGACATCCAGGGTTTTTTGTGCCTAGGAAGCTTTTTCCCTGAATCTGGGGGCTTGCTCCTCGGAGTTCCCCTAGACTTGTGGAACTCAGCAGGTCAAGGTGGCCTCTGAGGGAGCTCGCCCCTACCTGCATCAAAAGAAGGAGAAGAAGCCTAAGGAACCCCGGAAATCCCAGCAGAAGAAGGAGTCAGAAGCCCAAGACAGCTCTGTGGAAGACACAGGTGAGGACGAACGACGGGAGGGATCCCCAGCGTTTCACAGCGGGCCACAGCCCAGCAGCTTACATTAAAAAAATCAGCCCAAAGACGGCAAAGTAGATTTTCATGTGGCACTAGAGGCCGTGGAGGAAGAACAGCTCAGGCAGTCACCTCCTCATAACCCTCTACCACAGCAACATGCTAAAGCCACTTTGAGTGCTTCACTCACAAGACTCTGGTGGGAGACATGTTAACTCAGCATCTCGAAGAATGGCAATGCATTACTTTGGATGCTTGGGCGCAGCAAACAATGGCTCAAGGGTACTGTTTCCCACTTTTTTAAAAGGCCCTCAGATTGTCCCCCGAGCGAACACTTTCTCTCGGACAGTTCACTGTGATTAACATTGAACTAACACCATAGCCGTATACCTGACATGTCCCAACACCACAGTCAGGCATGGTCATGTAATTACATATCATTACACACACCTGACTTCCATCGCACTTCCCCACACGGATAAAAGGAGGAGCACAAAAGCACACTCTGAGCGAGCCAAAACACACGAGGAAACAGCAGTTCCAAGATGGCAGTTTAATACAAGAAGGAAGATGGCAAGACGTCATTTGAATTGGGAGGGTGAGGTCCAGGGCGAGTTGTGTTATTCCAATATGTATTGTATGTCCTTGTTATGTATGGTTTAATTATGATGTTTTGGTTGTGGCCAGATTCTTGGGTACATGGTCGTATTATGCTGTGGTGTTGTGGCCAGCGGCAGATTCTTGGGTGTCTGAAAGTTTGTCAAAGTGGATGTTGACAAACTGAATGTTGTTGTCATGTGGATACGTCTGGAAGCCAAAAACTGTACCAATTGCTCCATTGACTAAACCTTGCACTACGTCAAGGTTACGTTTAAGAATTACTCTGCAGTTTAGACACAACATAAACATTTTCTCCAATCCAGCTATTTAGTTTTGCTGTTGCTTGTTGACACAGAGGGAGTGTCATGCCGTGCATTATTGGTTGCATTTCTTTTTTTAACATTGTCTCATTGAATTGACTACAGCTTGCTAGGGTGGTCATTAAGGACATGCATTTTACATGTTATTGTGCTAATTGTTCTATGACATCAGGAGCAGATTTGTTACACCCATATATCTCATGGATGAGTCTACTATTTCAGATGAATTGTGCATCTTTAGAAAGAAACCAGTTCTAATGCATTTTAAAATGTTAGCATAGGTGAGGTTGACAGACCGACGCATGTTTTGAGTTAGTTCTCACTATTGAAAATGTTTCCAGAGATTTACATTTCCTATGCTGCCAACTGTGTTGCGGCACTGTTTGTGTCCTAGGTTTTAAAAATAGGTTCACCTTTCACTGGTGTTAACTGTAGGAAATCTCCAATAATGTGTTTTCCTCCAAAGAGTTGTCTGTAGTCCGTTTTTAGGACTTCTTGCAATCTGCGGTGAATTAAAGCCAACATAAGTTTGGAAACCATGCTTATCTCATCTTTTAGGAGCATTTTCATTTGATTCAGAATCCTGCGTAGTTCAGTAGCAGCTCCTGCTGATAGTTTGCAGTATTCTAATTTGTTTTGGTGTTCTCCTGGAAGGAGCAGTAGTCGGTGTAAAATAACACCTCCTATGTTGTAGGCAGCTAAACCTGTGGGGGCTATTACAACAGCTGACAGGTTGTTGTTTGATATGTTTTGTAGGAATTTGCTGATTATTTTAATTAAGAATGTTTTTCCAGAAGCAGGTTCACCACTTACATAGAGGACCAGAGGTATATAATGTTGACAGCTACAAGTTTTAGTTTCATGCTTAAAACATGTGCAATTTCTTCAGTCAGTTCTAGGTAAATGGTAAATTGCTCATCATTTAGCTGTGATTTTAGCACTGACAAGTCTTCTTCTGATTGTTTATATTGATACATGGCTATTTATGCTTCATTTAGAATGAGTGGTTTTCCAAGTGGTTCTTGGCTTCCTGTAAGAGAAGGTTGACTGCCCTTAGAAGTGTCTTCATCTGGTTGTGATTGAACATCTCCCTCTTGTAGGCGTTCATTGTCCAACATTTTTTGTATTGCTTCAAATTCACATTTGTTATACTGCTTTCATTTGCTTTGAATGCAGCTTAAATTGAGTCATGGTTACCTAATAATTCTTCTTCTTTTCTCCATGGTTTAAAAAGTTGCAGTAGGGACATGTAATAAAGTTCTCTATGTTGAGGAGTTTTAAATGACAATTGTATATGATTAATTAGGCTGGGTTTGCTAAGTTTGACGAGGCTTCCTTCACAAGCTGAGACAACATGTTTTAAATTTTTTTCATCTAGTTTGACATTATTTTTGTAGGAGTAGTTTTGGGCGATGCGGTATAGGCACATGTTGTCCAAAGCAGTACTTCAGTTTGGGTAGTATGTGTCCAATAAATTGTTTTTTTTAAAATGTTCTGACTGTTGGGATCATTTGTGGCCATTGTTTCTATGTCTTGGTAGGATTTCATCACTCTTTTTCTGGATGCAGCTGGACCAAGGCTTAGCCAGATTATGTGTTCAGATTTGCCATATAAGCGTGTGCCCGTTAAACGGTCTGCAGCTTCGTAGCATCCACATTCTCTATGGGAGTGCATTTTTATACCAAAGCTGTACAATTTGTGTGACAGTGTTTTGTCAGATGATGTGTCATCCCAGAGGTCTTTTACCTCTGTTTTCTCAGCTTTGGTGAGCTAGGCTGTGAAATATCTTGCAACAGCAGTGGAATTGTCTGCAATATATTGTATATCTATGTTTGGATTCCACAAAAGGGCAATGATGGCATTGACACCATTGATGTACTTTGAAACCTAGTTTCTTTTAATGGTGTGTGTGTTTTTAGGCGATTTGCCTTTCACACTGTGTCTTACAGAAGACATCAAGCTGTTTACTTGTCCTTTTGCTGAAACTTGTCTAGGGAAACCAAAGCAGTATTTGGTATAGTATTGACCATTGTGTTTATGTCTATGTTGGCAGTATTTGTCACACTTATGTTTTTGGAAGTGTACAATTTGTGTACGGAAATCAGTATGTGTGGTTTGTGAGGGTGTCAAACTGGATATTAAATTATGCCTCCTATTGTAAACGATTGTATGTATATTGGCCTACGCCAAGTTGCTTAAAACTGTACGCGAATAACTCTCTACGGCAAGGTCTTGACCTTAGAAATTGATGTAGGCCGCCATCTTGAATCAAGCCGCCATTTTAGGTTCTCTTGATGTGTAAAAGTCACCCTGTACATCAAAATGGTGGACGATGCCATTCCGAATAGAATCTAGGTCGTCTTGACCCCCGTACAGCTAATGTATAACTTGCCTACAGGCCACTTGTTAGGGTCGTGAACTGAGACCGTGTCCTTCTGTTGACCTGCGTGTAAATGGATTACCTGTATCAACGGAACTGATCTATGCGCATACTGATGTATATATTAAAAGATTGACCTGGCAGAGACCCTAGACCAGTAATTCATTCATGGAATGGTTAACCCGCAAAGGGGTTGGACACCGGGCTGGAGAAATGTATAAAAGCCTGAATGTCCCAATGTACTGTCTCTCACTGAATACATCGAACCCCGTTGAAGTTCGTTGTGTAATACTGAGGGCCGATAGCTATCCGATTTGTCATTGACTTTGTCATTGCTTGACCTTAAAATAAAGTACTTTGTATGTTCCTTTGTAACCAGTGTTTGGTGTGTTTCCTTTTGGTTTCCCGGCCTCATATTATTTTTCTCTTTTCACAGTTGGCGCCCGAATAGGGACCCTCAAGATTGATGCTGGACCATTGAAGGTTGACGCATGCTATCGGACCGGGATCGGACGGTGTGATACTACGGGCCCGACTGAACGAGACGTGACACCTCTACAGCGCTGCACGATCCGATCCTTGGACGATAGCCATGCGGTCTGAGACGCCATCTTGACGAGGGTCCACTTTTGAGGCGGGCAGATTTGCCGAAATCACCAAACAAAAGGTAAAATTAGTTAGGTAAGTTCTTTGATAAACCGTACGGTCCTCCTTAGGTTTGGTCAGGTGAGTCGTGACCCGACTCTTAATTTAACCCTGAGAATTTGAATTTGGCGCATTGTATCTGCAGACACAATTATTGACCAGATAACACCAAGTTTTTGAGAAATGCCTGGCAAATTGTCTAGCTGCTTTAGGGCATTCTTCCACAGCGATCGACAATCTTTGGAAATTAGCCACCCGGCACCACAGGAGGGGTCGTCGGTGTTTACTATGTATTGTAAACATGGCATTGGAAGTGTAGTATTTAATGATATTTGGCACAGACAAACCAGACATGCCTCCGAACTTCAGTGGCCAATCAATGGTAGTTTTGAGATCCCTCGTATTGAATACTTAGAGTCGGTCTTGTTAAAGAAAAAGGCCAGACCCGCAGCATTTGATGTTCTACAGAATTGGAAAAAAGAAGTGTTGCAGCAGCTTAAGAGTAGGGAAAACATGCACACCGTCATAAAACGAACGATGAAAAGGCGTTGTTATATGATCAGGACAAACAGTCTGAGTCAGTTAGGAATATGGATAGGGCTTTCTCACTCGGTATTCAGAAAATCTATCCTTCTAAAGACCTTCATGTTTCTGACGAGTTTCTCGACAAATTGTTAAACGAGCGAAGGCCTGGTGCCTCTACACCACCTCTGTATGATCCTCTTCCTGTTGCTTTGCCTCTTTCTGCTGTTATTCCTGCTCTCCCTGCTCAACCTGTTGTTCCTATTCTTCCGGCTGTTGTTCCTCCGCCTGCTCTACTACCTCTTCCCATTGCACCAGTAATAACACCTCCATTGAATCTGCCTGCACCTCCACTCCCGAGTGGTTCTGTACCGACTATAGTTGATCGGGGTGCGGGGTCGAAGGTTGTTACTCGTAATACTGTTCCTACAGATAAAAAGCAGGATTTGTTTGCATGGGCTAAGCATTGTATGGAGAGAGATGATCGAGCTAATGTTTTTGCCACACTGTCTAATATGGATAATTTTCCTGAGAAAAATGTTTTTATTGAAGGTTTAGGGATTCATTTATGCGTAATGTGGGGTAAATTAAATAATGTGGATCTCCCACAAGGGCTGAGGGATCTGAATACTTTAGCACTATCAAGAGATACTGTGGAGAAAGTACATGAGCATATCAAGAGGTTGTTAGAGTATAGGAGAGATTTGGAGAAGTTACGGAATGAGGATGACGAAGAAGAGAGTATGTATGTACAGAAACGATTTCTTCCGTGTCGTAAATGGGCACCTGATGAAGCACACATTTGTACAAGAGATATGATTAGATGGATTTCGGATTTATCGATAACTCCAGTTGAGGTATATGACACATACAGTCAATATACGCTAGAAATGCAGAGGAAGGTGATTCAGGTAATGGTAGAGTACCTGCAGGATGAATGTGTGAGGAAGAAGGTTAGTTGTCCCACAGAGTTACTGGGTATTTATAAGAGAGCTTTTTCACTTGACACTTCTTTGACTGCTTTAGCGCTCGACTTAGCTCTGTTGCTTAGTAAGCGTTCAGAGTTGCCTATATCTCAGTTGCCTATGAGAGAGGTACCTCCGACATTTGTCCCAAAAGTTGAGATTGCCGCTAATGCTGCAGCAGGTATAGCTGCTGTGGACATTCCCGCACATTATGTATCGCAGTTTGTTCACATCCCGTTTTCACGACAGGAAGTGAACACTATTAGGCAATCTATTGCTGACATTAGGAAAAATCCGACAGGATTCTATAAAGAGATAGAGTCCGTCTTGCAGTCCTCAGTGTTCATCCTAGGCGATATTGACTTGTTATTCCCTGTACTCCTGCCCGTAGATTTGTGGAAGCAGGTTAGAACAATAGATGATGCATCTGGGTTGGGAGATACGTGGGCTAATATAACTAGGCTTGACGGAGAAAGGCCAGCTGGTGAGAGACCACCTCAGGTGATACTCACTTTGCCTGACAGAATCATTGCGAAATTAAAAACTATAATTCCCGAAAAAAGAATTATTTGGGACAAGCTTACGGCCTGTGTCCAAGGAAAATCTGAGGGTGCCACCGAGTTTGTTAATCGTTTCGAACAAGTATTCTCGGACTTCAGTGGACAGGATTTAGGCACAGAGTCTGGGAAAAGGTTATTTGTGGACAAATTCGTGCGTGGATTGCTGCCTGACATCCAGTCACAGATTATGTCTTCCGAGAGCGCTTGGCAGGTGAAATCCCAATCAGAAGTACTGCACATGGCTCAGTACTACGAGAACCGTGTCAATAATGAAAAAGATAGAGTCGAAAAGAGAAAAGGAGACTTAAAGACTAAAGTATGGTTACAACCAATTGTTAGAGGCCCCAGAGGGGGTAGTTCGCAGATTAGAGGCCAGTATGTGCCACAAGGGAACATGCCCTTGGGCCCTGTGAACATTAACCAATGTGACTATTGTCGCCAGGAGGGTCATTGGCGTGAACAATGCCCCGTCCTTCAACAGAGGTCGAATAACACATTTGGAAGTATGGGTAGACGACCCAGAGGTCGCCCTGGGGTGTGGGGCCCTGGTAGAGGTCAGTTTTCACAGGATCCTCAGCAACCTTTTTCACAGGACAATCAGACTTTGAGTGTGGATACTAGAAACATATTCTATCACCCTTCTGCTGCTTACCTCTCTGAGGAGCTTCCTTCTGATGATATTCTGTTTCGTTAGGATTGCCCGAAGCAGGGTTTGGAACCTACACCTATTCCCGTTAGTCAGAAAGGTCCCTATGTTGAAATGGTAGTGGGAAATAGGAAACATCAGTTCTTGATAGACACTGGAGCACAGAAGTGCTCCATTGTTTATTCTCGGGTTCCAAACATTCCACTGTCACGGCAAACCAATGTCTCCGTAGGGTTTTCTGGCACACCAGTCATTTGTCCGGTTTCTTCGCCGGTACCTGTTTCTTTGGGTCCCTTTACAGACCACTGTCCATTTCTTTTGACTTCGAATTGTGAAGAAAATGTGTTCGGGTTGAATCTGTTGAAGGAATTGAATGCGGTAATTCATTGTTCATCTGATGGACTGCGTTTGACGATTTCACCACAGCAGTTTTCTGTTTCACAATTTTTGACTAGACTTTTGCCACCAGAATTCGGTAATGTCCCGGAGTGTTTGTGGGCGGCTGATGACAATGATGTCGGTGTTCTACAGATTGAGCTTGTTAGAATAGTCTTGAAACATGGTATTAAGCTGCCACGTATCCCACAGTATAAGATCTCGGTTGAAGGTGAGCGAGCTTTGAAGATCATGGTTTCCGATTTTGTGCATCGTGGGGTGATTGAGGAGATTACAGGAAGTTTGTGCAATATTCCGATCCTACCCGTGTACAAAAAAGGCGATAATGCTATTCCGTTTAATTTTATAATTGATTTGCGTGCCATCAATAGAGTTGTCGCTCCACAATTTCCAATTGTGCCTGACGACGATATTAACTATGATTCCAGCTAGGGCTACTTACTTCAGCGTTGTGGACCTGAAGAATGCTTTCTTCAGTATTCCTATACACAAGGACAGTAGATATTTGTTCGCGTTCACCTTAGGGGGACGCTCGTTCACATTTACTCGTGCACCTCAAGGTTACACCGAGAGTCCTAGCATTTATAGTAGGGCCTTGAAAGAACAGCTTGATACTCTTGAATTACCCCCTACTTGTACGCTGCTTCAGTACGTTGATGACTTGCTTTTATCAGCAGATTCTGAGAGCTCTTGTAAAGAGGGCACTGTATTGTTGCTCATCCATCTAGCTAAGCATGGTCACAAAGCTTCGCTTAAAAAGTTTCAATATTGTTGCCAGGAGGTCGCCTATTTAGGCTACCTCCTGTCAAAGGAGGGAAGAAGATTGACACCTGAAAGAATAAAACACATTTCTGGCATGTCTGTCCCAAGTACACAGCAGGAAGTCAGAGCCTTAATAGGTATGGCTTCTTACTGTAGGTTGTGGATCCCGAACTTTTCACTAGTGATAAAACCGATGTTGGCTTTGACAAAGAAGGGCATTTCTTCGCCATTGCCATGGAAATCGGAACATCAACAATCATTTGAGCTTCTCAAGACTGCATTATGCTCTGCACCGGTTTTGGGTACACCAAATTACAACAAGGCCTTTGTGTTGTTTGTGCATGAATGTGATGATGTGCTTTGGCTGTATTAACGCAGGAACATGTAGGGAAGAATAGGCCGTGCGGTTACTACTCTTCCGCCCTTGATCCTGTCACATGCGCTTTGCCAAGATGTTTGCGAGCTGTCGCTGCTGCTGCTGCGTCTGTAAAACAGAGTGAGGGAATGGTCCTAGGCCATGATCTAAACCTGATGATGCCTCACTCTGTAGATGTTCTATTGAACAAAACTCAAACGCAACACCTCATTTCCGCACAATTGACGAGATATGAATTGATTTTGTTTGCTCCCCACATACAAATTAGGAGGTGTTGTGTTCTTAATCCGGCTGAACTCCTACCTTTCCCGCAAAATACTGTTTGCGGTGATGATTAGTCACATGACTGCCTGTATACTACTGAACAAGAAACGAAGGGCAGAATTGATCTTAAGGACACTCCTTTGGATAATGCGCAAGCGGAGCTATTTTGTGATGCTCCTGTTTCAAACTTCCGGATGGTACATCCACAGCTGCTTATGCAGTCACTACATTAAGTACGGTTGTAGAGACCAAGAGAATTACGCATAACTCCGCGCAGGCCGCAGAGATTATAGCATTAACCCGAGCTTGTGAGCTTTCCGAAGGGCTAACGGTGAATATATATACTGACAGTCAGTATGCTTTTGGGGTAGCTCACAACTTTGGGAGACTTTGGTCAGAGAGAGGGTTTCTAACTTCACATGGGACCAAGATTCAGCATGGCCCCCTGATAGTACAATTGCTCTCGGAGCTCGCGCTCCCTAGTCAGTTAGCGATCATGAAATGCGCAGTGCATCGCAAGATCACAGACGATGTAGGAAAAGGGAATGTTTTCACTGATCAGATAGCCAGACAAACTGCCACAGATCTTCGCACAGAAATGTATGTTCTAAGAGAAACTAGGGATGTCTATGTAATGGACGAGGATATTGGGTCTGTGCGGGATATCCAAGCTGATGCCACAATGGAAGAATCTAAGAAATGGGCTGAAGGCTTGCGGAAATTAGATGATGATGGGTGTTGGGTGGACACAGTTGAAGGGAAATGGTTACTTCCTAATGCCTACATAGTCATGATGGTTACTATGGCACACAGTCCCACACATGTGTGTGCTCAACAGATTACGAAAATGTTAGAGAAAGTCTGGGTAAATGATAAGATTTCGAAAATTGCTCAGCATTATGTCCAAAATTGCATGATTTGCCTACAGCACAATGTGGGTAATGGGACGGTAACTCCAAGGGGTAGCTTTGGGCCTCCTTCTGTCCCGTTTGAAGTGATTCATTTTGATTTTATTGAGATGGAGTGGTGCAATAGCTTAAAATATGTCCTTGTGGTCATTTGTGCCTTTAGTAAACGGGTTGAGGCTTTCCCTGTCAAAGATGCTACAGCCATGACCACTGCGAAAATTATGATAAAAGAGTACTTCCCGCGGTTTGGGTTGCCAAGAGTCATTTGGTCGGACAATGGTCCACATTTTGTTGCTGCTGTAATTTTACAGATATGTACGACACTACATATTGATAAATGATTTCATTCAGCTAGACATCCTCAAAGTGCCGGGTTGGTAGAGAGACATAACAGTATCCTAAAGAACAAACTCGCTAAAGACGTGTGCCGGTACCAAACTAAAATGGCTGGACGCCTTACCGATCGTGTTACTAGCCATGCGCACTACCCCTCAAACTAAGACTGGGCTCTCTCCATTTGAGGTGGTGATGCGGAGGCCTGCCAATATTTGGGGTCTTCTGAAACCTAAAGCACTGAGAAGTGTTGAGAATGTATTGCTTTCAGACTACTGTAACCAGTTGACTAAAAATCTGTATTTCATTTATCATCAGGTACGATCAGCTTTACCTGTACGCTACGAGGGCCCTGGTCACAACATCCGGCCTGGAAGCTGGGTCCTGGTGAGAGCATACGCTGGCAGGGACCATTCCAGGTCTTGTTGGTCACCCAAACGGCAGTGCGGGTGGCTGGAAAGAAGAACTGAATACATGCGACGCATGTCAAGAAACTTCCTCACCCAACGCCGCACGTTACAGAAGAAACAGAACCCCTCACTAACGCTGCAATTGATGATCCTGAAGCAGCAAATAGCACTGTGAGTGAGTCAGAGAATCTCTCTGAGCCCGTGGGGCTTGGGGAACCGTCCATTTTGTCTCCACACTCTTTGGAAAAGTCATTTCCAGAAACCATTGCTCCGAATTCTGCAACTTCCATTGCCTTTGATACGTTGCTTCCCTCCGGGAGTGACGTTACCTTATTTCCGGATCAAACAGTAGCGGGAACCACCAGATATAATCTTCGGCTGAGAAAATAGACCTACGGCACGATTCGACTGTGCATTCAAAAGAAGGAAAGGATCATCAAGGGCTTGCTTTTGCCCAAATTTGAGAAACAGAGTTCTGTTGGCTAGGGTTGGGGAAGGACTAAGAAGCCGCGCGACCGGGGGGTCACCAGCAACGAACATTGGGGTTTTCATCCGAACACTATGATGCCTGCCACCGCTACTGCCCATATTGGACTTGTAAATAAGGGGGTGACCAACTTGGACAATGAACAATGTGCCTGGGCCCCGAAAACGTATTGCTGTGTTTTTATGATAATAATTGTGGTTTTTATAGTATCTGCTTTAGGATTCTGGTACGTCGAGGAGATTTATCCTCTAGAGCCTCTTTTGCCAACTGAAATTTTACCTACTGTTTTTACTCCTTTTGTACATTTGCATACTCTGTCACCTAGGGACTCTCAGCATAGACAGAAGTATCACAATAATACTATGATGTTGATTATGAATTTGACACATGCCATTTTTAACAAAACCAATTGTCGGGTCTGCTCGCATTTACCACAACATGGGGATAACGGGCTAGGTTGGTATATTCATCCCTTACCTTTGACGACTGCTTGTTATGCCTCTCTTAGAGCACTGTTCTTTGGCCGATGGAATGATAGCATCTTGGGGAATTTTGATGGAACTAATTTGAATAATTTTGAAAAATGTGTTCTGACTCCCCTGGGATGCTTGGTTTTCGCAAATAGGAGTAAACTCAACGTTGCTTCAATTAGGCCTTCTGATAGACTATCTCGTCCTTTCCAATCTTTGGTTTCCTTTAAAATGGCTCCGATAGGCAATAAGGATGGCGTGCCTCCTTCTTACTCTGTTAACCATAGCCCTGATTCAGTTTCTTTCTGCATACAGAGGAATGGTACACGGTCAATGGGAGATTTTAAAGGCTGTGCAAACTTTGCAAATTTGACTGGGGAAAACAGACCTTTGTATGTAGGCGAACCTGTCTATTTTGTTTGCGGTAATGTAGCATTTCCATGGTTGCCCAGGGATTGGGAAGGAACCTGTTATTTAGGGATCCTGTTACCTGGGGTATTCATAGCAAGCACTTTGGAAGTTTCAAAGGCTCGTCCACGGCGGGACGAGAATGGTGATACCCCCGCACAAGTGATGGGAGATATAGCAAAATCAGTTGTGCCATTTTGGGGACAGATAGCAAATTCCGAAGACATCAGGAGACTAGCGAGAGTACTGGATAGAACCATCAACCGGACCACATATATACTCTATAACATGACATTAGAGCAGAAAGCGATAAGATTAGTGGCACTCCAGAACCGGATGGCATTAGATGTCATTCTGGCTGAACGTGGTGGAGTATGTGAATTAGTGGGGTCGTCTTGCTGTGTTTTCATAGCAGACTCCTCCCCAACCATTTTCAAAGCAATTCAGTATCTGCACGTCCTTAGCTCAGAAGTGCATGTTCCCGAGGGGAACTGGAATCTTAGTGCTTGGTTTTGGGATTTCTTGCGATCTTGGGGTTGGAAGGTACTTTCAGTTTTGTTGATCTTTTTGGGAGTTCTGCTGTTGTATCCAATCTCTGCCTAGTATATGTTCGATGCCAGGGGGATGTTGTGCTCAGGTGATAGGTACGATAGGATATAAAGTACATGCCCCGGATAAAACTTCCAAGGAGTATGTGTTTAAAGAGATCTTAGTGAACAACCTGATGGCCATAGATATCTCTGACAGCGATTCAGGGTGTATATACGATGACGTATGGAGTTACTTGCAAGGAGATCAGAAGTAGTGTTAGCACTTGGCATAGGCCAAAAGGAGGGTTTGTCAAACTGGATATTAAATTATGCCTCCTATTGTAAACGATTGTATGTATATTGGCCTACGCCAAGTTGCTTAAAACTGTACGCGAATAACTCTCTACGGCAAGGTCTTGACCTTAGAAATTGATGTCGGCCGCCATCTTGAATCAAGCCACCATTTTAGGTTCTCTTGCTGTGTAAAAGTCACCCTGTATATCAAAATGGTGGACGATGCCATTCCGAATAGAATCTAGGTCGTCTTGACCTCCGTACAGCTAATGTATAACTTGCCTACAGGCCACTTGTTAGGGTCGTGAACTGAGACCTTGTCCTTCTGTTGACCTGCGTGTAAATGGATTACCTGTATCAACGGAAATGATCTATGCGCATACTGATGTATATATTAAAAGATTGACCTGGCAGAGACCCTAGACCAGTAATACATTCATGGAATGGTTAACCCGCGAAGGGGTTGGACAACAGGCTGGAGAAATGTATAAAAGCCTGAATGTCCCAATGTACAGTCTCTCACTGAATACATCGAACCCTGTTGAAGTTCGTTGTGTAATACTGAGGGCCGATAGCTATCCGATTTGTCATTGACTTTGTCATTGCTTGACCTTAAAATAAAGTACTTTGTATGTTCCTTTGTAACTGGTGTTTGGTGTGTTTCCTTTAGGTTTCCCGGCCTCATATTATTTTTCTCTTTTCACAAGGGGATGTCACAGGATATGTATGTGTGAATAAACTGCAAAACAGTGGCATCAATGTCATGACCAAATTTAGGAGCATCTTTTATTCACAAAAGCATGTGGATGTGTGGTGCTCCTCTGGACTGATATTCTTTTCTCTAAAAGAAGTGTTCCACTTCTCTGAGGGGAGGGGTACTTTTATTGTAGATGAAGTGCAGCATGGCAATAAAGAAATGGTGAAGGTATCTTGATACATTTACAGGGTCAAAAGAACAGAGTTCTCCTGGTATTTTTATGTCTATTCCTTCTTTATTTTGGTCTGCTATGCGTACGAAGTCGTGCAAGTCACCCCATGCATATTCTGCATAACCTAAAGTAACAAACCATGTGTATATCAGCATGACTTCGGACCCTGTATTCTTTTGTACTACACATGTTTGCCAAGAGGTTTGTGATATTTGACTGCAAAACTTAATCTTTGTCTTTTATCTTTTAAAGCAGTTGGGTAGCAGACATGTTTATAAAATGAGAGCCTGATTTTAATGTTTTGCAACTCTGTAACATAGAGTTGCTAGTTCACTTTCAAACAGGAGGTGGAATATGGATTCCACATTTCGTCTGAATCTGCGGTCTTCAGAATACATTTGTAAAGAGCGATATTCTGATGCTGTTATTTGTATGGCTCTTTCATTATATCTTCCTCCTTTTCTTGTAGGAAAGAGTAGAGGAAAGGAACGTGCTTCTACACTTTTCTTCCATATGCTGATTGGAGATCCTTTGGCTTGACGCATTTGATATGTTTCTAATGCATTGTGTATGGTATCTTTGGAGTGTAGTGGTTGAATTGTATACTGGTACAAAATAATGGCTGCAGTAATTGGATATACATGTCCAAATTGGCCAGTTGGTGATGAATCCTGAATTATTTGTGTGATTTCTCTTAAGTTCTCTTCTATCTTTATAGGTTTGTAGTGTTCATTGTTTTCTTTTAGATATTGTACAACTTTTCTAACTTTGTTTAAGTCTACTAGTTGTTGCCGCATTTTTTTGTCTTTTGCTGGTACACCATTAACTAGGACAATCATAGATTGGTCTATTGGCCGTTGCACTCCTAGAGTTTCTACATTTTCGTTAAGATCTAGTGGCAAATGTGCTACTTTGCCACAAATTCCTTTTAATACTTCAGAAGGAGGAAATTTGGCTGTTTTGGGTTGAAAGTGTAATATTGCTTGAAATGGGTGTACTGTTTGGTTTATAATGCTCTCATACAAATTAAGTTGTTGGAGAGCTTTTGGAAGTTATTAGTGACAGCACGTGATGGCATTTGGTTATTATCAAGCTTTGTATTGCAGTATGTGCAAAGTATCGAGGGGTCACTTATTTTGTATGTATTTTCTGTTATGAGATATGAAGCTGATTGGAACCATTGGGATTCCTCATTGTCCTCTATTTTGTAAGTCATATCAACAGTTCTTGTGCTCTTTTTATAAAAAGTTCTGAAACAACAGACACATGCTCGTTTTGGTATTTGAGCAGATGTGTTTTTAAACTTTGTTATTTCTTTTTTGTATGTGTTGGTTAGAAGGTTGGTGTTTGTAAGGTTTTCGCTAATGTTTTCTAAAGTTAATGCATTTTTGAAGTCATCTTCACTTCCAAAATATTTACTTTGGATGTGTTCTATTTGTGGCAGGAGTTCTTTGGCTGTTCCATGTAGGTGAATTTTAATAAAATGTTGCAGTTGTAAAGCAGGACTTTTTGCATAGTACAGTCTCTGCAGAAGATTCAGTATAGTGGAATGGTGTGTTCCTAAAATTTTGATGTAGTGGAAAGTGCCCGAAATGCAGGCTAATGAATGTCCTCGCAGTCCAGTGTAGTTGCACACTGGACAGGAGTCCATGGTTTGTAAAGTTTGTATTCTTATTTTGTCTTTTACTTTCACATAATAATTGAGGAATTGTTGTAAAGATTTGAAGGATTGTTGGCATACGTTACATATTGAGCTGCATGGCCATTTGTAGAATGGATGGATTGGTTGGGTGAAAGAGGAACATGTGGTAGAACGTTTGTTGGGGATGTTTTTTCAATAATGGTTTCTTGTGCCATAATGGAGTTTTCTACCATTTCATACTCTCGGCCATTACTATGTATGGCAATTGTTTTTTTTTCCCTTGTTTATAAGCCTCTTCATTAAAATATGGTTCTGTGCTGCTTTTGTGAATCCATTCCCACAAGCAGAAGTTTGAAAAGGTATCTATGTTGGCATTGCACATGTTTAGAAGCACTCTTTGTAATGTACTGATTAATTATGTTAGTGGTTTCATTCAGTTTAAAATGAATGTAAACAATTTTCTTTTCAGCAGAATTGCGCTGTCAATTAGTGCGTTGTTGATTTGTCTTCTGCAGTAATTTATAAAGGTAGAGCGTGACTTTTCAGCTGTTTTCTCAAGATTGGGAAGTACTCTACGGTGGAACATTTTTTCTCAAATACATTTTTGGGAATGCTTAACTTTGGCAAAGTTAACATTGTTAGATATAGTGGTAGGGTCATTAGCAGTTTTCTTCTTGTTTATACATTTGTTTTATTTTTATTTTTTGGAAGAGGGCCCTAGTTTTTTTCATGGTTGCCGTTTTAGTTTTGTTGACTGATTGTATTAGCAGTTTTGTTTGACTATTTGCTATACATTCTGCTAGAGGTGGATGGGTATTTGGCTTGCTTTTATTTTCATCTGCTCTATTTTTTAGTAGGCATTCTGTTCTGTCTGTTGGAAAAAAGGGAAAGTGTGGGTTTGAAAGTTGTGGAATATATATGCATGTAGTGTGAATGAATGTGTGAATATGATGGCAGAGATAAATAGAGGGCTCTGTGAGTATTAGTAACAACCAGGGGTGTAGCCCAAGCAAGAGAATTTCCAGACAGATTGCCAAGTATGTAACCGATCTTAACCTTATCATTGTTGAAATGAGTTGACCGGTAGAGGAAATGTATCCGACAATGATTATAGAATTCACCCACACGTCTGGGGTCACCATCAAACTTGATTGGTGCTGTGTGAGCCATGGTGCTTTCGGACAGAGGAGCAGCTCCAATGTTCGGCGTCACCATTTGGCGTAATGTTACATTCTCCTGGTGAAGTGCAGTCATCTCAGCACGAAGGGCTTGAATCTCATTATGAAGACCCTGGTCCTCTTCCATTTCAGAGTCTGAAGGCAGGCGTCTCAATCTGTTAAGGAAAGCGTCACAAGGGCGCTGTGTACCTGTTCGTCCGGTTGAGGGCCTCGAGAAAGATGCCAGACTGTCCTGTAGAGATGATGTGGATGACGCGGGAAATCAGCCCAACACCCGTTTTGTTGACTGATTGTATTAGCAGTTTTGTTTGACTATTTGCTATACATTCTGCTAGAGGTGGATGGTTATTTGGCTTGCTTTTATTTTTTCTCTTTTGAAACCCTTTGTGAAGGATGTCTTTGGGCGCTCCTGTCCTCGTCCCTCCTCCGTTCAGGTGCGGGGGTTTCCTGAGTTTGAAGTACAGGAAATATGCGATTCACAGATTCATTGGGGTGTGCTCCAGTTTTTGGTAGATTGGAAAGTGTACCCTGCTTGTGATCGCACCTGGGAGCCGTGCTGTCATGTGCATGCACCCCATCTTGTCCGTGACTTTTTCCTTTGTTATCCTTGGAAGCTTGAGGCCCAGGGTCTTTCTGGGAGGGGGCATAGTGTCACGCTGCTTACCTCGGGTTTGGGGTCCTCCTGCCAGAAGCGGCGTGCCCCATCCTGGCGGATGTACCCGTGCTTCTGTTTGGGGGGTTCCTGGGTTGTCTTTGGTCCCGGGTGCTTCCGGGTTCTCTGTGCGCACTGGACTGCGCATGCGCGGGCGGCCGTGTCCCGCTCTGTGCGCATGCACAGTGCACGGGGCACTCGGGTGAACGGACCTACGGTCCGAGCCTCTCTCTAGGCATACCTCTAGGCATACCAACACCTGGGAGACAGCACGGCTTGCATTTTAGGCCCCCCAGGTGTTGGTAGCACTATTTAAGGAGCCCGGCCATTCTATCAAACCACGTCTTAATGCGGTTTGATTCAGATCGTGTCTACGCCAGTCCACGCCAGTTCCTAGTGCTCCTGCCTTACCTGTTGCCTGATTCCTGTTCTTCCTGGTTTCCTGGGTTATTTTCCCTGTTGGCTGTGCTGTCCTGACGTCCTCCTTCCTCCTTGTCCTGGGGAAGGGTTCCCCTCCTGGTTTACCCCTGTCCCAGTTTCTTATCCTGTTTTGGGTTGGTTCCCCTCCAATTCCATCTTTCAGAGCTGGCCCTTGGGATTATTCTGTTCCATGTTTAACATCCCCTACCTTCCTGCCTGCTCTGCCTCCCTCTGCCTTGTTACACTGCCCTTTGGGTTCTACACTTCACCACATCTGGTCGACGGTTCCTCCATCATCCGGATCCTGTTGTCTACAGTGGAACCCTGAACTGTCTGCAGTGGAACCTTGAACTGTCTACAGAATATGCTTCCCCTGTCAGTGCTTGCACTCTCCTGATGTCACGTAAATCAGGGGAAATCGCACCCGTGGCGTTGGGAGCTGGTTCACCTCCAACCCGGTTCCCATTCGGGCGGGAGTTGGGCTGGTTTCCCGCGTCATCCGCATCATCTCTACAGGACAGTCTGGCATCTTCCTCGAGGCCCTCAACCGGACAAACATGTATGCAGCGCCCTCGTGTCGCTTTCATTAACAAAATGGATATTTCCCATCTGTGAAAGATACAGTGAGCAAAAAGCAGATGGCTGCAAACTCTCAAAGTGGTTAATAACCACTGAACAGGTTATCATGCCGTGCTCTTTCGAGAGAGGGGCGCCTGCTACCTTTTTTGCATTTTTGGAAAGAACTTGGGTTTGGTCACCCTAAGTTACCTGGGGGCAACCAGACGTGGACTCCCTGCTCACTGTGCTCAGAGCAGCACAGCTTCACCTCACTGATGAGGCCCAACAAGGCTGAAACACTTGTATGGGGTTGCTGTTGGTACTCTTGTTGAGAGAGGAATTGTCATAACATTTCAATGCTAGACTGCCCAGGTGGGCGGGACAAAGACTGATATGCAAAAGGATATTTCCCATCTGTGAAAGGTACAGTGAGCAAAAAGCAGATGGCTGCGAACTCTCAAAGTGGTTAATAACCACTGAAAAGGTTATCATGCCATGTTCTTTCGAGAGAGGGGCGCCTGCTACCTTTTTTGCATTTTTGTAAATAAAGGTGTATGTACATTTTTTAATGGTGTTGGGATGGAATCATTTGAAAAGGAGAACATTATGGTGGCATGACTTTCACTGATTTTAGAAATCAAATGTTTCTCCTAAACATTCAAAATGCACTCAGAATGTTTATGTAAAAATGATGAAGAGGAATGTGAAAAGATTTCTAAGTAGCTGTAGGAAATAAAAACCTAAAAAGCCCCCAAAAAATCAAAGCTGAAAACCCCCCAAAATAGGTTCTTTTAAGTGACCATTGTACAATCAATTCTTTAAAGTAAGTGTAAACCTCTCCACCTCCTTAAATTAGGTGTTCTGTCTGCAGCCACAGCGGTAGTCCGCGGATGGCACGTGCCACATCCGGGTCTTTTGCGGATGCCTGGCATGGAAAATGAACTGTGCATCCCAGGGGATTAGCCAATCAGGTTTCCTGGGTATGGTATACAAGGAGAGAGGGTGGCAGAAGCTGTGTTTGCTGAGAGGACTGCAGATGGCTATGGCTATGTCTGTCAGGAGGCAAAGTGGAGGGATTTTAGGTGACTTGTGGATCCATTGACTGAAGGTGTATGTTGAGCACTTCAGAGAGGCTGAAAATGTTGGATTTGATGATTTTCATATAGAATGTTATGGAGTGCGCAGCATGAAAAGGGTGGACTTGCTCCCATTTTGTGTAAATATGGTCACATAAAACATCTGGACATTATCATTGTTTATTGCGGAGGCAACAGTTTAGGGTATCTGACTGGATTTTCATTGCTGTTTGCAATGAAGGAGACATTCAGAAAGTTGAAGGAAATATTCCCCAATTCAAGAATTATTTTTTCTCGCATTGCCCAGAGACAGATGTGGATGTGCTTGGGTTCATTCAGTCCACAAATGGCGAAAGCGAGGCACAATGTCAATACGACTGTGTGTGCATTTTTGAACATATAAAATTTGACATTGCCAACTTTTCCTCAGAGATGGAGAACATCTTACTGATGTGGGTAATCAGATTTTTCTGCAAAACATTCAGAATGCTTTGAAGCAATTTTTGTAAATATACAAAGCAAGGGAGGGGAGGGAAGGTGAGGAAGGGGCACCAACCACAGGGTTGAATGGGCAGGTGGAGAGAAGAAGATGTTGGGTGGGCCTTAAATAGGTAGGGGGCAGTGTTTCTCATGCTTCTTGACCCTGGCGTTGAAAGCACTCTGAAACTGTTCCCCCTACAGAGTGGTGTGTTTCAGTACATACACAGTACTGTGACTCTCAAACGGTAAGGACCGACAGTGTTATGTATGGCCTGCGAGGGTTCCGCTGGCATCCTCTGTCCTACACGAGTGCCCCTTGTGGTGACAGGAGCAGATGATGAAATTGAGGTAGAGGGCGTCAGCCTACTCTTCCCTCGAAAGGGACCCCTCTACCTTCGAAAGGTACCACCTTTCTCATTGCTCCTTGTGATTTCACTTGAGGTGATGCTGCATGGAGGTGGTTCCGTAGGAGTACAGACTTGACTGAGTACAACCTTGCACTCAGTGCATCGAACCTTGTCTGCCTGAGCCTTTGGTACACCCCCTACGGGGATAAACAGCTGCCACATCCAGGACTCAGAACGGGAGCTCGAGAGAGGCACTTCCTGTACCTCATCTTCATCTTCCTCTTATCCTCCTCTGTATCTCCATGCCTGTTCCCCTCTGCAGGCCCTCCAGATGATGATGGCGGTGGTGATTGGGGAGCTGAAGTGGCCATAAAAGATGCCATTCTGGTCTGCAATACAGTTTCTGCAAAGATCTGCACAGAAAACCAACAGGTGTTCTCTCCTGGACAGCCAGATTGAGAATGAGGAACAGTAATGGGTGGGTTCCTTCAGAGGGGCTGTCCGCAGACCCTGCAACTGTCTGCGGACTATCGAGCCACAAATGGGCTTAAAAAGTTATAAAAAGTTGCCAACTAAGACACAGTTAGGAGCTCTGCAAGGGTAAAGTTTCAGCTTGAAATGCGCCTAGATTGGCCAAAAATACGGCTTTAAACTACCCGGATGTACGGACACTGTCCGCAAACACTTCTGTCGTGCCACGCGTGTGCGGTCACATGATGACGTCTCCAGACATTCGGGGACACGACGGCTGTCCTGCGGACACCTATTAGGCATCAGACGATGTGCGCAGTGTCTGGGCATCTCCATTTCGGTCACGGACATCCCGGACAGTCGTGTAGTCCGCAAACCATTAATTGGGATTTAAAAAACTGGTAGCAAGACTATACACACCCACATATTTATTGAAAAAACATACATTCAATTAACAAAGAGATGGGAAATCGAAATGGGAAACATAAATGGGAGAATTGGGATTTTCTATACAATGTTCATGAGGGGAGGAAGGGAGTGAGGTGTCATCATAGTGTCTTTCATTTACATTCGGGGAATTTGATGGGGATCATTGGCTGGGACAAGGTGAACAGGTACAGGTACAAGTAGGGCAGTGATAGCAAACTTTTTCCTTGACATCATTTTTCACAAATGTGAGCAACTGCATGAAATTGAAATTATTATTCAGTTCATCCATTTTTGATGATAACTTGATTAGTTCAGTATGTACATTTGTGGTTTGGGGCTCCGACTACATCTTCAGGCTCTCTCAAATGGAACTGGACCCTGGTTTCCTCATCACCACTATGTTGTGTTAAAAACAAAAGCATATTATGGGACATTTGAACAAATTACATTACTTTTCTGTTTTAAAAAATGTATTGTATACCATTAGAGTTGTTTTCTTCAGTCATTTCGTCTTTGGGGAAATATTCCCCTCACCATTCCAGTGTGCTTGCCATTTTTGTTAAAACAAAACAATTGTGCTATTTCTTATAAGCTTCCTTCCTCATATTTGCAAGGTTTTAAATTCAACAATTTGTCTTTATAGCAATTTCTCTTCATACGAATGAAAGAGAAATAATCCCCAATCACACGAGAGTGGTACAATCCATGTGTTCCTTTGTTAAAAGCTCAGTGATTAACTTCACATCACTTCTACTCATACGCAAGTGATTATTCAACTTCTACAACTTCTGGCTTCACTTGAGTCCCACACCCTTCACCCTTCCTCTCTGAAGGCAACTCCAGTCTGGCCACTCAATTAGGGAGCCCCTCTCGCTCCTGAGATCCATGGCTTCACTACAACATCTTGCCATGGTCTAAGATACGCTTTCTGCTGTACAATCTCTGCAATTAAGCTCACATGGGGACAAGCAGCCTCCTTGCACACTTTTCGCTGCACGGCCTCTGCACACCAGAGTTTGGGGGAAGAGGACTCTCACAGGACAAGCAGGTGAAATCTGCTGCATCAAAGTCCTGGTGTCCCTTTGGTTCGCAGGCAAAACAGAAAGGCAGCTTTGAAGTAGTGGCGAGCACAAGATTGCTGTTACATTATCCAGCGCAAGCGGCAGAATTAGTAGTGCTTATTGTGAAATGCATGTGGATGTGGAAATAACAGTGTATTCTGACTCCACCTACATGACATCAACAGTACACACGGGACTGTCACAATGGAAGAGGCGGGCTTGCTACGCGGAGACGGTACACCAGTGCAGCATGCACTGTTGTTGGACAGGCTCATAGATTCACTACAACTAGCATTGTCCATTGCTGTGGTGAAGTGAGTAGCCCACACTAGGGGGAAGATTTAATTTCTTGTGACAATGAAGTCACTGACACAGAGGCCATAAAAAAAATCATATTTTCCTGAAATATCTGAATTTGACACAGCCCCTAACAAATACACACGAGCGCACAGCGAGGTAATAAAAGAAGGCTGAAATACCTTGTCCATAGCGCAGATCACTGAATTGCAGGGACACGCTCCACCAGAGAGCAGGATTTATGGAAGCAGAGGGGGTGCTCATTGTCCCCCACAGATGCAATGTGGTGGCAGGACAGCACTGGCAAACCAGTTGTGTCCCTTGGATTACTTAAAGGAGCGTTAGACCAGCTGTAGTACCCACCACACACAACATGAGAGAGTCTTGCAGCCGTGATATCAGAAGACTGATTTGTGCTGACCCACACTGAGCATGTTGCTTCTTTTATCATAAACTATATAATGTGTCAAAGGATCACAGCAGGGCACACGCTGTGAACAGTGAATGGAGCAATACTCCATCCTACTGGACCCTTTCAGCATTTGCATATTGACTATGTGGATATCCTCTAAGTGTGTAATGGCTACAAACAAATGCTAGTAGTCATATGCCCCTTTTCCCCACTGGACCGTGGCAGGTCAGTGCACACATCCTGATGCCACATGTGCTGCGAAATTCCTCGTACGATAATTCTTCCCAAGATGGGGAATGTGCAAAGTACTTCAGTCTGACAATGAACTGCATTTTGTATAAAAAGTCGTTGAGCACATGACAATCCTATTGGGTATTAAGCATATATTCTCTTCCGCTAAACACCCGCAGGCAAACAGAATTTTTGAGATCCTCACTGATCTACTCAAAGAACGAATTTCTAAGTTGAAAATTACTCTGAAAATAGGATGGCTCCTTTGCAGCTCTTAGCCCTCTTTGCATTACGCAATCAGCCCGGCTCAGACCATCACCTGACTCCTCACAAGCTGGTGACGCGACAGCCTATGCATACCGCTTGCTCCTCCCCCTCGAGTGCAAACTGATGCCCATAAAACTGCTGATGTTCTTGGTTCTGAAATGCATGAGTATTTGGCTGCTATGACGGTGAGTGTTGCTTTTATGTCTCAACAGCTTCGAGATTGGCAGGGGAGTTCAAAGAAGAATGAGGAAGACAGCAAAGAAAGAAATCCCCTAACTCTGCTAAAGCACCCTGTCCTGTACCCTTGGGGAAAGTCCTAATTAAGAATTTTACAAGACCCTGGCACAAACCTTGCTTTGAAGGCCCCCATCTCATCGAGGAAGTATCACCCACTGTCGCAAGATGCAAGGTCAGGCAAACCTTGGTCCATCTTGGTGATGTTAAACCCTACACAGGGGAGACCCCCCTGCTGCCAGTCCATGAAGCTGAAGGTGAGGAAGAGGTGATGCAGATCTAGACACGATCAGCCAACAGCCAGCTGACTAAAACAAATAAGAACATTCCTTCCCTAGATGAGGAAAGGAACAGATCGAGTGAACTTTTTCTCCCAAAGATTGTACCTGCATAAATAAAAGGAAACACACTTTTGAAAGGGGAAAACATACAAGCATTCCATGTTGCCATTAAAAGTGCTATTATTTGCAATTTTCTCTTATATAGTGGACAGGTACTGTGCCTTCAGAACTATTTGTCATTCTTATGGTGGACCCAAAAAACTGGTTTACTTTTGAAAGAATTCTTCAAGCTATAATTGTGCAGGTTTTCTTGTAGAGACTAGCATCTTGGAAATAGCGCGAAAAACACAGTGGGGGAAAAAAGAGAGATTGGGCATTTTTCAATTTTGTAAGATAAAAGCTTTTGGCACAAGGACATCCCAACGCACCTGCCCCCTTACAACACATACATAGATTTGCAGAACTGTTTGTAGCTATGTTCTTTACATTATGCTGTCTTTCTTTATTCTTTTGGCATTGCGAGAATTGGTCCCCTATAATGTAACACAGTGACCCCCATTCCCACGTTAGCTAAAGTAACCACCCAACACTTTCTGTTGCTTTAAATTGATGAAAAGTCTAAAAAAAAAGAAATGCTGAAAGTGATTTACACCATATCAATATATACATGACTGACTCTGCCCAGGTAACTAATAATGGGCTTCATTACAACCTTGCCGGTATCCTGGTGGTAAACCCGCCAGGATACCGGCCAAAGGCTGTTACCGTTTCTGGCACTCGGTCCGGTGGATTGCCGCTGGATTACGAGTGCTGGAGGGATGGAGTAAATCCCCATTCATGGTGTCCCATAGGAAACCATGAAGGGATTTTCAGTGATTACCGGCACCAGCAATGCCGGTGCCGGTAATGAGGGCTTTGTTTGCTGGTAGGGCACCGAGCTTACCTCCAGCTTCCAGCTTTTAGCTGGAGGTAAGCCAGGTGCTCCACCAGCAAACCCATAGTCAGGCACTCGAGTAAAGTGCCAGTATCCATGAATACCGGCACTTTTTAACAGACTTCCAGACTTGGAATGAGGTCCAATATGTGGTGTCAGTGGGGAGAGGGACATCTGATGAGAACTGCTATGTGTGCTCCCTCATTCCCTACGTCATGAGCGCTTCTAGGGTTTTAATAGCCACAGAAGTACCCACGGCAAAGTCACATTGCCAGACACACATTGCACTCTGTCTAACCAGAGGGCAATTCCAGGGCCAGACCGCTTCACTAGTGTGGTTGAACAAAGCAAAATCCCAATCAGAAGATAGATAATTATATATAAAAAAATAGAACAAACCCAATTACAAGTAAAAGGAACTGTACTTACACCTGAGGGGTGGACAGATGGTCTAGTGGTATGCAAGGCACTAGCACTGCTGGAACAATGGGAAGAAGTTGTAGTAAATGCAAATAACATATACCTTGATTATTGGCCTAAAATTACAAAGCTACTCACCTGGGTTGAAGATGAGCGGGACCAGTACAGATAATGCCCCTGAAAGATGCTACCCTATGCTTCGGGAATAATAGCACAATAAGTGTTTGGAAAAATAGTGGATGTAAACATATCTTAGATGCACCAAGGATGAAGATGGGAACAGCAGTATCGATGGACCACTATTGGGTTTGTGGATCCAGAGTCTACATGAAGTTGCCCCCAATTGGGGAGGGTTATGATCCATAGTGCTAATAAACATGCATGCTGTGGTAGTACCCCAGAGTGATATACATATTACGTATTTCCCTAAAAGGGATGCACATTTGAGGCATATGAGATTCCTTACGCTCAAACACTTTAATAGGGGAAACGATTTCTCAGTAGAATCAACTAAAGCCTATTATGACATAGCATTGTTCATATAAGATGGTAAAACACCCAGACACCTGACATTAAGAAGCACCCCAGAAAATGACTTGAACCTACGCACCTCTTGTATGGTAAGAATCCAATCCCACTACGACATTTTGTTTTTAGCAAGGTGGGGCTAGCCTGCAGTAATGGTAGATCCACATAATATTTCACCATGATATCATTACAGTCAATGATCCATTTACTGAATGAGGCAGAACATTTCCTCTCCATAACCTGCTTCAATTCTCACTACAGTGTGGGTTTTTCACCTGACATTATCTTAAGGTAAAGCCAAAGTTGCTTCCATGACACATGTGCCTCAATAGACAGGAGACACAACTCGCAATGCAAGACAGCAGCAGGCACCCTGTGACAATAACATTCTCCAAAATAGCCTTCAGGTTTTCCCCAGTTTACTGTTGGATAAAAAAGCAGGGTTTCCGCCTCATAAAACACTACCGGGAGAACCTTTTTGTTGTAAAATTCAACCACTGGTGCCATTGGAAAATGACCAAATTATTTGTTGATTAAAGAAGCCTTGACGGCTAAGAAGGTAATCTTGGCCTTCTGTTTGGGAAAGGATTCCTTGTAACTGTGACCCTCAGATTAAATAGAATCTCAGATAAACAAAGTCAGGCACCTGTTATATGATAGAATTTTCCAGAAACCACCTATGTTTGCTATAGTGTATTTTGTTGCCAGCTCTAAATTGGAAAACCTTGGACTTACCAATATTAATCGTCAATTTGTTACATCTCATATACTCTGACAGATCTACATGTTGGAGTAAAATCCAACAGAACGAGATCATCTGCATACAAGGCCCAGTCTAGCCAAAGGACCCCCTAGGTCACAGTTAAAAGCTGTATAGTTAGGCGTTATTCCTGGAGGTAGGACCAAGAGACCCAAAAAAGTGACAACATTAGGTCTGAAGATTGGAGAAGTGGGGCCACTGGGTCCTAAGAGGTCGGACCATGAGGTACTTGGGAGGGTCGTTTGTTTCTGGGGATCAGATATGTGAGGCCACTGACAGTGGGTTATTTTTTAGGACAGTTTATATTATCAGCTGTGGATCAGGTGGTGTTGCACCATTATTCCCAAGGTGTCTTACTGCAGAGCAGACTGATTTGGGGTTATGATTCATGCACTTGGTGTGCAGCTGTACCTCTGTGTGTTTGCCTATTGCTATCTTTGTGATTGTTTGTCTTTTCTTCATGTACCAGGCGTGCTTCTGTATCTGTGTTACTGACCTGTGCCTGCCCCTGTGTTTTAGACTCTCTTTTTGTGCATCTGTACCTCTGGATGTCATTATGCTGGGTTTGCTGTATCTTTGTGTTCTGCTGTTCCTTGTGCCCTGAGTGCATCTGTATCCACTGGCGGAACGGGGGCCCATGCAGCAACCGTGGTGTGGGGGGCCCTGTCACCACATGTCCTGGGTGGGGGACCGAGTTGGAGTTTTAAAAAATTCAAAAAAATTGTGTTTTAAAAAAAAACATTTCTTTTTGAATTCACTCTGCATTCATAAAGAAATAATTTCTGTAACAGAAATAATTTCTTTATGAAAGCAGAGTGACTACAAAAAGAAACTTTATTATTGAAGTCCGAGGGTGCCCCGCATTCCATGACATGGAAGACCATAGGCTGGAGGCCTCTATGTCATGGGGTGGGGGGAGCCCTATGACTTCAAAAATAAAGAGTTTCGTTTTGAAGTACCTCTGCCTTCATAAAGACATTTTTTCCGTTATGGTTCGGGCCTTTACGGAAATAATTTCTTTATTAAGTCAGACTGACTTCAAAAAGAAACAATTTGTTTTTGAAGTGATAGGGCTCCCCTCAACCCCATGATGTGTGCGTGTGTGAGTGTATGGTGAAAGGGTGTACACTTAATCTATGGGGGCTGCCTGGGTGTGCCTGTATGGTGAAAGGGTGCACACTTTAATGTATAGGTGGCTGCCTGTGTGAGTGTATTGTGAAAGGGTACACACTTAAATGTCTGGGTGGGTGCCTGGGTGTGTGTGCCTGTCTGGTGAAAGAGTGCACACTTAAATGTATGGGCGGCTGCCTGGGTGTGCCTGCGTGGTGAAAGGGTGCACACTTAAATGTATGGGTTGCTGCCTAGGTGTACCTGTATGGTGAAAGAGTGCACACTTAAATGTATGGATGGCTGGGTGTGCGTGTGTGTTTATGGTGAATGGTGTGCGTGCTTGTGTTCAGGGGCGCAACAAAACCTACATTTCAGGGGGAAACCCTTCAAATGTTGGGAGAGGCGCTACCTTTGCGGGCAGTGGGCAGGGGCAAACTTATTTGTGTGGGGGAATATAACTTCCTCATCCATTTTAATGAGACTATTCTAGTGCAGCTTCAATGTTACAAGCAGTTAACTCTCTCCTTTAAGTCTGAAATCACCCCCTTATGGACTGCTGTGAGAATGAGCGGTCTCTTCCCTCTCTACCCTTCCAATCACTACGCTGGCATGGAAGTACTAAACTCACATCATGATTTCAATTGCCTAAAAAATGTGGCATTTGAATGCAGGTAGTAACAGTGAAATGCTTTACGTTAGTAATTGCTGGGCCCTTGTTAAGAGCAAAACCCAGGTGCAGTTTAACATATGGGTCCTGTTCTGTACCAGAAACTGCTTTGTAGGTCAGCAGGATGAGTCAACATAGCCCAAAATTTCTGGCGGGGACTGCTGAAGCCCAGTCAGCTCAATAGTGTTGCGCCACTACTTGTGTTGCACCATTCCTTGATTACTTATTGGTAATTTTCAATACTTCTAGCCCTATTCTTCCTCATTCCAGTACTTGTGTATGAGGCAGTACTTGTGTATGAGGCACTATGCCTCATACACAAGTACTGGGATGAGGTAGAGGTACATGGAGGCAATGTCTGAGTTATTTACCTGTAATCTTCATTACGCCTAGTCACACTCTTCCCCACTACCTGTGATCTTTATTACTCCTAGTCCCATTCTTCTTTTCATGACTTGAAACACTTGTGTATAGGCACGTTATAAATGCCATATCATATCATATCCCAGTACTTACCTATGGGGCAATAAGCCTCATTTGTAAGCACTGGGATAAGGAAGTGGGACGTGGTGGTAATTCTGGGCCAAGGAGCTGATTTTGGAGGTCGGGGTAGAGGGTGGGAAGGAGAGGGGATGTGTGGGGGAGGAATTGTGCAATAACTCATAATGGTCGTCCATGTCTAGGCTAAGCAGGAATAATGGGCCTCATTCCGACCTAGGCGGTAAGTTACCGCCTGGGTCGTACCTTTACCACCATGGCGTAAACTACGTTTACGCCATGGTGGTTGGCGGACTTACCGCCCCATTCCGAGGTTGGCGGGGCGGTAAGTCCCCAATCCCCATTTACCCTTCCCCATTCCCATTTTTGCCCCATAGGGCATAATGGGAGTGGGGAAGGCGTTAATTACGCCACCGTAAATTACGGTGGCGTAATTAACATCAAGGTCCCTTAGCGCCATGGATTTTAACACCTGCTAAAAGCAGGTGTTAAATCCTCCATGGCGCTAAGGGACCTCGGAATCAGGCGGTAAGGGTCGGCGCTGTTTACGCTGCCGTAAACCCCTTACCGCCTGGGTCGGAATGAGGCCCAATATGTGGTATTAGTGGCTAGAGAGGCCTTTTGGTGCAGGCAGTCTAGCCATTCCGCAGTTTGGTATGACTTTTTTTTAACTGGGCATTTCTGATAAAGCAGTTCTACTATGTGTAAGTAGCTGACTAGACTGCCATTTGGGTGTTGCCAGTCTAGCCGTTTCTTACTGCGGCATTGTATATTTTTCTGGGCATCTGTGATAAAATGATATAATATGATAAGTCATTTATAACACGCCTGTGCACAAGTGTTTCTAGGCGCAACAAGACAACGGAGGGAAGACAGATGGAGGACAAGACAAACAATCTTAATAGGCCTTGTGTCATTCAGATTGTGCAAGTGTGAGAACAAGATGTGCAAGGGGAAAGGGATGGGAAAACAGGGCAGTAATGCTCTGAGTAAGTGCAGCCAGGGCAGCGCGGCTCTGGGTAGTGCAAGGAGAACAAGGGACTCTAGGATTACAGTTATAGCCCCTAAGTGCGTGGTAGGCATGGAGGCAGAGCAAGGGTGACTGATCAAGAAAGAGCTTGGACTCAGTGAGACTCTGAGGGTAGCCAAGCGACCAGTCAGTACAGCAGACAGGTAGGACAGGTAGGTCAGCAGGGGAGGGAGAGAGAGAAATCAGAGGAGGAGAGGAACGTTTTGAGCTGCTTCCTGAACTTCAGGTGGTCCGGCTCAAGTTTGAGAGGGGCAGGGAGGCCATTCTAGATGGAGGGACCTGCAGAGGAGAAAGATTTAACCTGCCTCTCTGTCTGGAGTACAATCTAACACTTTGAGAGTGGGAGGAAGCTGAGCGAAGGGCTCGAGAAGGAAGGCATTTTGTAAGAGAGGGTTGGCTGTGGTGCGGGCCCCGGCCCCAGAAAGCCTTGTGGACAGTGCAAAGGGTCTTGAACTTGATCCTTGCAGCCACCAGGAGCCAGTGGAGAGATTTCAGGGCTGGAGAGCTACAGTCCCTGGGCTTGAGGCCAAGGGTAATTCTTGCAGTCCTGTTCTGTATTAGTTGCAGAGGGCAGAGAGTACAGGAAGGCAGATTGAGAAAGAGGCTGTTGCAGTAGTCCAGCCTAGAAGGAACCAGGGCTCTGGAGACAGTGAGCTTTCTGGGGGAAAGTGAGAAAGGGAGAGACCCTTTGAGGAGGCGCAGCTTGTAATGGGACTTCTTGGTAATGTCCGAGATGTGAGGAGAGAAAGAGAGAGTGGAGTCAAAGATGACACCAAGGTTTTTTGCCTCACAGGAAGGCAAAGGAAGAGGGCCCATGGTGGGTGGCCAGAGAGAGAGAGAGGGAAAGCAGAGGTCCCAATGTGAAAGAAATCTGTCTTACTGGCATTAAGGCAGAGATTGTTGGAGGCGCACCAATCCTGAATCGCGGATAGACAGTCAGGAATGAGCGAGAGAGGAGAGGAGGCTGAGGAGAGCCTGAAGGAAAGCTGAGTGTTATCCGCATAATAACACTGAAAGTTAGAGGACAAGGTGAAGATCAGGTGGGCTAAAGAGGCCAAGTAGAGGTGGAAAAACCAGGGAGAGAGGATAGAGCCCTGGGGAACGGCACAGGTAGAGGGAGAGGTGGCGGAGAAAAAGGGACCAAGTTGGAGCTAGGTGAGGTGGTCCAAGAGTAAGGAGGTCATCTACTCCTGGACCTGATCCGTGATGCCCAGGTTTTCATTGAGTCGATTGATCAGGATGGCATGGTTGACCATGTTGAAAGCAGAGGAAAGATCAAGGAGGATGAGGACAGACAGAATGCTGGAATCAAGGTTAGAGAGCAGATCTTCACGGGTGTTCAGAAGAGCAGTTTCCATGCCTCTGGCAGCTCTGAAGCCAGACTGATGGTCATGGAGACAGCCAAAAGATTCAGTGTGGAGAATAAGCTGGGAGATGGCCAGCTTTTCCAAGAATTTGCCCAGGAAAGGGGTGATGGAGATTGGGCGATAGTTTGCCGGGCAGGTAGGATCGCAGGCAGCTTCTTGAGGAGTGGGTGCACAAGGGAGTGCTTAAGGGGACAGGGGAAGTTCCAGTGGTGAAAGAGTGATTACAGAAATCGGCCAAGGCTGGGGCGAGGGTGTCAATATGGTCTTTGATGGTTCTGGAGGAGCAAGGGAGCACCTATTTGGATGCCACTTTCATATATCGGACTTGTCTAGAAACCTTGTTAGGTGATGTCAGTGTGAAAGAGCAGAAAGGAGGAGGAGAGAGAGGGAAATGGCCAAAGGGAGGCTGAGAGAGGAAGAGGGAGAAGAAGAGGAGATAGAGAACAGGATGTCCTGTGTTTTAGCAGAGAAGTGAGAGGACAGAGCCGTACAGAGGGGCTGGGAGGGAACAGGAGAGGTAGCGACCGCAAACGGATTGGCCAGTTCCTTGCAGATTCGAAAGAGTTTGCTTTGTTGTTAGAGGCCGCAGAGATGCAGGCTTGAATGTGTGCTCTCTTCTTCATGAGTGTTATTGCTTCGACTGGCATTTTGGTGCAACCAGTCTAGGTATGTCTAAATGCGGCCTGGCATGCTTTAATGTAATGTTATTAAGTGTCTACACTGGTCTACATTGTGCAGCCAGTTCTACATGTTTTCATTGTGGCATGGCATTTTTAATAGCAAAGCGTTAATGTTCCTGTGAACTGTTGGTAACTTGCATGTATTGGATTGGTGTTACCCTACAAAACAATTGCAATCACTCTGGCTTTTTAGCAAGTTTTTCACAGAAAGTGTGCTGTTTATTGCAATACAACACCATATTTATATCTTTCTCCTAGTGCACTGTGCGGCATACCCCTTCAGCAGCACGTTTGTGCATATTGAGCAAGCGTGGTAATCTAGCGAAGCCCAGAGTGTGGTGCGACCTGTGACTTGTTGCCAAGTTGGGGGGGGGTCTTAGCATGGCTCGTAGGGGGCCCCCAGATTTTGTGGTACACCACTGTATGTATCTAGTTGGCATTGCACAGACGCTGTTCTGAGAGCTTCTTTCAAAGAACAGAAAGCCTTTTCAGCATTTTTGGACTAAATGAATAGGAATGCCCTCCTTCGGAAGACAAGTTATGGCAAATACAGTCATGGAATCGTGTGGGATACATTTCCAATATAACACTGCAAGCCCACAGAACCATTAAACTTCTTTTAATGATGTAAAAGAGATCCATTCTAGTATTGCTGCAACCTTGCATGGGTCTATGGCAACCCTGTCTGGGGATAGGATAAAACCGACACAGGGTACACAGGACATGTCACAGGCGCCTTTCTGAGGATTAGCTAGAATGTGTTCTCTCTCAAATGAAGTAAGACTTTATGGACACTGTGTGTGTTTGTTCCTTTGACATCCTGGAGTAGACCAAGATATCACCAAAATAGATGATTACAGACTGATGCAGCAAGAAAGAGAATAGATGGTTCATGAATCTTTTGAAATCCTCTGAAACGTTGGTAAGTTCCAAGGGTTTCCGTGATATTAGAAGTGCTTAAAGATTGTTCTAAAGGCGGTTTTCAACGCACCATCTGCTTTGTGTTGTGTGTCTATTCTTCATGTACCATGCATGCTTCCGTATCTGTACTACTGACCTGTGCAAACCCCCGTGTAGTGGTCTCTTATTGTGCATCTGTGCCTCTGTATGGCGTTATGCTGTTTTTGCTGTATTTGTGTTCTGCTGTTCCTTGTGCTCTGAGTGCATCTTTATATTGTAATCTGTCCTGCATGTGTGCTGTAGCATCTCTTTCTCCTTGTGGCCTTGTACTGTTATATCTGGCTGTACCTGTTCAATTCGCAGATCTGAAGCACTCTCAAAGCAGATCTGTGGTGCAGTCATATAATTAGAGACCATCAATGCTTTCAGAGTGGAGTGTGGAGTGCGGACAAACCGCATTGCTGATTGATGTTGTTGCTTCTCCTATGCTGTTCACTGTATTGAACGCTTCTTAGTGTTTGCTCTTAGCCTTGGCGCCATTTGCCACACATCGTTTCCTAGCTGTGTCACTTTGTTCTGCTCATTCTCAGTCGGCTCCGCCTCTCTTTGCCTTATATTATCACTAGGCTGCCCTATATCTGACATTCGCACTCAGGTGCAACGGCTCTTTCCGTGCACACTCTCGCAAACTGCCCAGTGGCAAAACACAAAATGGAGGTGATCCTTCAGAGCCCTGCTGAGGGGGCACCAGAAACGCTGCCCCCACATGATTATAACCCATCAACCTAATTAGACCACGCCTACAACCATATGCCTCATCCATACATGTGTGCTCTCCTTGTAGCCATGTGTCCCACTCATACCTTGACGAACATGTACATTCGAGTACAACATAGTAACTTTTATTTTGTAAACATTGCTACCAATGAATGTACAATTTATATAAGACATCATATATAGTCAGAATATTTTTCAGTACTCACATCTGTTGTGAGTATAGTTTAAATAGTGATGGCGATAACAAGTCCCAAGACAGAGTATAGTGATTAGAGACAAATATTTTTAAAAATATATGGCTCTGTTTTCAGTAAAGCAATATATTCATTATCAGAATTGAGGCATAGGAAATTTCGAATTGAACATCTTATCAAACCCCCGTCAAATACAAATGAATATCAGAGCGTGGCAGCCCCCTATACAGGCGCCATCAGTACAGCGAGACTTTAGTTCATAAACACTGCACCTTGATCTGGAATGGTCCCTTTGAAACATAAAATAAGCATTGCCAAAGCAAATATACATTCAGTCACTATATTCAGCTTATTTCCTTCATATGGGCAGGCTTACCAGCCCTGGCACTGCCTACTTCATTTGCCAATTGCATCCAGATGTGTATGCATGCGCTGGGTTTTAAATAGTGCACATCTAATTGTGAAGCAACAGGATAGAATAATTGGATACAATAATGTGAATACCATTGAGAGGCTAGAGTCGGCGAGAGGCTAGCCTAAACAGAGTGTTACAGTCAGGCGATACAGGTCGGAGAGGGAAAAGACCACAGATGCCAATTTGCAGTCAGGATATCAGCAGGCTCATTCTCCCATGATAGGTACAGTTTTACAAGCCCAGATACTTCTTTCCAATGCCAGGTTGCACCACTACATACCAAAATGCCTTCACCAGTTCCACATGTCAGAATGCATGCTTCCTTACTCAGTGCACAGTCCCCACATTACTAAATTCCCTCGATTCAATCATCTAATGGCACAGATCATTCCAACAGAGCAACGTGTGCTAACTCCCACTCCCTGACCCCATCGAAGCACACTAGCTGAAAAATAAATAGAAAATGTACATACAAAAATAAGAGATTCATCGCCGGCCCGCCCGAGTGAGTGGAACGCAGTTGGCCACTTGTTAGCGAGGAGGGCCAAAAACTGATGATAGAAAATCCTATAACAACAAATGAATTAATTTAGTAAACGCGTTGGAGACACCTAGCTAGCAACTGCTATTATGGTTCTCTGTGTGCAGCAGAATGCACCTGAAAGCCTCAGGTGGAGCCGGCCATCACCGCGCCCTACGGCAGAAAACAAGCTCACTGCCACTGCACGCATGCCTAGAACTGGAAATGTCACACGCTGCACTCTGCTTTGCTGGCTTGGCTGGCAGCAATTATTCAGCAGCCCAAGCTGTCACTTGACTTTTACTCATGGCAAGGACACTGTAAGGAACCTATGGTGAACACAGTACAGACAGACACAAGTGATCAGGATTCAAGGGTGTTCATTGAACTTTATAATGGGTGATATAAAGGCCTAATCTAAACCTAAATCTAAGATGGGAGCAAGCTACGAACATCAAATAATAATAAGGCAGTCCTAGTGGCGTTTTGTTAAATAAAAAGGGTCTATACTAAAACAAAAATACTGCCAGTCCTTACTAGGAATTACAAAGAAAGTATGGGATAATGTTCACCAGAAAAGAAAGAATTGTTCTCAAAATATAAGTCAGGATGGTTTGACTAGGTCTCCTTTCGCCACGTTTGAAGCACGAGACAAGGAGTAAAGTAAAGTAACTCATCAAAGTGGGCCACCTTAGCCTAAAAACTGGTCCACTTTGACCAGAAAAACTGACACTCACTTGCATTTGTGACCTCCACTTCGGGCATTGACCTATTGGCCTATAGGCCAGTCCGAGCCTGCCCAGGGACATAAGTGGCGTTATGTACCCGTTCCATGGGCAACACTGGGGGTTACCGGCCCGCGGCCCCTGTTAACAACCCGATCGAAGCGAACACCATTAACGTGGACCCAGGGCCATTACCCCTGGTGTTGCCTGTGGAATGGGTACTCAACGCCATTAGCAACCTGGGTTACCAAAGAGGCAACCTGAGGTGCTAAAATAAAATAGATTTTCCTTCTTCCTACAACGGGACGCATCACGCGTCCCGTTGTAGGAAGGAAAATCCTTTACCAATCTGGCCTCCATGGAAAGGGAAGTGGCGCTCCGTATGGAGCCCCACTTCGCTTTCCATGGCGGCTGTGGGAAGCTGAGAGGAAGGTGCAGCTGCGGGGTTAATAAAGGCAGGGAGTGAGGTGGGTTAATAAAGAAATAAAAATGGGGATGGAGGGTGAGGGGAAGATGGTGGCGGGGAGAGCCGGCCGTCAGATGTCTTGGAACTCGGGCTTGTACCGGTGGTTCAAGCCTGCCTTCCAAGCCACCTGATTGGCTGGCTCACCCGCCCAGGGTGCTAATGTCTATTAGTACCCAGCGAGGGTCAATGAGCTTGATAAAAGCAAGCTCATTGGCCCTAGCCTGGGCCTTACCTGCCCGACAAGGCTCTGACGCTGCAGCTTTCTCAAGTTCTTTCCTACATTTAGTCCCTTCGCCCCTTCCATGGTGGCCATTTTGTTTACTTTTTTGCATTCTTTTTTTTGCTTTTTTTTCCTCAAGTCGAAACTTCGAGACACAACGGTCACAATGCCGTTTCTCAACTCGAGAAAAATTGTTCTTAATACCAACGTGCTGGGTTATGAATGGCAATAGAACCCTCGTAGGGGGGCATTACCAGTAGGGAAATGCCCCTGGGGCTCCTTGAAAAACCCTCGCATCACACAGGCTTCTAACTGTGGCCTTGAGGGCATTCCCTAATGGTAATGCCCCCCCTCCTCGGGTTATATTGCCTAATTAGTAGAGAGTCCCCAATTTCCAACTAATTAACTCTTTGCCAAAAACAAACTAGAGCGTCCTCCATCCAAGCACAATACCGTCTGCCAATGATCTGACTCTAACTTCCTTGACCCACAGTGCAGGGGATGCCCGACACCACTAGCAATGAAGCCCGGAAAACCTGGAAAGCTGGTTCTGTGTTATTATATTTCACCAATAATAGCCCAGGTTGAAAATGAAGTGGTGAAAACAAAAATGTAATAATAACTTATTTTACATGCAAAGCAATGCAAAAATAAAGACCTTGTGAATGAGTAAACATTGCTAATTTTGGGTATTTTCCTCTTGTTCTTAAAATGCAAATTCTCTGCAAATGAATGTGTTAAGATTAAATGTGTTTTTGTTTTCTTTTTTATTTAGCAGTACCAGAAATAAACCACAATGTCACAGCTGGTGAAACACATCTTATTATTTACATATGCTTATTTTGAGTCTTATAGGTATACTTTTAAAATAGTCGTCCATGTTACATGCCCAAGCACCATCCCAACACTCCCCTGCCATCCTTCCCTGCTCTCATTCATACTGCTCCCATCCAGCTGTTCTTATCTTTGAATTTTGTTTCATTTTACCATCTTGTATTAAATGTTAAAGTTGGCAGTAGGAGGGCACAGCAAATCCTGATATAATGTCACCAGTGACTACTTAAGCTGAGAGGCCCAAGCCGCAGCATGAAGAGACAAAAAGATTGCACAAAGGTCCCAAGGCCTTGGATGAGGTTGGTGTGCTCCCATCCTTACCTCTTAATTCTTTCACCTTCAATCTGCTCCCTTTTCTGCTTTACTACAACAATTCTTACATGCACCCCCGACCCCTACACTTTTGCCAACTTGCTGCACTTCTGATATTCACCTAGTCTCAGCATCACATGATCACTACAGTGGTCTTTAGTTAGTTTCTCTTTTTCTTAATATTCTGATTCTTCAATAAATTATTACATAGTTATAGTGAATCAGGGAGGGCACTGAGGGCTAAGTCACCTGCAAATATCTGCCAACCCCAAAAGTTGTATACGTCCTATTGAACATTTGGGATGGGCCATTACATGAGAGCTGGAATATTGTTCTGTTTCTGGGTCATCAATGTATAAAACAAAAATTCACTTGTGTAGTATTAAAAGAAATGCTCTTCCTTTTATGGATGTAATGGATTTTCTTGCTGTCTTTTTAGTACTTCTTTTATATTTTTAAATAATTTTGAAATTGATCAAAAGAGAAATTACATCAACATTCAAAATGCCAAAACAAAACAATCAATGCAATAGATGTTGAAATGTTACTTTATTTTATTGGAGTTATATTGCACACAGCTGCCATTGCACGGTCTCCAGACGCTCTGGCAGTTCTGCAAGAGAGCGGGAAGGGGTAGATTAGTGATGGAGAGGGAAAAATGGAAGATATCATTTCTGTTGCGTTGATGTTTGCAAACCGGATACACCTTGAGCTGGGCGATCTGCGTACACATCTGTTTATAGGTGCTTTCTCTCAAGAGCATAGAAGGATTTGTGCCCAGAGTGGAGTCTTATGTGTCAGACGTGCTAGGATGCATAGCCCGCGACTGTGGTATGTAGGTTGGTTTGTGAGGTGTCGCTTTCTGATGTTTCATGTCTTTTAAGAAGCGTGCTAAATTAACATGAGCAGGTGGCTTAGTTGGTATGATAACTGTGTGTTGTAATGCAAAATGTTTCCATACTCCCCATCTCAGCCCGTGTTCCATGGAACCCGAGGGCTGCTTCCCACACCCCGCTCCACCATCTTCTCAAAACCCACCCACCCTTTCCCGTTTTTTTTTTTTTTTTACTATTCCAAACTCCCCTCCCCAGCTATACTTACATGATTGTGACGGCACCCTGCTTAACCTACCACCCATGGAAATGGAAAAGGGGCTCCGTATGGAGCCCCGCCTCCGACAACCATTGCGGCCATCTTGGCACAGTATTGTCATTCATTGAACGGGATGCTGCGGGCGTCCCGTTCTTTGAATAAAAATAAATACTTATTTTTTCAACACCCTTGGTTACTGCTTTGGTAACCCGGGATGCTAATTTCATTAGTAACCCGTTCCAAGGGCTACACAGGGTTGGGGGGGTAACATCCCGGTGCACTCTGTAAATGCACTCTCTTCGCTCTGGCTTTAACTCGGGCTGCCGGGCCGTTACCCGCGGCATAGCCAGTGGAACGGGTTAGTAATGTTATATTATCATGGTTGCCAGGCTGAGAGCCATCTCGACCCTCACCCGAAGTTGCTTAGATGTTCTCCACAGTGGGAAGGCTAGGGCGTTGGCCCGTCAAGTGAACAAACATTGTCAATTAAAAGGTGATTGGTTTAGGTTCCAGAATTGCTTGTCATTTCTCAGAGCAGTCTATCCCCACAGGGGTGTCCTGGAACAAGAATGGGCTGCCTCACCCATTAAAAGCTACTTGTACTACAAAAGGGAGATGAGAGGGGGCTGCCTTTTTCGACTCCCTGTTACATACAAAAGACATTGGAAGGGTCTTGACCTGGAAACACTAACAGATCGACTGGAATCAACCAACCCAAACACCTCCCAGCTAAATAGAATGACACTGACTCAGTGCAAGAGAAACTTGATAGCTGGATCCCAGATGCCCTACACCAATTGGCACCTGCAAGACTATTCAAATACACCCCAAAGAAAATTGCAGCAAGATGGTTCACAGAAGAACTGAGGGAATTAATAAAACCAAACAGCAAACTGGAAAAGCAATGTAGAAAACACTACAACCAATCGGACAAAAACATATATTGACGACAAATCCAAATTGACAAATCAGCAGTCTTGAATGCAAAAAAAGCATATTACACTACAAGAATCAAATCGGCAAAAAACCAACACATTTTTTTTTCAACATCTTCAAGCTAATTAAAAACCCAACCTTGTGCAACAAATGCATCATACCATCACAATCCCTATGTGACAACATAACAAACCATCTAAGAGCAAAAATAGAAGCAATACAATGGACAATCGATGCAAGATGCCCTATCAAAAACATGCCCCCAGAACCACCAGAAACCAGCGCACCACCAATCACCACACCACTCAAATATTTTGAAACTATAAGCAAACACAATTTCAACAAACTCATAAAAGACACCAACCAGGCCAGATCCACAACGACCCAAGCCCACGGGTATCTTCAAAAAACTCCTCAGCCACATAATGCCAGCCTCATATATTTGACTACTAATGAACCTATCCCTAAACATGGGAATAGTACCTAAAATGTTCAAATCATCATACATCAAGCCCCTCCTAAAAAACAAAACAGTTGATGGTGAAGACCCTACCAATTACAGACCAATATTGAACCTACCTTACCCAGTGAAAATCCTTGCACCCCACCCATACAAAGAACTACTCAACCATGTAGAAAGCAACAGAATATTCAAACACTTCCAAGTTGGCTCCAGACCCATGACAGGAACTGAATCAGCACCTCTCTCCATATGGGATGACCTAAAAATAAATGCAGACAACAGCACCCAATTGGCCCTCATACTAATAGATATATCGGCCACCTTCGCCACAATCAGACACAACAAAATACTTAAGAGACTGGAGGAATGTGTCATAAAATATGCTGCACCACAATGGTTGAAATCTTTGCTCACCAACGTAACAGAAAAAACACACAGCTTTTTACATCTAACACTAAAAACATCATCTGCGGCATTTCACAAGGAGCAAGCCTCTCCCTGCCACATCTTCCACCTAATGAAACCCATTTAAACCCATGGACTGACTGCCTACCAATACACCAACAACACCCAACTCATCTTCAAGATAACCTTCACCCAAGACCCGATCAACACCCTCAATAAATGCCTCACCGAAATATACATCTGGATGACAAACAACAATCTCAAACTAAATCCAACCAAAACAGAAATAATGATCTCTCTACCAAAGGAAAATGCAACACAGACATACCTGAGCTGTCTATCGTGCATGAGAACGCCACCGGAGACACTGTCAGTGATAAAAAAAACGGTGAATTTGTATGGACAATTGACTCTCTCTAGAATCACAAGTCAACACAATAGAAAACAAATGTTTATACCTTCTGCGACTAATGAGACGGATACTGCCTGACCTCAACTTCCCACATAGAACCCTCTCAATCATCTTCTTAGTACTATCTAGACTAGACTATGCAAACTGCCTCTACCTCGGAATGCCAGAACTCCTCACAAAAAAATGACAACATGTCTGAAATATCACACCAAGACCACTCCTGAGACTAAATAGAAGATACCACCTCACACCAACCCTGAGAAGCCTACAATGGCTACAAGTAAAGAAAAGCATTACGTTTAAAGCACTCTGCATTGCCCACAAATCACTACACGGACAAGGAGCTCAATTTCTCCAAACAATAATCAACCACTTCCAACGAGGACGAAACCTAAGATAGAGCAACAACGTCCAAATGGAACAGTAACACTACAAGAAAAGGAGGAACCGCATTCTCGTATTTGATAGTCAAACTATGGAACTCGGTACACAAGGAAATAAGAAAGATGGAAGATCACTTAACCTTCAGAAAACAACTGAAAACCTGGCTATTCAACTTGCAGAGACAAGCATAAAAACACACACCCCACAAACCACGCCCTGGGAACAAAGCAAATATGGGACAATACGGATTGAAGAACCAACTATAAAACCACCATACACACAGAGCCAAATAGAAACTGACTAACCACCACTCGCACATCCTTTCACTTACTCCACACGCCCAAAATCGCCAGCAAAACTAAACCCAACAAACACGCAAACCACACACTCGCTGCCAGCCACGCCACAAAACCAAATAGTTGCAAACAAACCAGACACTGGACGCTACCATTCTGGTCACAACAACCCCAGTGCACACAACAAAGCACACCCAGAAAGCTCACAGGCGTGAGTTTCTCCTGGTTCTGCAAGTATCAACAGAAGAGCATGACCTCTATCCTATCCCTCTAACGCCACCCACTTTTCTTGCAGAGACTCGTGAGTGCCTGGAGAACATGCAAATGGCAGTGCTGCATGGTATACATCATCATAACATTAAGGTGGAGCTGAGTGATTTACTTCTGCAAATAATATACCGTTTAATGATTTTAAATGATTTCTAGTATGGGTGTCAATAATGACTTTGGATAGTGTTTAAGTTATTTCAAAAGCCACAAAATGACATATGTTTTGGCCATGCAAGCTCCATTTGATTATCTGGTCATTTTCTGTCTTCTTGCAAAATACAGATCACACATAGTCTCCCACTTTACAAAAGCCTGCCTATTGCTGACCCGTCATATCTGCAAATTTCATACCACCTCTTGACACATGGGCCCTCATATTACCAAGACACCCACAGAGCCCCATCAAGTCCCCTTTTTCCTCTGCTACATTATGCAATCCCATCCCATTACCAAGATAACCATGTAGCTCTGGCGATTGTCCTCTATCTGACATGCAGCTCGAAATCTCTTTTTATAACCAAGACATCCACAGATTTCCATCTGTTCACCTCTATCCCAACTTGAAGAGTACACTCCCATCCCATTATGTGAACAGACACAGAGGTCCAGTGATTCACCTTTATCCTGACCTGTAGAATTCAGTCCTATCCCGCTACCAAGAGACACACTAAGCTCTAGCAATTCACCTCTGACCTGTCCTGAAGAATGCACTTGTCACTTGGCTGAGAGATAGTGGCAAGGTGACCCTAGGAAAGGAATGACATTCAGGAGGGAGTACCTCCCACACTCCTATGGGACAACCATCTTCTGTTCGGTTAGCAGCATCCAGGAAGAACTTGGATCAGGGACTGCCACAGCTAAAGAAGCTTCCAGGTGGTCGGAACAATGAAATGGACCCAGATCTGTAGGACTAGCATTCACATAGAGGAGAAGCCTCACCTATGCAGGGGAACATGTTCCCTAATCACGGGAGCAAAAGGAGGACCATTAGAGGAGAGATGCATGAGCACCGTGTGAACACAAGTCTCAGAGAACTGGCAGACAAATTTAGGTTAGAGCCACAAGTAAGATAAAGGTTACCTGATGTGTTGTGATGCTAAGTTTTGGACTTCAGTGCTGATAAACAGGTTTCTGTTGGAGCTTCCATATAGATCTGGAAATGGAAGTAGGCCACATTGTAAGGGTATGTTGCTCATGGCACAGCATTTATTAAAGAATTTAGGAATGCATTTTATTCTGAACAAGGGTGAATGTATATTCACCACAGATAATACACCTGTGCTAGTTACTCATAGATCATGATTGCATGCTCCATCCCAAGCGTAGGGGAACGGGTTTCCAGCGATGAAGATACTGGTACTCCTGAACCAGGCACAGAGCATGTACCAGAGAGGCTGGATCTCAAACAGAACCAAAGGGTTGTATCCTCCCCAATAATTCAAATATTGGAGTATGCCACGATGAATAAAGCACATATTTTAACCACCTCTTAATCTGCTTCTCCATCAGAAATAATGGGAGTGGTGGTAGCTTTATGTGGGCGGGGATGCGACCTGTGGAATAGCACTTGAATACGGATACATGGAACAATTGGTGATGACATTTCCATGCTGACGGTGACTGGGTTGATTGTCTGAAAGATTCTAAATGGCCTGAAAAAATTTGAGGAAGCTTTCAAGGTACTACGTAAGCTGGCAAATTACTTAACAATAAACAAATGTGATCTTAGAGCCTGTATTCATTGGCCTCTTTGAGCTTGACATTTGAGTATTTTCTTTATTGATTCTCGGGATTACTGTTAGTTTTTCAAAGCAGATTGTTGTCCCTTTTGTTGTGTTGTTCTATGATAAAATGATCGATTGAAGGTATTCTGGTTTCTAACAATGTAGTGACTGGGAAAACAAGAGAGTGATGACCAGGTGTAATAAAATGGGCCGTATTTGGGGGTGTTGTGGACATTATTGTTACATGCAAACTCTGTACTAGGAAGGAAGGAGATCTCATTATCCTGCAATGCCGTAAAAAAGCAACAAAGATGCTGTTCAAATGCTTAATTGAGTCATTCTGTCTAGCTGTTTGTTTGAGGATTGTAGCTCAAAAATAGAGCTCTATGAATATCTTGTGCCTTGCAAAGAGAGGACCAAAAACTGGAGGAATACTGTGTGTGGCTGTAAGAGTTGATGGTGATTGGCAACCTGTGTAGTTGAAAGTATCTTGTAAGAACATCTTGGCCGTTTCTGGAGCAGACGGAAGGTCAGACATCACTGCAGCATTTTATGCATAAAGGTCTGCCTACTTACAAGCCACCATTTTAGAGAAGATAATCTCTCCGGCAGCTCCTGTGTGTGCAAATGCTTGTGGAGCCACCAAGTATCAATGACAGCAAAGACCTAATTGTTGAACTGGCCCAAACTGCTGGCGGTTGGCAACCTTTGTAGTCAAAAGTATCTTGTAAGCATATTTTGGCAGTTTCTGGCACAGAAGGATTTTGACGGAGTGGTGAAAAATGGGGAAACTTTGTAAATTAATCTATAGTTACCATTATGGTTGTGTTTTCTATTCTGATATGAGGTTTGCAGATATTATGTGCCATGGGGAGTAAGGCAAGGTAGTTTGGGGGCTATATGTAATGAGTTTGCACATGGGCAAGCTCTTCAGTCTCTTGAACTGCATGCACATGATAGAAGTGGCCACATAATCCTGAATACCTGGTTTAATGTAGGCCTTCAGAAATGCCTTTTGATGATCTTCAAATTGGGCCTTATTTCTTTAGGATCGGGATATACTGGCATGCCACAATTGAATACACTTGCTGTCAGAGTTCCCCACTAGGGAAGTTTAATCCAAGGACATGAAACAAAAGACCTAGATGACATCTTCCATAGTAGCCCTGGTTTGTAGCTGATCCATGGTAAAAATGGCTTGAGCTACGTGATGGAAAAAGGACGATATTAAAAAATAATAACATTTTCTTGTCATACTCTGCTTCACATCAGCAGAGGGCATCAGCTGCTACAATGGGTGATCCAGGAATGTACATCAGAAAAAAGGTCGTACTGGGTGAATTAAAATACCCATCATGCCTGTCTACTGTTTCTGCACCTTAACTTCTGAAACACTTGTAGGTTATGGTGGTTGGTACAAAATTGCTAGCGCTCTGAAAACCGCAGGAAAACCCCCACACCCTGGACTAGGGTATTAATGAAACACAGTATACTGAACAAATTTATCCAGAGGTTGTTTCTTAGTTTTAAATGTATCAAAAATGGATTTATTAAGATACATCATTTACAAAAAAGAATTAATCATTAATTAATGCACACATATGAAATTACATTACCATTGCAGGAGAGCATAAGACACCAGATAATAAAATCCTAACATCATCATCATTCATCCACAGTCACACCATCATTTGCAACACAAATCAATCAGCCTCATTCACTCACAGTAAAAACTTTTGAACTAAAAGATTTAGTACAATTCATAAGTGGTAGCATTTCATAAATTAGCCCCACAGAGTCTTTAATATTTCATTTTATCCACATGTAACGTGTAGCAGCACAATCATTGGCCAGAGAATGTGCTCTATTCCACGGAGTGGGTATGTTCAACAATAAACGATAAATTCCATCCCCGGATGTTTTTTTCTACCGGTTTGGACGTTTTATGAAGTGATTGAAATAACGTCTTCATCAGGAGAAATAATTGATAATATTACCACTGTAAAAAACCAAGACAAACCAATTATATAAAGGAATCTACTACCTATACTGGATGGCTTAAGCTACCAACATGCAATTGTTTATATCATCAGTTAAAGTTTAAAATACACAAGAAACACCATGTAGTGGCAACTCCCAAAGTGTCCCTGTTGTTCCAAAGTGTCTGAAACGAAGGTATGTGAAGCCTTAAACCAATTCAGACCACTTTGTCTCAGATGGAATTACATCACCACCATGTGAGGAATCAAAAACACCAAAGGCCCAATACAGAAGTCTAGGGACCAGACTGACCTGGCTCCCAATGTCATATGCTGCAAAGGATCAAGGACCACAAAATGTGGCTCAGGGACAATCCACCAAATTCCAAGAATCTGAAATGACATGTTAATATCTTGAATTGAAGAGTCATGGCTTAAGTGATATCTAAGAGCAATAAAGGAACCCAATATGCTCGGGCGTAAGTGACCCGCCACTCACCTTGATGATGAGCTTGAATTATTCCAGTAGTCAGACAACTGTGGCCGGTATCAATGTTAACACGGCACGGGTGGTTAAGGTTTCAATCAAGTCTGTCCAGAAAAGGGAAACAAGAAACCAGGACGGGAGGTTGGTGAACTCAATGTGATGGAATCAAATCATTTTTAGTTTCACTCGAAAAATTCCAGAAATTCTAAATAGCTCTTGAGTCGTTATGTTCACTTTAGAATAGGCTAAATTTAACAGTTATAATTATTGACTCCTAAAACGGACAAGCCTCACGTTGTGCCATTATATTATGCAGAGGCTTACTCTGCGTAAGCCCACAATAAAGAGTGAGCACCGCCAGGATCGCCCAATTGAAATCAGAAAAAAGGGCTCGCATTCCCAAAGAATCAACATGGTGCATGAATACAAATACACGCATTACCGCCTAGTTGAAATAAAAAAAATGGCTCGCGTTCCCAAAAGAAACAACATTTACAGTGCGTTCATTTCAAAAGCATGCATTACTGCTTAGAGCGTGCAAGTAAGTGAGGTCCTAAGAGCTCACGCTGTTCATTATGGGGTTGGGTTATATCAGCGAATGTACTTACAATCGAAGCCTACTGGAGGCAGCCGTCCATGCTGCCAAAGAACCTGTTCGGATCGTAGTCTGCCGTTAAAACGGCATTCACCCGCTGGGTCGACACCACAAACTTTTCCGGGTTCTATCGTGGTGGGCCTTGTATATTTAAACATTAAATGCGTGACGTGAAGGGAGGTTCCCTCGGTGGTCATGTGATCGCTGGGGAAGCCCGTCACATGATTCCGAACCAAGCACTTCTTAAAGGGGCCAAAAGGAGTGTACCGCCGTAATTCAAAAGAGCTTTAAGAGTAGGATACACAACTGAAAAGGAGTAGGATACACAATTGAAAAGGAGGCTCCACTTAAGTACCAAAACTAATGCTGTGTATTGTCAAAACACAAAAAAGTTTTAGGTAATTGTTAATCAATTGGTGCAGAGCCACTAAAGATTTGCAATTATAATTCAACAACCATAGAGTTTTTTTCTTCTTGCCTCTCATAATGTGTTCAATAAACAGATGTTATAACATAGAGAAACATAATATGGTATCAACGTGAATTAAACTCCCAAGGTTCCACAGTATTAAGTCCTTTATCCAGTGTTTTAAGATTAAAAATCCACAGTTGTTCTTTGTATGACAACTTGTTCTTAGTCTGAATCAGTCCACTGGTGACAATTTTCTCGATACAGAACCACGTGAGATCTTCTACATTATGGCCTGCCTCCACAAAATGAAGAACCATGGGGGCATTGAGGTTGCGGGTTCGAATTTTTGAACGATTTTCGTTGATACGAACAAGTACCTCTCTTGAGGTTTTTCCTATATAGAATTTATTGCAAGGGCACTGGACCGCATATACCACATTTTTGCTTTTACACGTGGTAAAGGTCCTTAAGTCCCATGTCTTTCCTTCTCCCACAAATGTGGTAATTTTTCTTGAATATTTACACGCTGTACATGAAGTACAAGGATAGTGACCCACCACTGGGTTCAAGTTAATGTCTCGAATGGAGTGACATTTTGTTGGAAGTCGGTTAGCTCGGGTTAGTTTTTGTCTTAAGTTTTTCCCTTTCTTAAAGGCAAAGAGTGGTTTTGGTAATTTCATACCAGTTGAGTTGAGGATTCTCCAGTTTTTTAAAATAATGCCTTTAATCGCCTGACTATGCTGGCAAAAAGTGGAGACACACACCAGTTGTTCTTGGTCTGACTTCTCAGTTTTAGGACTTAGAAGTGCCTCACGATTTGTATATCGTACTCGCTTTTTGGATTGTCTAACCAATTTCCTGGGGTATCCTCGTTCAATGAGCCTAGTTTCCAAAACCTCTGCATGTTTGTTGAAATATGCTATATTTGAACAGTTACGTCGAAGTCATAAGAACATGCCATGTGGAAGATTCTGTAGTAGACTTTTGGGATGTTGGCTAGTAAATTGTAGTGTGGTATTTCTTTCCGTTGGTTTTCTAAATAACTCCAGTTGTATATGGTCCGATTCATTGTAAATAGAGAGATCTAAAAACGAGATCCTCGTAGTGGAGAATTCAAAAGTGAAGTGTAAGTCATCATCCATTTGATTTAGCCAATTCACAAATTGGAGAAGTGTGTCCGCATTACCTTCCCAAATTAATAAGATATCATCAATATATCTTCGATATAACTTAATTTGTTGGAAAAATTGATTACTAGCATGTAACACTTTCTTTTCTTCAATTAGGGCCATAAAAATGATAGCCAAGTTGGGAGCAAATGTACAGCCCATTGCAGTTCCCTTGCTCTGCAGATAAAAGGCTTCTTTAAATTTAAAGAAGCTATTTGCCAGGACCAATTCTACAGAGCCTGACACAAGAATTGAGTTGGCACATTATGTGGTAGTGGGCGCCTGTCCAACATAATTCGTAGGCTGACTGCTTTATCCTGTGAGATTTTAGTGTAGAGTGCTTCAATATCAAGGGTGACAAGAATTTGTTTAGTGGAATCAAATATCAACCCTTCCAATAAATTGATAACGTCCCTAGAATCCAATAGGAATGTTGGTGTTGCCATGGCCAGGGGCTTAATGAAAAAATCTATGTATTTTGACAAGGGCTCTAAAATCGAGCCACAGCCGGACATAATAGGGCGTCCCGGGGGTTGAGTGATATTTTTATAAATTTTAGGGATTATGTAGAACAAAGGAATCCGTTCATCAGAATGATTAATATATTCAAACTCTTTTGTGGAAAGATAGCCATCCCATTGGGCTTTTTCACTGAGGGCCAATATTTTTTCTTTTATTGCCAATGTGGGGTCTCCATTGATTCTCAAATAGTGGCCTGGAATAGCCAACAACCTTTGTACTTCTTGGTCATATAAGTTGGCATCCCAAAAAACGATGCCACCACCTTTATCGGCCGCTTTAATCACTATAGATGGATCATTGGACAAAGTATCTATGGCCTGAAACTTGGCCAAGCTAAGGTTAGGGTCACCATTGTTCCTTGCAAATTGAATGGATTTTTCAAGTTCTTTAAGAACAATTTTTTCAAATGTCACCACTTCTACTGGGACCTATGATGCGGTAGGAGTAAAAGAAGATGGTTTAGCCAATCCTGATAGGTTTTGCTCCATTGGACCATCTTTATCTACAAAGTAAGCCTTCAATCTGATTTTCCTCAAAAAATCTTTAACCTCACTTGTAACGATCACTGCACTTGCTGTTTGTGTAGGCACAAACGAGAGTCCTCGTTTAAGAATAGATAGCTCAGATTCGGTTAATGACCTTGATAATAAATTAAATACTGGTAATGGATCTTCTACCAGCGGTATGCCCGATTCCGCGTTTGGAATTCTCTGTGTGACGGTCCTTGTAGCGGGGCATTCTGCATTTGCATATTGCGGGTTGCTCTGCCTTGTGGGAAACTTTTGCGGCCTCTCCGGCCGCCCCTTCCTCGAAAAGGTGGGCTCCCATATTGGAATTAGGTACTTCCGCATTGCTGGAATTATTAGAGGGAGTATCCGAAAAATTGACCCATCATTTTCTACCTGAGTCCTGGTTATAATTATTATTCTGTTTCTGAGGGTTAAAATCATCTGCCAAGTATGGGTATACCAATTCCTTCTTGAATTGTAAAATGTTTTTCTTTTTTCTTCAATTTGTTTTTCTTTTTTTCAATAGTTAGGTTTTTAAATTCTTGAAAAGTTTTCTCTATTAATTCAAGTTTTTGTTAGGTTTCAGTTATCAACACATTGCTCAGAAATTGTTTTTCTTGCTCAACAAGCGCTTCTTTAATTTTTTCACTTACTCTTTGAACTGTAGTTATAGTACTAATAAATCTCTACTACACTTGGTAGCCACCTGACTAAATGCCACCTTGTACTCTGTGTCATCTAGGAATAAGCACTGTATAATCTTTACTTGGAGCCCTTGTGGTATTATACTGGACTTTAGGTATTCTTTTAGTACATGCCGATGCATCTCTGTACGAAATTGTTTTTCTTAAGCATAAGCAGTGCTTCAGATGAAGTACTGCTATCTGGATTTGGCAATTCTAGATTTTCAAAAAATGACGGACCTTCAACGAGTTCAGCTATCTGAGCTTCTGTAAAAGAGATGGTATCCGACTCCGCTATGGCGTGGACCAATCCCACAACAAGTACTACAGTGTGAACTATGGAACAACAATTAAATAAAAATTGCTTCCATTTCAGTACAAGATGCCTCCATTCTATGCAGGTTTGGTTGATAGGAAACAGTTATTTTTCTTTACCGAAATATTTCCTTTAATTCAGAGAGACAGTGCACGTTATGTACTCAATTAAATGCTCTTTCTGCTCTTCTTCCTGCCATTGGAGGGCTGCCTCTATTTCCAGATCTTATGTGTTAGCTCGCACTATGAAAGCCCTGGTTGTATCTAGTTGGCATTGCACAGACGCTGTTCGGAGAGCTTCTTTCAAAGAACAGAAAGCCTTTTCAGCATTTTTGGACCAAATGAATGAGATGCCCTCATTCAGAAGACAGGTTATGGGAAGTTCAGTCCTGGAATCGTGTGGGATAAATGTCCAATAAATATTGGCGAGCCCACAGAACCATTAAACTTATTTCAACGATGTTAATGAGAGCCATTCTAATATTGCTGCAACCTTGCATGGGTCTATGGCAACCCTGCCTGTGGATATGATCAAACCGATACAGAGTACAGAGGACGTGCCACAAGCGCAATTCTGAGGATTAGCTAGAATGAGTTTCCTCTCAAATAAAGAAAGACTTTATGGACACTGTGCGTTTGTTCCTTAGACATCCCGAAGTACACCTAAATATCACTTAAATAGAGTAAGGACTGAAGCAGAAAGTCAGAGGATACACGGTCCATTAATCTTTTGAACACCTAGGGCGCATTAGTAAGTTCAAGGGCATTCCTTGTTATTAGAAGTGATTAAAGATTGTTCTAAAGGCTGTTTTCCACTTGCCCACTGCTTTAATCCAAATCAGATGATGGGCACCAATTGACTCCAAATTGGTGAAGATTAGGAATTCTTCGACTGCTTCCATAATGTCTGAGATTAAAGGTAGGCAATATTTACCATTGATTGTTATTTTATTGAGCTGTGCAGGTCCAAGCATGGATGTAGTTATGTGTTGTCTTTCTTAGGCACAAGAAAGGAGAAGCCCCCCCCTGGTGATTTAGATTCCAGGATTAGGGTATGCTGCACTGTGTTTTTAATGCGTAATTTCAGAGCTTCCTTTTTCTGGATGCAAAAAAGGAATCCATCGTCTCAGCATGTGTGGATGAATTAGGGAGCCGATCAATAGCACAATCATAAGAGCAATGGCAGAACATTCCTTGTCCTGCTGTTTGATTAAAGCAGCCATATAGACATGGCTTCAGATACTAGTGCAGCTCGTTTCAGTTTGGCTGAATTTGGGTACTGCACTTATCGCATCATTGGTCAGTGCTTGCTATTTAAGGGGGCTGGGGCGGGATTCAATCTTCCTCAGTGTCATGGTCTACCCTTGAGGGAAGAATCTTTACGCACTTGCTTTGCATTTCTCCAAGACTTGCCATGTAATGGTTATGCCAAGATGCCTTTTTTTCCCCTATTCGAAACTTTCCTTTAACATTTGTTGCATCTTTGCGTTTTCTGAAAAATAAATGAAATTTATCAATGTGCTAACATGGTATGCTGTCTTTTTGAGGCATATAAGATGCCGTAGTACCCCACGTGCAAAACTGAGAATGAGAAACCTTTTGAATAAGAAGGCAAAACTGGACAGCGTTGTTTCTCGGAAAGACTAAGAAACACACAATTATTTCAAAATGATTGGCTTTAACAAATCTAGCCTATCACTTCCGGTTCATCCAATCACTATACATCATGAAGGCAGAAAGAATACTGAATAATCCAATGCTGATCTTCTAAACAAATACATGAATGCACGCACATACCCAGAACAAGGAAAAAATATGAAGCACAGAAGGAAAGGCAGGGTAGGACTGGGTCAATAAATTGGTTCAGATACCAATGAAGAAGTCGATCCTTAGTCACAAATTGCAACTCGTTCATTTTGTTTAACACTGAGTAGTATGTAAGGGTAGGTATTTTGGTAAAAACGTGTTGCAAATTGAGTATTCTAAACAATATTTGTTCAGTAAAACTGGTCAGAAATACGAGGTGTACCATGAATTAACTTATCAAAATGGCCCACTTTGGCCAAAAAACGGACCCACATCAGCATGTTGGGCCTTCACTTCAGGCATTGCCTTGTTGCCCTAACGCCAGTATGAGCTTGAATCATGGTATTCCCAGATGTGGCTCCTGGTATCAAATTGACTATGGTCCTAAACTACAAAGCCTTGATGTTTCTCAGCCAGTCCTTCAATGCTTCGGGTTGCTTGGTGTCTCGTGCAGTAGAAGAGATGTCACCTAGCAATCGGGCTGGACTGCCCCATTTTTGGTGGGACAAGCACTGATTTTTCCTCTTCTCTAAATAGATTCATTCAAATCTTTCCTTTTGATTGGCTACCGTGAGATCTTTTCTCTTAGAAATAAGAAACGCCCAGTTTCCTGTAACTAAAGTACTTCAGCGGTCATATTCCCTTTCACCTAATTTTAAAATGAACTTTTTTTCATGTACAAGATTCATTATAAAGGCACAATCCACTTCAGAAAATGCGGCTGTGTAGGATGTACTAAAAATCGATTTTACACTGAAATAGTGATTATTTATATAATCAATGAAAAAACTTTGTTAAGGGGTGATTATGGTTAAATTGCACTAATACAAACCTATGAAATTAAATGAAACACTTTTGTTAAAGGGACGTTATGGTTACAATTAAAACCAAAAAACCCCAGAAATTCGCCAGTTATGGTAAGCTGAACAACCATAACTCGCGCCACCACCATGCACTACTAAGACTAACAACCAGGACATCAAAGATGACATCACAAATGTCATTGATGACATCACTGATGGCATCACCTGTGAAATTAATTTTGATGAAAAGTCCCTACAAGGAGTAGTGTTTATATTGTTGGTAACAAGATGTCAGGGTTGATCGGGAGACCTATCATGAACTACTTAATCTATTAAAGAATGTACTCATCTAAAATCATTGTATTGGAGTGTTTTTCTTAATACAGAAACCTAATCATATATAAATATGGGCAATGACTGCAGCATGCACCATAGAAGTACACTATTTATAATCTTGTAATTTTGGATAGTACAATCATGAATGCTACCTTATTAGAGTTTTGAGTAATATTAAACATGTAATTACTAGCTAACAATTCAAGACTTACAACACTTGTGCTGGTACAAACAATACATATGAAGAACCACAATGCATATAAGTCAGAGGCACATACAGGGAAACTAAAGTAAGGAAGAAAGAAACAGCATCATCGGAAAATGTTAATGACATTACAGTTTTGCTTCATGTATACAAATGAATAGTGTGTTTGAGACCTGCTCATTTACCCATGTATGTGCACCATAAGCTGAGACCAAACCCTAAGTCAAGTACTTAAAGAACATATCACAAGATTAACATCTAGATATATAGCATATTTTTCAATTTTAATATTCTGACTGTCAGTGAACAAAACCACCTGGTCTATATATGTCAGTGAACAAAAACAAGTGGCCCAGATATATGATGTCATCAATAATGTCATCAATGACATTTGTGATGTTAGCTTTGATGTCCTGGGTGTTAGTCTTAGCAGTGCACCGTGGTGGCATGAGTTATGGTTGCTTAGCTTATCATAACTGGCGAATTTCTGTTTTTTTTGGGATTTACTTGTAACCATAACGTCTCTTTAACAAAGGTTTTTCAATGAATTTCATAGGTTTCTATCAGTGCAACTTAACCATAACATCCCCTTAACAAAGTTTTTTCATTGAATTTCATAGGTTTTAGTTAGTGCAACTTAATCATAACGTCCCTTAACAACGTTTTTTCATTGAATTTCATGTTTTTTTTTTAGTGCAACTTAACCATAACGTCCCCTTAACAACGTTTTTTCATTGAATTTCATGGGTTTTAATTAATCCAACTTAACCATAACGCCCCTTTAACAACGTTTTTTCAGTGAATTTCATGGGTTTTTATCAGTGCATGCTATTTTCCTACAACTTACTAATATCATACTTACCCAATATAGCTATATTTTTGTTGTCCATTTTACATAGTGTCACCTTAAAACATTTCCATTTCCCACCTTCTAGAATAATTTTAAACACTTCTATACATGTTTTGCAACAATTTCAACTAGTTTTGCATCCGTAGATATCTACGAACATCTGACTTCATTGCAAAACTTCTGGACAGTGCCACATGACCATACACTGGGGTGCGGCATGATGACGTGTCTGAGAACCTGTTCGCACTTCAGGATAAAATCCGTACTTCGTGGACAATTCAGAACTGCTGATCTAGGAACTTTCAACTTCAAAATGTCCCTTGCATAGCTCCAACACCTATTCCTACTCATCCATTAACAATCTAGTACACAGTACATACTTTTAGCAAAACTACTATCTATCTTAAAATGGAATCTGCTAATGCCACCCCACCTCCCCAAGAGACACCACCACTGCTGTATTCAAGGAGCATGACAACCACTGCCCTCTACCTTAGAAATAACACACGCGCAACATTTTCCCCTGTCCACCTGCTCATCCATATTAGTGTTTGGTGCCTCTTCCCTCATTTCCCTCCCCACATTTCGTTCTAAGCTCTCCGGCCCAAAAAAAAGACATCCAAAAACAATAAAAGAAATATTCCTTTAGGAACCACCTTTCACAGTTAAAAGATAGAGCTAAAAAAAAGCATATAAGCTCCATCTACTTTATATTTCTCAGTAAATTACATAGACTCAATAAGATTTTCCAACATTTCCATTTGCATTTTGTGTAATGCTAATGGAAATATTGTGGCGTTTTATCGCCTGTTCCATGTACTGGAATGGTGGGTACCGGCCTGGCAACAAAAGTTAACAGCCCAAGCAAAGCAAGGGTGGATAACAAAGTCTCTGGACCATTATCCCCCCATTCAAGCCCCTGCAATGGGCGATGAAGGCCATTAGCATCCTAGGTTCCCAAAGCGGAAACCCGGGGTGCTAAAAAGCAAAATTTTCTTCCTACACTGGGACGCCTCTGGGGGGAAAATCCTTTTCCAAGGTGGCCACATGGAAAAGGAAGGTGGGGTTCCGTACTGGGCCCCTCTTCCCTTTCCATGGCAGCCTGCCGAAGGCAAAAAGAGAACTCTATGACCATATTACCACAAGCACATTTTTCTTACCTTTTAAACATATCCCAATTTTGAATAACTTTACCACAAAGCCAGTCCCAGGTGGGCGTGGCCACTTTAACCCCATGTGTTGTCCCTCGTGGTCATGGCCAGTAGCCAGATTGTCCGGATCATGACCTTATTCCATGACCCGGACAATCTGGCCACTGCCCATTGCCATAGGCTACAACTCAGTCACCAAAGGTATATCACTATTTTTTTACCTACATTATGACACTTGTCAAAAAATAAAACACTGGCACATTTGCAAAACCATGCTTTCAGGTCCTTGTCAATGTTCCTTACACAAGTTTGCTGGAAATCCACCCACGTTTAATTTTTTCAAAAGTGTCAAATGTATGCACATACAATAGTCATATAACCTATCCCCCACTTTACAAAATCCATTCTGACTATACGAAAACATTTATATCTAGATCTATAATCTTTTTACAAACCTTTGTGTAGATTTCTCAAATGGCACCACATTTATAAGCCTTTACAATATTTCCGACCCCCCCCTCTAATTTTGCCCCCTCTTGACAAAATCCCACCAAACTTTGCAAAAACATTTATATGTAGATCTGTTATCAGTTCGTAAATTTAAGTATAGATTTGTCAAATGGCACCTCATTCATAAGCTTTTACATTATTCTGGGACCCCCCTCTAAATTTGCCCCCTCTTGACAGAATCCCACCAAACTTTGCAAACTCATTCGGAATTAGGTCGGGAATAAAATTGCAAAAATTCATGCAGTTTCATTAAAGAAGTAGTGCGCTCAAAAATATTATTGTCCCAAGTATTCGGGCATGTGTATTTAAGCATACGTTGATCAATAGTAAAAACCTTTCCTATGGACCTTACCGTGTTTTTTCTCACTTTTACATATGCAAAATCAGTAGCAGGGTGCAGCCATTTTGTGCTAATCTTATCTGTTGCCTTTCGGCACTAAATCATTGGCCCCACCCCTGAAACTGACATCACCATTCCTAGTGATATTCTCCATCTATATCCGTGACGCTACTGTGCAGTGCAGCCAAATGCAGCCAATCATCACCTACATCCAGATGTCAGTTGATGCAAAACCCGGAATATCAACACACATCCTTTCACAGCAAAGCGCGTCCCAATTCTGATTACAAAACACTATGTTTAAAGGAAACCGCAATACTCTGCAATTTAGAATGTGCTTTTATTTCAAAATAAACACTCCAAGAACATCAGCTGATTTCCATATTCAACCAAATTTTTTGTTTCTTTCTTTGTTCTCGATCAGAAATGTTTATTGTGAGTCACGCAGTGTTCCTTTGGGTATAAGCTCATTGGATGGAGGCACTGTGATTCGCAAGTCTTTGGCATCAGCTTGTTGCTACACCACCGTAAACGATGTCAAGGTACTCCTTATTGCCGGTACCGCGAAAGGGCATATGGCACTGGGGCGATCATCCCAAAACAGCGTTATGCTCATCCAACCATTGAGGTGCATCATCAACTGCCGGCTGAAGAAGCCATCAATTGGTATCTGGAAATTATGACATTTGCAGTATGGCAGGATGTGGCTGTGTAGAAAACATAACAGAAATGTGTCTCAGTAGCCGTTCTTAGTTCTATTCTAACCGATCCATTACTTCTACACCGTGTGAAAACTAAGGATTAACACAAACAAGAAACAATGCAAACACAGAGAAAACAACGTGCAATGTTGGAGTCAATGATGTGATTGAGAGGTTAGTGCTATGCAGTGTGTTTAGCTCGCAATGGGAGGCCGATGCAGAAGTTGACTGAAGAATTCGAATAACACATAGGGGGTCATTACGATCCAGGCGTTAAGGAGTTAACGGCGCCGTAAAAGGTTGCGGCACCGATAACCCCTTAACGCCTTACTACGAGGTCTCTTTGCGGCTCCCAACCTTAACGGCTGGTCTGGACCAGCCGTTAATGTAGGGACCCGCAAAGGGACCTTGAAGGTAATTACGGTACCACAATTTGCGGTACCGTAATTACCGCCTTCCCCGATCCCATTGAGCCCTATGGGGCAAAAATGGTAATGGGGAAGGGCCAATGGTAAATGGGGAATTACCCCCCCGCCAACCTTGGAATGGGGTGGTAATTCCCCATTTCACCATGGCAGAATTGGTAAGTTACCGGCATTAACCATGGCACTAATAGCGCCATTGGTTAACACCGGGGTTGTAATGAGGGCCATAGACAGCATTTTAACGTAACATTAGCCGAGAATTGGGCATTGGTGGAACCTGTGCGAACACAGGCATGGACTCCATGCATTTCGGTGCTGGACTGCTCATGTGCCATGGGACAAATACAAGTACACACCGGTTGTTTCTGAGTCTCCTCACCAATTGCTGAAAACAACAAACCATTGCAATGTTAGCCAGCCATCCATACCAGTCATAAAATGAACCCTTGACTCCTATGTCAACAAATTTGTCTACAGTAAAACTAACATAATAATCGGCATTTCCATTCTCTTGGCATAATGCAGAGTGTCTGTTCAGATCAACAATTTTTCATCAAATGAAATGGAACGTTACTTTGTCCAGTTTTGGAATGCTGACCCTTATCATGTTTGACATTTTTACATAACTCATTCCATTCCTTTCCTTTCCTTACGAATCCTCCGAATAGAAGCGACACATTACCTCAGCAGGACGTGAGGGAGTCGACAGCTCAAGGCATTGACCTTGAGGCCCACGTCATCGATTTGTACGTGCACCACTGTAGCATTAGGAATATTTATGAAAAACAAATGGATTGTTTGCTTCCATACACCAATGCCGCGCAAAATTTCCAGCGATTTACTCATTTTATGAAAACTCTCGGAATTCATAATCTGCCTGTCAGCTGTATTTCCAACTGCTTTTCACCAACTCTGTAATGCTGAGGTGTCCGCGAACTTCTCACGGTCTTTTGCGGTGAAACACACCTGTTTTTTTCCTTCTTGCAGCCATATCCCATCCCATCCTCATCACCCCTCAACTCCCCAGAGATTATTTGATAAGTTCGACAAGTGTAATTTTGTGTTTTTTTAATATGTTTTACTGCGATGTCCGCGGACACCCGTTGCTGTCCCCAAATCCAAGATGGCGGGCGGTTCCAAAAATCTGACGCACTTCACGCTTTTCACCATCCAATCAGTGGTTGCCTCCGATGTTCGCGGCCACCACGTTGCCTTCTAAACCAATCGGAGTCCTGTCTGTGGAGCAAACAGGGAAGTGTGTCCGCATAGCGGACATAGATATCACAAATTTTTTGGGAACTACTTTTTGGTCATTTTAAAAAAAAACTACTGGATGGATTTCCACCAAATTTACAAAAGCACCCTTTCGGAACCAAGCCGCCATTCCTGCCACAAATTTGGTGAAAATCCGTCCATCGGTTTGGGCTGTAGGCGTGCGCAAATTTTTTTCTCCTTTCAGTCTATGGGGAAAAAAAGAAATTTTGGGAACCCCCCTATAACTTTGCCCCCCCTTGACCAAACCTCACCAAACTTTGCAAATGAATTCAGAGTGGGCCATATACTGCTCCTGCAAAGTCTGGTGAGGATTCGTCCAGGGGGAGCAAAGTTATAAGCCGCCCAAAAAGTGCTCTTCCTATGGGTTTAGCAACTTAACCATAACTACATGGCTGCTACCGCAGGCCATATCCAAAACATTTCAAATAAATTATCGGTGCTGGTATTATCCAGCCTTCAGCCTGAACCTAAAATTATATCTATCCATAAGTTACACTTGACAAGTTAGTCTAATCAATACCGCACACACAAATTATTTCTCACAAGTGCATTTCAACAGGTTTACATAAAAAGCAAATCACATCAAACCATTAATTTGAAAGTTCTAGAAGGCACTTCTTTTTTATATATTTTTATTTTTATGTAAACATACATACATGCAGTAATGAACAAGACAAGAACATATTTTAAGAAACACCCATAAAAAAATCAACATAATTTACTGTTATTCTCCATACATAATTATATTGTTATGCAAGAAACAAAATTATACATACATTTCAAACATTGATAAATCCCACAAATGTAAATATCACGAGTTGTACCAAATTCTGAGTGGCATAGGCTAATAGGAATGTACATACATGTTTGATGTCCTGTTCTGGTAATAGTATACTTGCTCAACACGTTTCGAGTACATCTTTTGCGCAAGAAATTCCTAAGGAGGGGATATGATGAGAAGTGTATACAAATATCTGTTGATAATCCATCTAAGATTAGTCAACAGACATTACTGACCAATAACATTCAGACAATTGAGCCTCCCTTGGTGTATGCCACAACCTTTTCCAAACAGAGATTTAAAATAAAGAAAATTGTGAAGAAACATTGAAAAATTCTACAACTGGATGATCTTTTCCTTGCTTACACTGTCAACAGTGTAATAATGTATTGAAGGGAAATAAGAATCAGCATCCGTACACAGGAACAACTATCAATCTGAATGATTATGCCGAATGCCATTTCAGGAATGTTATATACGCTATCAAATGCCTGGATGGGCTATTCCATGTGGGTCTGACCACGAGAAATGCCAAATCTCGTTGGTCAGAGCACACATCTAATGTACGTACATGTAATAACAAATCCACAGTGGCAATATAGTGGAAAACCCTAATGCTGAAAAGAGACATATGGTTTCTCAGATGCAGTTCTTGATTTTGGAATGTGTAAACATACACAAACATGGGGGTATTTGTCAAAATTGTTAGCCCAACGTGAAATGTACTGGATACACAAACTTGCAGCTTTGACTTTTAGAGTTTAAAATATAGAACGGACGTAGGTTGTTTGCTTTAATATCAAGAGAGCTATCTTTGGAATGTAATAATCGGCATATCAGATTTGACAACTGTTTTTGGATGAGAAAGGAATCCACTATATGTGAAGTCTATAACGCCACTTTGGCTTGTAAACATCATGTGTAAAATGCTGTGTTCGCTAAAATTGGCATAAGATATACTAAAGACTTTTTAATCTGTAGGTTAGTCCAAATCTTTAGATAACATTTCCTGAATTGGTGGTTGCTTTCAAGAGTTCCAATGACATACTCAAACTTGAAGGGTTTTGCCTTATTATGTTATTATACTACTTGATCTGACTTGTATTACTTGTATACACCTCTATATTGTTAGTGCTACGACAATACCTATCTGAAGGGAGTTTACCTTACCAATATGTCTGCCTAAAGTAGACATTGTGAAAATAAGGTACCGTTCTCATGCTGCGTGTGGAGAACGTTTGAAAAAGCATTATGCCTATATAAGGGCAATGCGTCTTTTGCTGCAGTTTTGGCCATACTACCATTGTGAAAGCAGCCTCGTTGCTAGCAGATGTGTGGCTACACTAATGGGAATCTGTGTGGCAAGCCATAATTGATGCAGATATCCGGAGGAGTGATTAGTGTTTGAATCAATAGGCACATTCCATACATATTTAGTACTCTGTTGAAGTTGATTTTTCTATTTTTACTGATTACATGTTTTACTGAGATGTCGCAGTGGTTTTTGTATCCTGGTGTTTGGTTTGGATACATTCATATTAGAAAGGAGAGGAGTTACGTGCCTACTGAGGATTGTCTTTTTCCAACTGCTATATTTTTGGTGAGAAGTTACTCAAGTATTAATTTAGAGAAACACAGAGTATAGAGTGTTTAAAGCAGGTTTATACTGAGGTTTGCAATCAGCTGTTTAGGTGTATTGCACTAGTTGAAAGCACATAAGGCTCATATAATTAGAACTTGGGATAACACAACAAAAGGAGGCATAACTGGTTGAAGTTATTGCTCCAAATTGTGGGGGTTAGTTACCATATTAGTATTCTGTTGTTTGACAGCTCTGTATTCAGTGTCTGGGGACTTATTATGGATTCTAAAATGTTGCTATCATTTAGTTTAATTTGAATAGATTATTTTAGAAAGTTAGAATCACCTTCTGTGATTAATCAACTTCCGGGGCACCAGTGGTCGAGGTATGAATATCGGTTTCCAAATCATTAGTCAACCCCACACCTCTAGTACACCAGAAGGGATCCAAACAGATTGGAATACACGTAAACTATAAGACCTCTTTGACCAATTTTGGTAAGGTGGACGGAAGGGCAGGCTTATTTCTGCAAGGTTGTGGATTGTTGGTTAGTTGCAACACAGTAAAAATACAATTATTACCCAATGATAAAAGGGACTGTCCAGTCAAGGTTGTATACAAATATATACTTAGTTAGTACTACAACAGACAGTTCTAGCAAACTGCAATTACAACCCACACTCTTAAGAAACACAGAGGATAGACAGTTTTACAAAGCAAAGGGATGCACTCTAGATACGGATAGGAGGGTAGTTGGTAAAGCAATCCGTCTTATAGTTCAAGATTCATTGGTTTCAGCACCAAAGGCGCAAAGGGTCATACTGTCTCTAGGGGTCTTCGGGGAAGGACTGGGGGTGCAGAACCACAATGTACCTGGTGCTGAAGATGTTCTTGGTGCTCGACAGCATTGAGGCAGTTCCAGGGTGATTCGCAGCCCGTGAGACAGAGTTAGTGGTTGGAAACAGCTAAAGGTACCAGGCAGCAGGCTGTTCGGCAAGCGAGGCTGGACGGACATCTGCAGGCTGTCCGGCATGGTGGCTCAGGGCCAAGAATCATTGTCTCTGTGCTGGTTGGTGGATCTCTAATGCTGGTCGAGGTATCTCAGACAGCTCTGGCGACTGTGGTATGACAACAGTTAGCAGTGCAGCTGGATGTGTTTTGAAGACTCCTCTGTCTCGAAATTGTCCTTAAAAGGATGGACACTGGATGCTGCTTGTGTGTCACTCCTCTTAGCTTCTTCGCAGGCCTCATATCCTTTCAAGGTGTACAGCCCAAAGCTCAGGAGGGTGTCATCAGGCAACAGCCTTGTCATTTGTCCAGAGACTCTCCAGCACTTCCCACCTAGGAAGCTTGCTGTCATAACCTAGCAGGGCATGCTGTGTGCTGGCTGGGTACCAGTTCTGGAGCTGCTGAATGGGTCCTCTGATTCTGGTATCTCCCTCAGTTCCCTGGGAGGTTTTTAGGGGAGGGATCTTGCTTCCCTCTTGTAACTCCTGGCCTTCCTTCACTGGCAGAAGATATCAGGTAGACTGTACCTTCAGCTCAGGTCCAAATGAGTCCTTCTTCTTACTCCTTGTGAAGTCGTCAGATGTTCTGATCAGTGATGGGTTCAGCCCTCTTTTAAAGCCAAATGGGCCCCAGCGATTGGTGTAGGCTAAGCCCACCTTAATGAACCAATCCTGAGTCTCCAACAACAATCTTCAGTGAGGCTTTAGGTCAGAACCAGGGTACTTGGCAACTGACAGGGGCATTATGATAACATATACTTCTAAGTCCCACCCATCTTCCTGTCTGCTGTACATCAAAGTGTCTCCCTAATTAACTGAGCCCTATGCGGCACTTGATCACAACATGGGCCTCCTTTGAAGTAGGTGGTTGGAGGCAGACTCTTTGTCTCCTACGATTCACATACAACCCTGCTCTGAAAGGAGTGGTTCCAGACAGGACATTCACTGACCTTTCATACCAAGGAGGGGTGTTAGTACTATGTTGACACATTGCATTACAAAGAGGTGTCTGGTCTCCATTGTCACTTCCTGCCCCCAGGGCTTCGCTGAGGCCTGCTAATTAACATTCTTCAGTATTTGCCGCCACCAGCAAGGTTTCACAATGGAGATGCAAATCCATGGGGGCTTGAAATTCTTATCAGGCTGCCCATACCCAAAGTCTTTTGTTTTACCTACAGCTGTCAGGTGTAAGCTACACATGACAGGGGAGGGCGGCGCTGATAAGCTGTGTCCTCCCAGCATACATTACTATTTTTCTGCTGTGCGGTGAGCGTGGAAAATGTGTGCATGAATGGCCCTATCATTCATTCTTTTTAAAACAAAAAAAAATCCCCGGTGAGCGCACTTTTTCCATGCTGGTGGTCGAATTCCTCACACCTTCTACTGAAGGAGAATTATTTGATTTACTTGAAACACGTTGAGCAAGTAAACTATAACCAGAACAGGACATCTAACATATAGCCCGGGGGATAAGCCCTTCTGCTGGTTCCCGCTTAATCCTCCTTGAAAAATGAGAGGCCCCGCCCCCCTGTGGAATCACCAGCATAAGAGGGGAACTTGGTCACCCTTGCGGCAAAGCCCGGGAGATAAGCACTTTTGCTGTTTTACACTGTTTGGTGCCACCGCTGACTGACCCCTAGAGGCCACTGCAGTAGTATGAGTTTGATGCAAGGCTGACTGATGATTGCTGAGATCTGCATATGAGATCACGTATTACTTGAGTGCTGCTGGATAATTGCTTGAGTGGGCCGAGTGTGTCAACGGGCTCGCCTCTGGTGGTCGGAGCGGCTGGGGAGACAGGAGAGGCAGGTCAGTGTACATCTACTGCTACTGCAAGGCTGTAAAATTCCAATCTAAGCGAGACGTATGGTGCTTCAAGCACTGATGAACAAATATTTTATGCTTTAGTCTGTGTGTTGTGGCTCGCCCGACTTTCTGTTCTAGCAACTCATAGCACAGCATTATGTGCAAATTCAGCCGAGAGTTCTGTGTTCACAGTTAAGATCAACGCTTTTTTGTCCTGTGTGCACTACTTTCATCACTCATTAATTTACTGACTCATTCATGGTGCCGGCAGTCTCCAATTTGCGAACGTGACATTTATAGTGATCGCCTGATTTTGCATACATCCTATAAACCTGTTAGCTGTGGAATCGATAATCCCTGTAATTCCTGCAATTGTGCCCAAAAGGAAAGTACTCACTGTGAAAAGGAAGATTTCACCAGCACTAGCAGCAGCACCCCTTTGACTATCTCTACCTTGTGTTTCTATAATTAAATCCAGCAGCCGTGTGAAATCTTCAGGAGAAGCTTACATCTTGGTTAGTGAAATTAACCAGTTCCTTAGTCTGTCTAATATTTCCGCAAGTTTGGATGCTCGGGTTGAGGGGGGGAAATATATTACCAGTCAATGAGGTTGGCACTAAAGTAAAAAACATCTCACACTTTTCCATCAATGGTACTGATGCTGCATGTAGCCGGGGTTACCGAGCTCCTGAGGACAGGACTGGCATCACTGTTAACCAATTATTTCTCGGGAGGGGGGACTCATTGCAGCCCTGTTCCGCCCACTGTTGGATTAGAATCATGTACGGCAACAGGAGGCTCTAATGACTATGCAAGTAATATAACCAAGGCCACCCCTGAGATCCCCAGGGCAAAGGAGACCAAGTGGGAGAGTTCAGCCTCATTTAAGTTGGCCAGTACAACTCCTTTAGAAATGTCCAGTAGTAAAGTGTTTTCCCCCATATTAAGCATATTCTCTGTTCATAGAGTTCGCATGACGGGATGTCAATGGGTGGAACAAACTTGGGAATCGAGACGGGGCCTATACACTCCGTTAGGCAGAAAAAAAAATAGTTTTAGATAGACAGGACAGATAGGTCAATGATGGAGATTAGCAAACACAGTAAAGTTATTTGTACATAGTTGTTTGATTTCACATCACATTTCTCAAACGGTTTTATCTGAAATTGGGGTAATTATAAGTAATGAATACAGAATAACCTTTATGGAAATTATCCGGTAAGAATGATCGTTGATTTAGGGATATGGGGAGACGGAAGCTTGCATAGATAAAGGGTGTACACAGTTAAATTAACTGTTCTCAAACTCAGTACAGCCCTGAGTTAGAGTATGTTTTTTAAGTTAACTCAAAGTAATTTTATATTTAATAATTATTTATTAATATATATTTTTTCTGTTTTGTTTTTGTACCAATATTTGCTTTAAGCTCAGACGAGAATACTTCTGGAGATATGGCAGTCCCTAGAAAACATGTTGTGAGTTCCTTGCATATTGTGTCTTGGAATTTAAATGGCATAAATAATTCAATTAAAAGGAACACAATATTTTCACATTTAAAGCATTTAAAAGCAGGCATTATTTTGCAACAAGAGACACACTTAACAGATTCAGAAGCTGCAAAGTTGTTGAGAGGGTGGGTAGGTCAGATGTACCATTCCACTTATTCTTTGAATTCAAGAGGTGTATCAACATCATTTTAAAATCGTTTTCCCGGGAAGTACTACAGGTTCGAAAGCTGAAAAAGAAGGTTGTTGGCTATCAGTTTCAATATAGATCCAAGATTTAGATATGACGATATGTAACATTTATGCTCCGAATTTGAACAGTGGTCCATTCTTTAATCGATTAGGATGCCAGATATTAGACACAGGAGGAAAGAATTTGCTGATGGGGAGGATTTTAACCTGGTGGTGGATCAAGTTCTAGATAGAAGTAGCCAGAATTGAAGGGACAGTAGGAAAAACTATATAGAAGCATTGGAACTATTAATGCAGGATTTTGGTCTAACAGATGTTTGGAGATTAGAACATTCAACAGGGAGAGAATAAACATTTTTCTCGGGGGCTCATAATATCTATTCTAGAATAGACAATTTGTTGGCCTCGGGTTTGGTGACCCAGAGCTTTACAACTTGTGAGAATGAAAGTATTATTATCTTGGATCATGCACCCGTTACTTTAGATCTCTCACTTAATTACTTGTTAGACAAAACAAGGATTTGGAGAATGAATATGTCCGTTTTGCGAGATGAAGAATTGAGGAAGATTTTGGTGGAGGAAGCAGAAGAGTTTATGAAAGTTAAAATGAATGGTGAAGTTGGGATGGATACGGTGTGGGAGAGTTTGAAGTGTGTTATGCGAGGGGTGGCCATGAGACTGTCATGGATTTAAAAAAGGAAAAAAGAGTATGAAATGAGGGAACTGAATACTTCAATTAAAGATGTGGAAAAGGAGGTCATGGGATCAGGAGATAAAGGGAAACACATGAGGTTAATGAGGTTGAAATATGAACTGAACATAATTGTAAGTGAAAAGGCACAATATGTAATTTACAGGTGAAAATGCAGATAGTATGAGGGAGGAAACAAATGCGGATGATTGGCGCATAGTTTGAGGGTGAGAGAAGCAAATAGAGTAATTCCTGTAATTAGTGGGTTTCAAGGACTCACTAGGAATCCACCAGAATTACATGATGCATTCAAGCATTTCTACACAAACTTGTACAGTGAATCCCAGACAGTTGACCTAGATCGTATAGACAAATTCTTAACACATTTGCAGATAACATTTCTTACAAATGAGGAAAAGAAAATGTTGGACACTGAAATATCTTTAGAGGAAGTTAAGAGGGCCATTTGGAGTTTGAATTTGGGAAAATGTCTAGGGCCAGATGGTCTACCTGATGAATTCTATAGAGTAATGCAACAAGTTTGCTTCGAGACACATTTGCTTATTGTATAAGTATGGATAGTTTACCTCCTTCGCGCAGGCATGCTACGATATAACTGATACTAAAAACAGGTCGGCCAGAGCTGGAACCAGGTAGTTATAGACCAATTAGTCTGATTAACTCAGATAGCAAAGCGGTATCTAAAATCCTGGCAAACAGATTGAAGAGGGTTCTTCCAAGGTTAATACATCCAAATGAAGCAGGTTTTATTAAGGGGAGAGTATCAGCTTCAAACATGCAAAAACCGTTACTTACCCTGGCAGAATAAAAATGCATGTGGAATCAGTAGCATTGTCCCTAGATGCCGAAAAGGCCTTCGACTGGGTTCGATGGGAGCTTTTGCTGAGAACAATGGAGAAGATGAATTTCAGAAGTGAATACTTTAGCTGGATAAGAGTGCTTTACACCAACCCCACAGCGGAGATTAATACAAACGGAAGAATATCATGCAAATTTGACCTGCAGCATGGGATGAGTCATGGTTGCTCTTTATCACCTATGTTTTTTGTGATTTCAATGGAACCATTAGCAGTGGCAATAAGAGATGATGATAAGATCACTGAAATTAACTTTAATGGAATTTGTCAAAAGCTTTGGTTGTACGACGATGATCTTCTAGTGATTATTCGAGACCTGATAACATCTATCCCTGCCCTGATGAGCTTTTGGTTCGGTCTCAAATTACAAGGCAAACTGGTCAAAATCTGAGGCTTTGCCTTGTACTACCTCAACTAGCAGAATGCTGCTAAAGAGCTATGGCTTCAGATGGTGTCTACTTCAAATGAAATATTTAGGAATATGGATCACAAAGGATATCAAGGAAATGATTAACCTAAATATGGAAGTGATAATAAAAAAAATAAAACTGGAATTAGAGCGGTGGGAACCACTCATGTTGTCGTAGGGTGGCAAGGTGAGCGCTATTAAGATGATGATAACACCGAAGATAACCTATATTATGAGGTGAACCCCCTACCAGTGAAGAAATTGGTATTAAGGAAATTGGATAGTAAGATCCAATCGTTTCTGTGGGAGAAAAAGATACTGTGATTGAAATTATGGAAACTACATCTGCAGAACGAGAGAGGGGGGATTAAACATTCCAAACTTTGAACATTACCATCAAGCATTCAAATTGCGCAATATTATGCTGTTCATTGAAGAGGAGGAAGATGAATGGGCAGTTGCAGAGACAAACATGATAGGACCGTTAAACACCTGGGAAGTCCTCTCAACAACAAATGCATACTATGGGAACTGTTCCAAGCTGACTGAGTTTTTAAGATCTATGTGGAGGTCATATGAAGCGACTTTGCATTTTAGGCCAGGCCTACCAAAAACATCTTCAATATGGTTGAAACCTGCAATTAAAATAAGGAACAATACAATATTCTAGATGAATTGGTATCTAACAGGAATTAAAAAGGTTGAAGACTTGTTTGAAGGAGAAAGCTGGAAAACATTTCAAGAATTAAAAGCCAATGACTGCCTATCTGACTGCACTTATGGTGAATATCGGAAATTGAAACGGGCAGTGAACTTGCAAAAATTAGACGATTTAGATATAATTAATATCATTACTAAATTAGGCAGTTAAGAGAATATGACATCAACACTGTACTCTCTGTTAGGTAGGAATTCAAAGGGAAATAATGAGTTACTGACAGCATGGTCTGCATGCCTAGATGAAGAAATGACACAAGGAAGATGGGAAACTCTGTGTGGAACTATTAAGAGGATGCCATTAATTATAGGAAAGAGAGAGCACATCAAGTTAAGATCTAGAGCAGAGTTTTTTGGACACCGGTTAGAATGCAAAAGCTAGGCTTGAGTCTAACAGACACATGTTGGGGCTGTGGTCACACACGAGGCACAATGGAGCACATGTTTTAGGAATGTTATAAGGTGAGAGACTTTTGGAGAGAAATAACTGAATTGATGAACAGAGTAGTGAATGATGAATTGGATTTTGACTTCAAAACATTGATCATGGGAGAGGATAAGAAACTAGAAGAATTGAATCATCACCATGCAACTTGGATTTTAAAAGGGGCTTTAGTAGCAAAAAATATAATATTGCAAAATTGGATGCCAGTTGGCTTTCTGAAAATGGACTCATGGTTGGAAGAAATCTATTCGGTGTGTAAAATTGAAAAGGTGGCACTATCGAGGCAGAAAAAAATAAGCTCTTTTTCAGAAAATTTGGGGGGATTTCCTAAATTTGAAAATGAATAGAGCATGTTTCAATAAGAGAACAGAAAATAAGATAAGTAGTACTTTTTCATTTTTATATATATATATATATACATATATATGTAGGTATGGATTTAGCTGTTGATTATTGATTATAGAGGTTTATTGAGCTTTATCAGATAATTATATAGATTGTTGTTGTTTTTTTTCTTTTTCTATCTTTCTCCTTCTTCGCCCCTTTTCTTCTAGATCTTAAGTTTGGATTTCTTTTTGATGTTCGGATGCCTGGGAAGGGAGTTGGTAGAGTTATTGTTGCATTTACGTTGGCTGAGCTATTTATGATGAAGTTATTGTATTTCAATTTTTGTTTGTTGGATAATTTGAATAAAATTGTTTCAACAAAAAAAAGACATTCAGGGTCATTATGAGTTGGGCGGTATGGGCTTAACGGCACCGTTAAGGATGGCTGTGCCGTTAAGCCCCTACCGTCCTATTCTGAGGTCCCTTAGCGGGTCTCAGCAGTTCTTAGCGGGTCCCGTTAAGGGACCTTGGAGCTAATAACGGGCCCGCAATTTGCAGGCCCGTTATTAGCACCTTCCCCATTCCCATTGAGCCCTATGGGGGCTCAAATGGGAATGGGGAATTGTTTACTGAATGGGGACTTACCAGGTCCTCCTAGGTCAGAATGACCCGGTAAGTCCCCATTCAGTGAGACCGGACCCGGACCCGGGTTTGGAGGCAGCCATGTCGCTAATAGCGCCATGTCTACCTCCAAACTCGTAATGACCCCCATTGTCCTTTCAGATCTGTTGATTTAAAAAAACCTGGTCCTGTCATTGTTTCACACAATTCATAAGGTTATGGGCAAGAGGGCACGCCAAAACGGGTGAGAGGAGGGAGGAACACCCCTAATACTTTGTTGACAGCTGGACCTATCCTTCCTGAGATCCCCCAAATAATAGTTGGGTCATACAGCGTGCCAGGGCGTATACCAACAGAAGGGGAGGAAGTATTAAACCAATAAGGGTGGTAAAAGGACACTGCCCCCAACAGCATCAAGCAATTATGGCCTAACCCTGAGTTTAAAACATTCAGCCTCTCTTCCCAGGGGTGGCTCGTCCATGATGGGCTAAGGGGCGTCGACCCAATGGGTCTTGGCCCCCTCTGACCCATTATGGAGGAGCCAGCCCAGTAAAATACAAGCACTTACTTGGCTGTTTTTTTTAGCTGATGGAGTGCTCTTAACTGTGAAAGGTAAAGTTTCCCTTTCACAGTTACATTTCCCCAGCTGCTCAAGCTCAATGAGCCATGCAAGGCTGGGGGCGTTTGCTTCCTCAGCCTCGATTGGCTCATTTGAAATGCTGGCTCGGGAACTGCACGTTTGTGTGAGCAAGAGGGCACTTCTGCGCCTCCTCGCACATGCAGACAGAGTAGGCTCAACCCACGCTCAGGCCCCTTGCCTGTTAATGCTTGCAGGGTGCTGGAGCACTGGATCCTCTGGACCCGTGGCAGAAGGTAAGTTTGTTTATGTTCATTTTTAAAATATTTAATTATGTGTCTGGGTGCATGCATGCTTGTGTTGTTAGGTGAATGTATGATGATGATGCTGGTGTAAGTGTTTTCTGTGTGTGTATTGTGTATATGTGTGTGTTTGTATGTTTGCTTATTTAGTATTTAAATATGTGTATGGATACCTGCATGTTTGTGTTATGAGTGAGTGCATGATGGATGATCGTGTGATTGAAACAGAGTGTTCGCTGCATATGTGTTGCGTAATGTGTGTTTGTATGCTCATTTATTTATTATTTAAGTATGTGTATGGATGCGTGTATGCTTGTGTTATGAGAGTACATGATGGGTGCTTGTGTGAATGAAGGAGTGCGTGCAGTGCGTATGTTGAGTGCGTATTTTGTGTAAATGTCTGCGTTTGTATGTTTATTATTTAACTATGTGTATGGATGCATGTATGCCTGTGTTTTGAGTGAGTGCATGATGGAGGTTCGTGTGAATGAAAGTGTGCTTGCTGTCTGTAGGTTGTGTGTGTATGTTGTGTTAATGGGTGTGTTTGTATGTTTATTTATTATCTAAATATGTGTATGGATGCATGTATGTTTGTGTTATCTGTGGGTCCATGATGGGTGCTCGTGACGTGAATGAGACAACGAGTGCTTGCTTTGTGTATGTTGTGTAAGTGTGTGTGTGTGTGTGTGTGTGTGTGTGTGTGTGTGTGTGTGTTTGTGCTGGTCCGAGATAACTTTGGCGAGTGGGGGTAGGAGTTTTCTACAACAAAGACATTTTAAAAATGCCTTAATTGCACAAACGCCCTCCCCACCGGCCACAATCAGCTCTCTGTCTGAGGTGCTGTGTGGCCCAGGGGACAGGGATGGTATTATTTTACTGGACAGCTATCATAGATGTCCAGTAAAAAACACCATAGCTTCTCCCCTGGCCCGCCAGCGCCTTGCAAACACACATAATCAGTTTGATTGCGTGTGTGTGTGTTTGGCGCTGTGAGGTCCAGGGGACAGGCACAGTATTTTTTTTACTGGACAAGATGTCTTGTAGAAAGTACCATACCTGCCCCCCTGGCCCTGCTGCAACTTGCATACACACATAATCACTTTGATTGTGTGTTTGGCACTGTGAGGCCCAGTAGACAGGCATGGTATTTTCTTACTGGACATCTATGCATCTATGATAGATGTCCCGTAAAAAATAGCATCCCCGTTCCCTGAGGCCGCTGTGCCTGGCATACACACATAACCACATTGATCATGTGCATGTGTGAGGAGCTCAGGACCCAGGGGACAGGCATGTCATTTTTTAATGGCCATCTATGATAGATGGCCAGTATAAAAGACATGGGTAAAGACCAAGGCCGTGAAGCCAGCGGTGCGGGCTGCACTCCCAAACACCAATTGGTGGTTTGGCTATTTAATGTTGGTTAATCTAGAGTGATAAAGCTTAAAATACTCAGTTTATGCTTATTGAAAAAAGTGTTGCTGTTTATTCATATTTTAATACTTGGCAGCTATACATCTTTATCAGAGCAGATGCATTGGGTGAGCTCATAATGGCCTATGCATTTCGGAATCAAAAGTCCTTCGTCAGGGCCAGCTCTTTTAGTGTGCTCATGTGATCCGAATAAATAAATAGATAAATGGATCTATGACCCACAATTCACAATATATTAGTTGTATATTGACAGCAGCGGTTATGTGCAAAAAACAGCAAGAAACAGCAGAGTACCATCAACACAGTGCATTACCATAGTGTCAAATTGACATATCAAATATACAGAATACATGTCCCCCACAATCGTGTTGTATATTCAAATAAGGTCAAACAATATAAATGAAACGTAAATTACGTTCAGGTATGAATACCAAAAATCGATGGGACAGCAGGTGATTGAATATATGTAGATTGGTGCCAACGCACTTCAAAAATCAAGTATGTTGTTAAATGAATCCCAACGTGTGTAAAGATAAGCCATAGACACATACGTGCCGAACCGTGAAAGATATGCAGGTGAATCGGTATATCCGTAAGTCAACGGTATAGCGAAGCAAGAGAAAAGAAAAGGGAGAAAGGGAGAACAGTTTAGCTAGTTTGGATGGTAGTGCTTTGTATGGTGTAATCATAGATAATGAAAATGATGCACTAACCTGGAAGTGCGATCGATGTTAGTTAAAGCCGCGATGCAGCCGCCGGGAGAATGTAGTCAAAAATGGGTTGCTAGCCACATTAGAGCTCTGTGAAAGACATGCCTTACCCCAGTGCCCCCGAGTGCCTCGCAATCACACATAATCACATTTATCATTATTGTGATTATGTCTGACTGCAAGGTGCTGGCACACAATGGAGCAGGCATGGCGTTATTTACTGCACATGGTTGATAAAGCAAGCATGATAAGTGTTATTATGAAGCAAGACCATCACCCCTATGCACTTAGCCTAGCCATTTCTTATTGCTGTATGCCATTTATTTTGTATTGGGCTTCTTTGATAAAGTAAGCATGATAAGTGTTATTATGTAGCTCAACTGGCATTTTAGTACAGCCAGTTTGGACATGTTTGCATACTTTTGCATGCATTTTTAATGGTAAAGCCAACTGGAGGATGTCCTTATGTGGGGATACTGCCATATATTGGCAGAACAAACATGGACATGTTTTCTTATAGTATCATTACTGGCATTATGCACAAATCAAATATGAGTATGTTCTTATATGGTAATAATAGGGTATAATGTTGCAGTCAGCATGGAAATGTATTGGGCACAGCCAGTGTGAAAATGTTTTATACTGGCACATATTGTGGGAAAAAGAAACCTGAAAATGTGTTGGAGAAATGCTCCTGTGCACTGTTGGTGACTTGCATCTATTGGATTACTTCATGAGTTACCCTACAAAACCCAATTGCAAACTGTTTGGCTTTTTACCCAATTTTAATTTTTCTAATACATGTGCTCTAAAATGCACCATTTTCACCCATTATTTTTAATGCTATTCTCTGGGAGCGCGGGGGGACCGCACCAAACCGCCCTTCAGTGGTGTGGGCTCGCTTGCTACGCTCGCTCGGCCATATCAGGCAAAAATATTTACGCCCCTCCGATTAAACAAATTCAACAGCCACCCCTGTCTCTTCCAGCTCTGCAGAGGCACGGTTGGGTGTCCGTTGATGCATCTATGGCAAAAGGCACAGCTGGCAAGGCAACAACTAGTACTGGCCACACTCCACGTACTTTTACTACTAAAACTAGCAAGGCCCTGATGTCCCATGTAGGGAGGAGATGTCACCCTCCAGCAAAAACCTCAGCCCCCATCCCTTGGGTAAGTCTGCCACCGCCTATGAAAACAGGCAGCAAGGGCCAGTGCTCTCGGGAGCAAACACTTTCTCATTGAGAAGCAGGACTCTGGGTGAATTCTCTTGGCCCAATCCTTTGCAGCAAATGGCGAATTGAAGCTCTAACTCTTTGCCGTAACCTAAGCCAAGAAGAATTTGCCAAGAATTACATTTTTTGGGGAATGGAATGGATTGATATGGGTGTTGTATTTTAACATGGTTGAAATATTCATTGCTCAAATTATTGGTGATGTGTGTATGTCTTGAAAACCTTTCATGGCTTTACACCGAAATAAAGTTGATGACTGACTGAATATATGCAAATTCCGAGAGTGGCGTCGCTAGGGGGGGCCTAGGGGGGGGTGGGGCCCCCCTGTGAAACCCTGTGCCCGCCCCACCTAAAACGAGCAGTGGCCATGTTCTCCCCCTACATTTGTCTGTGCCCCCCTACTTTTGTCTTTGGCCCCCTCTGTGCCCCTCCTAAATTTGATTCCTGGCGACGCCACTGGCATAGGACACTGGGAATTTTGTACAACTGGTGGTATTTACATTTTGGTGATTTATCAATGTTTGAAATGTATGTATCATTTTGTTTCTTGTGTAGTAATATAATTGATCTATGGAGAATGGTTACTAAATGATGTCGTTCTAATATTTATGGGCATTTCTTAAAAATATTTCTTGTCTTGTTGATTACTACATTTATGTATGTTAAAATTAAAATATATATATATATGTATATATATATATACATATATAAAGTGGTATGAAGTGCTTTCTATTGCTTTCCCGTTAATGGTTTGATTTGATTTGCTTTTCATGTACATTTTTTGAAACGTTCTTGTGAGAAATAATTTGTGTGTGCGGTATTGAGAACATTAACTTGTCAAGTGCAACATATGTATAGACAATCTACTTCAGAGTCATTTATCTTATTTCTAAGACCGAATTACTGAATAAAGTTAACTTTGTGAAAGGATGCAAAAACTAGCCAATAAAAAAAGTCAAACAAACCTATCAAACCATCACACTTATCAACAACAAGCTGTAAAACTGTCCAAAAAAATAATTATATTACAATGCCTTCCATTCTTTCCCTATTATTGGCATGTGTTCGGGAAAACTGTGCAAAGAGTATGCAGTTTGGCTACTAGGTAGAGAAAGAAAATAAGATAAAGCTGACCATGCTTGCTTAATTCTAGTAGGCCTCAAAACAGGGACAGAAAATGTCATTTATTTTATTGTATTTGAACGTTTGTCTCTCAGTGGCCCTACCGAGAGGGCCTGGGGGAACACATTACAAGGTTCAAAAGTTGAAAATTTGAGAGGTGAAACAGAAGTTACAAAAAGTTTCATGACAGAATAGGGCGATGGGATAGATGGGCGATGGCAGGGTGAGGTGTAGTGGCTGGATTAGGTCTCAGGGTTTCGGTGTGTTTTGACAGTGGTGATGAAGGTTCATAGTCATAAAATCGAATTACATAATGTCGAAAGTCATTATGTCGAAAAAAAAAATCGAATTTCTATTTTTGCTTGTATTTGTTCAAAATGGGGGGGTTCCACCCCAACCCCCCCTTTTTTTAACCCCTTTTTTCTAATCGCGATAGCCAAAAAAAATAAATAAAAAAATACATTCGAAATTTTTTTTTTCTACATTTTTATTTTCGACAATGTGACTGCACACCGGTGATGAAGGGTGCAGTGCTGATGTGGAGTTCCAGGCTCTCGGTGCCCACTGGGTGAATGCCTGGTTTTGAGTGCATGTTAGTTTGCTGCGTGGAATGGGTAGGTGAATTAAATGCTTCCTTATTAGGAAAACATATACTGGGAAAAACAAGAAGAGATTTAATAAATCTACTTTTGTCATCCTGTCACGTGAACAGTAATCTATGTTTACCAGGTTAAACACCCCTCACAAGCATCCATCGATTTAAGTATAGGTAATGCATGACAGAGCTTTTAACCAAATCGAGTGTTACTATTTCCCGAGACAGGCGAGAGATGAAAGTCTGCATCAGGACATGGATATTTGTTCCAGACATTCTCTGAGGGCCCTAGTATGCAAAAGAAATTCCCACAGCAGAAAGTTCCTTCAAATCTCAGCCAGCCACAGCATGGAGCCACATCAGAATTCAGCAGATGAAGAACACTGCCATGGGCTAATCTACTTAATTTGTTGGCCTAATGGAGGTCTCTTCCTTTCATTGTGGTTCACTGGTGTATTTTGTTACTGCATAAAAGAAAAGCATTCTTACCAACCCCCTGGTCTCTCCTACTCTATTAATTCCTTTCCTTTCCTCATGATATCTCACACCTCACTTTCCTCTTTCCTAACATTCTCCCTTATCGCACATCATACACATATCATATTCATTTCATGTTCCTGCCTTGGCTTGACTTACATTCCCACTGTTTTCTTCTTCCCACAGTGCCTAGTATTTTCAATGATCCTTCATTGGAATGTGCTCATACCTCATCAAGTCCTATATCACTGAGGGTGAGTCAACCTAGACATGGAAACCTTGTGCAAGACACATGAATGTATTTAATAATTGCCTTAAACTATCCCCACCCATAACGGGAGACTGTAAGACACACCTACTCCCAAACCAGTAGTTTCCTTTTGTCTGTGTAGACAACAGACTCTCTTGTAAGTGTCTCTTTTGCGTTTGTGTTACTCCCATGGATTCCTAGCTGTTGAATGCGCACCATCATGTCCAAAGTCCAAAGCACGCTCAGGCCTCTTCCTCTTCTCCTTTCCCAACAAGGGGGCATAAAACCACCCCCTTAGAGTTCCTGCACACAGTTCCCATGGCCCTAGTGCTCTCTTGACTGCTCCTGCACCATGTGGAACTGCTCCGGGGATCCTCCTCTACCTTTGCCTGCTCATGTGGCTCCTGTTCCCCTGGCCCCTTCTCTGGTCAATCTATTGTGAGCTGCATTGTGAGCACTGATTGGCGAGACTGCCCGGGCAGTCGTGAGATGTTGGGATTTGGTGTTAGAAGAGCCGATAAATGAACCCAGAAAGGCACCTTTAAAGTAGTTGGATGATCCTCCAGACTCTACTGGCAAATACATTAAAAGAGAGCTTTTGAGTGAGGTGATTCTCTCCCTCTTGCAGTCTAATTTGGGCTTTGATGATCAGCACATCAGATGGAGTCGCGGGTACTAGAAGAAGGCAAGATGTGTTTTGATTTTTGAAGGCTGGTGCAATTTAGAAAGTCTATCTTATGTCTATACTTTTATGGGGCAGAAAATCTTTCAGATTAAACAGGCTGCTGAGGACAGGAAGCTAGCTGGTCCAATCAAACCTAGCTCTTCTCTGCCACCCTGGCATATGCAACCCTTTAGACAGACTATGTCTCACATGTGTCTTTTCATTCTTCTAGGCACACCTCAAGGTTTACAGGCAAAGGAAAGGGCAGATCTGCTTCCACTTCTGGTCCCTCGATCCTCCTCAGCAACTGCCTGGGCAGTGTGACGGCCTGGTCTGTTCCTTGCCCTTCTAGATATTATATAGTGAGGAGAAATATTCAAACATTATCTCATGTTTGGGAGCAATTATTTTCAGATATATGTTTTTTTGGCATTGCCAAGGTTAGCTACACAATAGAGTTTAAGAAAGCTCCTTCACTGCCTATAATAATCAAAACTACTAGGAATTCTGAAAAGGCCAGACCTTTGTTTCAAGATGGTCAAGATCTTCAAACCAAATGACCTAGAATACCAGTGCCATTCTGCAAGGCCAAGGCCCAGAATGCCCATTTCCATTCTCTACCACTCGTGCTCATGAAGGCTTCAGGTGGTTTTGGTCCAGTATTGGACTTACAAGAGCTAAACAAAGTCCTACGGAATGGCACTTTCAGGATAGAGTCGGTTCAATCCACTTCACCAGTTATGGCTTGGGGCCATTCGTGCTCTCCATCAATCTCCAGGACTCGTACTTCGTGTATCAATCACTTCTGGTGAACAAAGGTTCCTCTGTGTTTTGGTCGAAGATTATAATTGCCAGTGTCAGGTTCTACTGATTGGTCTCAGACAAGATCTGGAAGGAGATGTTCTGGATCATTCTAATAACACCCATATAGTCCGGAATTATTTATTTTGCTTATGTCAGTGAGGATGCCCCCAGAAAAGCCCATTTCTCTGTCTTCTCCTCCTGTCGGTTATCCTATACTGCCAGAAGCAACTCTTCACCTGTTGAGTCTCATGGCTTGGTCAGTGAGAGGTGGGGTTTCATGGTTGAACTCCTTGAGCCCAAGACCTATGATACAAACTGTTCATCTTTGGTTGGTGTGGTTTTCCAGTTATGATCTTAACATGATGTTCTCAGATATTCTAAATATCCCAGAATCTTTTCCTGGTGGATTGACAAAGGTTTGGCAGTCTCTAGCCCCTGTGCCCAACTCGTGGCCACCTGGGTATTTAGAGATTCTTGGATGGGCTTTCCAAAATCGAACTCTACGCTTACTAAGCTTTCTCTTCACCGGACCTCAAGTAAAGTCTCCACTTCCCTTGGGACTGACCCTCGGCCCAGAAGTCTTTGGAAAAAGCACCTTTAGAGCTTCTCTCAAGGAATTTCAAGGTCCTTCTAGATGTTGGCGGGCCAATATGCGTTTATTTGGAGTGCACTGCATACTTTAGGAAAACGGATTCCTCATTTGTCTTTTTTTGAACAAGGTCATAATGGTCTCAAATTTCCCGCTCATATTCTTAGTTCCTAGATCAGAGAGAATGTTGTCCTGTTTAATAAAAGGTAACAAGTCCCTTTACCGCTGTCTGCTGTGGGATATTTTTACCCATGCATCCAAGCCCTACCATAAAACTGTGCAGTACTGGCATGGAAAACATTATGATGGCCAGAACTCCCCAGAGAGTGCACAGGGAAAACAGGAAGAATAGGCTGCCACCCATTTTTGCCTATGTTGTGAGCACAGGAGGGCACTGCCTAAAACCACCATTGGGCTACACACACAGTAGCCTGAAACCATTGGGAATGGCAATGCTGATTGCCAAAAAGCAACTCAGAACTGTGGGGAATTCATTTTCTTAATCCCAAAAATGGTTGCATTACCAGTACTCACCACTATCAGAAAGCCGGCGTTTTAAAACCACCAGACTTTTGTGTAAAACTGAACAAATGAAACAAAACCAGACCAAGGAAAGACTTGCTAAGAGGTGGATACAATGTAAAACTATATTCTGAAATGACTTGAAGGAAGTAATTATTTAATGTATAGATAAAAATTGTCAGTTTGATTTGAATGTAGAAAACTGGGAACAAAAAGTGACATTTAGCTGAAACCTGGCTTAATGAAACTGAATTCTGCCTGACAACTACCCCCGACAGGAGTAGAAACTGGATCAACAGCCACTCTTCCCAGGCCTAGCTGCATCCTGCCGCCCCTTGCCAAAAGGAGTTGACACCTCTCTGATTAGATTAGGGGTGGAGCACCTGGGAACTGGAAGGGACCAAACAATGCAACTTCCTTGACTTAGGCAAATGTTATATTGGGGGCGTCGTAAAATAGCTTCCTCTTGGGAGAAACTGGGGGGCAGCTGTGCCTCTGTGAACAAGCTGGCTTGGTGGAAGTGGATAAACCAGTTATTCCACCATGTGATGTGGGAAGCCACAACCCTTTTTGACCAGGGCATAATTTAAAAAAAGATGGATAATTCATAGTACGGACTTGTCAGAGTTATATAAGTAATACCATTATTCTCTTGTGATTTTTCAGTGCACATTTTAAGAGGCGTTAGGACCCTGTGGTGTATTCTGGGGGGTTGCTAGTGGAAAATAGGGTCTTACTCCAAATGTCTGCATGTTAAAAATCTGACACTTCATCAATTAATGTCCATACTCCTTGCGCACATGTGTGTAATTTTGGGTAAATGTCCGATATTGCAAAACCAGTTAAAAAGCGAAAAATGTTGTCATTTTTGAAAGCAAACCCCCAGGAAGATCAGAGGCGGACAAGCATGGACCATAAGGAATATATAATGTGTACATGTAATTTCAACAAATTGTGTATCTGGGAAAGATGTATTTGAATCAAATATAGATTTGTGGGCAAACTGACCAGGGGAGGATCCTCTGACCCATAAACAGACCTCATCATGATGACAATCAATTTCCTTCCCCCAATCATGGGAGAGGAGAGAATTGGGCCAATGACAAGTAGAGAGGGGCAGGCTTAGCTAGGCCCAGGCACACACCCATTTTCAAAACACATAAAAAGAGACTGCTAGGACAGGTAGAGAGATTCAATTCCATTTGCTGCGGAGCATGCTGACGGACGACTTCACATCCAGAGTTCCAGACTTCAAATCCATCAATCTCCAGAACCTGTAGCAGAAATTAACTCCAGAATTTGTAGCAGAGAGGCCTGAATCCACCAGCTGAATCCTCTTCAGCAGGCCTCAAAACTAACCAAACTATTCAACAGCCGGGCGAGCTGTTTGAAGTTTTGCCGAGAATGTTTGCAAGAACCTGTAGCAGTACCCAGAAAGCAGTGTTACATCCAGAATCCAGAGAGGCTAGACCAGCAGAGCAGAGCTGACCCAGATTGCTGTGAGCAGAACCGGTGCCTGATTGACCCGTCGAGCAGACAGAACCGCAGCCGGACGTGTTGACCAGATCCGTGACGAGGCCTAGTTCAAACTTATATTGTGAGTACCTAGCAGAACTGTGCAGAACCAATCTCTTAGTTAAAATAATCTAATCCAAACTATTTTAACCTAAGTAGAATTGCCTCCTAGAAATCGTGTCATCTGTCATTTTTAAAGCTGCAAGCTGTCACCTGTCATTTTGAGTTTACTTTAAATCCGAAAAACTACCTTTATTTAATCGTCCGTATCTCTTGAACCGTTTGGGCTAGGAACGCAATTTAACTTTCATCTGAAAGCCTAGAATCTAGGCTTTCCAACGAACCTAGAACCGACTTCCTACTCCCTATAATTTTCCCGTAATCGCGAGACACGCACTCGCGAAATTTACCGCGATTTGCGATTTGGCCCGATTTCTTCATCTCTAGAAATCAGCAGCTTTTTGCTTCTCTTTGCTAAAATTCGTTTGCAATCTGCTAATCATTCATAGAGTATTGTTAAAGTGAGCCTGAACTAATATAAAGTAGCCATCACCTACCCTGAACCTCTAGAGGGAATTAAAAGCAATTTTAGCACCTTTTCACTTCCTTGCAAACCACATTAAAGTAATTCGCCTGTGTTTAAAACTCATCCCTGTTTTCCCTAAGCTTGCTGGGAGAACTGGAACTGTGTATTGCATTATAAAGTGTGATTTGTTGGGATTCTTGAAGACTGTGTGCTCTCCTTCCATTTCTGGTATTGCATAGGGGGGAGTGAATTGTCAAAAGAAAAAGTGATCATATTACCTTTTGCTAAAATCATAACAAGTTATTTCTGTACTGCGTTTTATTCCACCTTGCGTTTCCTTGAACCATATAAAGCATTCTTTCCCACCTTGTTCTTCTGTTCCTATTCATAGTTACCTCGTGCTGATTACTGCTCATATTCACAAGTGTAATATCAATTATCAATTTATTTATAGAAGTGTGATATATATATTGTTTAAATTTTCAAATAAACCTTTTAATTTGCAAAACAAACCTACTTCTTGGCTCAGTGGGGTCAGGGGGATTCTAAGAGGGGGGTGTTATACAAGGGTTGTCATCCAGAGTACTGAACTGGATATAAAAATACATCAATAAGGGTTTTCCTCAGCATCCCAGACTAGGCATTGACTTAGCTGTAGTGTTGATTGAATATTGCTTACAAAAGTGGGGGCTCGGAGCCGGGATATTCTGGGTTAGATTTACCACTTGTGCAGATTAATACAGTGTGCCAACTGACCAGATACACATATCCGGTTAGATCACCACGCTGTTTTACACTGTGAAAGCATCCCTCAAAGGAACGCTCTAAGGAAACGGTCTGTTTTGCAAAATAAAATACAAACTTCTGTAAGTCAGGAAGGAACTCAAATTCCAGAATGATGACCTTGGTAATATGAAAATAGCCAGAGAGCACTTCTTACATAAGCTATTTGTGAGAGGTGAGTGGACTCATCAGGACCAAACGGTCTGGTTGCAGGCAATCGCACAACAGGTCACTGAAACAGGGTCAGATATATGGGGAGATCAGGGTCCCCTGCATGTGGCCCTGAGTGAACTATATATGGCCCCTAAAGCCAAAGATGAACATAATAAGATTGCCAGGATAGCGGCATATTTGTATCTATATATGGGAGCCATGCAGGACAAATGTGCTGAAGGCCAAGATCTGGCAAATAGGCAACAGATGGCGTTAGAGAAGGCCCAATCTGATCTGGACTCTTCTGAGCAGAGGCTGCTCAGGAGCCAGGAGTCAGAAAAGGACAGCAGACAGTACATCACTAAAATAAAGGAGGATATGGATGTGCTGCAACAGGAAAAGGCAGACCAGGATACCAGATTTCTGGCCTTGCAGAAGGAGTACCAAGAAGGTTTGGACTCCCTACTGCAAAGCCAGAAAAAGCTGGAGCAACAATTAGATTTCAATAGGGCATGTGCCAAGCAGGTAGTCACCCTGCAAAGCCACCTAGATAGGCAGAAGGCAGAGAGCAATAAACTGATTTTGAAAGACCTGGATACCCAGGCAGAGTTTGACCAGGAGCGCCAGAAAGCTGGTGCCTACAAAGGCAAAGGAACAACCCGGCGGCACAGATGCAGGCTCTTAGTCAGGAAAGGGATACCTTAGGCCAGGAAGTCTGCCACTTAAAAAGGAAAATGGAAGAAAATCACCTGGCCCTCCAGGGACTGGGTGACCTCCAAAAAGAACACCAGAACTTGTTAGAGCACACCAGGAGGGTGGAGGATGCTCTGGCAAGAAAGGAGCAGGCCAATAGGGACACAGCTCAGGAGGTAACCCTCCTGCAGCAGAGACTGGCCCAGTACTCCAGGACCAATCAGGAGGCATAGAGAGAAAATGAGGCTCTCTGTCAGCACAATGATAGGTTCCAGCAACAGGTAGCGATGCAGGAGAGACTGATAGAGTCTAGTAAGGCCTTAACTGAGGAACTGAAAGCGCAGGCTCTTGCATTGCAACAGGGAGCAGGGGCTGATAGAGACGAGGTGCGCTGGGAAAGGGAAACGCCTGAGCATAACCTCAGGAGCCCTGGTACCAGAGGCCTTCATCTCTCCCAGTCCCTGGACTCTGCCACCCCCATGTCCCCTCGCGCACATGACCCCAGGGCCACGGAGATGGCAGATTACTATCCAGCTAGAAGTATGGGGCTCATAGGCCAGTACCTCCCAGGAATGGATGGGTAGGCATCCGGGTATGGGCACCCAAGCACAGTGCAATTTAGTGGGGAACCCCAGGAGAGTAGGCCCATTAAGGGCACCCTGAAAACCTCTGCCCAGTTAGGTCAGTGGGGGGGTACCCATCAAATCCTGGCAGCAAGGAGGGGTCTGAAGACTCCTCTGAGCATTACAGGACACAGGAGACCAGGTCCCCACATTCTGCCAGCCATTCCCAGGCTCGCAGAATCCGGGAAAACCTGGAAGATCAGACGGGCACCTCTGGGAGCAGCGCTTCTGAGTCGGAGGATGAATGGACCAGGGTTACCCGAACCAAAAAGGCCAATAAGACAAAAAGGGCCTTGCTTAAGGACCTATTGAAACAAATAAAGGCAATAAGGAGTGTCATCACGCCTTATCATAAGAACACCAAGTATTCTGTTTGGGAACACTTGGAGCTCTATGAGCAAATGATGGAGACTTTCCATTTGAAGGACAGCCAAAGCTGTATTCAATATGTAAAGTGGACCTTCTCACCAGAATACTCCAGTTTCTTTGCGGGGCTGGAGGATCAAAACCATTCAAGGTGGTCCACATACAGGGCGGCCATCTTGAAACATTTTTCTGTGCACAGAAATCCTCAAGAGGCTCGCAAGGCAGCCTACAATTTGCAATGTGGGGAGGATCAGGCCCCACAAGAGTTTGTACAAGAATTAAAGCGTGCTTTTGTGCAGACCACCAGAAGGGTGCGCACGGATAGCAGAGAATTTATCAATACGTTTTTCCATGCCTTACCCAAATACATAATGACCCAGCTCATGAGAGATTTTCATGAGAAAAGATCTTTAGACTAGGTCATTGAAAAGGCTACCCAGATCTATGAGGTGCAGAAGCCCATCGAAAATAAAAATAACGCGCCGAAAAACCCCAAAACCAACAGCACCCCTACTGCTGCCAAGGTGGCAGAGGTAAAGGTTGCCCCCGTTTTAGATTTGGGGATGGGGGGGCCTAAAAACCTGCCTGCACCAAATAATTCACAGCCCAGAAGGCCCTCGGGCCAGTCACAGACAGGGAGTCGAGGAGGTAGTCCCACAAATGGGGTCCCCCGCCCCCCTGACTATGTAAGTCCCCGCTACAAGGGAAACCGACCAATCCTGGGTTATGTGTGGACTCCTCCAGCCCAAGGGGGGGATCCAGCCAAGCACCTGACCGGGGGAACTTCCCTCCTAACTTCCCCCAGGAGGGCAGAAATTCACCAAATCCTGGGCAGACCTTTTTCCCCAGGTATCATCCAATTTCCAGCCCCAAAATCATCCATCCTTCTTTCCCCAATTCCCTGAGCCCAGACAACCTAATCCGGGAGAGGGGAGGCCAAGGGTGGAGGGGTACCAAAATCTTCCCAACCAGGGGTACTACCAGAGAAGGGATAGCTACCCTTCCCGGGATCAGCCCAGGGGAGAAAATAGAGCCCCGTATCAGCCTGAGCGGGTTTCACAACTTGAGCGCCAGGTCCAAAATGTGGCACGAGATCTGGGTCACATACTGAGGGCTCAACAGAACCCTCAGATGAGCATGCCACCGCAGAATGCCCCAAACTCTGGACCTGGTGCTCCAGGACAATGACGGGAGCAGCACCCCGATAACCCACCGGTTCCCAGGGAGGAGGCACAAGGGGAAGGGGGGTGTAAAGCCTTGGAGGAAGCTTCCTTCCCAACTTGTAAACAGCCCCTGGAAAACCAGGAACCGGAAACAAAATCTCCTGCCCCTGAAAGACTGCCTCCCAAGGAGCAGAGGGGGGGTAGGAGAAACAAAGGACCCAAACAGACCCCCTTTGTGGAGGAGGTACAGGTATTCCAATTTGAGATAGAGGGATCCTCAGAAGATCCTGGGAAAAGGATCTTCTCCTTCAGAGATGGGGGAACTCCTCCCAAGGAAAAATGGGTCCCAAGGGATTCCAATCCAGACTGGGGAGATGTAGAGACTGAGCTACCGCCGCCCATCATCTCATCCCAGAACCGACAATACCAAAATCCCCAGGGTCAAACCCATCCTGATGACTGCCTCCAAAAAGGGCGGGGCGGCCCAGAACCGGAAACAGGGGAACCCACAATGGCTCTGATCTCCAGTTGCCAACTTTTTCTTTCAGATTCCCAAGGCTCTCCACAGAATTCTGCCCAAATCTCTTCACTAGCAATGTCCAAAACCAGAAAGTTATCCCACCAATTGTCCAAAAATGTGCATTATCTGTGCCCACTTGAGGAGAAGGAGGGAAGATACTATGCCCCGGTACAAGTACAGGGGCAGGGTACAATTTTGGCACTGGTGGACACTGGATCCCAAGCTACCCTTCTGTCCAAAAGGGCCTTTGAGGAACTAAATGCAGGAAGGGGGGAGAATTAGCGTATTCCTCTCACTTCTCTTCCTGGACAACTGCAGAACTTTGACGGGAAGGAAATTCCTGTCGAGGGGACTGCAGATTTGGACATCAAAATTGGGCGACACAAGGTGAAACGCCTGGTCATAGTAGTGACTCCAGAGGGCACCCCTTGTTTACTAGGGAATGACCTCCTGAGAAGGTTGTCACCCCTAATAGATTGTGTAAACAAGGTCCTCTGGACCCAGACTAGCCGACCAATAAAATTAAAACAGAGTGTCAACCATGTTAGTTTAAACGGCACCTGCCACATGGTTGAACAAAAATCTGACCAAGTAGAATTTCACTTCCAGAACAACCAAACTCCAGACGTGACAGTAATAGCAGTAGGACAACAGACTGGTGATGGGGGGTCCTCTCTATTTCTGAAAATCAACCTTCCTTCCAGTTTAAGGTGGTATTCCACACTGGAAGGAAACACCCTGAAATTCTTTACTAATCCACAATCAGAAACTCCCACTCCTATAGTCCAGAAAGATGTGAAATCAGCTCAGAACCTGGCTGATATTCAGCAAATTGGAGAGCAGTTGTTCATCCCTGTTCAGTTAAGTGATGGGAAGGACTCTGTTCTCACTCGAGTGTGTGTGAACAACGGTAAGAGCTTCATCAGCGAAGCCATGTTCCGCCAACTCCCAAAAGATCCAGCCATTCCCACATTCAAACTGATAGACAAATGGGAAATGGACCTGGAAGCACCTAATTCCAAACATCTCCTGCCAAGCAGGTGTATGCTCAAAATCTCCATTGGCAACAAGAGCATAGTCCATAATTGTTGGGTCGTGCGAGACGTCACTGCAGCCTTTTACTTAGGCAGTGACATTCTCAATCGCTTTGCCATTAGTTTGGACCTAATAAACTTCAAAGCTTGGTCCCGATTAGCGGATAATCCCATGGGCTTTGATGATCCAGAAAAAGCATTTAGGTCAGCTCAATTGCTACCTTATGCAGTTGAAATTCAGATCAAAGAGGAAGTCACTATCCCAGAAAGGACCCGACAATTCTCCCTGGAAGTGAAAGTTAAAAGAGGGCAAAAATTGAAAAACCCTGATGCTTATATCCATCTAAATGCTTCTCTCCAACAGCAAGGGTTAGGGGTAAACCCAACTCCATTAGTCAACATAGAACATGACACCATTCCAATAGAGGTGGAAACTGCGACTTAAAGAGTATTACTCTTGCCGCAGGCACCATTATTGGAATGGCGATTGATGACCGACATTTCTCCATTGATTTAGGAAATGAACTGTTAGGACCAATCCCCAAGGACTGTTTTGACAGTGACAGTGAGGACAATACAACACCAGACAGGATTTTCACCCGGCATGGGGGGAACTTCCTGGTGTACACTTCTTGCCCTTATGGTAAGGAAGATGCGACTTATGACTTCAGGAGGGATGAGGTGATTTTCCAGGTCCATGAGGGCTGCCTTTCCCACCTGAAGCCTCCAGTCCAAATCAGCACTCTGACCAGGGACTTCTCCACCCAGCTGGAGGAGGCCGCTGAGATAGCCAAACCAGAAGTCTTTCCAGGCTTCAGGCAGATGGTGGAAGAGAGAGTCAACCTAGCTGATGCCTGTGTGACTCTGGAACAGAAGCAAAAGTTGAAACAAGTTTTCTTGGATTTCCAAGATCTCTTTGCGGTAGACTCATATGACTGTGGTCGCACTGACATCCACACCACAACAATTCCCACAGACCCTGGAATGACTCCAGTGTTTGTGAAGCAATATCGCTTGCCTCTCGCATCCATGGAGTCCCTTACTGAAATAATTAAGAACTTTGAGTCCCGGGGAATAATCCGTCCAGTCCACAGCACTTTCAATTATCTGGTGCTGGGAATATTGAAGCCAAACGGCCAGTGGAGACTCTGCGCCGACCTTAGAGAGCTCAACAAACGGGTCCATACTTCCCGATGGCCTCTGCCCTACATTGACCAAGGGCTGGCCCAGATTCAGGGGTCACAGGTATTCACAGCAATAGACCTGACCAATGGATACTGGACCGTGCCTGGCAGTAGGGAGGACCAATACAAACTGGCTTTTACCTTTGGGGGCCAGCAGTACACATGGACCCGGACTCCCTTTGGATACCTCAACTCCGGCAATGAATTCAACATTTTCCTACATAAGGCCATGCCCGACCTGGGTGCGAGGGGTAACCTGGCTTATGTAGATGATGTCCTCATCAAAAGTTCATCTGTGGAGGAACACATAGTGGAGATCCGTTATGTTCTGACACAGTTGAGGACCGCCGGAGCAAAACTTTCCTTTCAGAAAGCACAGTGGTGTAGAACCTGTGTTAATTTCTTGGGGCATGAGGTTACTCCTCAGGGTCTCTGTCCCCAGGAAAAGAAAGTGGAAGCACTTCAGAAACTGAAAGACCCCACGACTCTGCGGGAACTAAGGAGCCTCCTTGGACTGACTAATTACAGCCGAACGTTAATTGAAGGCTACGCAGAGATCACTAGACCCCTGATTCATCTCTTGAAGGGGGGGGGGTCAAGTGGGAATGGGGTCCAGAACAATCTGAGGCAGTAAGACAACTCAAAAGAAGCCTCTCACAAGCGCCTTGCCTAGCTTACCCTGTCAGAAACAAGGAGTTCTTCCTGGAGACAGGGTTCTCTAATACGTACTTGACGGCAGTATTATACCAAAAGCATGACAAGGTCAATAAAGTAATCTCCTATGCAAGCAAAACTTTATCCTCTGTGGAGGAAAAATTCAACGATTGTGAGAAGGCACTCCTGGCAACGGTGTGGGCATTGAAGAATTACCGCCCGTTTATCCAGGGGGAACACATCATAGTGGAGACTCCACACCAGCCTCTGCAATATCTCCAAAGTGACAGAATCCGGCCCGGAAATGTGAGTAATTCCCAAATTACTTCCTGGATTCTGTCAATGCAAGGCTTTCCTGTGGAGGTCAGATATGGCCAAAACAAGAAGAGTCCCCTCGCGCAAGGTCTGGCTGACTTGCATGATTGTGCCAGAGAAAACTGTCTCGAGGACGAAAGTCTAAAAATCAAGGACAACATGGAGGCATACCTTAATTCCCCACACAAAGTCTTTGAAGAAGACAAGTGTGAGGGAATGCCCACTGTCTATGTGGATGGATGCTCTTACCATGTTGACAACAACGGGGAGAAAGAACTGGTGGCCGGCGTAGGGAATGCATGGGTGAAGGAGTTTCCAGAACCCTCCGCTGGATACATAATTGGTCCCCGAAGTAGTCAGGTGGCAGAATTGATGGCTGTGTATCAGGCCATCCTCACTGCTGTCCAACATCAACTCCACAAACTGGTCATAATCACAGATTCGGATTATGTACGGAACGGGTTCGTGGAGCACCTGGTTAACTGGTAAACCAGAGGCATGTTATGTGCTAATAACAAACCCTTGAAACATGGGAAGTTAATTCAAAACATTGATGATCTGGTCACATCGAATGGGATGACCATCTACTGGAAAAAGATCAAGGGTCATTCCAAAGTAGAGGGACCAGACAAAACTGGAAATTACTTAGCTGATCAGCTGGCCAAAACCGGGGCCATCCAAGGGGATCTAATAGAAATAGAGTTCCTGCTGGGGGAAATCCAGGTCACTGCGATCACTAGGCGCCAGACAAATGCTCACAATGATCTTTCAACTGCCCAATGGAGCATGGAGACCCCTGATGCTGATTTGATTACAGCTCAGAAGGGGGATCCAATCATTGGTAAGTTTTACCAACACCTTGAGGACCCTGAGAACTTTCCCCTGACGGACACAGATTACATTGGGAAAGAGGACCTAAGAGTGTTGATGAAATGTCCAAAAATGTTCCGAATCCAAGACGGTTTGTTGGTAAGGAAATCCCAAGCTGGCCATGATCAGTGGGTGGTTCCTACCTCATTCCGAAGCCTGATGTTAAGTCACGCCCATGATGCGGCCACCGCCGGTCATAGGGGGTTTCACACAACACTGGAAATCTTAAGAGAGGTTGCATACTGGCCACACATGGGGCAGGACCTCGACCAATACTTGAAGGGGTGTCTTGTGTGTGCACAATTTCGGCCATCATCCCTCACACACCGTGTGCCTCTCCAAAAAGAGGGGGATGACACTGCCATGGTCAGATTTGCAAATCGACTTTGTAGGCCCTGTGATTCGCTCGTCTAGAGGAAACAAGTACATGTTGACCGTTACATGCTTGTTTACCAAGTGAGTGGAATGTCTCCCGGCCCCAAATTGCAAGGCAGAAACAGCAGCTGCCCTGATGATTAACCACATCTTTTCCCGTTTTGGTCTACCTCAAAGGATTGAGTCAGACAGAGGTAGCCACTTCACCAGTGAAGTAATGACAAAGATGTGGGAGATACTGGGGGTTAAAAGGAAGCTACACATTGCTTACAGGCCAGCTTCTTCTGGAGCAGTGGAGAGATATAACCGAACCATTGTGAGCATCTTAAAAACGTTTGTGGCAGATTCTGGGCCAAGTTGGGATATCCGATTACCTCTGGTCCTAATGGCCATCAGATCTACCCCTTCATCTGCAACCAAATTTTCACCATTTGAGTTGATGACTGGACGCAAGATGGTGCTTCCCCAACATTTGCTCTACAGAACCCAATAGCAAACGTTGATAAATGCCTCCACAACTCATGAGTATGTGGAGAATTTAAGGAAACACCTTCAGCATGCTTTTGCCTATGCTCAGCGGAATCTAGAAAGATCAGCCGAGAGCATGAAGACCCACTATGATTTAAAAACTACCCGAAAGGAATATAAGGTGGGTGATCAGGTCTATCTATACAATTTCCAAAGGAACCAGGCCAAACAGCGAAAATTCTTGCCTACATGGAAGGGACCGTTTGAAATTATAGACAAGATCTCCCCTGTTGCCTATAAGATCTGCATCCCCAAAGGCAGTCTGGCGGAAGGGGAAGACAAGTGGGTACATATAAATCAGCTAAAGTGTTGCCATCCCAGGCACACTCTGCAACAACTGGAGGAATCCACTGGAATCCCAGAGGGGGCCGCTCCAGAGTAATTCAGTTCCAACCCTAAAATATTCCACATATAGCATAAAAAATTCTGTGATCCTTGTACATATATATATGTTCTTGTCTCCTAATTTAAAAAAGAAAATGTATATGTTCATATCTTCTGATTCATAAAATGTATATGTTCGCCACACCATTAATAGTGGTGAAGAAATGTCTACGAACAGGTATTGCCGCTTTGCTTTATCATCCTAGGAGAGATGAAACCATGAAGACTGACCAAGGAGGACGACCGGGGACTGGGAGCAGAGACCCGAGGGGCCCGGGGTACCGCCCAATCCTCCCATCAGGACCAGCAAGGAGAACTGATTGATCGACTGGAGGGAGGAAAAATGCTGAACTGTGCCATCCATGGAATTGGAAGAAGAGGAGGCGAACATCCCAGATCTTGCGAGTTCCATCAGCGAAAGGACAGAATGGCCATCGCAAGAGGGGGGGCTTGTGGGATGTTTTTACCCATGCATCCAAGCCCTACCATAAAACTGTGCATTACTGGCATGGAAAACATCATGATGGCCAGAACTCCCCAGAGAGTGCACATTGAAAACAGGAAGAATAGGCTGCCACCCATTTTTGCCTATGTTGTGAGCACAGAAGGGCACTGCCTAAAACCACCATTGGGCTACACACACAGTAGCCTGAAACCATTGGGAATGGCAATGCTGATTGCCAAAAAGCAACTCAGAACTGTGGGGAATTCATTTTCTTAATCCCAAAAATGGTTGCATTTCCAGTACTCACCACTATCAGAAAGCCGGCGTTTTAAAACCACCAGACTTTTGTGTAAAAATGAACAAATGAAACAAAACCAGACCAAGGAAAGACTGCTAAGAGGTGGATACAATGTAAAACTATATTCTGAAATGACTTGAAGGAAGTAATTATTTAATGTATAGGTAAAAATTGTCAGTTTGATTTGAATGTAGAAAACTGGGAACAAAAAGTGACATTTAGCTGAAACCTGGCTTAATGAAACTGAATTCTGCCTGACAACTACCCCCGACAGGAGTTGAAACTGGATCAACAGCCACTCTTCCCAGGCCTAGCTGCATCATGCCGCCCCTTGCCAAAAGGAGTTGACACCTCTCTGATTAGATTAGGGGTGGAGCACCTGGGAACTGGAAGGGACCGAACAATGCAACTTCCTTGACTCAGGCAAATGTTATATTGGGGGCGTCGTAAAATAGCTTCCACTTGGGAGAAACTGGGGGGCAGCTGTGCCTCTGTGAACAAGCTGGCTTGGGGGAAGTGGATAAACCAGTTATTCCACCATGTGATGTGGGAAGCCACAACCCTTTTTGACCAGGGTATAATTTAAAAAAAGATGGATAATTCATAGTACGGACTTGTCAGAATTATATAAGTAATACCATTATTCTTGTGATTTTTCGGTGCACATTTTAAGAGGCGTTAGGACCCTGTGGTGTATTCTGGGGGGTTGCTAGCGGAAAATAGGGTCTTACTCAAAATGTCTGCATGTTAAAAATCTGACACTTCTTCAATTAATGTCCATACTCCTTGCGCACATGTGTGTAATTTTGGGTAAATGTTCGATATTGCAAAACCAGTTAAAAAGTCAAAAATGTTGTCATTTTTGAATGCAAGCCCCCAGGAAGATCAGAGGCGGACAAGCATGGACCATAAGGAATATATAATGTGTACATGTAATTTCAACAAATTGTGTATCTGGGAAAGATGTATTTGAATCAAATATAGATTTGTGGGCAAACTAACCAGGGGAGGATCCTCTGACCCATAAACAGACCTCATCATGATCCATTTCCTTCCCCCAATCATGGGAGAGGGGAGAATTGGGCCAATGACAAGTAGAGAGGGGCAGGCTTAGCTAGGCCCAGGCACACACCCATTTTCAAAACACATAAAAAGAGACTGCTGGGACAGGTAGAGAGATTCAATTCCATTTGCTGCGGAGCATGCTGATGGACGACTTCACATGCAGAGATCCAGACTTCAAATCCATCAATCTCCAGAACCTGTAGCAGAAATTATTGTTATACAAGGGTTGTCATCCAGAGTACTGAACTGGATATAAAAATACATCAATAAGGGTTTCCCTCAGCATCCCAGACTAGGCATTGACTTAGCTGTAGTGTTGATTGAATATTGCTTACACTGCTCCCGGTCGCTTCACCAGGGGTTTGGTGCACGTTGGAGTGGGGTAAAGGGGGTGTATATGTTTGGGATTTGTTGGGGCAGCTACTAGGGCACCCCCCTCCCCCCGTCTAAATGTATTACCCTTATACACTGCACTTTGATTTAATTGTTTTTCTGTAGTTTTGAATGGTGTAGATTTCTAATTTCATGCTTAGAACATTAATTTAGCAGCATCTTTCAAATTGTACTTCTTTTTTTATCTAAGAAGGACATCTTGCTATCGCCTGAATACGATAGAACTTGAAGGCGGAATTGGGAAGATGAATTAATCCTTAGATTACTCACCACTAATCCCCATTACTCTTCCTCGTCATAGACCCTTTCCTGCCCTCCTTCCTTGTATTTGGCCCAGACTTGGCTTGTAGCCTTATAACTATGCAACTAGTGCTGGTGGAGAGGTTGCATGTTATATAGCCCATCTCTATGTGAGGGGCCACTTTGGGGCATTTAAAATGACGTGGCTTGCACGGGCCCCATGAGTGGGGTGATTTTCTCTGAGTAGATTACTTTTATGAGAAAGAGTAGATCTCAGAGTGATGGCACTACTGGTAAGTAATCCAGGCATTCCATTTGTTGCCTTACTTTTTATTTATTTATTTATTTATTTATTTATTTGAATTTGTAAAGCGTGCCACAGCCCAAGGGCATCGAGGCGCTGTTGCAAGGGTATGTCTTAGTTACAGAATTTGTAGGCTTTCTCTCACATCTCTTTTTACCTCATGCTCTCACTGGTCCACGCCCTCTCCTCCTCATTCAATCTCCGCACAGTCTCCTCTAGCCTCAAGTCCAGCCTTAATCCTGTGACCTATTTTACATCATAGTGGTGGAAGTGTAATACAAACCATGGATACGCCTCGCCACTTTTTCATTTAGTTTTTAAGTGCCTTGCTTTAGATTAAAGGCTCAAGATGAAAGGCTCCTGGACCTATTTCCTTTCTTCCATATTTAGCATCAGCACAGCTCAGACAGTGCAGTACACAGTGAATTGCTGCCCGCTTAGGTGTCCAAACGTGCGCTTATAATTGAGCGTGTTCACTTTCAAGCAATGCCCATTACCCGCGGTCAGGCAGACACACAGACAGCATCCGGCGCTGTGTGACAAGCACCTTAACAACCTTGCAATTACTTTTGAAACAAATTTTCTTGTTATCAGCAGTGCCCTTCTGATGCAAGATGTTTAGATAATTGGCGTTGTAATGTCTGAAAGTCCCCACACAGCTCCAGTAGCCTAGCAAATCTGTGTCTGCTTCTAGGCGAACAGAAGTCGCACAATAAAGCTTGTTCTTAAGAATAATTGATATCCATGATGTCTACAAGCTTGACATGGCCTGTATTCTGATAGTCAAATGTTCTTAACAGCATGCAGAACAATGAGGTGAAGGTTGTGCCAAAGAAATTCGATGCCTAAGAGAGCTTAATACACAACATATTTTAGTGCGTTTCTCAAAGGGAAGAAATTACTATATTTTAATTTTTTATATTTTTTGTATTTATTTGTTTTAACCTCTTTGGTTTTTACAAAAATCAAAAATCCATCTTCCAACTTGGGACACCACTTTTATCCGGCGAGCAGACTCCCTGTCGAGCTCGCAAGCACTTCTACTCCATGCGTGCTGGTAGGCCACTCGTGGCAGGAGTATTGGCCCTTCTGAGGCAACATCCAAGAATTTAGCTGTCATCCTGGACCATCTAGGGGAGTCTCCTGCGATTAGACGATACCAGCGAGTTTCTTCGTCCAGTGTAGTTTCATCTGATGTAGGTGGTGCCAAGTATTTTTGCCTTTCTGCTTCTAAGGCTGGGCACGACATAAGAAGATGGTAGATCGTTTCAGCTTGAACTGTATCTTCAAATAGGCGACAGTGGGAATCAGGGACACGAGCTTGTGAAGCCGAGATTTCCTTTGTGTTCAGTAAATTTAGTCGCGCTCTCATAAACATTTTCCTCAGCTTCTTCTCTGGGAATCTCTCGCAGTATTTTAAAGGGACCCTCGGACGATTGTGGTTAGGAGGAAGGTGCTCTAGGGATTTGTACTGCAGGATCCTTTCACTGGTGTTGATCCAGTCCTGGTTTTCCAATTTCCTCTTTACTCTCCCAGGATTACTTAGGAGCGTTTCAGTTGAGCATGCCACTTCGTCCAATTTTTCGTGTATTTTTTTGACCTATTCTAATAGAGGTTTACAGGTTCCCTTGGAGATTTCGGTTTCCATGAGTCGAAAAATCGGCGGCGAGCTGGGAGACAGAATTTTCCTGTACAGTTGTACAGCACTTTGGGTTACCACTGAGGCTACAGATGGTAAGCCTAAGTAAAAAAAAAAAAGAAATTACTATTACAATGGTGTAAGAAGGAGATTTTCATGCTCCAATTAATTAGCATTCTGGGACTTCCAGTTTTCCTTTGGGGATGTGGAAAATAAAGCTATAATTATATACTTTTGGTGTGACATTTTTCTATAAGTATGTACACACTGTCGAGTTCCTTTACTGTGCAATTTGTGTACTTTGCAAGTAAACACTACAAGGCAGTGTTATTGTAGGCCTTGAAACCTAAAATGTGAATGTTTCTACCAAGTAAAAGCTTGGCGGGTATGTGGTCAAGTACCTAAATTGCATAGTGGGATGAAATCCCTGCTTCGTTGTTTGCCCAAAATGTATGATCCTGGGCAAACAAATTCATCTCACTCTGTCGAAACTGAAAACTTGGAGCATTTGGAAATGATTATGTTCATACTACAAAAAAAGGACTCCCTTACAATGTGGCACATTTCATCATTTTAGGGACAAAATGATGACTCCTTGTAGTTCTCTGTTCGTGGCCCCGAGGCCGTCATCTACAATTGCATTATTGGTTCACTGGTGCTCTCAGTTCCATGTGACTTGATCTGAACATGGCTATATATTTTCACCAGCCATTCCCTGGACCAGAGACTCTAGTAGAGACGACTGGCTGTCTCAGAACCAATATTAATGACCGCCCTGTTGCTGCCAGTCACCAGAGTTGCTTGGGCAGTCTGGGGGACTGCCTCAGAGGAGAATGAGCGAAACTCTTTGCTAAACCTGCCATGCTATGTTGTAAATTCGTGTAGAGCATGACCTCTGCCCTTCCAAGTTTCTTGGAGCTTCCGGATCTGCAAGAAGTTGGGTAGGGGACTAACATCATAGATATTTTGTCAACTGTCTGGAGCAGTGGTTAATGTTCCCTACAGCTCGCCAACGTTAATTGTATGCGTGGATGTCTGCAATGCCTTTTAGAGTGGTGTTTAGGGAGTGGTAGAGTTGTGTTGGTGTATGTGTGATGGGTTAGTGTGGCGATTAGGGAAATTTAGAGCAGACATGGCCTTCGAGTTGTGTACGTTCTATTGTGTTGCATGTGCTGTTTTGGTAGAGGAGCTGTATGATGACCTGTGTTGTTCGTTAGGGTGGGAGATAGAAGGATTTTAACATGGTTATTGTTGCCATATCTTCATCCAATTGGTGCTGAACATATGTGCATGGACACGCTAGGCAAAGTGGGGATTTGGCACTTTCAAATGGCACTTTATTCAGCAATAGCACAGAAAAAAAGGTGTTTTGCTTCAGCTTGTTCTCATTGGCAACTTGCCAGGGACCAGAGGGGTGACAGACTGACCAGAGCAGCCAAGTTCCAGAGGGTCGATGGACGAGAGGAGAGTAACTCACTAGGGAACTAAGAACCAAAGGGGCCACGGGCCGGGGGAGCATCTCGCAAGAGAGTAGGGCAGGCAGATGACTTTGCGTCATGAGGGACACCCTGCTCCACTCCTAGGCTTTGCTTTTACCTTTGTTTTGCTTCAGCCCATTGTATTCATTTGAATAGACTGCAGTCAGAGTATCACTGTCAATTAGAATGAGTACTGAGTCTAAGATACGGCAGGGGCTTGCCCAAAGTTTTGCCTATTTACTGTCATTTAAATGATGAATCAAGTTATTTACTGAGAGAAAAGGATACAATAACAATATGAATGGAATATTAAAGATGTGCCTGCCATAACTAGATTGGCTTCCTATATTATTTATTTATTTGCATTTATAAAGTGCACTAGCAGCTCAGGGGCCTCGAGGCACTGTTACAAGAGAGTGACTTAGTTACATGTTACATACGCTGTTCACTGGATCATACTGGATTATGCATATTGGATCATATCATGTTTACCTGTTGCCTCTGCTTAGAGCGCTGTGCAGTTCTAATGTAATGCCACGAACAATGTGCTAAAGCTAGGTTTGTAATTGGGGGTTTTAACCGAAGTTGGTGGCTCAAAGATAACATTAATAAACATGTTGCGAGGAGAGATGTGTGCGAAAAATGGTATCTTCTTTCATTTGCATGCACAGTTTGATCGAAGATTTCCATTTATCTCGGGAGGATAGCTCAGGGGCAACGTGCTCGCCTTGGGAGCAAGATGACACAGAGCAAGATGACACAGAGCAACACAGGCTCGATCCCCGGGTCCGCGCTTGGAAACCTCTGGGTGTTAAGTGTGTTATAAATATTATATAATATTGTTTAGATATATCTTTTGGCAATCTAGTGCCATTTTTTGTTATTAGGTGGCTGAAAATATTGTCATGGGAAGTGAAGGTGTGATAGAGATGACATGCACAGATGGAGGCACAGCATGCGGGTGTTGTTTGGTTATGTATCTGCCAACTGACTACCCATGGCCATGCTAGTCCCTATGGCAATTCCTACCTACTACCTGCTCCTCTACACCCACAACAAATCCTCTGGGAGCTCTTTGAGTCTAGCTCTGGCCTTTCCGAGCAGCCTTCTGGAAGGAAAAGGCTTAATTACAGATATAAACAAGCTGAAACCAGTTCATGACGAAATAAAACTGTCCTAACCAAGGATACCTTCAGCCACTTCATTTATAAGCAGTATTTTTGCCCTTGCATTGTTTCCTTGCACTGAATTCCTCTTTAAAACACACATTGTTAAAGCCAACAGTTTTGGCCTTTGTATGGGCATGAGAGAGGAGTTTGCCAGACACTGCTAGAAATGTACTTTCTGGCAACAGCTCGGAAATGATGCGAGTACCTGGGCATATGATAGTAGTCCCTGGCAAAGTCCTATCTAATACATATACACAAGTTAAACTGTTGGAGTTGCCAGTGCACCTACTGTGTTATTCCAGGCACTATCCAGCCAAGCTACGATGTAACAAGCGGAAATGAAGATTGCAAATCCTGCCCACCCCTGCCGGTCGTCCCAACGCCATCCCACTTGGACACAGCAAGAGCACTGCTTGTTTTTCCCCCACTTGCACCACTGACGTCATCTCTTACTTCAGTCCCTTCTTGCCTCGCATTCTCCCTTACTCATGACCCTTTCCTCACAACATTGCTACTCAGCTCTGCCTCCCTCCTTCTCGCTTTCTAATTCTAACAGCGACACACACTCCTGCCTCGCCTCGCCCCTTGAGTCCTGGCTGGTACTTCACACGGACGCTTGGCTCAGTCGTCTCTTGCGTCACATTCTCTCGCCGCGCGCGGCTCGTCGTGTGTCTGACGTCCTCTTCTCAGCTGCGTCACGTCTTCCCTCGCATTCACACTGACCTCTGCCTCCCCTTGCATCCCTGCACCCTTCTGCTTGCCCCAACCTTTTCTACACACTCGCATTCTTTTCTGCCTCCTCCATCAGCCTATCCCCCCCGTCCCCCCCACCCCCCTGCCCTTCTCCCCAGTGACGGGAAATTTTAAGTCTGATAGTTGGGCGTGGGTCCCCATGTTACATGTCCTCGAAAGGCGAATTTGTTTTAGACTCACAAAGGACACCATGTCCTGGTTCATCACTAAGGATGGGCACTGGGGCGCGTTAATAACTGGCAGGTCCAAGGAAGTCTGTTCATTCACTGGCAGAGGGGGCACGGGGGATGGAGGGGAGGGGGAGAGGAACCGGCAGCCTCCAGTGCAGGGCGATTGTCATGGTTACCTTGCTGACAAAACCAGTGGCTCCGCTTAATGATGGTCACCGAACAGCCCTGGAAACCTGTTTAATAACCACTGGGCTGCTGGCATCGGTGGCAGCTCCTCACTCTGCGAAAGAGCGCTGCCAGCAGCAGAGGAGCTGCGGGGTGCAGGGGGCATCACGGGAGCTCCAGGGGAAGGGGCAGCGCGGGACCTGCAGGGGGCAACAGAGGAGCGCCAGGAGTGAGGGGCCAGCAGAGAGAGTCGACCGGACACCTGCGGAGCCTCTGAGAGGAGGGCGTCTCTGCAGACCCACACACAAACACTTTGCAGGGGCAGTGCATGGTAATATGCAGGGGCGCATGACATAGCACTGGCCGAGCTTAACCCACTGCCCCCTACAGGGAGTAAACAAGAATATGTTACCTGCCAATGCCTGTGTGTGTCTCTGAGGCACGGCTGCCACATGTTGCCGCCGTGCAAGCGTGCCACGTCTTATAAAAAAAGCACTGAGGGGCCAGCTCAAGACTGAAGCAAGTCCTTCACAACTACGCTGCGTGCATTCAACAGCTACACTGCGTGCATTCTACTCCTGCAGCAGCTCCAGTGCGTGCACGGGGAAGTGAGAACTCCCAGAAAGACGCGCGGGGAGCCCCAGACCTGGTCAGGACCTTAAGGAAAAACGCAAGGTGACCCACTAACACACGTGAGAAGATTCTCACAACCGGAGACCCCCAGGCCACCTAAGGACACCCGAGAGAGACACTTAGAGACAGGCCCCGGAGCATGTGAGGACGCACGACACATTTGAGGAGACCGCAAAGCATGGGGGGACCCTCGTGGCATTCAAGGACACCCCTAGACCCCGAGGAACAGACCCCCAGCGCAGATCATTAGAGCCTATAGTGGTAGGGATGACCCGCGGAGCTTGTGAGGGGCACTTGAGATTTTGATGACCACACGTGAGCACCCTCTGGAGACTCAAAAAGGGACACATTAAGAGCGTGTGAGGATCCAACCCCCTCACCCCCCCCCGAAACTAAGAAGAGCACGCCCCCTAGAGGCGGAGGTAAGTGGCTTCTCAGTGGTGTGATGTTCTTGTGTACAGGGTTGGACTCTGTCCCTGGTGGCATTGAGTTGCATGTTGGCGTTTGCCTGTCTTTTGGTCGGTGGTGTTTCTGTATGGAGGGTTTTACTGGCTCTGGTGGTTGTAGCCGGCCTATGTACGAAGGGTTGAAGTCCACATGCCTCTGGTGTCGGTGTGAACAGTCTTGGAATCTGTCTTTCTGTGGTTGGGGGTCGGTGTGTACAGGTGAAGTAGCCGAGGGTCCCTGTGCGCTTCAAGGGCTGGAGTCCACCTGTCTCTGCTCTAGTTGTCGTTGGGTGGGAGACGGAGTCTGCCTTGGTGTCTGTCTACGCAGGCTCGGTCTCTGTTGCCGCTCTGCATAGGGCTGAAGTCTGTCTCTGTGTGTGGAGGACCGGGCTGTGTCTGGGGGCACTGCGTGCGGGGTTTACGTCTGTCACCCTGTCCAGGGTGTACGTCCATCTCCCTGTGCAGGGGGTTACGTCTGTCTCCCTGTGCAGGGTTTACGTCTGTTAACCTGTCCAGGGTTTACGTCTGTCTCCCTGTGCAGGGTTTACGTCCATCTCCCTGTGCAGGGTTTACGCCTGTCTCCCTGTGCAGGGTGTACGTCTATCTCCCTGTGCAGGGTTTACGTCTGTCTCCCTGTCCAGGGTGTACGTCCGTCTCCCTGTGCAGGGTTTACGTCTGTCACTCTGTCCAGGGTTTACGTCCGTCTCCCTGTGCAGGGTTTACGCCTGTCTCCCTGTCCAGAGTGTACGTCCGTCTCCCTGTGCAGGGTTTACGTCTGTCTCCCTGTCCAGGGTGTACGTCCGTCTCCCTGTGCAGGGGTTACGCCTGTCACTCTGTCCAGGGTTTACGTCCGTCTCCCTGTGCAGGGTTTACCCCTGTCTCCCTGTCCAGGGTTTACGTCCATCTCCATGTGCAGGGGTTACGTCTGTCTCCCTGTCCAGGGTTTACGTCCATCTCCCTGTGCAGGGTTTACGTCTGTCTCCCTGTCCAGGGTATACGTCCATCTCCCTGTGCAGGGGTACCTCCCTGTGCAGGGGTTCCTTCCATCTCCCTGTGCAGGGATTACGTCTGTCTCCCTGTGCAGGGTTTACGTCTGTCACCCTGCCCAGGGTTTACGTCCGTCTCCCTGTGCAGGGTTTACGCCTGTCTCCCTGTGTAGGGTTTACGTCTGTCTCGCCAGCGCTACTCTCTCAGCCAAGGCGAGAAACGCGATCTGTTTGTTTTCCTTGTGAGAAACACTCCCACGGCTGGGAAATACGCCTCCGAAGCGCAGCCATGCGTCCCCTACAGCGCCGAGAAGAAGCGTCTAAGAAGGCGGCTTCTTAGCCCGTCCTGGGACTTCCACCTGGAGGCTGCGAGGGCACGAGGCACATTTTTCCGACCCCTGAGGATCGGAACACCCCCTGTCTGAGCCGCTGTGCCATATGCAAGACCCGTTGCCAAAATGGGGTGCTGATCCCTAGCCAAAAAGACAACCCTACCTGACAGGCCACCCCTTATCCAAAAGGGCTCTCTGTCTGAAGAGTCACTCGCTCCCCAAAGAGCGCTGCCTGCCCGAGGGGCAGCACCCTATCCCAAGGCAGTGTCCCCATCCAAGAAGAAACTCCCTGACTGAGGATTCGCTCCTTATCCAAGGGGGTACTCCATATCCAAGGGGCCACTCCCTACCCAAGAGGGGCTCCACGCGAGGGGAGGTCCTGTCTCTTAAGCATAACACCATCCAAGGGAGACACCATTCCAGGCCTGAAGGGACTGTTTATCCAAGCTACCACTCCCTGTCCAAGGGAACTCTTCATTTCTGAGGGACTGCTTCCTGTCTAGGGGGCATCTGCCTGTCCAGATACCCGCTCCTGCCTGACCGGCCACTTCCTACCTGATGGGCCGGAGATGGGAGGTCCTCGTTTCTGCACCAGGGGCAGGCATATCCTCCTGTTGCTGTCGGTTGGGATAGCAGGTATCTCCCGCCCCTGCCTGCTGGCCTGGAAGGTTTAATATCCCTGTCCAGTCTGAAGAGTTTACAGATCCAAAGAAGTGTTGATTAAGTGCGAGTACTGTGGATGCTCCCCGCCTCCCTGGGGGCACCATGCCATCCCCAGCGGCAGTGACAGCCGCTTGCTGGTGGATGCCAGGTGAGCTCCGACTAGTAATGGCTGAGAAGGACTCACTACAAGATACCCTCGCGTCAGTGGAAACAGTGGAGCTCGCGCGTGCTTGCAGGTCTACCGAGGTGCCACAACATCTGTTCACCAGGGCCGGAAGGCGCTAGAGCCCTACTACCACCGGCTGCGCCATCACACTGGGCTAGATGGGACCCATGGATGATTGTCCTGACATGAAATCCTAAAACACTGGCCCGCATGTGGCCTAAGTACCGAGACATGAGGGTGGTGGGGGTTGGGGGGGGGGGGGGGGGAGCTGTTCCGTGCGTGGCAACAGCACACTGTTGGTACATCGTGTCCATTAGTGTTGATTGCACCATTCTCTCAGGCTGGAGCCAGGGAGGATAGTCCGCGGCTCTAAGATGGTTTTACCCCTCTCCCTTCTATTGTAATGTCATTTAATTGCCATTTATTATTATTTATTTGCATAGGGTTTAAGATTTCTGCAGCTGGTCCGATAGCACAGCGAGTAGAGCGCTCGCTTCGACATCCGTGCAGGTTCGAATCCCGGCAGGGACAAACTCAGCCTTTCATCCTTCCAAGGTGGATAAGTGAGCACCAGACACCGTGGATAATAATAAGTAGCGCTCAGATACCCGAGGCTTTGTAGCGCTATATAAATGCAAAATTATTATTACTATTAACCGTTACAACATTTAAAGCAGTTTCTTAAAACATCAAATATCTAAATACAGAAAATAAATCATCACACTTAAAACCACGTTTCATTGTACAAATCACATTACAATTCACTAAAAAAGACCATTTTGCTCTCCGGCACGTCATACAACAAACAAAAGATACAGTCTGTTACTTATTATGCAGATTACATCGTTTTTAAGAACCTTACCACTGCCAGTTTCAAAGATAGCGATTTCCCATTTAATATGTCATGCCACAAATGTACAGAGCCTGCCCGTGCTACATTCTGAATACATTTCTCGAAGTAAATAATACGCCAGGGCAGTAGTGCTGGACAGGCTACTGCAAGGCTAAAGACGGTTTCTTGTTCATATATATCTTTACAGTTACTACAATGAGCCATATATAAGCCATGAGTAGGCAGTTATACCGTGCCGAGACCAATGTGGTGGTTCCCAGCTGTGACACGATGCCCAGGTGGCTGCGCCATCAGGGACCTGCAATCCTTTGGCGGGCACGGGCCGACTAGACTGGCGATGGCGAGGTGGAGTGAGAAAGAATTGTAACACAACGCCATCGCAATATTGCTTGAAATGAACGCGGAGCCAGGGGTATGTACTTATAAACAAACCCTTCCTTAATTATGTGTAAAAAGTAACACCGTTTAAACATTAGGGCCAAGCGTGAAAACCAGTGGTAAAACATTTTTGTAAACAGGATCTCGAAGAGGCGGGGGGAGGGGTCGGCATACATCATAAACAGCCACACATTAGGGACCACTAAATATAACAAGCGTTGCTTACAAATTCAGCTGAGCGTTCATTTTCTCAGAATTAACACACGCTATTAGTGCATAGTAGTTATGCCACAGCCGGTGGAGTAACTTTGCTGAAAATGATGGGGGTGGGACCATGATATTTAAATGAAAGTGGCCCCAGCCAAATGAGTGCGACAGAAAGGTGTGTCACAAACGTTGGGGCAGGCGGAAGGGGTGGGGGAGGCGCAAACACCACTGCCCCCCTAAAATTACGCCCATGGCCACAGCTTCTGGTTCTCTTAGAAATTCTGATCCCACAATTGCGGGAGCAGTGGCTGTTTTTCTTTTTTAACCCCTCTGGGCACAGAGGAAGCTGCGTTGATGAAGTCAACGTTGGACGCTACGTGCTGTCAAGGGCCTTCCTAGAGGAGCACTAGTGCTGCTTCCAGCACAGAGGCCTCTCGGCGCTTGGTATGCACACCCATGGCTTAGAGTGGCAGGTCTTGCTCAGTTGCTCCGGGGGTTCAGATTCGGAGACCTCCCCTCGAGGAACTCACCGTTTTATTTACTCCAGCCTCAGCACGAGGATGATTCAAGTTTTCCACCCATCACATTCTAGTGTTGCAAAAGGTTTTTAGAACAGCGAGTGTCCATATATATATATATATATATATATATATATATATATATATATATATATATATATATATATACATATATATATATATATATATATGGTTCCATATATTGTGTCGTTGGTTTATCTCATGATTGTTATTATGCTTCAGTCATTATTCTTGTATCCAGTTGTTATATTGTAAAGCGCTTTGCATTAAAGCGCTATATAAACCTAATAAAAATACAAATATCGCCATTCCAGGATTGGCTATTAATTTACTTCAAAAGAGCCTTTATCACCATTGCACACGTGGCTATAGTGGCATTTCGAGAATATCCTCAGCTCCATTTCAAGAATGTCTTTATCACCTTTGCACAAGTGTGTATGGCACCATTGTACAAGTGCCTTCAGCATATTCCAAGAGCATCTTCAGTGCCGTTTTAGGAATGCCCAAAGCACCATTGCCAAATTGACCAGACCACCATTGTACTCGTGACTATCGCACCATTTTAGAACGACTTTAGCACTGTTGTAAACTCCCTTTAACACTCCCTTTAACACTTTTTCACAAATATGTGCAGCACCATTGCACAAGGATCTGTGGTACCATTTCACAAGTATGTAGTGTTACTGCAGAAGTGCCTGTACAAGCACTCTTTGAGAGTAACTTTAGAACCACTTCACAAGAGTCTATCGTAAAATCGCACAAGTGAGCATTGCACTATTTCAAGTGTGTCTATAGTATCACAATATTCCAAGTCTTTTAGTACCATCGATTCATTATTTCATAGCACCATTCGCAGGGTGACAATCGAGCTATCTCACAAGTGTCTATAGCCCCATTGCACAAGCGTCGAAAGCACCAATGTCAAGAGTGTCCTTAGCACCATTACATTCCAAGAGTGTTGGTGGCACCAATGCACGAGTATCTTTATCACCTCCCAATGTGTGCTTTTAGTATCATTGCACAAGTGTTTATAATGCTATTTCACACCTGCCTAGCACCATTCCAAATGTGTCTTCATTAGCATTGCACACGTGGCTTCAGCACTATTCTAAGAGTGTCTGTAGTAGAATTCCCCAAGTGTCTATAGCACCAGCGAAAGTGTTTCTGGGTTCCATTCCACAAGCGCATATGAAGCCATTCCTGAAGGTGCCCTAAGCCCGGATGGAAAGGGTCTACAGGACCATTCCAACCGTGTCCATCAGACCACTCCACATTTACCACGGCACCATCTCAAGTGTGAGCAGCACCAATGGGCAAGTGTCTGTAGCACCATTGCAAGATTGTGTTTCGCCGCATTACACAAGTGTCAAAAGCACCATTCAAGAAGTTTCTACAGCACCATACCAAGTATGCCTTACACAATAGTCCGCCAGTATCCATAGGACCATCGCCCATATCTTGATGGCACCATTCCATGAGTGTTTGTAAGACCGTTTCATACTCATCTATCGCACCATATTGCGATTGTCCATACCATCAACTCACAGATGTCAGTAGCACTACCCCACCTGTGCCTAAAGCACTATTTCACATGCCTGTATTATCACTCCACACGGGTCTGATGCCCCACCCCACACGCGCCTATAGGTCAATAGTGTGCAGGTGACATCCTTTCCTGCCTGCCTCCAGCAACATTCCATGAATTCCGATAGAACATTTCCACAAGCGTCCAGAGCACATTGCATTCGTGTTTATTTCAGTAGCTGCCCATAGCACTGTTTGCTGAAGATATGCCTCCACTCGAGTGTCTATAGCCTTTAAGCAACACCTCTGCATGAAGGCCTATGGCACGTGTCCAGTGTGCCAGTCCATTCGACTATGCCATCTTCCAAAAGCGCTGAGAGCATCCTTCCACGGGTTATCCATAGGAATATCCCACGACGGTCTTCATAACAGTCCCACAAATGCTTACAGCATTTACAGCACGGTTTCATTAGCCTGCGCCACCCCGCTCGAGCATGTCTACAGTGCAATTCTGTTATTGTAGGAAGAATCACCCCAGATGTGCCCGAAAGCTCCGCTGCGCGATGGTTCCAGGACCCTTACACAATTCTCTAACAACCCCACAAGCCTTTAAGGCGCCACTCGACTTTGTGTCCATGAAACAATCCCACAAACGTCTTTACTAAGAGTGTCATACCGCTGTTGCACAAATGTATGTAATACCTGCGCGTTGGAGGGGCCTGCAATTACAGGCTCTCCAGATGTTTTGGGCTACGACTCTTAGCAGTCATCGCCAGCATAGCCAATGGTGAGGGATCCTGGGAGCTGTAGTCCAAAACATCTGGGGAGCCACAAGTTGCAGCCCTCTGGAAAATCATTGCACAGCTATCTATGGTATGTTGTCTCAGGAGTATAGCTCAGGGGCAAAGTGCTCGCCTTGGAAGCAAGACGACACGGAGCACCACAACTTCGATCCCCGGGTCCACGCTTAGCAACCTCTGGGTATTAAGCGCGTTATAAATAACCTATCGTTTCACATCATAACTCCATGGGCCAAGAGGATACCTCAGGGGCAACGCATTTGTCTTGGAAGCAAAACAGCGCAGAATTGAACTCCGCGTCATAAATGATTAATGAATGGGTTTCTATGTAATCATTCAGTCACTTTCTGCACCACATTTCATAAATCCATACAGTACCATTCCATGAGTGCTTATAGGACTGTCCCTCGGGTTTCTTTTTAGCACCAATGCATCCATACTTAACCGACGTAGCATCTATGTGTATAATTTGTACTTAATTTAATATAAGCAGAACGCTACAGTGTGCACGAGGGACTACCTGGGCCTCCTAGTAGAGTGTTGACAACCTGAGCTATTTTAAGGACGTGACAGAGTATGGCTATGTGATGAAACATTGCGCAATAAGGTTAACACTTTAGTGTAACACAGGGTTCCCACGGTGCTATTTTATTATTTTGTTGGATGCTCAGTGCAAACTGTTCTGCACTGATTGTATGTGGCTGTCTGAAGCTCTTTGGCATACTGCTGTAGTGATGTCCCACCTTCTAAATGCATTTTAAGTATAAATATACATGGAAGTCTTCAGCATATATGTAATGCAGATTTACATGCAGGAAGTCATCGGTTATTGCTATAAAGATCCACATAACAGAGCAACAGAACAACACGTCAAGCCAAAGCTACAATGAAATATCTGCCAGAAAGAATATTGACCAAAAGGCATAGATATGATATATTGTTTTATTTATATCGCGCTGGTGCACAAGTGTTTCAGAGCGTGACCAGGCAAAGGGAGGGGAACAGGGGAGAACAAAATATCTTACTAGGCCCAGTGACATTAAGAGCGCACAAGTGCATGGGAAAGGGAAAAGGCCAAAGTGCATGGAAGGGGGGAGAAGTGGAAAGTACGGAACAGAGGAGAGAAAACAGAATAAATAATAATAACTACAATAACTACAATAAGTACAATAAATAAATAAATAAATAAGTAAATAAATAAATGCGATAAACAGTAGTAGTGCAGCCAGCAAGTGGCAAAGTGCTAGGTTAGTCAGATAGGGTGTATCTGATAAGTGCAGAAGAAAAGTGGGTGGGGCACTGTATGGGTACAAATACAGACCCCAGTGCAAGAGGTGGCCCGGAGGCAGTGCAGGAGGGTGGCAGGGTGATCAGTTACCTGGGCCCGAAGGACAGAGGGTGGCCAGGTGCACAGTGCCGAGAAAGAAAGCAGATCAGCTTGGGAGAAGAGGGGCAAAGGCAGAAGCGAAGAGGAAGGTCTTGAGCTGCTTCCGGAACCGGAGATGGTTCTCCTCAAGTTTCAAGATGGCAGGGAGGCTATTCCAGAGGGAGGCTTCAGCTGAAGACAGAGCTCTATCCCCAGCTCGTTTCTTTGAAAAACGACGGACTGTGACGGAGTTAGAGGTAGAGGAGCGAAGGGCTCGAGAGGGGAGGTATTTACAGAGGGATAGTTGAAGGTATGTTGGACTCAGGCCCCAGAAAGTCTTGTGGACAATGCAAAGGGTTTTACATTTAACCCTTGCATCAACTGGGAGCCAATGGAGGGATTTCAGAGCTGGAGAGATACGATCCCAGGGCTTGAGGCCAAGGAAAAGTCTTGCAGTCCTGTTCTGAATTAGTTGTAAAGGGCGGAGAGTGGAGGCAGGTAGATTTAGAAAGAGGCTGTTGCAGTAGTCCAACCTAGAGCGAACCAGAGTTAGGGAATCAGTGACCTTCTGAGGGAATGAGTGGAAAGGCAGAGTACCTCTAAGGAGATGCAGTAAGAAGTTTGACTTTCTAGAGAAGTCAGAGATGTGAGCGGAGAATGAAAGTGTGGAGTCAAAGATGACCCAGAGGTTCTTAGCCTCGGAGGTAGGGGCAGGAGGAGGGCCAGGGGAGGCAGGCCAGAGAGTGAGGGGAAAGGATGGTGCAGGTGTACCAATGAGGAGGATCTCAGTCTTGTTGGCATTTAGACAAAGGTTGTTGGCAACACACCAATTTTGAATGGTGATTAGGCAATCAGGGATGAGTGAAGAAGAGGAGGGGGCTGAACGAAGCCTGAAAATGAGTTGGGTGTCATCAGCATAGCACTGGACATTTGAGCAGAATATGGAAATGCAATTGGCGAGAGTTGCCAGGTATTGGTTGAAAAGCCAGGGTCGAGAGGTTAGTCCCCTGAGGAACACCAGAGTTAGAGAGGGAGATAGAAGATAGGAAGGACCCAAGTTGTACCTGGGACGGTCGATCAGAGAGGAAAGAGGTCAGCCAGGCCAGAGCCTGATCGGTGATACCCAGGTTGTCACAGAGATGATTGAGCAGGGTGGTATGGTTCACTCTGTCGAAAGCAGAGGAGAGATCAAGTAGGATGAGAACAGAGGGAATGTTACAGTCAAGGTTAGAGAGCAGGTCTTCACAGATGTTCAGGAGAGCAGTTTCCATGCTTCTGTCAGCTCTGAAGCCAGATTGGTGGTCATGGAGAGAGCCAACAGAATCGGAATGAAGGTTAATCTGAGAGATGGCCCGCTTTTCCAAGAGCTTACCCAAAAAGGGAGTAATGGAAATTGGGCGATAGTTAGCCTGGACAAGAATGATCAGCTGTGGGTTTCTTGAGGAGAGGATGCACCAGGGAGTGCTTCAGAGGGGAAGGGAAAGATCCAGAGGCAAAGGAGAGGTTGCAGAAATCAGCAAGGGCTGGAGTGAGGGTATTGATGTGGTCCTTAATGGTTTTAGTGGAACAGGGGTGGACTTATTTTGATGAGGCTTTCATAGATTGGACTTGTCTAGTGACCTCATCAGGGGAGAAAAGAGGAAAGGAGGAGAAAGGGGGCGGGGCTAGTTGAAAGAGGGCCATCAAGCAAAGAATGTGAGGGGAGAGGAGGAGGAGCGGAGGAGAGCGTGGACAGGATATCCTGGGTTTTAGAGATAAAGTGAGAGGCAAGGGCATTGCAAAGAGCATGGGAGGCGAGAGGAGGGGTGGAGACTGCAGCAGGGTTGGCCAGCTCCTTACGGATTTTAAAGAGTTCGGCCGAGTGGTTTGATGCCACAGAGATGCAGGATTGAATGTTGACTCTCTTCTTGGTGCAGACAAAGAGTCAGTATTGCCTTTGAAGCAGGCGGCAGGCCATTTTGTCAGAGGATGAGCAAGAAGCCCTCCATTTCCTCTCAGCCACCCTACACTTACGTTTAAGTGTAGTTAGGTTAGAGTCAAAACAAGAATTGCACTTAGCTTTGGACTTCAAACGGATCCTCATGACAGGGGCAAGAGCATCAAGAGTAGCAGAAATAGAGGAGTAGAGCAGAGACAGGGCTGTGTCAGGGTGTGAGTCAGCCAGGGGTGGAGGAGGGGGGGAGAAGGAGGTAGCGAAAGCCTCGACTGACATACGCTTCATGGGCCGGATGTCCGAGAAGGTGGGTGGCAATCTTGGGGTAGGCTTGGCTTGAGGGGATGAGATGGAAAGATGAGAGGAGGCAGTGATCATTCCAGGAGAGAGGAGTGGTGAGTGGAGTAGAGAGGGGGAGGCCAGAGGAGATCAAGACATCAAGTGTGTTCAGCAGAGTGAGTCAGGCCAGAGAGGAGGATAGAGAGGGAGAGTGAATCTCAGAGGCTGCAAAAGCGCACAGATAAGGAACAGGGAGAATCAAGATGGATGTTGAGGTCACCAAAGAGGAGGAGTTGAGTGGTTCAGGCCGGGAGGGAGGAGGAAAGGTCAGCCCACTCAGAGAGAAAGGAGGTGATTTGACCAGGGGCCGGTAGAGAGTAGCAACAGTAAGAGAGTGGCTAGGAGAGAGACAGAACCTGCAGACAAGGCATTCGAAAGAGAAGTAAGTCTGAGTGTGGATGATAGAGGCAGTAATCCACTCAGGGAAGATCAGGGCAACCCCCCCTTTGGGCAGGGTGGATCTAGGGGCAGAGAAGATCTTGCAGCCGTCAGGGAGGAGAGTGTCAAAGCTTGTGACAGAGCTGGCCGTGAAACATGTCTCTGTAAGTCCGAGGACATCAAGGTCAAGTTCTTCTACGAGGTGGCAGATGTCAGAGGAGTGTTTGACAGCCGAGCGAGAGTTGAGAGTGGCAAGATGAAGAAGGTTGCCAGCCTTAAAGAACTTCCGGGGAGGGATACAAATCAGAGGTTCACCCTGCGGAGGTGTGGAGGCAGCTTGAGATGGGGCAGAGGAGGAAGGAAAAGAGGGCAAGATAACAAAGGGGGAAGAGTAAGGAACAGCTGGAGATGAGAGGAGGTTGATGAGGTGAGGGAACCACCTATCAAAGAGGAGGAGATTGGCCTGATGGCCTTGCACCATGACAGTGACATTTAGGTAGACATTAATGACGACTCTGGAGGAGTCAAAGAAATCCATTAATGGGAGAGGAGGAGACAGGACAGAGCACAGAGATCATATGAGGGGTCCAGAGATCTGCTGAAAGGAATGACAAAGAGGAAGTCAGTAAGGGTTTGTCTGGCAGAGGCGCTGGAATAGGTGTCAGCGATGGAGAGACCTGGGATGGAGGCCAATATATCCTTTTTAAATTTCTTCTTACCAGACTTAGTGAGAAGGGAAGGATCGTTGATAGAGAAGCAGTTTGAGTAGATAGAAGAAACAGATAGCGCCATGGGCAGGTAGAGTGAGGAGGCAGTGGTAGAAATATGCAAATACAGCGGTATTGAGTAGTCACTGAGCTAGCAGATTACAATTGAGGGGAAAAGCAAAAAACACACCCTGATAAACACACCCAAATTTGACTTTCAGAACACACCCGAAAAACATGCCCAAATTTGACTTTCTAAAACACACCCAGATTTGACTGTCTAAAAACACCCAAATTTGACTTTCTGAAACACACCCAAATTTGACTTTCAAAACAAACACAGATTTGGCTTTCTAAAAACACCCCCACATTTGACTTTAAAAACACACCCGAATAAACACGGCCAAATTTGACTTTCCAAAACACACTCAGAATTGACTTTCTAAAACACATCCAAATTTGACTTTCTAAAACACACCTAAATTTGACTGTCTAAAAACACACCCACATTTGACTTTCAAAATACACCTGAATAAACACACCCAAATTTGATTTTCTGAAACACACCCAAATTTGACTTTCAAAACAAACCCAGATTTGACTTTCTAAAAACACACCCAAATAAACATGCCCCAATTTGACTTTCTAAAAACACACCCAAATTTGACTTTCAAAACACACCCGAATAAACATGGCCAAATTTGACTTTCTAAAACACACCCAAATTAGACTTTCTAAAACACACCCAAATTTGACTTTCAAAACACACTCAGATTTGACTTTCTAAAACACATCCAAATTTGACTTTCTAAAACACACCTAAATTTGACTGTCTAAAAACACACCCACATTTGACTTTCAAAACACACCTGAATAAACACACCCAAATTTGACTTTCTGATACACACCCAAATTTGACTTTCAAAACACACCCAGATTTGACTTTCTAAAACACATCTAAATTTGACTTTCTAAAAACACACCCAAATTTGACTTTCTAAAACACACCCAAATTTGACTTTCTGATATACACCCAAATTTGACTTTCAAAACACACCCAGATTTGTCTTTCTAAAACACACCCAAATTTGACTTTCTAAAACACACCCAAACTTGAGTATCAAAGGCAAATGCTAATGCACTGTAGGTATATGAAATGAGGTATGAGTTAGGGGTGAGTGCTGAAATGAGAGCATTAGAGAGCATACCAGGGAAACCAGTTTGAAAAGGCAGTAGGGAAAGTGAAGGACAATGAAGGGAAAAGAAAGGGTAACAGAAGCAGGGAAGCTAAAATCATGGAGAGGGAAGTAAGAGAGTCATGGTAGTCCAGTTCCAATTTGCTGAGTGAGCTGGCAGCCCCAGGGAGGGTCAAGTTGCGGTAGTAGAATCATGTAGCATCCTGGTAGCAGACAGGGAAGCAGACAGGGGCCTTGGAAGTGAGCCTTTGGTGAGGGGGCTGGCTAAAGCCTGCCGGTCCCCAGCTGGTAGGGATAACTCAATTGCCTGCCAATGGCACACCAGGACAGAGGGATGCAACACACTACCCCTGCCTCAGGCGAAGCAGGCACTGGAGCAGCCTTCTTGGAGGCACCACACCGTGAAGTAATTAGGCGGGCAAGAGAAAGCTACTAACTCAAAACACACAAGTAGCAAGCTGCTCGTAGGTAGTACAGAATTGAGGCTAAGCGCGACGGCATTACGCAGCAAATGCAGGTATTAGCAAACAAAAATGAAGCGATCCCAAAAAAAGTTTAAAATTTCGCTCCAAATTGCACGATTAGTCCCCAGGAGGTGTCGTGGTAGTGTGCAATGCAACTACCTCCAGTCAGAGCCTGCTGCTGCAGCTGCTCGGCAAGAGTGAGCCAGAAGTGCAGAAGACAGCTGTTGAAATTGCCAACCTTGCGCTCCGTAGTGAAGAAAAAGATAAATCTGCAGACATTTGCAGAACATTTGCAGAAAAAGATCTGCAACAAACACCAAGAAATCCAACCAATAAGGATTACCAAACCTCCAACAGATCAAGCGGTGTCTCTGTGCACAATGACTTTCCAAATCTACAATCAAATATCTGCCAGAAAGAATATTGACCAAAAAGTATAGGTCTGCAACACACCCCAACAAAGGTAACCAAGAAGTTTTACCAAACCTCCAGCAGCTCAAGCAGTGCCCCAGTGCACACAGGCTTGCCAAAGCTACAATCAAATCTCTGCCAGAAAGAATATTGACCAAAAGGCATAGGTCTGCAACACACACCAACAAAGCTAACCAAGAAGGCTAGGCAAACCTCCAACAGCTCAAGCGGTGTCCCAGTGCACACAGGCTTGCCAAAGCTACAATCAACTCTCTCCCAGAAAGAATATCGACCAAAAAGCATAGGTCTGCAACACACCCCAACAAAATTAACCAAGAAGGTTTACCAAACCTCCAACAGCTCAAGCAGTGACCCAGTGCACACAGACTTGCCAGAGCTACAATCAAATCTCTGCCAGAAAGAATATTGACCAAAAGGCATAGGTCTGCAACACACACCAACAAAGCTAACCAAGAAGGCTAGGCAAACCTCCAACAGCTCAAGCGGTGTCCCAGTGCACACAGGCTTGCCAAAGCTACAATCAACTCTCTCCCAGAAAGAATATCGACCAAAAAGCATAGGTCTGCAACACACCCCAACAAAATTAACCAAGAAGGTTTACCAAACCTCTAACAGCTCAAGTAGTGACCCAGTGCACACAGACTTGCCAGAGCTACAATCAAATCTCTGCCAGAAAGAATATTGACCAAAAAGTATAGGTCTGCAACACACCCCAACAAAGGTAACCAAGAAGGTTTACCAAACCTCCAGCAGCTCAAGCAGTGCCCCAGTGCACACAGGCTCGCCAAAGCTAAAATCAAATCTCTGCCAGAAAGAATATTGACCAAAAGGCATAGGTCTGCAACACACACCAACAAAGCTAACCAAGAAGGCTAGGCAAACCTCCAACAGCTCAAGCGGTTGCCCAGTGCACACAGGCTTGCCGACGCTACAATCAAATCTCTCCCAGAAAGAATATTGACCAAAAGGCATAGGTCAGCAACACATTACACACACCAACAAAGCCAACCAAGAAGGTTTACCAAACCTGCAACTGTTCAAGCAGTGCCCCAGTGAACAAGGGCTTGCCAAAGCTACCATCATATCTCTGCCAGAAAGAATACTGTCCAAAAACCATAGGTCTGCAAGACACAAAACAAAGCTTATTAAGAAGGTTTACCAAATCTGCAACAGCTCAAGTGGCGTCCCAGTGCACAAGGGCTTGCCAAAGCTACAATCAATTCTCTGCCAGAAAGAATATTGACAAAAGCATAGGTCTGCAACACACACCAACAAAGCCAACCAAGAAGATTTACCAAACCCGCAACAGCTCAAGCGGCATCCCAGTGCACACAGGCTTGCCAAAGCTACAATCAAATCTCTGCCAGAAAGAATATTGACCAAAAGGCATAGGTCTACAGCACACACCAACAAAGCCAACCAAGAAGGTTTAGATTACCAATAAGTAAGGCATTAAACACAAGTAGTGGTGCAACACCATTGAGATGACTGGGCTTCAGCATTCCCCTCCCCTGTGGGCTGTGTTGAATTTACCTGGCTGACCCACAGAGCAGTTGTCGGAGAGAGAAGGACAGAGATGTAAAATGGCACCTGGGTTTCGCTGTTAACAAGAGCCCAGCAATTACTAACATAAAGCATTTCACTGTTAGTACCTGCATTCAAATGCCAAATTTTTTAGGCATTTGAAATTGTGATGTGGGTTTAGTACTTGCATCCCAGGGGAGTGATTGGAAGGGTAGAGAGGGAACAGGAGACTGCTCCTTCTCACAGCAGTCCATAAGTGGGTGCTTTCAGACTTAATGGAGAGAGAATTAACTGCTTGTAACATTGAAGCTGCACTAGAATAGTCTCATTAAAATGCTTAAAGAAGTTAGATGACCCAACAAAATAAGTTTGCCCTTCCGCCACCACCCGTGAAGTTAGCACCTCTCCCAACATTTGATGGGTTAGCCCCCCCTGAAATGTAGATTTTGTTGCGCCCCTGAACACAAGCACACACACTATTCTCCACATCCACACATGCACACCCAGCCATCCATATATTTAAGTGTGCACTCTTTCACCATACAGACACACCCAGGCAGCCAAAGAGGGTAATGGTCTGCACAACTTATTTAGAGCGAGTAAAATTAGGAGTGGTAAGGATACTTGATGTGGTTCAATAGGTGCAGAGGAGAATAATGCGACCCTGGCACAGAAAGTCAGCAAATATATCATCACAAAACTAGAAAGTGTCACTGGTTAGTGGACACTCCCGTCCCCTGCACACCTTGTGTACTGATAATATAATCAGTCAGTAGTTAAATAGAGGTACCGTTGTTTGGATTAAATCATTGATAACAATGTGTACCATATCTCACTTAACATTCATATTAAATGAAAATTTAATTATAATTATCTTAAGGTGAGGATTCATCTTGGAGTGGGATTAGTTCAAAACGTAGATCCGTGAGCCAATGTGGGTATCTTCTTAAAGTTCAGATGCTGCAAGAATAAATAGTCTCAATGTCTATCCATGTTGACTGATGACAAATTCTGGTTGCAAAGTGACTCGGGACTTAAAGTAGAAAGGGGCCTACCCCGAGTTTGTAGTATCAGAAAAGGTCTCAAGTTGTCATTCTGATTCTGAAGCAGGTTATCAGGGTAACGGGAGCAATTCCTTTTCTAATAAAGGAAGAGACGTATTAGTATAGTATCTTTTTGTGAGTCTGTAAGTCCCTCTAGTAATAAGGTATCACAGTTCTTACCTATTCTGACGACAGTAGGTAGTTCAGAGATGTCCGTTCTGGAAATGGTCAGACCGTCATGTGCAGCCGGATGGTCCTTTAAGGATGGCGTTCAGTGCGTCAGAAGGAACGCACCGGTGTCATTTGTTGACATGAGGTAAGGCTGTCTAACGAGATGCCTGATTGGTTACTCTTGTCCATGGCGGAGTGGGACTAATGTAATTGTTCACCGCAATTTATAGTGAAGATTCCTTGAGATCTTGTCTGCAGTGCGAGATATACTATCTAATCCTTGAAGGACAATAATGAATACATTTGTAAAATATATGCAATCATTGGATGACAATTTATACATTTGTAAAATATACACAAGGAATTATGTGTGCCAAGTTATAATCTATACACGTTGCATGTCTAATCAACAACCATTTTTGGATATTCAAATATTGGTTATATCTTGTGATCAACACTATCATAATCGGGTCACATCTGGTCTAAGAGATTGTATAGAGTATTGAGCATAGCTTATACAATTGAAAAGGTTTGCTGTCAGTGACCGTGCAAAGTATTTTAAATGACAATTCAAATGACAGCGTATGTATAATGCAAGCCTACTTCATGAACAATGGGCCTCATTATGACCTTGCCGGTCTGAGAACAAGGGTGCCGGCACCAGTATTTACAGTGCCGGTGCTTCCATGTCCCCACTTCCATAGAGTCATGTGGGAATGGGGACATACATTTTACCGGTGCCTAACTTTCAGGGCCGCTGGGATTGTAATCTCCCCTGGTGGCACCGGGAAGTCAGGCACTGGTAAATATTCACGGGTCCAGCAGCAGCCCGCCGGTAGCACCGGCAGGGTTACTGCAGGACTCGTAATGAGGCCCAATGTAATGTAACGGTTCTGAAGGGGTTTTCAAATTCAGCAGATCTGCTGTCAGTGAATTTACAGAGTATTCAGAATTACTTTATCAATGACAAGACATGGCGAACCATACATTTAAGATTGCACCCCATACCCATAGAGGCACACCCAGGCAGCCACCTGTACATTCAAGTATGCACCCTTTCACCATACAGGCACACACACCAAAGCACCCACCCATACATTTAAATGTGCATCCTTTCACCATACACTCACACTGGTAGGCACCTATACATTTAAGTGTGCACGCTTTCACCATACAGGCACACCCAGGAAGCCACCCATACTTGTAAGTGTGCACCCTTCCACTGTAAAGTCACACACGCACACCCAGCCACCCATACATTTGTGTGCACCCTTTCACCACACACACACACACACACACACACACACACACACACACACACACACACACACACACACACACACACACACACACACACACACACACACACACACACACACACACACACACACACACACACACACACACACACACACACACACACACCACACACACACACATTTTTTTTCCCATTTTTGATTTGTGATTTTTTTTGTTTGTTTAGCATTTCCTTTTTACTCCAAGTGGGGCCACATCCCAGGACAGGTTGTGGTGGAGCCCCCAGCACTGCGGGCGCTGCAGGGGCTTCCGTTACACCACTGAATCTGTCATGTGGAACATTACCATGTAAAGTTTAGCACTACTGGAGCCTCAAAAACAGATATGCTATTTTGCATTGACTGTTGTATTAACCTACTGGTGCCAAATGTAATTTTACACTGATTAGTTGCTGCAAATGTTGATGGGCCTGTACAAGATTCCCCGGCACCAGTTTAATTTATGTGCCAGGCCCCTCATGCTATCCTACAGTCATTTATCAATGTCACACAATTTGCCTAGAACATAAACAAAATTCTGGGAAAAGAGTGATTGCTGTGTGGGGTGGAGGCCGTATCTAGATGGGGCCCTCCACCCTCAGCAATAACTCACACAGACACCTGGCACTGGCTCGGTTCTCCGGATGCACCGCCGCTCGGACGTCCCATGGGCCTCATTACATTATATTACGAGTCCGCCGACCTGGACTTAACATCACCGCTAAAACCATACCGGCTCCGTTTCCGCGACCGTGCAATCACGACCCACGGACCCGGAAACACCACCACCACAAACCTCAGCCGCGTAGATAAGGGATCCGTAAATAGCGACGGCGGTAAAACCACCCACTTACCGCCAACACGAAACACCATGGCCATCACGATTACCACCGACATGGAAACACCGCCAAAAAAATGGAGGAAAAACCGTGGCCACGGAGGCGGTAACGGCGCCGCCGCAAACATGATGTTAAACAGTACCCGGTGAGGCAAATCAGGCCACAGGTGCCCCAAATGAGGCTAGCCGGACCCAGCTCACTGGGAGGCTACAAAAGGGACACACCCAGGCCAACTCCAAACACAACAATGCAGGCAGCATCAGCAGCAGCATTGGGACTGGGACTTTTGAACCTACAGGCAGCAGTGCACATAGTGGCAGCAATCTTGCAGAGGAGGATGAGGCGGAGGAGGCGCAGGCGTCAGTTAGCAAACCCTGCACCCATGCCAAACCCAAATGCGCAGCCAGCACGGCCCCGCAGGCAGCCTGCAATACCCCGCATCAGGGCCTCACCGTGGAACTTGACCCCAGGACAGATCCACACATTATACCGGCTGGACCGGCCAACAATCATGTACATCACCGCTATGATTGAGGACGACATTAGTAGCCACATTGCCATTTCGACTGCAATTCCCCCCCTCCTGAAGGTGGTGTCAGTACTGCATTTCCTAGGCACTGGAACCTATCAGTACACAGTTGGTGAGCTGCATGGGCTCTCACAACCCTGTTTCTCTAAAATATTGGGACAGGTACTGGACGCTCTGCTGCGCCATGTGTCCGAGCACATCACCCTACCCCGTACACTTGCAGAGATCATTGCAACCAAGTTGGCATTCCATGCCATTGCAGCCATGCCAAATTGCATAGGTGCATTAGACTGCACCCACATAGAGCTGACAGTACCACGTGCAATGGAGATGGTGTACCGCAACAGGAAACAGTACCACTCAGTGAATGTATAGATGGTGTGTGATGCCGGACTGCTGATTACACATTGCTGTGCACGTTTTCCGGGCTCAACACATGACTCAATGGTTCTGCAGAATTCAACATTGCCACGCTACATGGAACGCTACGTTGGACAAAGCACATGGCTTTTGGGTGAGTACTTCTGCCAATGCACATGTCCTATGGAAGTGTGTTGAATGTCTAGGCCAATGACCCGTGTAAGAGGGCTGCCACAACTGCGCATGCATCAACCCCTTGCACATGTAATGGACGGTCAGCATAACCCACACATCTAAAATATAGATATGACAGGTTGCCACTGTACAACACCTGCCTAAGGAGACACACGACCAATGCTACCAACAGGCCATGCAGGTGGATCCTCTCAATGCAGCCATCCACACCTAGGTCCACTTCCCCCCAATACACATGTTGTCTGCTCATGTGACATCCTGCAAAAGCATAATCATCACAGGCCATGGATTTAGTCCCCTATGTGTGCCTGGCATTGCACAGTGCATTAGTCACCAACCACTATCGCGTATACGGTCCACTTCATATGCACAACAAGTAATAGTGCCATGTCCAAATGACACCAGCTACAACAATCACCGCTGGATGGTAATCAGCTGCCCTTCAGACCATTGCAAGGCCCTTATGGATGAATGTATGATGACAACAGTATTGCATTGCATCAGATCGTGAGATGAACCACAAACACTGACATGTCCCACACATTTACTTCACATGTAGGTGATGCTGGATACGCACTCACGCCGTGGCTGATGACACCTGTGCGGAGGCCAAGGAACAGGCATGAGGAGGGGTACAACAGGGCACACATCCACACACGTGGCATGATAGAGAGGACGTTTGGCCTACTGAAGGCCAGGTTCCGCTGCTTGAGCAGATCTGGAGGATCACTGCTGTACAACCCAGTTAAGAAGGGTAAAATTGTGCTTGTGTGTGCCATGCTGCACAATCTGTGCTTGCGCAGGAACATTCCACTTCCCCCAGATGCAGAAGATGAAGATGGGAATGGCGATGGCGATGGGGAAGGGTATGGGGATGGGGATGGAGTGGCACCACAACCTCCCAGGGGTGCCCAAGATGGCCAACAAGCATGGGATGCACTCATTCACATTTACTTTTGAGAGACTGCACATTGATATCAAAGCATGGATATGACGATGCCAATGATTAAATGATGTTTTTCTGTGAATGAAATAACAGATGTCCACTCATTAATGCAGTATTGAAAGGTTTTGTATTATCATTTCAACAGGGTAGAAGGTGCATTGGGTCTAGGGAAGCTGTACACCCATGCCCACCCACCACCCAAACCACCCAAACGTTCCAACCCCCAAACAGGACCCTATCAACTAACCCCCTAATGACTAACCCCCACCACCCACGCCACTCAAACGTTCCCACCCATCCAAAAACCATGGTGTCCACAAATGCCATGTTCACTGGCATCCCCACATGCCACTATTTGCGGGGATGCTTGTGTGCAGGTGTGTCCTTGCTCGTGGATCCAGTCAAGCGACTGGAATGCCTCCGTGGGCTGCCAGTGGCAGAGCTGGATGGGGTGGTGCTGGCTGAGGTGACCCTTGGTGTGATGATGGGCAAGCATCCTTGAAAGGCCTGCTGGGCTACCAACATGGACTCAGCAATGCTTGACTGCATGCTGTTCCCTTCCCTGACATGGCGTGCCAGGGTGGGAATTGTGACTGCAAATCTGCCAATGGAGCTGGTGAGCCGACAGACCGACGTGGCATTGGTCTCCCGCTGCAGCCTGGCCTCCTCACGCTGCAGCCTGGCCTCCTCATGCTGCAGTTTGGCCTCCTCACGCTGGAGCCTGGCCTCCTCCAGCTGTCTTTCCACCAGCTGCGTCAGGGTGGCCTGCTGTTGTTCAATGTGCTGCAATCTTGCACATAGCTCGCCCATGGATGGTGTTGGGGAGCGCATGGGGCTGTGCATTTCTTGGGGGCTGAACTCTAGCCCATGGATGGGTGACACGCCATCCATGTTTTCTCCATCACCATGTTGCACTTGCTCGGCCTGCATGGCCGGACCACTCCCATCACTTGATGCTGCCTCCTCAGCTGTGCAGATGGGTTGTGATTCATCATCCGGGGCATGGGTGGCTGGCTGCATGTGGATAGTGTCTTCTGCTGGTGTGCCTTGTTCTGCCGGTGTTAATGATGTTGCCGGTGTGCCTGGTTCTGCTGGTGCCTGTGTGCCAGAGCAGCTTGCATCATCGTCCTGGACTTGAGTGCTGTGTTGTGCGACTGCAGGTGGCCGCTGCGTCGCATCTTGTCCATCGTCGCTGTCACTTGTCACAACTATGGGGACACAGAGGGCATGTGTTTAATTGTGTGGTTGTACGTTATGTGTCCATCACATTCATCAGACATCACAATCCATATCTAATTGCATTACGACACTTTTGACTATTTATGCACACAGGTGTGTGTCTGTGCTTCCTGTCAGGCATGCACGGTATGAATGTTGAGGGCTCGTACCTTGGGGATGTGTCACTCATCATTTGGCCAGTCAGTGGGTACATTGGGTCACTGCAGCCCTGTTGTGGGGGGCATTGGAAGTGGGTCCATTGGGTCACTGCAGCCCTGTTGGGGGGGCATTGAAAGTGGGTCCATTGGGTCACTCCCATTCACACATATGGCTTTGTACTCTGTGCACTTACCAGCATCTGCAGGTGGGCTCACTCCTGCCTCTGCCTCTCCTATGCCGTGGCTGCCTTCCAGGTGCATTACACTGCTGCAGCGCTCCTGAGGTCATCCCACCTCTTGTGGCACTCCTTCACTGAACATGTGGACACGCCAACCGCTGTGCACTTGCGTGCTGCCTCCGCCCACACCTCCTTGTGCCTTTGCTGAGTGGCACGCCGCTAATCTGCACTGAAAGCATTTCAGCATGCTCAACAATGTGCTCCACCAGTACTGTGAGCTCAGCCTCACTGAAGCGCTGCTTTCTCTGCCTGCGTGCTGGTATCCTGGATGACATGATGGTGTTGGATGGTTTGTCATTCTCAGGGAGGTGATCTGACCTGTGGTGTCTCAGGGTGGCAGTGGATTGTGCTTTATATAATGGCCGTCTCTCTGTTTCCGGTCTTTTTCCCGCAGTCATGGTATTTCCGCTTCTGGTGTTTCCGTGTCTGCGGTGACAGACACGGTTGTAGCACCATCTAATGTGCCGCTAGGTCCGCTCGCGTGGGTGTTTGCGTGACGGCGGTGACTCCGTTTCCGCCTCGGTGTGTTGCGCGCGACCCACATGCCGTAATCGGCCCATCTTTCTGCAACCTTGCGGAAGCGGAAGCGGAGTCACCGTCGACACGGAATCACCGCTTTCCAGCGCGGAGGACTCGTAATGAGGCCCCATATTTATTAACGTGTTAAATCACGAGGCTCTTAAAGAGACACACCACAATTACTAGAGTTTGTCTCTTTTGTCAGAGTGACACCCTTCTGAAGACTATTTGGGCATAATCGCTTGTGGAATTTTCTCTGTTCCCGCATACGTTTCTTCCACATGCTTCTTTTACGTTGTTGTGCCCCATCTCTTTGGTATTCCATCCTCCTTCTTTTCCTCTCCTTCCAAATTTGATTTACTTGCTTTTCACCTTCCCTCTTCATCCGTTGGATCCTATTTCTCCCATTTTATCTATGAACACCCTCTTTCTTCTCTCCACTCCAGCTTCTCCTTTTTTATTCATGTAAACATACTTTCTCTCAAGCCTGCATCCCTTCCTTCTCTTTCCACCACCTGTGGTGATGCAAGTACGACACCAGTGTTGGTGAGTGCCGCATCACAGCTGAAATATAGGCCACGGCCAGTACGCGATTCGTCCCTTCTGCAGCAAACCACTCCAGCTTCCTGCGAATGTTCTTCAGAGGTGCTCCTGCAGCGTCCCTGGGCCCACATAACAACTGGCGACAAGGGGCAGGGGTCCCCAGTTAGTAGCTGCCGCCCGGTTTCCTTGCTGGTCACCCCGCCGGACCCAATTTGCAGGAAGGCGCTGCATCCACGTGCCAGAGGAACGCACAGGCCAGCGCAGGCCCCCCCTGCCATATTGGCTAACGTGTAGCTGCAGATGCAGTGCACACACCCCCCAAGACGTCCAAGGGGACAACACCAAGCTCTCCCCTCACACTCAACGTGAGGCTGCTGGCCGTGACTCCCTGCAAGGAGAGTGCTTGTGCAGTCGGGCTTGATCAGGGAAGAGCAAGCGCCAGATACATCAGCACTGTAGGGAGAAGCTCTACGACACAGCACCACCTACTGGTAATCAAAGGAGTTTGCAGGCCACACACCGGTGGCACCTGATTGTTAGGCCTGGAGGTAGAGGAAACAAGCCACAGCACCACCTACTGGCTATCCATATAGTTCTCAGGCAACACACCGGGGGAACTGGGGCCCAATGGTGACAATGGGGCCCAAATGGACACTATGTGCGGAACATCTACAGATGTTTTTCCATGCAGCTTGCGTGCTGGACGACACATATAAGAAGACCATGCTCCTGTTCTATGCAGGAAACGAGGTGCATACACTTTTCAAGATGCTCCCACAGGGCAGTGGCTCCTATCATGATGCGGGCAGGGCCCTGAGCAACTACTTGACCCCGATGGTGAACATAGACTGCACATGCCGCAATCTACACATTCTCAGACGAGGAAGGGGATATGTGAGGGCAAATTATACAGAAGTGCAGCAAAGGCAGATTTTCAAGAAAACAGGGCTGCCCCTGATGAGAATACTGGAACTGGGGCAGACACAAGAGCTAGCCATGTCGAGAGCCAATCACATGGAGGATGTGATCAAAGGACTCAAGATAGAGTAGGCACTGGCGATCAGCTCGTCACCTGAGAGGTCCACGGGATATAAGAAGACCCCACGCCCAGCACAGGCCCCACAAAAAGGAAAGTACACAACCTATGTCCATGCACATTTTCCGGAGGGGCACTACCACATATGGATGGATGCCTGACATCGGGTCGCCAGTGCGGCCGCAGTGGAAATATAGGACACTTTACAAATGTCTGCAGAACCCCCTGGCCAATAGCAGCAGCCCAAGGTCTCCACCACTGCCATGGGGCAAAACAGCACAACTCGCTGCCCTATCACAGGACCACCCAGAACCTGACACAGCTTTGGTGACTGACTACTACCCAGACGCAGAATTCACATTGATAGATGAGAGCTACACTGAAGAAGTGTTCTTTATCTCAGCCAGTGGCATCGCCTGGGCAGGGGCTGAGTGGGCTACAGTCCCGGGCCTTTTGGATGTAGCCACGGATAGAAGCTCAGGGGCTACAACCAAAAGGCTAGCTATCGCCGAGTCCCGACAGTGCCGAAAATGAGCGTATCCCAGCTTCTTTTCCAGACCTAGCAACGCCCCCGATCTCAGCTCTAGCACAGGGAATGCAACAGAGGAGATGGCAGCCACGCTGTGAGGTGTCCATCCTATCCACACAGATACTGGTGCTGACTGACACCTGTGCACCAGTTAAAGTCATGCTTGTAGCACAGTACACCCTGCTATGTCCCATGCCAACACACACACCTCTGAGAATAAGAATATTCACCTACGGGGCAGGATGCCCATTCCGGGCAGGGGCATTCCAGGCGATGGTGACACACTGTCCTGAGCTGCACCACAGCAGAAATACTCTGCTTGGTGTACGTCTCATTCCAGGTACGGACGTGGAGAGGTTTTGTGGGGGAATACAACAACCTGTTCCAAGGGACAGGCTGCCTAAAAGGTGAAGAAGTGCAGCTACATGTGGATGAAACAATCCAACCCGTCATGCTGCGACACAGAGGTGTCCCCTCCATCTAAGGAAAAAAGTAGAGGAGGACCTGATAAGTATGGAACAGGAGAATATCATTGGACGAGTGCAGCGTCCCACACCTTGGGTGTCGCCAATTGTAGTCACACCAAAATCCAAACAAGTGGTGGAGATGAGGTTATACGTGGACATGTGGCTACCCATCAGAGCGATCAAGAGGGAACAGCACCCAACATCCACGCTCAATGACATATTAGCTGACCTGCAAGGGGCAGCAGTATTCTCAACCATGGATGTGAGAGCATGGTACCACTAGGTGCCACTTCATGGGGCATCGAAAGCCATCACCACCTTCTCCTCCCATATTGGACTGTTCCAGTACAAAAGGCTCAGCTTCAGTGTATCATCTGCTGTCAAAGTCTTCCAGCATACCATCAGGGGCCTGCTGGAAGGGTTAATGGGGGTCATAAACATCTGCAACAACATGCTTATCTACTCGAAGACTGAAATGGAATACCTTCACATACTAACTACAGTGTTTCTGTGACTAAGAGAGAAAGGCCTCATGCATAGGGAAAAGTGTCACTTTCTCCAGTACACATACAGTGCTTTGGGTTTGTGGTCCAAGGGGAGGGGATATTATCTGATCCACAGAAGGCAGCAGTCATACAGGACTTCTGGCCGCCAACAAACCCATCGGAAGTATGAAGCTATCTAGGAATGATGAATTTTTGCAGCAGGTTTACCCCCCGAACTTGGCGACGATTACGGTCCTCCCGCAGGGGCCTCGTGAAAAAGGAAACGGAGTGGGCATGGTTGATCGCGACCCAGGAAGCCTGCAAACAATCCAAAGCGGCACTCTCAGTGGAAACTAAAATGGCATTCTTTGCTCCGAAGAGGTCAGTGGAGACTTGGGTGGACACGAGCCCCGTAGGGCTGGAGACAGTACTGGTGCAGCCAGGAGGTGATGGCATGTACATGCCGGTGACATATGGAAGCAAAGTGCTGTTGCCAATGGAGAAACGCTACTCACAGATCAAGAGGGAAGGACTGGCAGTCTTGTTGGGATGCAAGCATTTTCACCTATACATATTTGGACACCTCGTTAAAGCTGTGACAGACCATACGCCATTATTGCCAATTTTGAATGGGTCAGCACTGTGGCCACTACTAAGATTGGAGTGCTGGATGCTGCAGCTAAAAGATTATTGGGTGACTCTCCAGTTGCGACTGGGGGTTAGCAACCTGGCCGATTACCCCTTGAGACACCTGATAGCCCAGGGACCCAATCCAGAAGTTGAAATGCAGGAAGTGGAAGCACTGATGCACATGGTGTTCCACATGGCAGTTCCAAAATCCATGTAGCTAGCGCAAATCGCAGAAGCGACCCACAGGCATAGCGGAATGCAGCAGGTGGTTGGTCAACTCGACGGCAGCCAGTGGAAGTTGTCTCCTGGTGATCAAGAGCAGTACACAGCTGACACCAAAGCCTTCATGATGGGCCTGCAGAGAATAAGAGCGGAGATGCCGGTAGGGACACCTGCTGCGAGGATCCAGGGTCGGGGTACCACCAGCATTAATACCAAGGGTACTAGGATAGCACACATGGGACACCAGGGGGCCATGAAAACCAAGGCGAGGCTGAGGGAGAAGGTCTGATTCCCAGATCTGGAGAAGCAAGGGGGGATTTGCTGTAAAGGTGCACATTGTGATAAGCAGCAAGTCTGCCAGCAGACCCCCACCGATGTAATCACCCACAAGGGACGAAGGCACTGTGGCAGGTGGTGAGTGTGGACTTAGGAACGATCCAACACGACAAGCACTTGGTCGTGCTGCTACAAGAGTTCTCTAGCTTTCTGGTGATGCAGTTCATATGGTCCATGGCGTCTGAGTGCATCATCCCACTACTACATGACATGTTTGCAAGGTACAGACTGCTAGACACAATATGTTCGAACAATGGGGCACCATTTCAAGGGTAACCATTTTGAGAATTTGTGAAGACGCATGACATGAGACACATCTGGATCACACCCTGTTGGCAGAGGGCAAATGGGGACATGGAACGTTTCATGAGAACCCTCAACAATGTTTTTTGTATTGCACTAGCTTAGGGTGCATGGCTCAAAGCTGCGCTGGTAACATTCCCGATGGCTTATCGGACAACCCCTCACTCGTCCGTAAGGGTGTCACCTGCAGAGGCACTCATGGGGCACAAAGTCTGCTGAACGCTCCCCTAAAACAGCTCCAGATGCGCTCCTGTGGTGGACATGGAAAGAATTTACAAAGCACAAAACGCGAACAATGACAGAGAAACAGTGAGAAGAAGATTGGTGATGTCAGATATTCAGGTAGGAGATACAGAAGCCATTAGGAACTATTACACCACACACAAGTTGGGTCTGCCATACGAGGTAGCTCCATGGACAGTGACTCAAAGAAAAGGATCCATGGTCACCGCCCATTGGGACATGGAGAGTGTCACAAGGAACTGGATCTGGTTGCAGCAGATTGGCCCCCAGGGAAGAGAAACACAGATCCTGTAAGATACTGACAACGAGCATGGGGACCAAGAGGACGACCTAATGAGATCATGCAGCCAAAGTCCAGACACACACGAGGCTAAAGAGATACAGGAGGGTCCAGCTGAAGAGCAACAATACCCTACAAGGACCGCAAGGAGATTACTGGCAAGGTTACAAGACTACGTGACAGAGTGAACCGGGAACTGCTTGGATCCCATACTAGGACATAGTTACTGTTGTTTTTCTTTTGTTTTGTAATGGTTAAGAAGACATGTGGTGAAACAAGTATGACACCAGTGTTGGTGCATGCTGCGTCACAGCTGAAATAAAGGGGACGGCTGGAACACGGCTCGTCACTTTCTCAGCAAACCACTCGCCATCCGAGTGTTCTTCCAATGTGCTACTGCAGTGCAACAGGGCCCACATAACACCACCCTCTCCAGCTCCTTCCTTTTTCTACCCCTTTAGCTGCTTGTCTAATCTCCAGATCTCTCCCTAGTCCGCAGCTTCTTTCTATTTCCACCTCTCCTTTCTGTGCTCTGTCCTCTTTCTCCCTCTTTGGTTCTTTGCTCCTTACTTATATATATATATATATATACTTATACTGCTCTTTTAGTTCATTCTCCACTCTCGCTATCGATTCCCCAGCAGCCTTCCTCCTCTTTCTGCTGCCTCTCTGTGACCACCTCTCCCTCACTTAAGGAGACAAAACTCTGGAGGGATGGAATCAGGGGGATGCCAAGCGGTGTCACTGAAATCTAATGGATCTTTACTAGATCATATACACATCCGAACAAACCTCAAGTTATTAGAGGGTGCAAGGTGCAATTAGGTATCCCAAATGTTAAGTACTGCAAGCCAACTGTATATATTGATCTCTGACTTGGACACACTGGGCTATCCATCAACTAACTACTCTTTATCTGTGCCAACATACTGGAGATCATGGCACACCATGAGACCTTGAACTGAGCTCCAAAAAACATTCTTTATTCTGTACATGTGTAACCTTCTCCCAATCCCCATACCACCCGCCCCGCCTTAGCTGGTGGATGTCGCTGCTCTGAGGGTTTGGATTGCATCATTGGGGCCTGCATTTGAACACGATATTTCAGGGATGTTTTTTAGTTTCCACTCAAGCCCTGCACACTGCGGACCTTTTTTTTTTACTGCCGAGTAAAAGCATTGAAAGGCGGTGGGCATTCATGTCACCCACCAGCAGCCACCGATACTCCTATACTTTAATAAAAAAGGGGAGAAGTTCCTATTACAAATGTCAGAGATTTAGAAAAATTGCACCGAAATAAAGCAAAGGCACAGGAGCCTTCTCCTCCACGCATGGCAGCAACTTGAAAGGTAATTTATCTTTATCATTAGCAGGATATAAAATAAACAAAAGGTTTCCAGGAGGTTTCCTTGGACGGACAAACACCTTGGGCCTCATTACGACCCTGGCGGAGGACCATGGTGCAATTTGCACCATGGTCCATGGCGCTAAGCTGCCAACTCCGCCAAGGTGGTTGGCGGACTTACCGCCCCATGCCGACCTTGGCGGGGCGGTAAGTCCCCAATCCCCATTTTACCCTTCCCCATTCCCATTCTTGCCCCATAGGGTATAATGGGAGTGGGGAAGGCGTTAATTACGCCACCGTAAATTACGGTGGCGTAATTAACAACAAGTCCCGTAGCGCCATGAATTTTTCCGCCTGCAAAAACCAGGCGTAAAAATCATCCATGGCGCTACGGGAACTCGTAGTCTGGCGGAGAGGTACGCCATGCACTACGCCGACGTAAAACCCTCTCCGCCAGGGTCCTAATGAGGGCCCTTGTTTTAAAGAGAGCGGTGATACTGACTCCTCAAATCGTTTTACACGGGCCTTCTGTAACCAGTTATGGAAAAGCGCACCTTACGCCGCACATGATTTCCGTTCTGATTGAAAAGATCTTTTTAGCAAAAGAACGATTTAGAAAGACAGCTCGATGACCACATGGAGCGGTCTTTCTAAATGGAACTGTCATGCCCCTGCCACATACAAGGGTGTGTAGGGGCTGACAGGCACGTCGGGACCTGTACGCGCAGGACAAGGAGAACAGGTAAGTGTATGGGTGCGCGTGTGTATGTATGTGTTTTGGTTTATGTGGGGGATGGGGAGTGGGAGGGCTGCGGCCGAAGTCCTGCGTGAGAGGGTGGGGAGGCTGCGAGGAACAACTGGGGGCTCGTGGGTGAAACCCCCCGAAAAAATGTAAAAAACGCATTTTAACCATCTCAAGAGAAAAATACCTTTACAATGCTGTTTTTACGATCAAAAGAAAATCGGGAATTGCAGTAATTTCTCTTGAGACCAGTGAGGTCTTTTCACATAGAACCCAGGATTTCATCACATGCTTCTTCTCACCACCCAATCAAGAACTTCCTTGATCCTTATCAATAACACAACTTTCCATTTTTAAAACCATATGGCTACGTGTCTCCTAATATACTCTCAATAGCCCCTTTCTAGTTCAACTAAATGCGGCAATGCAAAACATACCCACTTAATAAAAGGCATACACCTTCAATTCGAGTCCACCTAGTGCCTCAGTTAATCCTTTCTGGACGATGTCCCGAAAATACCCCCAAATTGTCCTAAAAAAGGTATTCAAATACTTTCATAGATGCCATTTTGTTCCAGTTGTGGAGCCCCAGAAATATTCCTTTGCGAACGAAATAGTTGTTATTTAAAATTGTCCAGTCTTACTCCACTCACTCCATGTGGCCTGATTGAGACTTTTACAAACCCAGCCCCTACTCTGGCTAAAAATGTGTTTCTCAGGCACGTAAAACAGCAGACAGGAGAGTTACGCTGCTTTTATTACCTAAGATTTGACTCCCATTTTGTTTGTAACAGGAGGAGTTTACTCCTAGACATGTAAGCATTTTGACATATGAAAGACAAAAAGTAAATGTACTGCCTTCCAAACTTTAAGGCACGAAATGTATCATCGCCCCTCCCAAACGGTAAGCGAAGCTCTGAATGCAGTCAGATCTCATCATAGCCATCACATATCAATCATGTCACAGGGCTCACAAGTATCACCATTTCACGTGCCTTTAGAGCAGCCTCCCATCAGTGACTGCAACAATCCAGGAGTGTTTACACCAACTGTTGAAACCACGATTGAGTGTTAATAGTGCAAATCCACAAGTGCAGGAGCACCACTGCATAACACACATCTTCTGCAATTCCATCCTTTAAAGGTGTATTATTAGCTTCTACCGTGAGTAATGTTTTAAAATTATTCACTCAAAAAAGTTCTCCTTTTTCTTAATTTCGAAACTGCATATAGATCCTCATATGTTTTAAAACAAAAAACTGCGTTACGGAGTGTGTGCTTTTAATGAGTTCCCAGAATTGGGCACTGATTGACCAGCCAAAACTTCCTGCTAACTGTACGTACTCTAGCTGTTGGAACCTCCATCAATTGTGCCAAGGTCCTGATCTTCAAGGCACTGCTCATTAAGAGGTGCACCAAGAAACGACTCACTGGACTCTACTTTAACTCACATCTACTGCACACATTTGTGAGTTATTTCCAAACATGAGGACCTGTGTTTCTTACAAGGATAGTGTGTTATCTTTACAGAAATATCAGTCACCAGGCAATTAAAGTCACGGAGCTGTCTGCCTCTAATGAGGTCTAACTCTCAACCTTTGAATCACCGGCCACCACCCATATCTAAGGACCTGACATATGTAAGGTGAGAACTGTGTGAAAAGTAGGATAAGCCATGGCATACAGAATAGCTATGGTTTCACCATGGAGCAACAGGTCACTTTGCAAATACTTATTATAAGTTGAAGGGGGTTGAAGGTGAGAAGGGCCGCATCACCGAGCCTAGCCGAGAAGTAACAAGTGTTCCATCTCATCAAACTTTCAGTTAAAGCCCTAAGCATTTCATCTTAAAAGTTCAATAGAAGATTCACAATGGTTTTAACAAAGTTAACTTAGAGGCAGCTTGAGATTTTTTTTAAATACTACTTTTGTTGAATAGCAGGCATTTGGGCTGATTATGAGTTTGGCGGTCCAGCAATAAGTTGCTGGTAGCAATGTGTACCGGCACCTTTCCGGACCAGCAAACTCAAAGTCTGTGGGTAGGGGCTGTGGTCTACCAGCAGGCCTGATATGCCAGTAGTTCAGGCCACTACTGGCAGACAATTGCTGCAATCACGTGCCAGTGATTGCAGCATCCCCATCCCATGGAGTCCTATAGGATATACCAGTAATACCGGCATATCGGGGGGGCAGAGACAGTATGGTAGTCCCACGCTATCCAGCAGGAATTACTGGCGGGGAAACAAAGGACTTGTAATGAGCCTAATTGCCTTTAGTGACAGAATAGAGACATTAATTAATTTGAGCTTCTGATGGTTTAACTCAGTTACTCATTGTACACGATCTTTATAAATAAACCTCAGAATATCCACCTTAATGGGATTGCGGCACCTGTATTTGATGTTGTATTCAGGATTATGCTGCGAAACACACATGGCCCAGTGATCACATAGAGCAATAGAAAATACATTTCCATTATGTGAAAGGGTTTCAGAAATGTTCTCAGGAAGAGGAACCATGTGCCCTCTGCTAGGTGGCAAGCATGTCACTGAGAATTTGCTTGGGAGGTGCCGAAGCACTGTTCCTTGGAGCACATGCAGATCATGCTGATTCGGTTAGCTTATGGAAGCTGGAAAACGGTCTCAGCAACATTGAAATGATTGTGATATTGACCTGATGCTTGGGGTAATGTGACCCTTATCTTGAAAAGGTATACACTCCCAATAGGTTGCTCAAGGGAATCATTTAATTTGCTATCTCGTGATGTCAAATGTCATCAGGATAAAGTTGATGCAAATCATCATTTTGTGACTTATCCGTCCCTGAATCAATATTGGTCAAGTGCACTCGATTGTCTCAGGCATCAGGTCCTGGCACTTACGTGAAGGTGGAAGTAGTGTCATATGCACACAGACCCCAGTGAATGCCAGACTTATGCCTGCTGCTGCTTGCATGGTTGCTGCAGGAACGGGGCACTTCCCAACTTGCACTTGAAGTGGAAAAGAACTCTTCGGGAAATGCAGAAAAAGCCTTGCTCTACAAGACACCCAGTCTGCCCCAGCTCCCCAACAACGCATGTAAGATAAACAGATGCTCTTCATCAACGATAAAATCTATCTAGAAATTATGACGACAGCTGTATCAACTCAACACCCAGATATTGCCATGGCATGCGACTCAGGTCTTCTCTTAATCCCTAATTACTATGAATTCCTACCAGTCAGTCTAAGACCACAAATTCATGAGAAATATATATTTCTTAAAGAAATCATCTCTCGTATCGGACATCTACAATGCTCGGGTTAATGGCATTGCTCTTCTTGTAGAGACCCCATCACCACGAAATTGATCAACATATCCTTATCAATCACCATTTTCACTCCTACACTCGAAAACACCACTGATCCTGACATCCTGTCTAAGTGCAGGCCCATATCTGGACTGAACCAAACAAATTGGTGTGGCATATGCACCTACTACTCCAATAAAGATGCTATTGTGTTACAATGTTGGGAAATTACATTATATGTTCATTGAAGGTTACTATAGTTTCACCAAAGAAATAAAGTAATATACACCAATATTGCAGTACCAGTGATACTTTGATCTGGCTGCCTTCTAAGACTTAGTATGCTCCAATGGTTTAGAAACATGTCACTTGTCTGACCTCTAACTCATGGCGCACTGATCACATCACACCTGGACCGAGGTCCCTTTACCAATTTCTGATCAAGGAGAGAATACACATTACATTTCTCTGTCTGGTACACAAGGGTCTGCGTTGCAGTACCCCCTCTTATGTCTCCAAAGACTCTTCCAGCCTAACCAGTTAGCCATAGTCTGAGATCACAGTACTACAATCGCCTCACTATTGACGGACAAGTTCCAATCTCTTTGGAGGTTTAATGTCACATGTCCATCGTGTCAACCGCTAACACCCTGTCATCTCATCTTAGCACAAAGCGGGTTTCTTGGCGTTCCATAGAGTTCTATAGACTTAATTCATCTGCATCGCCTTTGAACTCTCATTTCTTGAGACCTTGGCAAATGCACCGTTCCCAAGATGCCTAGGAGTATGTGAATTGTAGCACAGAGTGCCCTAGAAGTGGCTGGATTGCAGCATGACTCCCGCAAGAAGTGAATGAATATAATCATAGACGGTCTACTAGCGACTGAATTACAGCACAGAGTGAGCCACACAAGAATGAACAGCACCACAGAGTGCCTGCAAGGACCGAATGGCAACATAGAGTGCTGTAGAAGTGACTGAATGTCAACAAAGAGTGTCCACTAACAAATGAGGGGCAACACAGAGTGCCCCACAAGAGAGTGAATAGATAGCACCATAGAGTGCTTTACAAGTGACTGCAAAGGTGCATGAAGGGCCCTGCTGGTGACTGGATGGCAGCATAGAGTGCCCTGCAAGGTACTGAATGGCAGCATAAGGTAGCCTAGTATTGACTGAATGGCAGCATAGAGTGCCCCACAAGTAACTGTATGGCAGCACAGAGTGCTCTATTAGTAACTGTATGACAGCATGAAGTTCACTAGAAGTGATTGTATGGCATCCTAGCATGCTCTACAAGTGACTAGATGGCAGCATAGAGTGCCCCACAAGTAACTGTATGGCAGCACAGAGTGCTCTATTAGTAACTGTATGACAGCATGAAGTTCACTAGAAGTGATTGTATGGCATCCTAGCATGCTCTACAAGTGACTAGATGGCGGCATAGAGTGCCCCACAAGTAACTGTATGGCAGCACAGAGTGCTCTATTAATAACTGTATGACAGCATGAAGTTCCCTAGAAGTGATTGTATGGCAGCCTAGCATGCTCTACAAGTGACTAGATGGCAGCATAGAGTGCCCCACAAGTAACTGTATGGCAGCACAGAGTGCTCTATTAGTAACTGTATGAGAGCATGAAGTTCACTAGAAGTGATTGTATGGCAGCCTAGCATGCTCTACAAGTGACTGGATGGCAGAATAGAGTGCCCCACAAGTAACTGTATGGCAGCACAGAGTGCTCTATTAGTAACTGTATGAGAGCATGAAGTTCACTAGAAGTGATTGTATGGCAGCCTAGCATGCTCTACAAGTGACTAGATGGCAGAATAGAGTGCCCCTACAAGTGGTTGGATGGTAGCACAGGGTTCACCTGAAAGTGACTGAATGGCAGCATAGAGTGCTTTACAAGTAAACCTATGGGAGTGTAAAGGGCACTAGAGACCTCTATAAAATAAAATGTTTTATTCGTATTTAACACCAGTGACCTCATTAACCGATTTCAAAAGAAAGAATATACCTTTAAGTGGAAATAAGGGTTTTTGGCATTGGAACAAATGCGCTCTCTCCAATAGGGACTTTATGGACACGAGATTGGCCCAATCGGGCTTTTTCAAGGTTAAAGTTTGTAGAGTATCAGAAATGATTGCTTAAATATTGTACACGATTTATTGTGATGAAATAAAAGAATACATTGCAAGAACTGAGAGCCAGGGGAGAGAATAAAAGATAGAAACACATTAGAATAAGGAATTCCAAAATGAACATTCACAATATCTTACCTTAATATTAATAATCTGTTCTGGAGCACAGTGGAGCATAACAAAACACAACTTTCTGGCTCTAACCTTCTTGACTTGTCATGTGATAGCCCCAGTGAACAGTTTGCCTTTGAAGATACGTGATCCAGTACTTTAAATAATATCGTTTAATCCATTTTTGAAGGCATGATTCTGAGAACTAGCCTAAGAAAAATGATATATCAGATAACTCCTAAATTCTCACAAACAAATCGGAGAAGAGAGTCAAGAAATGGTACAAAAGTGCACACGGAAACTCACGTCTGATCCGCATGAAAAAGCGTACATAATTATATGAACTGTTTGTTACCAGACTGGCGTTCTTAAAAACTCCATAGTAACTGAAAATGAATAAAACATGCATAAGAATAGTATTCTGTATCATTATCTGTGTATAGAACTGTCCCATGATAGGTAAACCAGTAAAGGATTTGCAGAGAAGAGAGGCCATGTATTTCTCACCCACATTGTTTCAAAAGTGCAGTGTTGGTACTGTGCCATGTTCAGCAGCCTATTGTCCAGCTTGACCGCTTAGACAAATGCCTTCATCACTGAAAATATATACAAACATATTGCATGTCAGTATCTGTGTATGGATCAGAGCATTGACGAGGATAGCAGCATTAATAATCATGGGGAAGAAGTCCTACGTATTACTTACCAATGACGTCATGCACCTGAAGAAAGGTGCTGCGCCCTTTTCTGCAGCATTGGTTAACCGAGTCCATCATGTGGCATCTAGCCGCCATTAATGTACTGTTTATACTGTGATGCCATCACATATGAACATGAGACGTGTGCGTCAAAACTTAAATAAATGTTGCAATGTTAGGTGGAAGTGTATCATTACAGCAAAGACTAGGTACACAAGTTATAGTGCAGGCAATATGTACCGAACATCATGTTAGTATGTTGGTAATTACTTTGGAATTATCAATCTAATAAAAGTCAAGAAGTGAAATATTTCTTATTCTTAACACTATCCAACCTATAGTCTACCATGCTCATGTAAAAAATCCACACATTAAAAATACAATTATTTTCACAGCTTCACTGTTGATTTATGTTCCGTGGCATTGATATTATTTGATGCTCATGCAGGCTAGTTGAATTATTCTTAGATAAGAACTGTGGGACAAGATCAAAATTTGTCCAAGAAAAACATCCAACTCGTTATTGTTATTAAGTCCTTGTATCGTCGATCTCAATTAAAAAAATGTATTTAGCCTCCATTCTTCTCAGGTGGCATACCTCCTCTTAGAGACATTTGCACTTCAATGATTGCCAATAATCTAATGTGCTTCTTGTTATCCATTGGATGTTCAGTATTCTAATGCATTGCCAAGGATAGCCTCGGTCCTTTTTGCCTAGAAAGTAGAGGTGCTCTTGGAATCATATGCAAAATTCGCCAATGGTGCTCTGTTCTTGCAATATATTCCTTTATTTCATCACAAGAAATTGTATACAATATTTAAGCAATCATTTCTGATGTTCTACAAACTTTAGCCTTAAAAAAGCCAGATTAGGCCAAACTCGTGGCCATGGAGTCCTTATTGGAGAGAGCACAATTTCTCGTATTCCAAAAAACCTTACTTCATGAACATGCGCCAGGATTAGGTTATGTGCTGGGGCCACAGAAGCATAGCTGCTCAAATCCAACCTGCACTGATTATCATTTTACATTAGTATAAGGAGGCACAGTCCCAGATTACTTACAACCCTTTTACCTATTCTTATACCTTTAAGTGGGCATCTGAGAAAGAAGTGGCGCCTCAAAAACTAAATTCCTTTACTCAGTTCTTCTACTATTTTCAAATGTTCAATATCCAACCTTAATTCTGCAGTTCTTAATATTTGTTGTATATATTTTATTAATTTTTTGAAAAAGCTATTTTTACTAAAACTGATTGTTATGAAATTCAATTGAGGTATACAAATGTGTTTCCTTTCTCCTTTCACATATTCTGTCTTTACTAGACCATGGTTATGCTTCAATAAGTACAAAAACCCTGATGCTATTCTTTACTACACATACATTGAAACAACATTTAAATGCAAGACAACCAGTCACTGCACAACAATTCACTTTCATAGTTGCCCTTTTGATTCAAAGTGCAATGGGCTAATATAAATGTTTACATTCATATAGATCATAATGTGATTAAATATATACAAAGTACAAACACATTTTCTCGTGGTCATTATCATTATCATTTCATAACATTCATGCTTCCAAAACAGTACCAAATACCCAAAAGTGCAAAAGTGCTTCTGTCCCTTAAAACAATTTAAAGCCATTGCATTTGGGGTGTAAATATTCTAAAATTCCGAAATCATTAATTTCTTATGCTCAGGGTCTACGCCCAAGGTCTATGTCTCCAATCAAAGAGCTGGGAGCTGTGTTTGTCCCATCTATAGTCCCTCTTTTTCAGACGTTTCAGCCAGAATAGTCTGAACACCTTTGTCGGGGCAAAACTAGTTGGCCGACCCTGTGTTTATAAGTACACAGAGATTAGAAAATTGCAAAGAGAGGAACATCTCTTTGTCCTTCAAATATGATTCACATAGGTTGCTAGCAGGCTTTAAAAAGCAATCTATAAACGGGCACAAGGGTTAAAAAATTGACCAACATCCTGACACTATGGGTCTTCCGGGTGCCTACTCTTTATCTTTATGAATTTTAGGGATTGCGTAGAAAGTGGGTGTCCCACCCTGTGAATTATTTTTGGCGAATCCAATTCCGCTGCAATTCAAAGGATGTCATAGCTAATATTTCCTGCTTAATCCCTGCCGATGGTCATGATCTAAATTGATGTAATTCTGTTTGTTCTGGAAGATCCAGCACCATTCATTGGTACTGCTCCTGCTTGAATATCACAATCCCTCCCCCTTTGTCTGCCAGTTAAATTACCAGCTCTTCATTGGAACTCAATGACTTGATGGGCTGCTCTTTCATTATTTGACTAATTGTGTCTCATGTTATGTTTTCGCAACTGGAGACTCTGTATTTCAAATGACAACAATTCCCTGGGCGTCAGGCTTTCCATTGGGGTAAAAGTAGATTTCATCGTAATGCCAATGTCTTCCAATGCTTACCTGCACTTAAAAAAAGCATTTAATCTTATGGTGCGGAAAAAATGTCTAAATTCTGTTTCTGCTTGAAACCAATTGTTTGGACAAGTCGGCACAAACAAGTCCTTTGGTGCGAACAGCATATACATGTGATAGTTCCATGCCTGCAGGTTGAAAACCGGTTTCATTAATTGAGTATTCATTGTCTCACTGTACATCGCCAGTGTCAGAACCTCCTGAGTCCTGGGACAAGTATTGATCTTTATACCACAGTCCTCAGGTGAGCACTCTGGGGCCCGCCACCCTGGGGCCCTCCACCCTGGGGCACCCACCCTAAAAAAAGGTCCACGTTGTCCTCTCTGTACTCCATTTGTTTGATCCATGTAATCTAGATGGTCCTCCCCAAGGAACTCTGAGCTTGATGAGTCAGAGAATGTGACCCACCTACGTCTTTGTGGAGGTCCATCATGCATGGAAATTCTTTTATTCATGTTGCTATTTTCGAAGTAATGCTCGGCCAAGTACGGGAAGGCAATCTCTATTGTGAATACTTTGGTGTCTCAAGCCTGTTTTTTTATTTTCATATTGAGAGTAGTGGTCTTAAATGTATCAAATTGTGAAATAATCTCTCGGAATTTTGCTTGTGCCTCAGGGTTGACATTTGTTTCCATAACATTTCTCTCTGTATTTTCTTGGAGACCCTCTGTGCCGTCGTAATAGTAAGGACCATAAGGTCCCGACTGCACCTTGTAGCGATTTGACTGAACCCAGTTCTGTATTCCACATCATCGAGGAACAATACTGGCTCATTACTCATGATTAGCCCAGCTCGGATGATATTAGCTTTTAAGTACTCCCAGAGGAAGTGTCCATTCAGCTCCATCCGGAAGCCCTTTTTGTTTAACCTAAGTACATCTTCTACTGAGTAGACCATTGGTAAGGGTTGATCTGTCCCTGTGGGGTTAATCATGGATGGGCCTCGCATAATTTCTGTAATTTGTACATCTGTATAGCTGAGTGTGCTGGCTTTTTATTAAAAGCAGGACCTTTTACCCACCTGGAAATCATTAGTATATCGATTTGATAGAGCACAATGTGTGCCCTCCGCGGAGCTGCAGTTAGCCTAATGTGTGCTATTATACATTACACTATGGTACCAAATACTGAATTTTAGTACCTATTACAGGAGAACCTGTATTCTACAAGTCATGTTTCTGCAAACTGATAATCATTAGATGACTTTCTATTTGTAGCGGCATGCCTCTTATAATGCTCCAACGTTTTCTCTGCTTCTCAATAGATCCATTGTTCCAGCACAGGACTCATATGGATCACTACACGCACATTCCATGGATGATCATCTTTAATATATGTAATGTTTTTTAAAAAAAACAATTTATATAAACACACAAAAACAAATCACAGGCCAATGGCAGGTTCCACTCTGTCAATGTGACCTCTCCTAATACACAATATTCAACATGATTTGCAAACTTCTCACGTATCCCCTGAAACCTGAACTATACCTCAAAGGAATCTTTAGCATGCACACAACGTGATAATCTTCCGTACACTCTCATTTGACCACACCCTGTAATTCCCACTAGGTTTCACCCTTTTTAGTTAATTCTATTCCTCCACTGGTGCTGTACCCTAACAGCCAAATATGTTCATAGGGACTCTCCATCAAGGGGGGCATACATTGTCTGTGTCAGCAGGCAGTCACTGCTCTACCTCCTTCCCTCATCCCATTCTGCACCGCCCTATACCATGCCGCAGTCTCAGCCAGTGACCAATGCTTTAAATCCGCCCACCTGGCTTCAATTCTGGGCCGATCAGTTGACTTCCAGGCCATTGCAATTCTGTGCTTCATCAACACACAAATTAAATCTTTTATCCTAGAGAGATGTGTGGTGTGTTTCCTCCCCCTCAGGAACACCCCAAGCAAGCGGGCCTCCGGGGGCCAAGTGTGCATCTGTATCCCTTCGCGTACCTGTGGCAGGTCTGAGCACCCACTCCCCCAAATCGTGATCATCTGTGTGGGCTCAGGTATGCTCTATGCATGACATACAACAGTGTGACTTTAAATCTAGAATTCCTAGATACTCTTTTAGTATATAATAAAACTCTTTTCCATTCTTCATCTTTGAACGCTTTCCACAAATCTTCTTACCACCTCACACACACTGCCAGTGCTGATTCGCAAATCCCACCTAAAAATAGGTTGTACAGCATAGAAACCATGTGCCCCCCACTCTGACATGTCATACATAGTATCCAGCACCGGATTAGTGTCAATGCCCTCTCGGATGTCCGGCCATCTCACTGCTATTCTCCTAACAAGGCCGAGATACAGCAGGAACTGACCGGTATGTATGCCGAAGTCCCAGTTCATCCCGTTATCCTCCCAATGCCTTCTGAACTGGGTGACCATGTCCACCTGTTCCCCAAGCACTCCAACCAACAGGAAACACAGAAAGTAAGGATCCGGAGCTACCAGGATTCTCCAAGCTCTGCAGCACAATTTTCTGCCATGCGCCCGGAGCTGAGGTCGACGTGGGAGCTGAGTCCCCAGCAGCCACAACACTTCTTTCAAGAAATATTGTCCTATCATTGGTTGTAGGAGTAAATGATCCTGTGAGACCTCGTTCCCCCAGCCAGCTCACTACGAACTGCAGCTGCCCTGCCAAATAATATAACTCAAAATTAGGTATCCTGATCCCCCCACTGCCATAATCCCGCTGCAAGGTGCTCAATGTGATTCTGTTCCTCTTCCCACCCCACAGGAAGTCTCGAGCTAGTGAATCCAGTGACCGGAAAACCCTCCCAGGTATATTGTAAGGTAAATTGACAAAATGATATAAGAGGCGCAGAAGCACAACCATTTTTAATAGAGCAGCCCTACTGGGAATCTTGCCAATGCTGAAGTGTCTGAGCATCTCTAACAGCCAGTCCCACTGACTGCAATGAAGGAGGCCACTGTGAAATCTACCCACAGGGGATTCATTCTATCTATCACATGTTGCAATCTCCTTAAAATCCATGAGGCGCTCCCCTGGTACGTGACCAGGTTATGAACAAATGTGAGAAAGAGAGACCAGTATGCTCATCCACGCAGACCCTCGCGGCAGCAGGTGAGAGGAAGTAAGGCCCCCGACCCTCTGAGCCGGTATGTATATTTTTTCTGTGGCTTTAATATCTCCACAAACAGTGCGCTACGTGCCTCCTGCCCTCTCCCCTCCTGCTTCCTGATTCCACACCCAACCTGCCTCCCGGACCTCAGGAGCAGCCTGATTGGTGCTCGCGTAGCATGGCACAACAAGACCCCTCGACCCGACGGTTGTAGCGTGCCGCCATTATCCACGCAGACCCCTCACAGCATCAGGTGAAAGGAAGTAAGGCCCGACCCTCTGAGGCGGTATATATATATTTTCTGTGGCTTTAATATCTCCACAAACAGTGCGCTATGCACCTCCTGCCCTTTCCCCACCCGCTTCCTGATTTCTCCCCAACCCGCCTCCCGGACCTAAGGATCAGCCTGATTGGCCCCTGCCCACCTAATAGGCAACCCAACTAGGACAGCCCACTCCCCGGCAGCCCCTGCGGCTAAGGGCCCCGAGGCCAAGGGCAGCTCCTACATTGGCGGCTCCAGACAGTGTCTGCAGGTGTCGGCAGGGGGAGCCAGCGACCAGCTGTCAACCAGCACCGACCACCAACAAAAAAAAAGTAAGTGTGGCAATTACTCTACTCCAGAAAGCCCAGCCACTCTACACAATCCTACCTCTACACTGTGAATGCTTGTATATGCCACACTTACACAGAATCGTAAATGTTAGCATGCACCACACATAGATGTAATCAATTGCATATATACTTCTTAATCTAACAATTCGAGACAGTGCACTGAAAGTTTACTTAATTGTACCCCACCCCATAAGACTGTCGGGTAGTGCGCTCAAAGATTACTATAAAGTTTCATAGATGGATTCACGAACATTACCTTGGAGCGCCCATAGATAGAAATGCGATCGTTAGCATGCCCCACACCTAGGTGGAATTTGTGAATGCCAACAGGTTACACACTTAGATGGAATCATGACCATAACTTGCCACGAAACTAAGCTGAAGATGTTGTAAAAAAATCAATTACTTGATTAAATTCAACAATAAAATAATAAATAAATAAAACATTAAATAAAAAAAGAATCATGACCATTAGCTTGAGTCGCATCTAAATAGAACTGTGCATGTTAGCATGTCCCAGCACGTCCCACACTGTGATAGAAATGTGAATGTTAGCATGTGCCACGCATAGAGATGAAATCGTGAACATTAGCCTAAGTCGCACCTAGTTAAAATGGAATTGTTAGCATGTTCCACACCTAGATAGGATTGTGAATGGTAGCATGTCCCATACTTAGTTGGTACTGTGAATGGTAGCATGTTCCATGCTTAGTTGGTACTGTGAATGGTAGCATGTCCCACACTTAGTTGGAACTGTGAATGGTAGCATGTCTCACACTTATTTGGAACCGTGAATGGTAGCATGTCCCACACTTAGAGATGAAATTGTGAACATTAGCCTAAGTCGCATCTGCATATAATGGAATTGTCAGTATGTTCCACTCTTTGATAGGATTTTGATTGGTAGCATGTCCCACACTTAGATGAGATTGTGAGCATTAGCCAGAGTCGCATCTTGATATAAATATGAATGTTAGCACGTCCCAAGACTAGATAGAATTGTGAACAGTAGCATGTGCCTCACTCAAACGGAATTGTGAATGGTAACATGTCCCACACTTAGTTGGAATTGTGACTGTTAGCATGTGCCATACTTAGATGGAATTATAAATGATAGCATGTCCCACACTTAGATAGAACTGTGACTGTTAGCATGTTCCACACTTACATGGAATTGTGAATGGTCGCATGTGCCACACTTAGATAGAATTGTGACTGTTAGCATGTGCCACACTTAGATGTAATTGTAAATGATAGCATGGCCCCCTCCTGAGAGCCATTCTGAGGGCCCCCCACCCCGGCTCGAAAACATTTCACAGGTCACACCACTCTCTGGGCCGACCTAGACAACCATCATACATAAGTACTGGAATGCGGAGGAGTGGGACTAGGAGTAATGAAGATTACAGGTAACTAAGCCAGGAATTACCTCCATGTCCCTCTACCTCATCCCAGTACTTGTGTAAGAGGCAAATTGTCTCATACACAAGTACTGGGACGAGGAAAAGTAGGGCTAGGAATATTGAAGCAATACAGGCAAACAAAAGCACACAGACCATTCACCTTACACTCACACACTCACACAGCCACCCGTACATTTACATGTGCACCCTTTCACCATACACACACATAGGCAGCCACCATACATCATGCATTCTCACACGTTACACTATATACACACACGCACACTTACATGCACGCACATTTAAACAAAATACATTTTCTTACCTTTTTTAATCTGTTGGTCCAGGAAACGAGGCCTTCAGCTCTCTGTAGCAGGACACTTGTTCCTGTCATTGCAGAGGAGCCGGAGGCCTGCATGCCATGGGGTGGATTGGTGGGGGCTATGACGGCAAAAAGAAATAGTCTCTTTTTGAATTTACTCTGCCTTCATAAAGAAAAAAAGTCCGAATGGAAATAATTTCTTTATGATGCCATAGTGACTTTAAAAAGAAACTCTTTCTTTTTGAAGTCATAGGGCTCCCTCCACTCCATGACATGGAGGACTCCAGCCTGGAGGCTTCCATGTCATGGAGGGAGTCATCGAACTTCGAAAAAAAAAAGTTTATTTTCTGTTCGGAAATAATTTCTTCAAAAAGGCAGATTGACTTAAAAAAAAAAAAATTATTTTTGAAGTCCAAGTGGCCCCTCTCCCAGGACATGTGGCCGCTGGTCCCCCTGCACCATGGGGGATGCGGGGGGCCCTGCTATGCCAGTGCCTGGGACCTTTCTCATGTGGCTAGGGAAGGGCAGACGCTTCCTGATCCCAACCGTGGCGCTGGTGTTTTGCGGGAGAATCACATGGTGGGTACAGGTCAGGAAGAATGACAAACCACCTCCCTGTTTAACTTTCCCCACAACAACACACTTGTAATGGCTTATTGCCAAGTAGAGGAAATACGAAAGACAAATTCTGTTGGTTGGGATTACTAGTCCCATAATCCCTTCAATACTGGAGGAAGAGGACTCAAGAGCAATGTTGTAGGAGTAATCAAGCTGTTAAGCCTAATAACCCACACCTGAGGGAAGCAGAGAAGCTTAAAAGGCTACCTCAGGTGCAGGTTATGAGAAGGAGCTGTAGCTGGCGAGGTTGCATCACTAGCAGAAGCAGAAGCAGAGAACGGTGTTGGCAATCCAGGCAGAAGAAGGTGAAAAGAAGGGCCGCCGGGACATTAACCCAGCAGATTACAGCTGCCGGTCTTGAGAGGGGCCTGTTTCCCCTAAATCTGAAGTGAAGAGTTTTCGGCAGCGGAAGGCATAAAGAAAGACTGCTTTTGCACATGTAAATCTAATTGCATAGATTGCGCAGCAGGAAGCGTGCCGGTGGCCATGGCTGAGAAGTGGTATGCAGCCGAGGGTCCTGAGAGCGGGAGGAGCTCTGTGACTGTGGGGGTCGGGGGGTCAGAGACACCTTCACAGAAGAAGGGTGTGTGCCCAAGAGAAGCCTGGAGCAGTCCAAGTCCTGCGCAATACAAAAGGAGCGAGACAGAATCCGTTGTGTTTTACCGAGCGTTCAGAACCCTTCCACAAACAAAGGCAGGCAACTGTATCCAGTAGAATCACTCTTGTACGAGGGAAAGCTGTATTTAACTGACCGGAGATTGTCGGACAATGAGAAGCTGAAAAGTAGCACTCACGTATCACTGAGCTTCATTTCTTTTACTCGCGTAAGAGTGAAACGCTTTGAAAACACGTTAATTGAATATTTAACCTCTGAAAACAGATGAAAGACTGGTTGCGTGTGCCGAAAGATGATTCTGAGGTAAAGGTTAACCTAAGAATCAATCATGAAGTAGTTGAAAACAATGTTATACTAAAGTTAAGTGACTGAATATTCCTGATTGTGAGTTTGTGGAACGATCATGGCCTAATCCAAGAGGGGAACAAGCATTGCCTAATCTGAGAGCGATACAAGTATTGCCAGAGCCAAGAGTTGGTCACACATTGTTTAAAACCAAAGGAGATCAACAACACGGCACACAGTTAAACCTGGTTGGCAGGATGCAAAGAGGTGAATGCAGGGCTGTAAAAAAGTGCAGCTTGTTGATGGTGATGGTTTCCTAAAAGTATATATGACTCACATTGTCAAAGCCAAGAAGAGGAAAAGTAGAAGCATACCTTCAAAGGTAGTTGGTTGTTGATGTGGCAGAAAGACAAGAGTGGCAAAGAGCCTGCCCTTCTGAAAGGTGAATGTTCAGATGAAGATTGCCATGCCTATGTGCAGGTGTTGAGAAGCACTGAAGTGAATGCTATCTTTACTGAACATTTGCTAAAAATCACAAAGTTGCAGACTGTTGAAGCAGTGATAATACTTTTGGTTTGTCAGTAGATTGAAAACTTCAGAAGCACAGTTGAATGTGGAACACTTTGGGACAGGCGAGTAGACCAACATGGTGAACCCTTGCAAAGGTTAACCTGATGTGAGAGTTATTCAGGTAAAAGCAGAAGTGCTGTGAAGTCACCCTGAAAAAGATATAAACTGTGATTCATAATATTATATTTTAGAGACTTAACTGGGGAGTGGCCGTTGTCTACAGCAACACCCGTCAGGGCGCCCGCCCTGCCCTCCCATTTCTCAATGTTACATGCCCTCGCAATCTGTTACACATCAGCCGTCCACTCCCAGCCACGCCATAAGAGGAGAAGGAGGAAGATACAGGGTCCCTCATAAGTCATGCCAGCACCATACTGTGGTGCATTATTCTCCCTGTCTGGGGTTTGTGGCATCCTGTGATGAATCAGCAATGATTCACCCCACAAACCTGGCCTGGGACCAGTGGTCGTAGCACACAATCTGGTGGCCCCCCTGCAAGCCAAGCTGAGGGCCCCCCTGAGAGCCATGCTGCAGGCCCCCCACCCCAGCTCAAAACCATTTCACAGGTCGCACCACTCTCTGGGCGGAACTAGACAACCACACCAAGAATGACCTCCATTTACCTCTTCCTTGTCCCAGTGTTTACGTATGTGGTACATTCCCTCATAGGTAAGTACTGGGATGCAGAAGAGTGGAACTAAGAGTAATGAAGATTACAGGTAACTAAGCCAGGCATTACCTCCATGTCCCTCTACCTCGTCCCAGTACTTGTATAAGAGGCAAATTGCCTCATACACAAGTACTGGGACGAGGAAAAGTAGGGCTAGGAGTATTGAAGCAATCCAGACAAACAAAAGCACACCGACCATTCACCATACACTCACACACACACACACACACAGCCACCCATACATTTACATGTGCACCCTTTCACCATACACACTCACACACACAAAGGCAGCCACCATATATCATGCATTCTCACACATTACATTATATACACACGCACACTTACATGCACGCACATTTAAACAAAATACATTTTCTTACCTTTTTTAATTCGTTGGTCCAGGGCAGGGCCATCTTAAGCACTTTTGGGGCCCTCGGCATGAACATATTTGGGGCCCCCCTCCACCAAACCAAAGGAATTAAGGGAGCAAGAATACAGGTTGCGCCCCGGGCCCCCACCCGTCGCGCTCACAACCTATAGGTTGATATGCTGTCTCGGAGCATAATAAGCATGTTTACTCCCTTAAGTCCCCTTACCCTCTTGATTCTTGCTCTAATCAGACTGACAAACAAGTATCATTTGAAGACCAACATTACCAGTCTACTAAGAGGTTACTGTTCTAGTACATACAGGATACGTTTTATCAATAGCATCCAGAAAGTTATGCAGCCTGTAGTATTAATGCAGGACTGTATGTAAAATGTACATGTAACCCATAATAGACAGAGAACTCACATTTTCTGCCTCGCAGAATGCAAAAGTGCTCATGCATGGATAGAGACCACCAATTGGAAGGAAGGAGAATGCTACACATATCGTAGCATGGATAGTGGAGGCAAATTAGAAGCTACCAGGAAGGTGTCTTTATGCAGATAGACTGAGATTAGAAGTGGGATATGGTTTTCAAACAGTGTTGCCATTAGTTATCAAAGGAACAAATGCCTGTGATGTGCAATATAAATATGCACACTATTAACACAGTGAAACCATGAATAAGGCTTTTATGAAGATAATACAATGCAAAGGAAATCCCTCTGAAGGACTCATTATTTTGAAAACTTTAGGGACTGGCAATATTGAGAGGTTGGGCAATACAAGATTAAATGATATGCCCAGGATCACACATTGGTTAATGGACGAAGAGGTGAAGTTGGGATTTGTGCCAACTCTGCCATTTCTGCATTTGTACAATTTCTTTTCCAGTTCTTACCATGAACTAAAACCATTGCATTTTATGAAAACGGACTTGGAAAGTACACAAATCACATTACCAAACATTACCATTTTTAAACAAAATATTTTGGAAGTGTGTTATGCAAAATGGGGATGATTCTAGCTTCATTCTCTCCATCATCATGGGAACTATGTAAGTACCAGCATACCAAACGATATGATTTAACACATTTAATCTGGGTTTGTCTTTTATATTTTAAAGCTTTAAATATTTCCAAAACAATGGCTTGTGACATTTTCATTTATAAACGTGCATAAAAACCTTTGACTTTTACCAAAAAGCAAACCGTTTTTTGTGTCAAACAAGCAGACCATAATATATGCTTGCCTGAGGCCTGCAACATATGGTCCGCTCTCTTCTGTCTATCAACCCTTTCACCCAAATGGCCTACATAAGAAGAAGGATCAAGTAATGGGCTAAACGATAGCAGCAGCATGCAAGAAGGCAAACCTCACAGAAGACAGCACAGTAATGTAAGATATATTAGATGATTTGACCAGGATCACTGTAAAGTCAGCTGGCAAATCCACGCTTTCGTTCCATAATCTTGACATTGGATACTTATTCACCTCTTGAACTAACAGTTTATGCCATTGTTGGAGGCGATTGCCTAGGTTTTACAACACCCCATATGAACAAACCACTTTCTAGACCTTCACCATACAGATGATATTTTATTTTTTATAGCAACCCCTATCTGGTACAGGTACATTGCTGATAATAGCAGATGTTGTTCTGCAAAACCAAGTACATATGCAGGAAGGTTTATAAACTTCAGACATAGAAAAGGCTCAGCCACCCTTGCTGGAATGTGATATTCTAATTTTGCATATGAAAACATATCTCTGCAATGGGTGCTTCACACACTGAGTTAACTTCTGAACCATTGTGGCACTCAGTTTATTAATATGCATTTCACTGTTACCTATTGCACATGATCAACATAATTTGCACATGAAGGAAAGAATGCTGCAGAGTCGTGCCATAAGTAACACACAAACTATGTATACCACAGTGAACACAGAAAGCAATACATGATGTATTGATCAAGTCAGAATGTACTTGTCAAAACAGAAAGGCAATGGGTTAGGAGCCTGAGAAGCACCCCATAAAATATCCTGACGTGTGCTATTTAAGACTGGTGAACAATGGAATCTTATTTCTTCAGATCAGGAAGCCCTGTGAGGCCCCCCTCCAAGGTGGGGGCCCTGGGCAAGTGTCCCTTTTGCCCTCCCATAAAAATGTCTCTGGTCCAGGGAATGAGGCCTTCCACACTCTGCAGCAGAACGCTTGTTCCTGTCATTGCAGAGGAGCCGGAGGCCTGCATGCCATGGGGTGAATTGGTGGGGGCTATGACGGCAAAAAGAAATAGTCTCTTTTTGAATTTACTCTGCCTTCATAAAGAAATAATTTCTGAACGGAAATAATTTCTTTATGATGGCAGAGTGACTTTAAAAAGAAACTCTTTCTTTTTGAAGTCATAGGGCTCCCTCCACTCCATGACATGGAGGACTCCAGCCTGGAGGCCTCCATGTCATGGGGGGAGGAGGGAGTCATCGAACTTCGGAAAAAAAAAAGTTTATTTTCTGTTCGGAAATAATTTCTTCAAAAAGGCAGAGTCATTTAAAAAATAAAATATTTATTTTTGAAGTCCAAGTGGCCCCCCTCCCACGACATGTGGCCGCGGGTCCCCCTGCACCACAGGGGATGTGGGAGCCCCTGCTATGCCAGTGCCTGGGACCTTTCTCATGTGGCTAGGGAAGGGCAAACGCTTCCTGATCCCGACTGTGTGGGTGGTGTATTTCCGGACAATCACATGGGGGGGACAAGTCAGGAAGACTGACAAACCACTCCCTATTTAACTTTCCCCACAACGCCACACTTCTAATAGCTTATTGCCAAGTAGAGGAAGTAAGAAAGACAAATTCTGTTGGTTGGGATTACTAGTCCCATAGTCCCTTAAATAATGGTGGAAGAGGGCTCAAGAGCAATGTTGCAGGAGTAATCAAGGTGTTAAGCCTAATAACCCACACCTGAGGTAAGCAGAGAAGCTTAAAAGGCTACCTCAGGTGCAGGTCATGAGAAGGAGCTGTAGCTGGCGAGGTTGCATTACTAGCAGCAGCAAAAGCAGACCACAGTGTTGGCAATCCAGGCAGAAGAAGGTGAAAAGAAGGGATGCCGGCACATTAACCAAGCAGATTACAGCTGCCTGTCTTGAGAGGGGCCTGTTTCCCCTAAGTCTGAAGTGCAGGGTTTTCTGCAGTGGAAGGCATGAAGAAAGACTGCTTTCCCACATGTAAATCTAATTGCATAGATTGCGCAGCAGGAAGCGTGCAGGTGTTGAGAAGCACTGAAGTGAATGTTATCTTTACTGAACATTTGCTGAAAATCAGACTGTTGAAGCAGTGATAATACTTTTGGTTTGTCAGTAGATTGAAAACTTCAGAAGCACAGTTGAATGTGGAACACTTTGGCGCAGGTGAGTAGACCCACATGGTGAACCCTTGCAAAGGGTAACCTGATGTGAGAGTTATTCATAAAAGCAGAAGTGCTGTGAAGTCACCCTGAAAAAGATATAAACTGTGATTCATAATATTATATTGTAGAGACTTAAGAAGTGCTACCAAGAAGCTGTGTTTCCTTTCCTTTGCCTAAAGTGGTGTTTCTTTGAATCTGACAAGGAAGTGTATGTCTTCTTTGATATTTATAAGTTGTGGCAAAGTATCTTTTCCTGGAACATCATTGATGCTATTGAATGAAGTGGAAAATCATTGTTCGAGCAAGAGGAGAAACTTTCTGTTGGTTGAACATCGGTTGAGATAACTTTCTTGGGACACAGTGAAGGAGCCAAGAACTGAATTTAAACTTTATTGTGAACCCGGATTTCCTTGTTTCTTTTTTGTTGAACACTGGAGTTGAATTTACCTTGAAACCTAGGGAAAGGGAGTTCACCAAGCTTACCAAGGATTAACAAGAAAGACTATGTTGATTTTTGTTGTGAATATCCATATATATTTTCTTGTGTCTGTTATGCTTAAGTTTGAGGGCCAGATATCCCATTTAGTATGTTTTGATAGGCAGGTAAATCCTCGTCAGGGTAGGGATAGTGAGGTGTTAGTTAAACTTTATAATCTAATAAAATGGCACAATTTGAGAAATCATTCAAAAGTTGTCTGCCTTCCATTTCTGACCCCTCACAATCCTCTGTGTGTCCATGCAAAAGAGTGCCTCTAGAAGAAATGCAACCTGCTGTTCAATAACACCTTAAGCTTGGCCGCATGAACCAACATGTATTGCAGGTTCGCCAGCTGAAGTCACTGTTTTGTGGGCCCAAACATTGCTCTGCGTCGTTGCACCAAGCAAGTGTTTTCAAAGAATATCCTCAGCTTCAATGACGCAAGGACAATATTTCCGTCTCCCTATAAAATGCCAAAATTCCCTCCCTGTCCTTATAGTTCATGAGTTTCGCAATCAGTGGTATCGGAGGGGCACCAGGTTGGGTCCTCTGCGCCAGGGACCTGTGTGCATGCTCCACCATGATGTCTTGCCTTAGCGTGCCAGGGCCCACCTCCTGACATAACATATTTTCGACATATGCTGGGGGATCAGATTCTCCATCCAGTAGACCCAGGATTCTGATGTTATTTCTCCAGGCCCTCACCTGTGCATCCTCAACTCTGTGTTCCAGGACCCTCACCTTTTCAATAAAGTTCGTTATCTGTGCCTTAGTGGTGGTTATGCTGGCCGTATTATCCTCAGCAGTACCCAAGCGATCAGCCACAGCATGCACATTTTGTCCTAGGAGGCCAACATCCACAATGACTGCATCGATCTTGTATTCCAGCGTTGTCTTCACTGCCACAATTGCTGCAAGAATGGGACACGACACTCACCCTGTGGACCCACCGGTGATGAGCTACTACCTCCATAGCGGTGTCTGGCTGATTTACAGGACCCCTCTCCTTCCGTGCAAAGGCCTCCATAATTGTCTGTCTGGCCTTCCCCTTGTAATTTCTATCAGGCATTTGTGAATGGAGTCAGGGCGCAGAGCCAGCGAAGGTCACTTTGGTCCAATGTCTATAGCCAGGCACAGTGCAACTTCAGCAGAGAAAGTGTGCCCAGTCTTGAGAGCAAGTCTACTGCACAGCTTAGGTGTTCCCACTTTTTACTACAAATGTTGCTCACAGCCAACCGCCTCTCAGAACACCAAGAGTTATTGTGCACAGTCCAGAGGTACCATGAGCGTGATGTTCGCTCTGCCAGTCAGGGCTGCCTGGCACACTCACGCTGATCCCCCTAGAGTTTCAGAGGGTAAACTGCCTGCTTCCCGCTTGGCCTTAGTCCCCGAGTGTCTGATATCCCGGGGGAGCTCCCTCAGGGGCCTGCAGGTGCTCTCACAATGAGCAGACCCTCATGCATGTGGTGAGTATATAGGCACTGCCTCCAATATGTCCTTTGCCAGCCACATGCTGCTCACTCCATCCAGACTGACCAAATGCACCTCCAGTGCCATTGAGGCTCCCAGGCCCAGCCACTTACCTCGTCCAAGCTCATCGGCGATGCTGCGCATTTCCAATGCAGCTCTGGGCCTGTTCCCCCCACGTCCAGCAATATTCACCAGTCAGCCAGTGCAGCTTCTGCTCTCCTGGGGCTGTGTACTGCTGTCTCCTACACTCCAGGCTGTAATCTCTGGCTCCCCACAGCCTGTGCCCCAGATAGCCATGTAAGAGCCACCATGTGGCACCAAGCAGGTGAAAAGGGCCTCACGCTTCCTCCGGTGCCTGCAGCTCTGCTGGCTGCCTGCTTCGCCGCCACTCCTGGCCAACCACCAATGCTTTCCAGCTGCTGCCGGGATGCACAGTCCAATCCCTCTTGGCCACCACCAGACAGCACACACTCCTGGTCCATCTGGGCCATGTACGGTGCTTTGCTATATCGTGGGCGCCATCTTTGAATATCGATTACCTGGACACTACGCTGCTAAGCTCCACTGTCATCTCCACTGTCCTCTCCACCGAGGAAGCGTCTATGCCACACTATTTCTGGGAAGTTCTGATCTTGGAATCAGCAATCACCAGAACAATTGGGGCACTTTAAAACATATTGTGTAAGGATCCTGTGGGAGCATCAAAGTCAGGCTGCCTCACTGCATGCCTGCTGGCCACCCACCCACCCCCATATATGTTATGTTATTAGTCTTTACGCTGCCGTAGTGGTCTCAAAGTTCCAAAACATTGTCCGAAAGGTGTGCACATTTTCACAGTGCCCCGATTATATATGAGATCTAGGTCTATGAAGGAGATAGAAAATGTGAGGAGGTTAGTGAATAAGGACAAGGGAAGAAAGATGACAATGAAAACACTGCTTTGACTCACAAGCATGAAAGAGAAAGATTGATAAATGCGTTCATTATAGTGATGAAATGACTTGCATGGATGAGCTGCTGAGTAAATAAATGTGAAAAAGGAACAAAAAAGAGAGGGATCCTAAAAGGAGATAATTAATGCCCTGAGGCAGAAGTGTGTGAATGGGAAGGAATATAGATTGGGTACTGGATGCATGATGGCCTTGAGATGTGCTTAAGATGAAAAGTTGTGGGATCCACTAACTCAGTTTGTCATCTTGAATACCCTCTGGCTTGAAGCTAGAAGGGGATCTGGCAGAGTAGGACCCACTATTAGAGGGGTCAGAGCCCAGTTTGGGCTGTTCGCAAAATGTGTGTAAGAGGGCTGAAAGGGAGCGAGTAATAGATGTACACATCTGTGTAAATGTTTTGGAATATTTGATGAATTACGGGCAGTGATATAAATAATTGCTGACTAAATTGCCTGTCATTGAGAGTGATTAACGTTGTGTTGTGTCATGGGGCATTGATTGTTGGACTGCGATTTGCTGTGACAAATGCATTTTTGGATTCATATGTAAATCACGTTGTTTTGAGATTTATCCCATAAACATGATGTTCCATTCGTTACTGTACCATGCTCGCGGCTGTCTGATTGGCTGCCTGCGCTTTCAAGGATGCTAATGTTCAAGTTCCTTCGGAATCCGTCCAAAAACTTCAGATGATCTTGAAGATCCATCTTCGGTTTCCTTCAACAAATCCACCATTTCCTTGGACTTGCACAGTGGATCCAGGTAAATTTTAGACAAAGCCTCAGCTTTGCCAATAACTCTTGTTTAGGATATTGTCACGACTTACTGGCACCGGCATTCCCTGTGGCAACGCTGGAGATTGCGAGCACTCTCCGTTTCCCCCTCTTCCAAGATGGCTCCTCATCCTTTGAGTTACGGTGCAGTGTTTCCACGTTCGCATGGCAGACGTCCTCTGACGTCATCTCGTTCTCTCATGGATTCCGGATATGGCCAACCAGAGCCGAAGCTCAGTGCGTCGCTACTCTCTACAGACGCTACGTGAGTTCGCATCTAGGGAATTTATTATTCTATACCTTATTCCTATGCTTATCTTTCCTTCCTGCTCTTTCCTACAGCCTTGCCTTTCTGCCCAGCCTTCCCGTTCTGCTGCTCACGAGTCTACAGGAAACTCCGGTAGCCTCCCCTTCCAGACACATTAGGTACATCACCAACCATTACATTGATTCCTCTCGTACCTAGTTCCTTCACTCATCTCTTGTTTACTTATCTAGAATCCGGACTTTGCCGAGATTCTGTGACCAGATCCAGTGAATCCTGTAAACTGCCAGCGGATAAAGCAACCAATTCACCTCCACATCCGTTCCAGCAGGGTTTTTTCCCCCAGGAGGGTTTCCCTGGGATCCCTCGCACAACCCTTTGTTTCCCTCTCAGGGAGGAGGGAGGTGTTAGGGGCCTCAGGGGACTCTCCATTTGCCTCGTTGACTGCTGCACGAGTCAGGTTAGTGTTGAATCATTACAGCTAGCGACGCCCTAAAAGAAAAAGGCTTAGATACACATCATGGCTACTTTACAGGCAGCCTTAGACCAAGTGCAGCAATTAACGACCGCAGTACAAGGATTGTCCCATGAGGTACAAGCCTTAAAGCATGAAAATGCAATCCTTAAACATCAAATGTTAATTAAGGCCCCCACTAGTTCAGAGATTCCTCCTGGCCCTCTACCAGGCGGGAAATACGACGGAAACCCGCATTTCTTAAGGGAATTTTTGGATGCATGTACGGTGCAATTTGCTTTTAAGACATCCTTTTTTCCCTCGGACAGAGATAGAGTGGGATATATGATTACTCATCTCACAGGTCCCGCGCTAGCTTGGGCCACGCCTATTGTCACTTCCAACAATGCCACATTGGATTCTGTGCCCGCTTTTACGGCGAGCCTAAAAGCTATGTTTTCTCGGAGGGAATACAATGTCTCCTCTCAAGAGAAACTTCTAGATTTCAAGCAAGGGTCTTTAGGAATTTTAGAATTCATTACCCGTTTTAAACAAATGGCCCTAGGCACATCATGAGCCGATGATGCGCTTATTACGTTGTTTAGGAGAGGGGTTAATGAGGAGTTGAAGGATGAACTAGCTCGAGTTCCGAGACCAAACACATTAGCTGAACTAATTTCGTTAACCATGCAGCTGGACTATCGACTGCAAGAAAGGCAAACGGAGAGGAGAAAAGGGAGAAGTCATCGCTCTGCGCCAGAATTAGCATCCTTCCCTAAAACAGCTACTCCGGAAGAACCTATGCAGTTGGGCACTACACGGGGTCCTCTGACTCAAGAGGAACGCGCCCGCAGAAGAAACCAGGGACTATGCATGTATTGCGGCTCTTCTGGCCATGCCGTGCACGAGTGCCCAGTCGCTCCTCTCAGAAAACCATTTCGTTCGGGAAACGCCAGACCTCAACCGTAAGGGGACATACGGTCGGGGTAACAGATACAGGTTCCCAATCTCCTACAAGGTTGTCTCCCTCGCTGGACATGGTAGTCCTGCGTGTCACTTTTTCTCTGTCAGATGAAAACATTGTTACTGTCCCAGCCTTGGTTGACTGTGGGGCAGCTGGTTTGTTCATGGACGATTTTTGGGCGAGAAAACTGAATATTCCCCGATCTCCTAAAGCAAACGCTATACCTGTAGAAGGCGTAGACGGAACCCCACTAATATCGGGACCCATACGAGAACAGACTCACACTTTGAAGATGTTCATTGGATCACACAGGAAGGACGCCGTATTTGATATTATAAAAGCAGCTCACTACCCTGTCATTTTGGGCTTGCCATGGTTAAGACTACATAACCCTTACATAAATTGGACAGCCGGTTCCATTTTTTTAGGATCAGAATACTGTACCCAACACTGTCTTGCTGAAGGATCGGTCGGATTTTGTCCTCCTTCTTCGAATCCTGTTGCCCCTCAAAGGATAGTAGACTTGATTAGTCTTGTTCCTCCTGAGTACGAAGAGTTTCAGGACATTTTCTCCTCTTCCAAATTTTCTGAACTTCCGCCTCATCGTAGAGACGATTGTTGCATTCGTCTAGACTCCTCTCAGCCACTCCCTTTTGGAAAGATGTACATCCTTTCCGAGAATGAAAAATCAGTCCTACGACAGTATTTGGATACCCACCTTAGAAATGGTTTGATTGCGGAATCGACTTCCCCTGCAGGCGCATCGTTATTCTTCATAGCAAAGAAGGACACGGACGAGTTACGTCCCTGCATTGATAATAGGGGTCTTAACAAGATCACAATTCCCGATCGATACCCAATGCCCTTAATACCAGACATCCTAGAAGCAGTAAAAGGGGCAAAGATTTACACAAAGTTGGACCTCGGAGGGGCTTATCACCTCATCAGAATCAAGGAAGGGGATGAGTGGAAGACCGCGTTTCGTACCCCCTTTGGTCATTTCAAATACCGGGTGATGCCCTCCGGACTCGCGAATTCACCTGCAGTTTTTCAAAGATTCATTGACCATATATTCTCAGACCTCCTTCTTCATACGGTAGTGGTGTATCTTGACGACATATTGGTGTTTTCCAGCAATCCTACAGAACATCACCAACACGTGTGTCAGGTATTACACCGATTACGAAGTAACCACCTCTATTGCAAGCCAGAAAAGTGCAGATTCCATCAGACTACAGTCACGTACCTGGGGTTCGTTCTGTCCCCTACTGGAATTTCCATGGATCCCCGCAAGGTGACCGCTATTCTGGAATGGTCCTCTCCTAGTTCTATCAAGGAACTACAGAGATTTCTGGGGTTTTCGAATTTCTATAGGAAATTTATAGCGGGATTTTCCTCAATCGTTCTTCCCCTTACAAGTTTACTCAAGAAGGGAAAGCCTTTTAACTGGACAGAAGACGCCCAGTCAGCCTTTGATACTTTGAAGACTCTTTTTACTTCCGCTCCACTCTTGCGAACCCCAGATCAGAGCTTACCGTTTATTGTTGAAACTGATGCCTCCCATTTTGCTTTGGGTGCGGTACTTAAACAAGCTTTTGCCCAAGGAACAGAATACCCTGTGGCTTTTCTGTCCAAGACTTTTTCTCCCTCTGAGATCAATTACACGGTGTTAGAGAAAGAGCTGCTGGCTATAAAACGGGCCTTTCAAGAATGGAGACATCTCCTTTTGGGCTCCCAACATCCCATTGAGGTCCGCACCGACCATCAGAATCTCAAGAGTTTACAATACGCTGAGACTCGCAACAGTAGGCAAGCAAGATGGGCCCATTTTTTCTCTCCCTACAATATCACTTTCACTATCATTCCAGGTAAAATCAATCTTCAAGCAGACGCTCTATCTCGAAGAGATCCCGATTGCAAATCTGGTTTTCAGACCGAAAGACTGTTTCCTCATGCTACATTTATATCTATAGTACAGGACTTCCTTCACTCTGTAGCAGCCCAAACTCATGTCTTAATGGACTCCATTAGATTTCAGGCGGATAAATGGGGACTAAGTCTCGAAGACGGATGTTTCTACCGGGGTCATCAGGTGTACATTCCCTCACTCCAGCTTCGAACTGAAGTAATGCACATGTGTCACGATTCTAGTGTAGCTGGTCATCGTGGAATAGCCAGCACCCAGGAGCTCATACTGAGACATTTCTGGTGGGAAACATTAAGAAGGGACGTGACTGATTACGTCTCTTCCTGTGTGATCTGTCTGCAAGTCAAAGTACCTCGCAGTAAACCATTGGGAAAGCTGGCTCTAGTCCAGATACCTACTCGTCCTTGGCAATTGATTTCTACAGATTTTATTGTTGACTTACCTAAGTCTAAAGATCATACCACCATTATGGTAACGGTGGATTATTTCACCAAATTGGCTCATTTCCAGGCTCTGCCCTCAGTACCGACAGCTCCACAGATGGCCAGACATTTCATAGACTCCATCTTTTCCCGGCATGGTCTCCCTGACAGCATAGTGTCGGATCGGGGTTCCCAATATATTTCCCGATATTGGCAACAAGTGTGCTCTGCCTTAGGCATAAAGAGAGCCTTGAGTTCGGGTTACCATCCTCAAACAAATGGGCGGACTGAACATTTAAATCAGACTCTGGAAACGTATTTGCGCTGTTTTGTATCAGCGGCACAGGACAACTGGAAGGATTTGTTACCTTTGGCAGAGTTTGCATACAATAACGTTCCTCATGCTTATATCAAAACTTGTCCCTTTCATTGTACCTATGGGTACGATCCTTCCTGCTATTCATCCTCTCTTCTCAGATCTTCGGCGTTTCCAGATGTGGACGCCCTAATGGGCGACATTCAACAGGGACATCTTTTGGCCAGAACCGCATTACTGGAAGCTCACGAGCATGCTAAACGTTATGCTGACTTGCATCGTTCACCATCTCCAGTGATTGTTCCGGGGGATTTGGTCTGGCTCTCAGCAAAGTTTCTGCCCAGACATCTGGTTCCTTCTAAATTGTCTCCGAAATATTTTGGACCTTTCACGGTTTTGAGAGCAAAAGGTTCCTTGGCTTTTGAGTTACGGCTTCCACCTTCTTGGTCCAGAATCTACCAAGTTTTTCACGTTTCACAACTCAAGCTTCACGTATCGGATCGTTTTGGTCGATCTACTAAGGCCTACCCGCCTCCAGTAGCTACTACGGAGGGTCCGGAGTTCGAAGTCTCGGGCATTTGTGATTCCCGTTATCATCGCGGTCGACTGCAGTATTTGATCCATTGGAAGGGTTACTCTGTGGCCGACCGTACATGGGAACCAGCTTCAGCAGTCCACGCCCCTGTACTTGTTCGCCATTTCCACAGGTGTCATCCGGGCAAGCCAGGGGGTGTTACCCTTGGAAGGAGGCATACTGTCACGACTTACTGGCACCGGCGTTCCCTGTGGCAACGCTGGAGATTGCGAGCACTCTCCGTTTCCCCCTCTTCCAAGATGGCTCCTCATCCTTTGGGTTACGGTGCAGTGTTTCCACGTTCGCATGGCAGACGTCCTCTGACGTCATCTCGTTCTCTCATGGATTCCGGATATGGCCCAGCAGAGCCGAAGCTCAGTGCGTCGCTACTCTCTACAGACGCTACGTGAGTTCGCATCTAGGGAATTTATTATTCTATACCTTATTCCTATGCTTATCTTTCCTTCCTGCTCTTTCCTACAGCCTTGCCTTTCTGCCCAGCCTTCCCGTTCCGCTGCTCACGAGTCTACAGGAAACTCCGGTAGCCTCCCCTTCCAGACACATTAGGTACATCACCAACCATTACATTGATTCCTCTCGTACCTAGTTCCTTCACTCATCTCTTGTTTACTTATCTAGAATCCGGACTTCGCCGAGATTCTGTGACCAGATCCAGTGAATCCTGTAAACTGCCAGCGGATAAAGCAACCGATTCACCTCCACATCCGTTCCAGCAGGGTTTTTTCCCCCAGGAGGGTTTCCCTGGGATCCCTCGCACAACCCTTCGTTTCCCTCTCAGGGAGGAGGGAGGTGTTAGGGGCCTCAGGGGACTCTCCATTTGCCTCGTTGACTGCTGCACGAGTCAGGTTAGTGTTGAATCATTACAGATATGGCAAAGCAACAGCCTTTCAAGTTCTTAATTGGTGGGCAAAAAGACATCAGCAAATTTAATCTGGAAAAGTAGGATGCCTTCTTTTCTGAGAATGACTGACACACTCTTCCCAATTTTTAAATACACTATGGGCCTCATTACGACCCTGCCGGTCCGGAAAGAATGGTGGTGGTAAAACCGCTGCCACCGTTCTTTCCGGACCGGATTATTAAGAGTGCTGCAGGCGGGAGGTGTCACTCCCGCCAGGTCTGACCTGGCGGCTTTAACACCACCCGCCTGTAGGCGGACATGGAAACACCGGCTCTGTCATAGACGGAACCAGTGTTTCCATTGTCCCCATCCCCACGGAGTCCTATGGGGCTCCATGGGAATGGGGACTTACACAATTCTGCCTCCGGAATTCCCGGGTCACCGGGGTCGTAATGCCCCGGTAATTCCAGGAATCACGAAGGCGGAATGGTAATACGAGTCTGGCAGTAACCTGCTGGTTTTTCCGGCTCGGTTACCGCCGGACTCTTAATGAGGCCCTTTGTTTTCAATTAATGCTATCAAATGACCCTTCAGAATCTTCCAAGCATTGTCTCCAGTGACTGCAGGCTCCCCTCACTTGCAATAATAATTGCATACCCAATAAAGTGCAATTGCACTTAGTTGGATTCTATTTTCTAAAGCAATAAGAAATAGGATGTATTTTCCCACCTGTTTGGACCTTACTTACACCCTTGAGTGCAATATTTGAAGCATCTAATTCAAAAAGGAATTTGTTAGAGAAATCTGTTCCTTTGCCACAGAGTTGTAGAATAAAAGCTGTCTTTAGTTTTTGAGACTAGTTACTGTAGGGGAAATTCCTACTGCTGGGAGCGGGGGAATACATATTATTAACAAGAAAATGCTACTAGCAGAATTTAAATTCCTTTACTAACTTCTTCTACTATTTTCAAATGTTCAACATCCAACCTTAATTCAGGAGTTCTTCATATTTTGTGTTCATATTTGATTAATTTCTTGAAAAAATATTTTTTTTCAAAAACGGATTCTTATCAAATTTGACTGCGGTATACAAATGTATTACCTTTCTCCTTTCAAATATTCTGTCTTTACTAGACCATGGTTATGCTTCAATTATTACAAAAACCCTGGTGTTATATTTTACTTCACATACATGGAAACAACATTTAAATACAAGACAACCAATCACTGCACAACAATTCACTCTCATGGCTGCCCTTTTGATTGAAAGTGCAATGTGTTAATTTAAATGCTTCACTTCTATCACTCTCTCCCTTTGTGCCCTCTTTCACACATTTTGCTCACAGCCTAAACTGGACATTGACCCCTCTATTAGTGGGTCTGACTCTGCCAGATTCCCTCCTAGCTTCAAGGCAGAGGGTATTCAAGATGACAAACTGAGTTAGTGGACCCCACAGCTTTCAGACACTCTTAAGCACCCCTCAAGGCCATCATGCATCCATTACCCAATCTATCTTAATATCACCTTCCCATTCACTAGCTTCTGCCTCAGGGCATTAAAGATCTCCTTTTAGGATCCCCCTCTTTTATTGTTCCTTTTTCACATTTATTAACACCAGCAGCTCATCCATGCAAGTCATTTCATCACTATCATGAACGCCTTTATCAATCTTTCCCTTTCATGCTTGTGAGTCACAGCAGTGTTTTCATTGTCATCTTTCTTCCCTTGTCCTTATCCCCTAACCCTCTCCCATTTTCTATCTCCTTCATAGACCTAGATCTAATATATATACCCGGTGCAGTGTGAAAATGTGCACACCTTTCGGACAAGGTTCTGACACTTTAGGACCACTACAGCTGTGTACAGCCTAATAACATATGTTCAAGATGAACATCCATGGAATGTGCATGTAGTGATCCATATGAGTCCTCTGCTGGATCAACGGATCTATTGAGAAGCACATAGAAAGTTGGAGCATTATAAGAGGCATGCAGCTACAAATAGGAAGTCATCTAATGATTATCAGTTTGGAGAAACATGACCAGGGGCCAACATTGTGTCTACTCCCAGACCGCGTAAAAAAAGTACAACTGCAATGTTTTGGTCTATTTAAGTGTGATGCTGGAAATGCATCGGAGGGACAGGGCCTCTGTATCCTTGTTCTTTACTGCTTTTTATCGTGTGTTCTGTCGTGTTTTCCGTGAAGCAGTTCATGTGGGACACCTGGCGGTGCAGCTCTCTCTCTTTTGGTTTGGTGAACGGACCCGTGGGATACCCTTATGGCACCCATGGGTGGGGGTACAACCCTGTGCCCCTAGAGTATGTTTTTGGGCACCTGTGGGTGGCCAGCAGAGCAGGGTATGGGCTGGTGGCAGCTCCATGCTGAATTTGACAGGTGCGCAGAGTATCCTCCATTTTGAGGATACCCCGGCCCTGCCATTGGGATCAGTTGATTCCTGAGGGAAAACAAGATGGCCCATGTGGCCTCTTGCTTTCTATTACCTATTACCTTGTTTTCCCAAAGTCCTGGGAAGCCCTGACTCTGTCCCTTCCCCCTGACTGGCTGTTGGGTGGAAATGCCATATATGGTGTTGTTGTGAAGGCCCGACCAGGCTAGCTGGAGCCTTCCCAGTGATGTATGTTCTGGGTACCTCCTGTGGGTGGGACCCGGGTGAATAGAGTGTGTGACGAATATGCATTCTGTGTTGTGGATGTCTAGTATCTGGTGGTTGACACAATGACTGAGACAGCCCTGCCTGAAACCGGTATGAATGCAGTTTGGAATGTTGAATGGCTCGGTACTTGTCCCAGTACACATAACTTGTTGTGAGTGTCTGGAGAGAAGTGAAAGGCCTGAATACCTCGTGTGCCTGATTGGCTGCCTGCCTGCATGAATGCCCTTAGTCGTGATTGGATGCTTGAGTGTGACCAAGCAGAATGAATGGGAGATCAACAGTATATCTGGGGACCTCTCACTGCTAGGAATCGTGTTCAGAAGCTGAAGTCCACTACAACGAGTAACTGGAGTAACTGAAGCTTGACCTTGAAGCCCTGCTGGACGAGAAGAATTGCTGTTGCTCTCCTTCACAATCTGAAAGCTGCTGTGCCTCCAAGGACTGACCCAGAGAGGACCTGGCAAGGCGCCCTCTTCCCGAGCTATGAGGGACCATCGTGCACCAGCTGATCTTTGCCAAAGCTCCCTGGTAGACTGACCTTTGACAGGCTGCCGACCCGAGACGGGGACTGCCGCGGAATCTCAAAGAGAAGCACTCGGACTGTTGTCCGCCACTGTCGACGACCGCCGTCGCCGACCGGAGCCGCCGTGCTCCCGTTTGCCTAAGAACTTAATTTGATCATCGGACGCTCTCATCTGCATCGTAGCCCGATTTAACCCGCTGGAGAAGGCCCGACCGTCGACGCACCCAGGAGCATCCACTGGTGGGTTTTCCGCCACCTGAGGACCACAGAGACGCCGACGACTCGACGCCCTTGCTGGGCCACAGTTCTTCATCATCTCTTTGCGGTCCAGAACTATCGTCACCAAGGTGCCCCGCACACCTCTTCCTTGCAGGACGCCAACGCTCTGTCGTTGACGAGCTCCGCTAGGAACGAAGCTGCCATTTCAAGGCCGTAGTTCAACCTGTTTGCTGTCGGACGTTCAACGACCCATGACTCCTTCCTTAAAGGGAGGGCACTCAAGAAGGGCGATCGATTCCCCGACACCAAACACTGAGTTCCTCGACGCCTCTCGACGATCCGTGGCTCCTGCTTTAAAGGGAGTCACTCAAGAAGGATCGGTCGACACAACTTTGGAGAACTCTACTCCACCAGGTACATTGGGGGGGTAAAACCTTAATAGGAGGAAATAAGACTACCGTTTCAACCATCTTACGTTCCTTCCTATCTCTATTGCTGGTTTCCTCGTTATTAATCTGTTAGACATTTTAACCATACAGTTGATGCACTGTAATGAGATTCAATAACATTGGTGGTACCACTTTAGAATTGTATATATTTATCATTGTTGATTTCCGAGTACAAAGACTGTGTTTTTAGTAATACAGTGTGTGGACATTCCTTTGTGGGGATTCGGGGACTGCACTGTACTTAAGAACCAGCCCGCATCACCTCCTGAAAAGCTAGTCCTTGATTGCTCATCCATTGCTACCAGATAGAGAATCTTGGCTGGGGTTCTCTGTGCCTCTCCTCTACCATATAGAGAGCGGAAGTACAGACACCCCCTACCAGTCTTTACACTGGTGGCAGAGGTGGGATGCTTATGGTTTTAAGAAGCAGTGTATAACCATGCCACTTACAAAAGATCTGCACTTTATTAAATTAAGGTTTGGTTGTGTACAAAATAAGTGCATTACAAGCAATGGAGTCTATTGCAAATGGTAAATTGACTCGGAGGAGCTTAGAGGCTCTCTAGAGTGCTTGTGAAGCCAGGAAGTTAGACTTTGTGGATAAGTCTAGGGCTGAGCTGATAGCTGCCCTGGTGGACTACCAGACCGATGGTGAAACTCTTGATGAGGGGGGGAATGCAACAATGAGGACTCTGCCCCTTGGGTTTCTACTGAATCTGTTTCTGGGAATGCCACCATTCCTGCTGCCTCTATTCCGATGTTACTCACCACTAGTTGAACAGGTCGGGGCGTTGCTCGACCTTCGGACACTAGGGTAGAGGGAGCAGCACCGGTAAGCCTTCAGTCTAAGCTGGTATGTTCAAGATATTGAACTCTCAAGAACCAGACCTCCTCAACCTGAGGAGCTCTTTAATGCAACACACCCCTTTGTTGTTAGAGGTAATACAAGCAAAGGAATTAGTTACCCAAAGGAGCAGGGATACCCACACCGCTACACCAAGCTGTGGAAAAAGGAAACACTTTTACAAGTTAATGATTGGGTAACACGATAAGTATGGTGTTTGCAAGAGAGAACAGTACCTGAAAGAGAGGCTTGATAAGGCTTGGTAGAGTTGTATAGGTATCAAGAGGAGTAGTCGAGATGCAACTACTAGAAACGGAAAAGAAGGTTGGATTAACCTTAATAATACCCGTACAGACTCCCATAAAATGTACAAAATAGTTGGACAGCTTACCCTAATAGGAGAGAATTAGAATTTAGGTAAATCAACGTCAGGATAAAATAATAAATAGGATAATTAGTATGGGATGCTACCCCGAATGGCACGAGGGACGCAACTAGGTCCGGGAGGGTGCACTGGGTCAGGATAGCGTTCAAGTGCACATTAATCACTTATGATGTTGAAGTATTCCAGTTAAGTTGATCCAAAGGAAAGCAGGGCAGGAACAGCAAGTCGATCTCAATCCTGAGGAAAATGCCCAAGCCAGGAGTATACAAGAGTCTTTACATAAAGAGATAGATAAAAGAAGAACAGTCTTACTTTAGGGATGAAAGGAAGAAGCTCTTCTCAGGCAGCTATGAAACTGAGGAACAGGGACTTCTGGGCGGCTGGGAGTTCACAGCGCCGCTTGCGCAAGGCTGGAAGGGATGCAGTGCTTCTGTGCGGCTGGGAGTTCACAGCGTCGCTTGCGCAAGGCTGGAAGGGGTGCAGTGCTTAGGAAATACACTGCCGAGCCAGCCAGTAGGTAAGTGTAGAATGGAGGTAAAGGTTCGGCAGGTGGACGAGACCACCGTCGAAGAAGCCGAGTCGACAAATCCAAGGAACAGGCAAAGAAGGGTTGATGAAGGAATTCCACGGTCAAATATCAGATCAGCACAAGGTAAGTAAGTTCGGCAAAGTAACGCTAATTAGAAGCAGCGTTCGGGTCTACGCGGGCTTCTTTTGAACACCCCTTAGGTGCATGGGGGCGGGGCCTGTCCCACCGTAAACGTGACATTGAAGTCACGTGACTTCCACGGAATCGGAACTGCGAGATTGGGAGTCCCTGTCTCCATAGTAACCTCCAGCGTTGCCATACGGCGGAAGCACCGAGGCGAGGGAATTTCGTAACATCCGAACCCCAGCAATTCCTTGGAGCTTGAGTTATTAAGGATGAAATTGGCCTTTGAATATCGCAAGTTGGAAATAGATGCTGAGCTTAAGAAGGAGGAGCTGGCTCAACAAGTTGAACTCAAGAATAGGGATCTTGAACTCAAAGACAAGGACACTGAATGTCAGAGAATACAGCTAGAGAAAGCTAGAGTGGAGACTTCAGCGAAACCAGTTGAGAGTGGCAGATCCCCAGCCACCAAGTTTATGAAAGATTTGGTTGGTGTGTTTATGGAGGGTTCTGATATCCTCCAATGGATTGAAGCATTTGAAATGGCTTGAGCAATTCATGATGTTGACAAAAGAGATTGGGCTAAGTGTTTGTTAAGCAGAGTGCCTCAAACTGGATATGACTGTATTCTGAAGCTGAGTGTGGAAGAAAGGGGTCAGTATGAGTGTATGAAATCTGCTTTGATTGCCAAGTTTGGCAAGACACCTACCCAATACCTTAAAAGGTTCAGGGATTTTAAGAAAAGAGAGAATGTGTCTTGGGTTGACTGGGTGAGTGCTGCACACATGAAAATGATAGGGGGGATTGATGGTTACAAGGTGAAAACTTTTGTTGAATTGTCCCACCTGTTGTTTTTTGAGCATTTTTCTGAAGCCTGTTCACCGGAGCTGCGTCTGTATGTTGCTGACCAGAACATTTTGGATCCCTTTAAGCTGACTAGGCTGGCTGACAAGTGGGTCTCCCACCGGGTGTCCCCAAAGGACTCCAGTGGGAAGGACAAGGACAAAGGAAAGGGGGCCTCTCAGAAAGCTGAGGAGTCCCAAAAGCAGCCACAGTCGAATAAACCTAAACCCTCCTCTCCTAAGACCCAAAAATCTAGTGGGGATAAGTCATCTGTGGGTGGGAATAAGAGTAGTGGTCCACCTGCTGCAAAGCAGGCTCCCAGTGGTTCCAGTCCTGTACCCCACACTCCCGGCACTTGTTGGGATTGTGGGGCTCTGGATCACACAAGGGGTGACTCCAAGTGTAAAGGTAAGGCACTTGGAGTACGGGCTGTCAGCCTGACCTACCATTACCCCATGTCTGAGGTGGAGGCCACTGTCCTCCCCTCCTCTACAGGGATCACATTTGGTGCTCCTGTAGAGATTTCCTTAGTGCCCCTTGGTGCCTGGGACCAGTACGCAGAAGTACTGGCGACTATCCCAGAACACCTGTAGATTTTTGAGAAGTGTCCTCCTGAACGGCCAGCCTTCTACTGGTTTGAGAGACACTGGGGCGAGCATGACAGTGGTGGACAGGACCCTGCTCAAGCCAGAGGACTATGTAGGTGCTCCTCTGAGAACCACCAGGTTAGCTGGTGGGCCTCCCAAATTATCGCCTGTAGCCTTAGTCACACTCGTAATTGGAGACAAGACAGCAAAGCTTCCTGTCCTGGTTCAGGACAATGTCCCTGCTAACATTCTGTTAGGTAATGATGTAGTCGAGTTGGGATTGATCTCGGATGGTCTTCCCATGACTGCGGCTGCGGTCGCTAGGTCACAGGTGACACTAGGTCTGGCTGTGCGTCAGGTACTCGAGCCGAAGACTCGGCCTAAGTCAAGACGAAGGAAGAGCAAGAAGGCCACCTCTGTGGAGGGAGCTCCTTCTCTTCCTGCTGTTCCTACAGCACCCATTGGGATCCATGCTCCGGACGGGCTGGGTCCAGTGGTAAACCCTGTTTCAACTCCTTTGGGAGAAGAACCAGAAGACTCTCCTGTGGGAGAGGTTCTCAACCCAGAGGATCATCCCGATCTTCAATGCTTGTTAGCTGAAGGGGGACCCTCCCGGGCAGACTTCTGTAAAAGACAGAGAGAGTGTCACTCTCTCGAGGGTCTGAGGAAACAGGCCCTGTCCCAGGCACAAGGAGAAGTGCCTAGGACATTCCGGATTTATTGGGAGGGTGAGCTCCTTGTTAGTGAGCCCACTAAGCCTGAACCTGGTGCCCTCAGGAGGTTGGCGGTACCCCAGGTTTACAGGTCCTTTCTTCTGCAGTTGGCGCATGAGGTGCCCTTGGCTGGTCATCTTGGTACCAAGAAGACTAAGCAGAGGCTCTCTGCCCATTTCTACTGGCCCCGGATTGGAGTAGAAGTGGAGTCCCACTACAGGACCTGCCCAACTTGTCAGTTGTCTGGCAAGACTGGAGGCAGTGTCATTGCCCCACTGCAGCCATTGCCAGTGGTTGGCACACCATTTGAGAGGGTGGGCATCGACATTGTCGGTCCCCTTGACTCTCCCACATCAGGTGGACATCGGTTCATCCTGGTTTTGGTAGATCATGCCACCAGGTACCCTGAGGCTATAGCCCTTCGGACTGTAACCGCCAAGGTGGTTGCCAGGGATCTCCTGGGCATTTTCACCCATGTTGGATTCCCCAAGGAGGTTGTCTCTAACAGAGGATCCAACTTCATGTCTAGTTACATGAAAACCATGTGGAAAGAGTGCGGGGTAACCTACAAGTTCTCCACCTCTTACCACCCCCAGACCAATGGTCTGCTTGAGAGATTTAATAAAACTCTCAAGGGCATTCTAGGTGCTTTGGAAGAGCCCCTAAGGAGGAAATGGGATCTCCTCCTGCCATGCCTGCTGTTTGCTTACAGAGAGGTACCTCAAGAGGGTGTTGGTTTCAGCCCCTTTGAGTTACTCTTTGGACATCCCGTGAGGGGGCCCCTTGCCTTGAACAGAGAAGGTTTGGAAGCCACCCCTCCCGGGCCCGCCAAGCAAGTGGGGGACTATGTGTTAGGCCTCAGACGGAGGATGACACAGATGATGGGTCAAGCAATAGCGACTCTCAAGGCCAGCCAGGAATTGAACAAATACTGGCATGACCTTAAAGCATTGCGAGTGTATTGGACTCCGGGACAGGAGGTCCTCATGATGGAGCCAACCAAGCCTCGGGCATTGGCAGATAAATGGACTGGACCCTTCAGGATAATCTCCAAGATGGGCGAGGTCAATTATCTGGTTGACATGGGAATCCCAGGGTTAGCCCCGCAGGTATTCCATGTTAATAGGCTCAAGCCTTTCCACTGGCGAGCCGAAGTCTCATGTCTCTTGCTGGCTTCAGAGCAAGAAGAGGATGAGAGTGAGCCCCTTCCTGATTTGCTGCATAGCAACCCTCAGGATGGCTCAGTGGAGGGAGTGCATCTCTCACCAGATTTGACAACCGAGCAGCAGAGGGCCTGCAGGACTTTGCTCCAGCAGTATGCCTCTCTGTTTTCGCTGACGCCAGGCCTTACACCGTGGTGTAAGCAGGAGATTGACACTGGTGACAGCGTGCCTGTCAAGAGCAGGAGCTAGAGAATGTCAGATACGGTTAAGAACCACATCCAGGCTCAGGTCGCCAAGATGTTGGATTTGGGTGTTATTGAACCCTCAACCAGTCCCTGGTCCAGTCCCGTGGTCCTTGTCCCCAAGGCAAGTTCCCAGGCAGGGACCAAGGATTGGAGGTTCTGTGTGGACTACCGAGGAGTGAATGCCGTCACCAAAACTGACGCGCACCCATTGGCCAGGGCTGATGAGCTCGTGGACACCATAGGTGCCGCCAAATTTGTGAGCACCTTTGACCTCACCTCAGGCTATTGGCAAATAGCTCTGACGGACCATGCCAAAGAAAAGACAGCGTTCTCAACACCAGAGGGACTCTACCAGTTTAGGGTCATGCCTTTTGGGTTGAAGAATGCCCCTGCCACCTTCCAGAGATTGGTCAATCATGCTCTCAGTGGGCTGGAAGCCTTTTCTGTGGCTTATTTAGACGACATTGCCGTCTACAGTTCCACTTGGGAAGAGCACTTGACACATCTGGGTAGGGTGTTGCAGGCCTTGAAAAGGGCTAACCTCACTATCAAGGCCACCAAGTGCCAGATAGCTCAGAGGAAAGTCACGTATCTTGGTCATGAGGTAGGAGGGAGTCAAATCCAACCTCTCCCCAGTAAGGTACAGGATGTACAGGACTGGGAGACTCCCACTACTTAAACTCAGGTGAGAGCCTTTTTGGGCCAAACTGGGTACTATCGCAATTTCATGGCAGACTATGCGACCATAGCTGCACCCCTGACAGCTCTGACTTCACCCAAACAGCCTAGGAAGGTTAATTGGACTGAAGACTGTCAGAGGGCCTTTGATGGCTTGAAAGAAAGTCTGTGTAGGGAACCTGTGTTGTGTGCGCCTGACTACAGCCGACCCTTTATCGTCCAGGCAGATACCTGCGACACCGGAATTGGAGCTGTCTTGTCCCAGTTAGATGACAAAGGGAGAGAACATCCTATCATATTCATCAGTAGACAACTCAAGGGTAGAGAACTTAGGTGGGCTACTGTTGAAAAGGAATGTTTTAGTATAGTTTGGAGCCTTAGGCGTCTTAGGCCCTACCTTACGTGCTCTACCTTCAAGGTCCAAACAGATCATAAGCCCTTGAAGTGGCTTATGCAGATGAAGGGTGAGAATCCCAAACTGCTCAGGTGGTCCATTAGCCTGCAAGGGCTAGACTTCACCATAGAGCACAGACCAGGGAAGAGTCACGATAATGCAGATGGCCTTTCCAGAAGGTATTTTGACCGTCTGGATGAGGGTGTCTATCCCGTGGGAGATTAGGCACCCTCCATCTCAGTCTGGGGGGGGGGGCGACTGTGATGCTGGAAATGCATTGGAGGGACAGGGCCTCCGTATCCTTGTCCTTTACTGCTTTTTATCGTGTGTTCTGTCGTGTTTTCCGCGCAGGAGTTCATGTGGGACTCCTGGCGGTGCAGCTCTCTCTCTTTTGGTTTGGTGAACGGACCCATGGGATACCCATATGGCACCCATGGGTGGGGGTACCACCCTGTGCTCCTAGTGTATGTTTTAGGGCACCTGTGGGTGGCCCGCAGAGCAGGGTATGGGCTGGTGGCAGCTCCATGTTGAATTTGACAGGTGCGCGGAGTAGCCTCCATTTTGGGGATACCCCGGCCCTGCCATTGGGATCAGTTGATTCCTGAGGGAAAACAAGATGGCCCCTGTGGCCTCTTGCTTTCTATTACCTATTACCTTGTTTTCCCAAAGTCCTGGGAAGCCCTGACTCTGTCCCTTCCCCCTGACTGGCTGTTGGGTGGAAATGCCATATATGGTGTTGTTGTGAAGGCCCGGCCAGGCTAGCTGGAGCCTTCCCAGTGATGTATGTTGTGGGTACCTCCTGTGGGTGGGACCCGGGTGAATAGAGTGTGTGACGAATATGCATTCTGTGTTGTGGATGTCTAGTATCTGGTGGTTAGGATAGCAAGAGCAACTGATAGAGCAGAGGCAGAGAGGTATTGAATCAAATCATAATTTTTATTTTATTTTAGATTTGAATATAAAAAACATCGTAGATCAGCTTTAATTAATTCATTTTATACAAAAAATCCTAAAAATCAGGCATTCATGCATTCATTCCTCTAGTACAAATCCTAAAACATTTAAATATTTTAAGAATCTAGGAAAGTTCTAATTCATTTCCCTTAAATTGCTAGAAAATGTTCACTCCAGACAAAATATCGACTATCGGTGCCTATATATGTGAATCTTCGTTATCAAACAGGCTTCCCAGTTGGTAAATAGTTTCAACTTTGTAGATTGTAAATGTCTTCTTCATGATGGGATGAACGTATAACAAAATTCTAAGAGCCAAATATGGTTCAGAGTCCAATTTAAACTTCAGGTGAGTCTCCAAAGCACTGGGGTACATAGCACATTAGGCGGATTTCAACAGGACTGTGAAATTGAACTTAGTGCTGTACCCCAGTGCTTTGGAGACTTACCTGAAGTTTAAATTCTGAAGATTTGATTCATTACCTCTCTGCCTCTGCTCTATCAGTTGCTCTCGCTATCCTGGCACCACTTTCTTGCTTTGTTTGACTATATGGCCTTACCTCCAGGTGCCAGTGATTTAGGAGGCTCCCACCTTTTGGTTGTTATAGTATCTGGTGGTTGACACAATGACTGAGACAGCCCTGCCCGAAACCGGTATGAATGCAGTTTGGAGTGTTGAATGGCTCGGTACTTGTCCCAATACACATAACTTGTTGTGAGTGTCTGGAGAGAAGTGAATGGCCTGAATACCTCGTGTGCCTGATTGGCTGCCTGCCTGCATGAATTCCCTTAGTCGTGATTGGATGCTTGAGTGTGAAGCAGCGGAATGAATGGGAGATCAACAGTATATCTGGGGAACTCTCACTGCTAGGAATCGTGTTCAGAAGCTGAAGTCCACTACGATGAGCAACTGGAGTAACTGAAGCTTAACCTTCAAGCCCTGCTGGACGAGAAGAATTGCTGTTGCTCTCCTTCACAATTGAAATCTGCTGTGCCTCGAAGGACTGACCCAGAGAGGACCTGGTAAGGCCTCCTCTTCCCGAGCTACGAGGGACCATCGTGCACCAGCTGATCTTTGCCAAAGCTGCCTGGTAGACAGACCTTCGTCAGGCTGCCGACCCGAGACGGGCACTGCCGCGGGATCTCAAAGAGAAGCACTCGGACTGTTGTCCGCCACTGTCGATGACCGCCGTCGCCGACCGGAGCCGCCCTGCTCCCGTTTGCCTAAGAACTTCATTTGATCATAAGACGCTCTCGTATGCATCGTTGCCCGCTTTATCCCAGTGGAGAAGGCCCGACCGTCGACGCGCCGAGGAGCTTCCACCGGTGGGTTTCCCGCCACCTGAGGACCACAGAGACGCCGACGACTCGACGCCCTTGCTGGGCCACAGTTCTTCATCATCTCTTTGCGGTCCAGAACTATCGTCACCGAGGTGCCCCGCACGCCTCTTCCTTGCAGGACGCCAATGCTCTGTCGTCGACGTGCACCGCTAGGAACAAAGCTGCTACTTCACGGCCGTAGTTCAACCTGTTCGCCGTCGGACGTTCGACGACCCATGACTCCTGCCTTAAAGGGAGGGCACTCAAGAAGGGCCGTCGATTCCCCGACACCGAACGCCGAGTTCCTCGATGCCTCTCGATGATCCGTGGATCCTGCTTTAAAGGGAGTCACTCAAGAAGGATCGGTCGACACAACTTCGGAGAACTCTACTCCACCAGGTACATTGGGGGGGTAAAACCTTAGTAGGAGGAAATAAGACTACCATTTCAACCATCTTACGTTCCTTCCTATCTCTATTGCTGGTTTCCTCGTTATTAATCTGTGTGACATTTTAACCCTACAGTTGATGCACTTTAATGAGGTTCGATAACATTGGTGGTACCACTTTAGAATTGTATATATTTATCATTGTTGATTTCCGAGTACAAAGTGCGTTATTGTGATCGTGTACATACCTTTGAATATTAATTATATAAAGACTGTGTTTTCAGTAATACAGTGTGTGGACATTCATTTGTGGGGGTTCGGGGACTACACTGTACTTAAGAACCAGCCCGCATCACCTCCTGAGAAGGTAGGCCTTGATTGCTCGTCCATTGCTACCACATAGAGAATCTTGGTTGGGGTCCTCTGTGCCTCTCCTCTACCATATAGAGAGCGGAAGTACAGACACCCCCTACCAGTCTTTACATTAATATCATGAACATAATTAATACCGTGGTCGGATGCACCTGGTAAATTCAAGCACTTTCAGTAATTCACTTGGCCAATCAAGTGTCTGTATTGAAACCTGCAAAATGTGTAGGCATCCTGCATTGTTACCCATTTATGGAGTGATGGTGTTCATAGCCTTGAGTCGGAAATAAAAGGAAATTGCACACTCTGGAATTATTAAGGGTAATTTGTACCATTTAAACAAGCATTGGTAACGCCAACAGTTTTGGCTTTTGTGACGGTATGGGAAAGTCATTTGTCAGGCACTGCTGTAGTTGTAATAACTGACCATTGATGGTAGCAGCTGCAAAATCGTGCGAATACTTGGACATCTAATACTAGTGCCTGGCAAATGCCTAATACTACTTATACATAAGCTAAAATGGTTGGCTTTGCGAATGCTTGTTTGAACAGGATTTTAGTGAAGGGTACGCATAGTGCTTATAAATCGATTGGCTGAAGGCAGACCTGATTAAGACATTTATATTAAATCAGTAGCACCTTTATAGCTGCAACTAAGTCATTACATTTCAAAAGACTACTTTACAAAACACTGGCAGGCACTTGGAGCTCACAATGTGACCATAAGGCTTGATAAATCTAGCTCAAATAGATCCTAGGAGGATATGGTTTGGGGGTTAGGGGCAAGAAGTGGGTGGGAATGGCCATAGGGAATGACATGTCTATGGGCAGACAATGGGTTTGTAAATAGCTAAACAACACCTACAAGCTTTGTATCCCTCATCATATGCCATTTCTCCCTAGCAGTACTCCAAGGCAATAGTTTTGGCTTATAGGTGGTGCTTAATAGCTAAAACTAACAGTTTAAAGAGGTATGGTCCAGAAAGCCGGTCAGGTGAGCATGAAGATAGGATTATGCTACACCTATATACGCATCACCCTGATAAGTGAATTCCCAGACCATTCTGAAATATTCCTCTTTCATATTGGAGAACTGTTTTGCCTCTTGTTGGCCTACACAGTACACATGCCTGGCCCCTATTCCATGAGAATGTTAAATCTGTCTCCTCACTTGACTTGCCTCAGTTTCAGTGTACTATCTATTTTTAAGCAAGAGTCTGGGTGAGTTCATGGGGTTAGTGAAGTGATTGCTATATTGAGGACTGCTGAGAGAATTCATTTTAGCCCTTTCCCCGTAGGGATGTTGAGTGACTCTGAAACAGCAAACTGAAGGTAGGATATCTCTGTGGGAACGTGCAGGTCTTGGAGGCAAGACCACGCTTAGCAACACGGGTTCCAATCCCGGATCCACCCAAGGGCGTTATAAATAACCTGCACTTGCACGATCTGAAGGTACAAGGCCTAGTAGGATCGCTCCACCCTCACCACCACCCCCTTGCCTTGTTGTGCCTTGAGACACACACGTGTATACGTGCATAATAAATGCTGCAAAATGGCAAGACGCACGTTATGTCACATTCATGCAGCAAACCATTAATATTCAGTGGTAGTTTGTCTCAAGTGCACTTAATTATACTTTCTTTCATCTATCGCATTAAAAGCTCCCTACTGTTGCATGGCACCCCTGTGAGGGGCCATGGTACATTCCATGGCGTTGTGTGGTCACATGGTTACCCATGTGACCAACCTAATAAAAGGTCCGAGCCGCTTCCGGCTCGGGAGTCACGAGTGAACCTGACTCCGCGTGTGTGTGTTGTGTTGGTGCCTGGGGGGTGCCTCGCCACGTGTGCTGGGCCCAAGGTCGGGGCCCAGCTGGAGGACGGTGCCCCTGCCGGGCAACGCCGTCCGGACGGTGCCCCTGCCGGGCAACGCCGTCCCTGTGGGTCCCCCAGCCATGTGAGGCGGGTTGGGGATGCGACCCCGGCCTGGGTGCCCCCAGAGCCGGGGCCGCGGTAAGCCGGTTGTCAGCCGGCCATGTGTGGCGCTCCGGGGTCCCGGAGCGGGTGGGATGAACCCCCACCCTTCATCGTGCGGCGTGATCGCCGCACTCCAGCGTGTCGTGTCGGGTGCTACCCGACACGAGTATGGGGCTGCCCGGTGGACCGGGACAGCCCCCAACAATGGCGACGAGGATGGGGGCCCCGCGTGCCCCCAGGAGGTTTTGGTGCGGGCCCATTTCCAACGGAGCCCGCACCGGAGAAATGGCGTGGCGGGCCCATCACCAGCTGGGCCCGCGGAAAAGGAAGATGGCGTGCTGCCGTCCCGTCCCCTGAGGGAGATGAAGAAGGCCCGCGGCATCGGCCGCGGTGAGGAGGCGCTGCCCCTCCCCCACCCGCGACGAGGGGAAACGGCGAGCATTGCCGAAATAAAGAGGCGGGCCCAACTCCAACGGGGCCCGCAGAGGGAAACGAGGGGCCGCGGAACAGCTGAGGCGGCCCCGACAGAGGAGCGGCATCGGCCGTGGCACGGAGTTGGGGTAGGGGCCGCCCAACAGCTGACGCGGCCCCCAACGGAAGGCGGGCCCATGATCAGCTGGGCCCGCGGGGAAAATAAAGAAAAAAAAAAAAAATGTGTTGCAGGCCCGAATCCAACAGGGCCTGCAAAAGGAACAAAGGAGGCGGGCCCAGCACCAGCTGGGCTCGCAAGCACAATAGAGTGCTCGCCCCGAGGAGCGGGCGGAGAGCTGCCTGCCCCCCAACCCCGCAGGCTGCGGCAAACATCGCCGCCGGAAAAAAAAAAAAGAGGCGGGCCCATTATCAGCTGGGCCCGCGATGGAAAAAAGGGGAGTGCTCGCTCTGAGGAGCGGGCAGAGGAGCTGCCCGCCCTGCCCCTACAGGCAATGGAGCGGCATCCGCCGCAGTGGGGAATTCAGCTGCCCCTCCGCTGTCCCCACTCCCATCTGAAGGGGGACGGCCCGCGAGGGTGTGTGTGTGCCCACTCCGAGGAGCAAGGAAAAGAGGAGTGGTGGCGGCTGAAGCTGCAACAACGAAGGGGGGCTACCGGTCTTCCCCCAACGGCAGGCATGAAGGAGAGGAAAGGAGGCGTGCGGAGGGGGCCTCCTCCGAAGACTGTGGACTTGGCCGATGTGGCCCCTGGGCCTACCCAGGTGCGGCTTTGCCGGTGTTGTGTGACGGTGTTGTGACTGTCCTAAATGAACTCTGGTGAGGGTGCGAGCTGGTTTCCGGCGACTCCATACTGAAGGTGGACATCAGGAGTGACATCCCCCGGAAGACTGTGAGCCAGCAGACATGGACTTGCTTAAAATGGTCCAGTTAGTGGGCAATGTCGTGTGGTGCGCACCTGTAGGCTCCGAGTGCTTTATGTGGTGCCAGTAGCCCTCACTGGTGCCGTTTAGTGATATGAGAGCCACTCACCCAGGTTAATAAAGGGTGTGCAAAGTAGTAGAGTGGCTCAAATAGTAGTAGTTGTGGCTAGATGGGGATTTTGGGGTTTTTGTTTTGTCGATATGAAAAAGGAGGAGTGTTGCATGGCACCCCTGTGAGGGGCCATGGTACATTCCATGGCGTTGTGTGGTCACATGGTTACCCATGTGACCAACCTAATAAAAGGTCCGAGCCGCTTCCGGCTCGGGAGTCACGAGTGAACCTGACTCCGCGTGTGTGTGTTGTGTTGGTGCCTGGGGGGTGCCTCGCCACGTGTGCTGGGCCCAAGGTCGGGGCCCAGCTGGAGGACGGTGCCCCTGCCGGGCAACGCCGTCCGGACGGTGCCCCTGCCGGGCAACGCCGTCCCTGTGGGTCCCCCAGCCATGTGAGGCGGGTTGGGGATGCGACCCCGGCCTGGGTGCCCCCAGAGCCGGGGCCGCGGTAAGCCGGTTGTCAGCCGGCCATGTGTGGCGCTCCGGTGTCCCGGAGCGGGTGGGATGAACCCCCACCCTTCATCGTGCGGCGTGATCGCCGCACTCCAGCGTGTCGTGTCGGGTGCTACCCGACACGAGTATGGGGCTGCCCGGTGGACCGGGACAGCCCCCAACACCTACTCTCATCTCCTTTGCCCCTTTACTGTTGCATCCGTTCAGTTCGTGTGCTGTGTGAACGAGAGAGCGAGAGAGAGGGAGAGATCACCAGCCAGGCTTTCTGTGCTTTGCTTTCCACACTCTCATCTTCTTTGATTTTGATCCCTTTTAGTCCTTATGTTTAGGAGAGAGAGAGCGAGTGAGAGAGAGAGAGAGAGAGAGAGAGAGATAGAGAGAGAAAACGGGCTAAAGAGACAGCGAGAGTGAGGGCGTAAGAGCGAGAGAGAACGCGTCACTAGCAAGGCTTTCCATGCTATCATCCGCTGCTTTGTTCCTGTCTTTTCTCCTATGTGGTCCTTAAGTTAAGGACAGAGAGAGAGAGCGCGAGGGAGAGGGAGAGAGAGAAGGGAGAGAGAGAGAGTGAGAGAGAGAGGCGGAGATGAAGAGAAAGAGAGAGTGACAGTGAGAGAGAGAGAGAGAGGGAGAGATAGAGAGAGAAAACGGGCTAAAGAGACTGCGAGAGAGAGGGCGTAAGAGCGAGAGAGAACGCGTCACTAGCAAGGCTTTCCATGCTATCATCCGCTGCTTTGTTCCTTTCTTTTCTCCCATGTGGTCCTTAAGTTAAGGACAGAGAGAGAGAGCGCGAGGGAGAGGGAGAGAGAGGAGGGAGAGAGAGAGAGTGAGAGAGAGAGGCGGAGATGAAGAGAAAGAGAGAGTGATAGTGAGAGAGAGAGAGAGAGAGAGAGAGAGAGAGAAGCTTCCCTAGCAAGGCTTTCCAAACCCTAATTTCCTGCTTTGTTCCTTTCCCTTTCCCGTGTGTTCTTTGTTCCTTAAGTTAAGGAGAGCGAGGGAGAGAGCGAGTGAGAGGGATAGAGAAGAGAGAGTGAGAGACAGAGAGAGAGAGAGAGAGAGAGAGAGTGAGAGAGAGGAAGAGTGTGAGAGAGAGAGAGAGAGAGAGAGAGGGAGAGAGGAAGATAGAGAAAGAGAGAAATCAACAGCCAGGTACCTAAAGGTACCTTTTCTTTCCTCAAGTCGGAGGAAAGAAAAGGTTTCAAAAATATCCAGGAAGGAGGTCTGCCGGACAAGATGACCCAAGGGGCTCATGCTCACTTGCCAGATTAGGATTTTTGAGTCAGGTGGTGTTTGACTAAAAGAAGGTTCTGTTCTGCTGAACATGTCATTGTCCATTGAGTGCAATGGTGTGCCGACCGAGCTCGCTTCGTTTAACAACCTGCGAGTGTGGGGCATACATTATGGCTCCCCCCTTTGGCACTCAACCTTCCCACATGTAACCTTGGCTAGTGGACCTCATTTACATCTATATAATGTTTTTAATATATGCTCTGTACAATAAGTGGGAGCTGAATAGGTATTATGGAGCCTCTTTAAATTAAAATCCAATGTAACAAAACAAGTAAATCATGTTTTCCATTCACAGGTAGACACAGCGGGTGCTTTCTTACAAAAAAGTCAATGTTAAACTGTTGAATGAATGAAAGGGCAGCATTGCGAGGTCTAGGCTAAAGTGGGTTGAATCCCCGAAGGTTGCTAAGCTGGCAAACTATCGGCATGGCCGCCATAAAAGTACAAAAACACAATAGATAGAATCAATACGAGAGAGAGAGAGAGAGAGAGAGAGAGAGAGAGAGAGAGAGAGAGAGAGAGAGAGAGAGAGAAAAAACAGGAATACAAAACTCAAAGGTCATGCATTGGGAAATGTAAGACTTTTGTTCTCTCAGTAAATACAATCACAAGTATTAAGCAGATACCACAGGGCCAAGCAACAGTGTCGGATACCTAAACTCTGATGCACGGACAGTAGCCATTTCTTATGTTCAATTCAATAAAGACGGCAAAAAAAAGAGAAAGTGCATGAACGACTCCTCTTCCTTTGGTAAAATGGACATACCTTTGATCTAGTTTTCCTTTCCATGATGACATGACAGAGGTGAAGCTCAAAAAACGAAACCTTATGTTGGTGAGTAACACATAATGATTAGCAAGAGGAGACAGCAAATACGGCTGGGTGAGTGATCACACATTGTGCCTTTTATCCATTGGTTGTCAGCTTGCCTTCTGCTCTCGCTATCGCATACTGCTGCAGAAGTTTAGACTGCCATTTTTTTAATTCAAGGCGTACTGAGAGGTACATTCATGATATAATCTCAAGAATCTAATGAAGGATTGTTTTTTTAGATATCACATTTACCGTGTCTAATCCAAGTTATGAATAGCGCACAATTGCTTTGCCAAAGTTATTTAATTATGTGCTCAGTCAGACAGGCTTTCAGATTAGCTATTCATTTTAAAGGAAAAACAGTGGGTGCCTGACTGACTGGCATGCTCACTTGCATGATTTTGCATTGAGTCCCTAAAAATCCACAGTGTCACAGGAAAAATATCTTTCTGAACATTTTATTTGACAGTTTGGAAACATTAAGTAAAAAAAGGATTTTTCAAAATGGTGGGAAATAAAAACCCTCAAACAATATTTAGAAGTAGGGACATCTTTCAAGATATGACAGAAAGGAGAGCCGCCACCTAGACTTTTTCCCCAACATGAATTCCCTCCTGCGCAATGTATAGAGGAACGTTGCAAAATGCACCCTTCCTAAAGTGCATTTTAGTGTATAGCACTGCCCCATCTGCTACAGTGAGCTATAGTTTACTCCCTTATTACTTATGGGTACTTTTTAAAAAATTTTATTGTCCATTTTGTTTACCCCCACAACTCAGCTGCCCAAAATAGTCCATGAAAAATAAGTATTCCCAAAGGGGGAAAACAGGTTTGTACTTCCTCCTGCCAAGCCACTTGTGACGTCCAATGTGTATCCATAAAATAGTGTGCCTAGTGTTTTCAGTGAATCAGAATGTTTGACATCTGATGGCTTTGAACTGGTCGAAGCCAAACCAACCTAGTTTAATCATCATTGGAGCTTTGGCTCCTTCACACCAGGCGTTTTCAGGCTTGCCTTGAACCCTCTGTTGTGAGCCAGCTCTGCAGGGAATCGAGTCTTTCATACAATCATTAGAATCAAGTGAATTATGTTTCAAGGGCAGCTCTTCATATAGAGTGATGCATGCCGTGGTTTGGTTATTGGAGTATGGGTGAAAGGAGGAGCAGTGGGTGGCGATTGTGTTGCATGATTAGATGTAGGTATGATTTTTTGGAAGGTCGGTAAAAAAAGTCCACTTGACGTGGTCATTTTGTTTTTAATGTGGGTGCTATTGGCTGAAAAAATAATAAAAATAGCATGTTGTACCAAGATACAAAGGTAGCTATGTTTGCAGTGGGGCAGTGGTTTGGCAGGTCTCAGATTTATACAATTTGGCCCCATGAGAATTTGGAGGAGATGGTGGGTTTGTGTGTGGAGTACATCCTTTGCCTTGACAGTATTATTCCTATGCCTGATTTTAAATCTACGCGTGCCGAGCAAAATATGTCTACAGTTTCCATGTGCTTAGAGACCAGGGCGAACCTTGGACCTTTATCAAATCCCCAAAAGCAGTTCACATCCGAATCAAGCCCCTAAGAGTAAAGAAATGCGTTTTCCCGGGGACAGGTCATGTGTTTGACATATCACAAACCGGTGCCAAATCCATCATAACACCAACGGAATCTGCCAGTGTCACTTGTTGTTTGTGGCCGTTCGGGGCTCAGGGGAGTGAATAGAGGTACTTTGCATGCTGTGTTTTCTTGGACATGGTTTCTACATGCCTTGGCTCACCATGACACTGTGGAAGGCTCAGCAGTCTGACCACGGCTAAGCCATAGACGGGCTTGGTGCTCTTAAGCACTTTGCACACATGGTTTCTACATGCCTTGGCTCACCATGACACTGTGGAAGGCTCAGCAGTCTGACAATGGCAAAGCCATAGACGGGCTTGGTGTTCTTAAGCACTTTCTGCACATGGTTTCTACATGCCTTGGCTCACCATGACATTGTGGAAGGATCAGCAGTCTGACCACGGCTAAGTCATAGACAGGCCTGGTGTGCTTAAGCCTAGGGTTTGGTAACCATGACATAAATAAATGAGGAAACCAAAATATTTGAGGTTTTTTGATCGCATTTCAGGGAGCTGTTATAAAATTTTCTAATTCGAATTTCTGTCAAACAAGTCCTGCCAAATGATGTTGGGGCCCTAGGGAATTAAGTAGAAGAGCTTTGCTGCATGTGTTTTCTGGGGCATAGCTTCAAAATGCTCAAGGGCACCATGTAGTAAGTAGATTCCAGACATACCCCCTGGCGCAGCGAACACTTTTTCTCCAGCTATCACTCCTTTCGGCATTAGACTCGCCCCCACGCTCCTACAACTCAGAAAAGAACTCAAGACCCACCTCGTCAAGGAATCTCTCTGTCTCAACATCTAGGTCATTACATTGCCCCTCGCGGCACCTGACTCACTAGACACTATAAGTTCCTCCACCAGTTCTGCTATTGTAATATATCTCTTGCTTGTATATATCTTAGAATATTATAATGTATGTGTATTTTAATTTATGTATATTGTTTATGTTGTAACTTGTTTCTAAGAGTATGCGCCTGGTTGCCCATGGGCCTGGCTGCGCTTTACAAATAAAATAAACTTCAAACTTCAAACACTGCCCTCCCCTCTCCTTTCCGCCACCCGGTACAGATGTACCCCTCCTCTATGCAATTCAGTTTCCCACCCTGGTATATATCTCTTCTGTTGTTACATCTGAAAAGCGCTCTGTTATGCATCTGTACGGTTTTATACCTCTGTAAAGCACTCCGTCATGTATTGTTGTATATCTCTGTAAAGCGCTCCGTTGCTTCTCGAAGCTAGGTCCTAGCTCAATAAATACCATAACAATAATAATAATTACAAATATCTATCCTTCGCCCTCATCCCAACTATCTTTCCAAACTTTGCACCTCCCTACCACTACTGAATGTTCTGTCATACTCCTCCTTTGCCTCTCTGACATGCAAAAGTGCTTTGACGTCATAACCTATGGCAGTAAGCGCTATACAAATGCAAGATAACGTGACATAACATTTTCATAACTGTTAAACTAGACTCTATACAAAATGGGGAGCAAAGCCAAGATCCATTATGCACGAGGCATTGGTCATGATTGAAAGGCCTTCTAAATGAAATTGTGTGGTTTAGCAGATCAACTCATCTTTGCCAAATTCTCACCCAGTGCCAGCCTTTCACCAGCTGTAGCAAGAAGGCAAAGGTAAGTAGTTCCAAAGATAATCCTTCTCAAGCTCCTTTCCAAACTCACATTACTGATAAGGAAAACAATTTCCTTATTACAAACTTTGCAGCATGGTTGAACAACGAGACTAGGGGCCCAATTCATTTAAAAGGGCGCATAGCTCCCGCAAAGCCTGAGTGCCGAGAATGACACTGCGCGGTCCGTGGTGCAGAAGAAAATCTGCACGCTACACGTATTCATAGAATTGTTCACACAAAGTGACCCTATGTGCAAGTCGTGGCTGGAATGCCCATGACACGTCCACACGCAAAGCCATTTCAGCTATGGAAACAGACTTTTGCGCACTCCTTGTGCATGATGCAATGGACCCTGGAAAAACGTCACAACCAAGCTAGCACCCTCATGGGGATGCATGGGGTTCCACGTAACTATTCCCTGCCCCTCATCAACATGCGAACCGCGTATCGTACAAATCAGCATTTCCCCTGTACACATACGTGCAGACCCCCGTAAACCATTCCTGCACTCCGCTACACTGCTTACGCGCACCCCTAATTCTGATCAGAGCCCAGACTACATGCACGCACCCCTAAATTCAACATTCAAACTTACCTCTGTGCAATGATTACTATGAGCAAGTGTCTGTACGCCTGCCTTCGGGTGGCGGTTAGATCAAGTGCTTTGCCTGCACATTTCCCTGATGAGAGGTTGCGCAGACAGATCCATGAATATGCTTGCTTATGCGCATCTGTGGGCGAGTGATGGACTGCCAGCGGGCTGTCCCTCGTAACACCCACATTTTTGCTTGTTCATCCCCATTTTGCGTGTTCTGCTCCCCTACTCCGGTCTATGCGCAGACCATGGCCATGTTCTGCAAGGTGTCTCGTGCAAGGCTCTCAGCCGCTCACAGAAATTTGGCGAGCCTGCGCGAATTCCCCACATAGTACAAAAATGTCCTGCACAGTTGATTCAATGAGTCGACAAACAGGGTTTAGCACATGCTTTGGCATGCAATGTGCCAATTTACAGCGCCACTAATTCCATGAATGAGGGTGAAGGCTGTGCAACATTTTGTTTCCACTGGCGTAATTGTGCAAAGGTTGCCTTTTTTAAGATTAAACTGACAATGGCCCTTATTACGACCCTGGCGGAAATCGAAAAACGATGGCGGAAATGCAATACCGCCATCGAATACCGCTCGGTGCGATTATGACCCGTCACCGTAAAGTACGATGCTATTAGCGACACCGTAGTGAACGCCAACGCTAACTGCACCAAGCACGCGCACGCGCGCACTGCGAAACCGTAATTACCACCATGGCGCAACGGTACGGGAATTCTGACCCTAGCGGACATGTACCTAACTCCATCAAGCATGGCGGAAAGTACCATTCCGCCATGGTGAGAAGTACGGCATCGCAAACCAACCGTAAAAGGCCCTACTGAGTGCCTGTACACCACTCCCTGCCAAATTGCACAACTCCTCGTAGGTGCAATGAAGTCACACAATGCAACCAGTGAAATGTACAAGTCACCCATGCATGCCAACGAACAAATGAATGTAGGGGCTCCAAGTGCCTTGTGAGTGGCCATCCATATTAGCCATGGCACCATTGCCGTACTGATGCAGCACAGGCATGTCAAGCTTCAAGTACAGCAACATGAACTGAAAACTGAGACAAACAAAAACAGGTCCCCCATCGCTTGACACCAGTGTAAGGCAACATACAAAGCAGTATCCTGAGTGAGACTGCACCAGCCCTGTACTCCTGCCAGTAAACAAACCAACCATCAGCATAAGCATGTACCACACAAGTTGGCAGAGTGACTGAGCAGCCAGGCACATCTCAAGAGGGGCCAATGGGAGCAGCAGGGCACAGATGGCACGAATACAGAAGCTATTCCAATGGACATGACCTCAGTCTCCCTTCAAGAAACGCAGGCAAACACAGGCACCTGTGACCAGCCATATTCTGAAAATGACATCATTCCACCAATCCACCTGGCTGACCGGCATCTGTTACACAAAAGCTAATCCCCCTCCCATGAGCATGAAATCATCAAAACAGACATAATTGCATCCCCTATCCCTGACTTTACTGGCCTTCGTAGGCAAACGCGCCCAGTACAGTACCACGCAACTATACTCAGAAGGCCGAACTCCAAATCATATCTCATAATTGTGGGCTGCATCCGCAATAAATGACCAGCTTCTTCTTGTGTGACGCCCTGTTCCTCCATGGTACACAGGGGCTACATTCACGTTCAAAAAGGCAACATGGAAGCGCCTAGAACCGCAGGGCGCCCCATTAGGTAGGCACTAGTTCAGCTGAAAGCTCGAAATGTTGCTCCTAGCCACTAGTACTGCGTAAGGGCATGTGGGCCATTGGCGATCGTCCCATAAGATCGTAATGGTGCTCCACTGATTAACACGAAGCAGCAGGTGTCGGGAGTAAAAGCCATCTGCAGGAGTGGCATACAGATGGCAGCGGCAAAAGGGGAGGAGATACCTGTCACCCAAATGAAACGAAAAAGAATAGTATGGGCAAATGAACTCCATTTGAATTACTCACTTCAAAGATCACACTAAATCCACAGCCATATGCATGCTAGCCCACTCAAAAGGATTATTCCCACCCAAAAATCACTTGCGAATCATAACTATATAAATCGAGGTGAAAACACTATTACAAACGAGTGTTTGTGTGCATGCGTCTGTTAAAACAGAATCCATTAGATGGGATTAGTAACGTGCATAGACACAAGTGTTTGAAGGCGCGTCGAGACAGGGAGGGTTCAACAAGGGCAGATAGACGATGGTCCCACTATGGCAGCCCTGCATCACATGGCGCAGAGGAAGTTGATAGATTCCAAAAAGCCATGTACATGGCAGACTCTCTATTAAATCATCTGTCCATGCATCCATACATCATTCCCTCATCCCGGTATAAAAACGCCTGATTATTTACTCACATAACATTTGAAATTTCCATTGAGTCTGTGCTTAATGCAGTCTGCAAAATCCACTGTGCTCCAGGCCGGAATTCTAGTGTTGTGAAGTAACATGTATATGGGAACGTCCTGCCTTATCCTCCACTACGCTATTGCGCATCCCATACTATTCATATCAATCATTGCATTCTCGGCATGGCCCCTGTCCCAAGGACATTAAACAATAGAACTTTCTATCTGCAGTCAGACCTGTGGGCGTCTCCTCACCGCTAGCTGGAAACCGAAAGCGCTGTCCTTCGAATTCCTCATTTGCAACATCACGTCGAAAAGGCATCTGTGACCGCTTGAAATCACAAATCCATCCATTTAGTGCGGCAGTGTGTGAAAATGGCAACTGGCTTCACTCACAAATGGGACGCCCCGCCCGTCGTTGAACCGCGGTACAGCGCTGCATGAGGGTCCACCGTTAATCGAGTACTACATTCCACTGACCCTTCACAAGTTTGTTCCCGACTGCAAAGATAGTATGTGAAACAATGGGACCATTGCAGAATTAACATATGAAGCAATATCTCACTGCCATCGGGATGAAATACATGATTGTAATAGCAAGATGCCATGCGTCGATTTGCAGCGTTGTGTGCGGGACGTGCTCGCCCAAAGGGGATTGCAGCTTGCACAGGTGGAATGAATCACCACAGGTGGAGGCTATACAGCTTGAAAACACATAAATTGCACACCCAACCCCCTCCCACAACCACACCCACTCCAAAATGCTACCGGCAGGACTAGCGATGTTGGCCCTGGGGGACCTGATAGCACTGCAAGTACTCCAACTTCAAGAAGAAGACGAACACCAACTACTACAACAACCGGCCGCACAGAGGAGACGCAGGAGGAGGAGGAGGGCAAGGCAGGGCCAGCAAGGCCCACCAGCACAGCCACTACCACCACGCAGGCAGCCCGCAATCCCACGCCTCCGAGCACATCCGTTCAACCTCACTGATGAGCAGATCCACACCCTCTACCGTTTGGACCGGGACACCATAACCGCCATTGTGGACATGACACACGCTGACCTTGTGAGCATGATAGATAGCCCAACCGCCATCCCACCCCTACTGAAGGTGGTGTCTGTACTCCACTTCCTGGCCACAGGCACCTACCAGCACACAGTCGGACAGTTGCATGGCATTTCACAGCCACTGTTGTCACGGACACTATTGCAAGTGCTCGATGCCCTCCTGAAGCACGCAGACGACTACATCTCTCTACCACGCTTGGAGCAGGAAATTACGAACACAAAAGTGGGATTCCATGCACTTGCCGGCATACCGGGTTGCATTGGTGCCATCGACTGCACCCATGTGGAATTGGTAGTCCCACATGCCATGGAGGCCCAGTACCGCAACCGAAAACAATATCATTCTCTTAATGTACAAATGGTGTGTGACTCAAACAGGATCATTACACATTGTTGTGCCCGATTTCCTGGATCAACCCATGATTCCATGGTCTTACGGAACTCTACAATACCACGCTACATGGAGCGACATGCAGGGAACAGATCCTGGCTACTCAGTGAGTCTCATTTCATGCATGATAATGTGGGGTATGTGATGCGGCAATGACCTGGCAGGAAGGGGGGGTGCTTACGTAGCAATGTCATTCCTCAAACATCCTTTATTGTCCACATACAGGTGATGCCGGATATCCACTGAAGAGATGGCTCCTTACACCACTCCGGAACCCACAGAACCAGCATGAGGAGGACTACAACCATGCCCACTCACGTACCCGTGTAGTCATAGAACAGGCATTCGGCCTACTGAAGGGTCGTTTCCGCTGCCTCAGCAGGTCTGGCGGGGCACTCCTGTACCGCCATGAGAAGGTTGCAAAGATGGTCATGGCATGTGTCATGCTACACAACATGTGCATACGTAGAAATGTGCCCATGCCCCCTGACGCAGAACTGCAAGCACCTGAATATGGTCATGATGTGGGTGGGGATGTGGCAGCACCTCAAGGAGTCCGCGAGGCACAGGAGGGCCGTGAAATTCGTCAGATTATCATAGATTCATGCTTCTAGCACTCACTCCTGGTGGCTGATACATGGACACGGGACTTGTGGCACTGTGTGTGTCTGGAACATGCACAATATGGACTGTACGCCTATAATGGCCTCGTACACAAAGATCAATGTCCACACATCTCATTGGATGATTGTGAAATGTTTATAGCATATGTGAAATTGTGTTACACACCCCATCGACCCGCCACCCAAGTAAGCCCAACACACCCCCTCCACCCTCCTACCTCCCCCCCGAACACCAGTGTCCAAGGATGCTCATTGTCAGTGGGCAGACGCTATTGCAAGCCCCCTCTCCGGGTATCAGGGGCACCCCTGCCTGTGGAGCGCAGGTTCCTCCCAGATCTACGTTGGGGGCTGCCCTGGACGGAACTTGCAACGGATGATGTCTCTGCCTGCTCACGTCCATGCATGTCCCTAAGGGTTTGTGAGAGCTCAGTGAGCACACGGCGCACAGCGGCAAGTTCAGCACATACGTCTTTGGACGTCGCATGCAGTTCCCCCCTCAGGCTCTCGGTGCTTCTCTCCATTTGTACTCTCAGGCTCTCGGTGCTTCTCTCCATTTGTACTCTCAGGCTCTCGGTGTTTCTCTCCATTTGTACTCTCAGGCTCTCGGTGCTTCTCTCCATTTCTGCCCTTAGTGTCTCTGTACATGTTTCTATGGCTGCCTTGGTACCCCCAAATTCATCAGCATGGTCCTTGAGGAGCGTGGCCAGTTGCTGCTGTTGCACGATCACCTGGTCGAGGGACTGTTGCCTCTGCTGGGCCATGGCCATTTGCGGTGGTGTCACAGAGGGGCTGATCACCTCATGTTGCCTTGACACAGGGCTTGTGGGGGATGGCCAGTCGTCGTCTTGTGAGTGCCCCTGCGTGGTATCCTCATGGTGTACGGGATGAAACAAACAGGGGGATTGAGACAGGTCATGGATGGATCGTACATCGACATCACCGTTTTCTGAGTCGGAGCATGCTGCCATTAATGCAGTGTCACCTATGGTGCTGCTGCCACCAGAAGCAGTGCCTTCTGTGGCATCCATTGGGGGGGCTGTGGTGGTGGTGTTGTGGCCATGCTGGCTGCTGGGGTGCCTGTTGAAGTCCCCTCCTGTGTGCTGCCACTTGATTTGTGCTGCTGCCGTGTCTTGATCCGTGCAGCTGAGGTGGAGGGTCTTTGGCCGTTGGTCTTGGCCCTCTTTGCAGGTGTGCTGGTAGGGGTGTCCTGGAGCTCGTCGTTTGAATCGGACCCTGTGGTGGAGTAAAGGAGGGCGAGCGTTATTTATGGGTCTGTGGAAATTGGAATGGCAATGTATCACATGCATTGGGGTGGTACCTGAGGGTGATTTGGGTCAGGGCCTTGGAGGTGGTTTCATTTTTGTGTGGATTGAGGGTGCAGTTGTATTGCAGCCTGCAGTTAGGGGGTGCCTGCTGCATGTGTAGAGGGTGTTTTTAGGAATTTTAATTATTTATTTATTTAATTTGACTTTTAATGTGCGCTATCAGGCCAATGTAAGTGGACGTTCTCCTGGACATGTGTTTCTGTTGCACTATGTGGACACATGGTACTTCACATGATTGGACATTGTGGTTTTAGCATAGTTTTATTTGGGACACCTACCTGATTCTTCGGATGTCTGCACTCCTTTCTCCATCCCTCCGACTCCCTCTATGGTCTCCATTCTAATGGTGGAGGCACAGATTTCTTCCCAGGGGGTCAACTTGATGGGTGATTCCGATCCTCCCCCGGTAGCTGTGGCAATGTTACGGTTGGCGGATAGTATGCTCCGTACGCGTATCCGCAAGTCGTCCCATCGCTTTCTGCATTGCTGTGGGTTGCGGGGTGCGGTCCCCACCGCACTTACCCGCTGTGCCACCAGGGCCCATATGGCCTTCTTGTTCGCAAGTGCCGTCCTGGTCATTTGCGTCGAGAAGACGACGGCAGCATTCTCCTGGAGGGTCTCTGTGAGCACTGTGAGTTCCTCACGTGAGAAGTGGACCTGCCGCTTGCGGTCGCACGCTTTTTTCGCTACTTTTCCCATTATTTTGGTTTCACTAGGGTGGATGACGGGTTGGGATGTCTCTCAGGGTAGTATTTTTAATGGTTGTGTGAAAATTCTGATTTTATAGGTGTACGGCGTGCTGTTTCCCGTTCCGGGACCATGTTTTTGCTTCCGTTTCCGTATATTTACGGTCACCGTATTTTCCAATTGCCGCTCATTACGGTGACCGCTATGTCCGGTGGCGGAATTGCACCTAGGTCGCCGTACGACGGCGGTGAGGGGCGTTTTGGGGACATTTCCGCCATCGCGGACTTTGCACTTCCGCCAAGGCGTAGTGCTCGTGCCCGATGGGTCAGAATTAGCCGCACTTTACTCCGTCGTGCAATGGCGCAAACGCTATTTACGCTATGGCGGTCAGGTCAGTTGCTTTCCGCCAGGGTCGTAATGAGGGCCAATGAGATTTTTTGCCAACACCCTTTGTCTACTGGATCAACATTTTCACCAATTTTCCTTGTGGCTAAAACATTTTGCACACACACAGACATACAAAGTTCAAAAAAATGTTGTTGTTGGAGGAGCATACAATCATTTGTAAATACTATTGATTCTTAGGTATATTAAGAAGAAAGCATAACATGCATAAGTACATAACCAGTTAGTGGAAAAGTAAACACGAGTAACCCTGTTCCCATGTCATTTGCAAATTTGCACCCCCCCCCCAAAAATATATAAAAAAACTCACACAAATTAACAAATTAATTCTAATAAATGTAATTAGTGTTTTCGTATAAAACATTTGATAATCCCACAGCCAGTCAAAGGATTCTTCCCGATTATTACAGTCATGAGGATGTAGTCAAACATCATTACCAGGTCATTCACAAGAGGGAAACAGAAAGTGCAAGTGATCTACTGTGTAGCCTGCTGCCTGTAGCGCCTAGCATGCTTGTCTCTATCATCCTTTTAGACCTGGCAGTAGTTAGTTCATGAAACATAATTTCCTCAAATAGTGTTAACTGGGCTATTTCCCCAACCCCACTTCCTTACTTCCACGGGTATGAGTTAGTAGAATTGGATTCTTGATTACAGCTTTTTGTGGAGGTAAAGAAAAAAACCCAATTTACCACACTAATAATCACACATGCATGCTTACTTGCCCGCAACATCCGATTTGCGATTGTTTAATGGTGAATGCAAAAAACTTTGGAACTTTTCAAAGTGTTGCGTAAACTTCACAAAGGGCCTCATTACGACCCAGGCGGTAAGGGGTTTACGGCAGCGTTAACAGCGCCGACCCTTACCGCCTGATTACGAGGTCCCCTAGCGCCATGGTGCTTTTAACACCTGCTTTTAGCAGGTGTTAAAATCCATGGCGCTAAGGGACCATGGAGTTAATTACGCCACCGTAATTTACGGTGGCGTAATTAACGCCTTCCCCACTCCCATTATGCCCTATGGGGCAAAAATGGGAATGGGGAAGGGTAAATGGGGATTGGGGATTTACCGCCCCGCCAAGGTCGGAATGGGGCGGTAAGTCCGCCAACCACCATGGCGTAAACGTAGTTTACGCCATGGTGGTAAAGTCACGGCCCAGGCGGTAACTTACCGCCTGGGTCGTAATGAGGCCCAAAGTGTGTAAAGATTGAAATCATAGAGCCTTAAAAACGCACATTTTTGTCAGGAAGCATGGCGAAGCACTCTGAGGCTGTATTAAATACTGCAGAACATTATCACATCCACCCCCCATCTTTATCCAGGGTATTTAGTTGAGAATCAGTGTCCTCTTACAGGTATGTGGGCAGGAGTAAAAACACGTGAGGCCTGATTACCAAAAACACTTTTGAATGGGAAAACCCCATTGAAAAAGGCTTTGTAAATCAGGTCCGGGGTATTTTATTGATCTCTTTTTAAAATACTGATTAATTTACAGGTTGAGATTTTATTGGCTATTTACAGGACATCCTACACAGAAATTATCTCATGCGGGAAGTGCAGGTGATTACATTATCTATTATTAGTTAGACAAGAGTGCATATTGTGATTTGTATTTCTATATTTTTTAATAGGTGTTTTGCATGTTACGCCACATTTTTTGAAGTTGGGAGTAAAACAGTGGTCTTCAAACCTTTTCGGCCAGGGACCCCTTGAGCAAAATGTAGGCAGGCCAGGCACCCCCAAAAATGACAAATGGACAGCAAGTCCAAATGACTATGAACTATTGTGCGCCGTCACCGCACCCTGCTCCCAGTATAATCCCTGGGCTCTCCCACCTGATCCCATCACATTCTCCAAACTCCCTCATCTCACTCCTAGCGCAGTCCCTGGACTTCCCCACCCCAGTCTCTCCCCACCCTTCTCCCACCAAAGTCCCCGTTCTCTCCCCATCCTGCTCCCACCACTGTCTTGATGCCACCTCATTCTGCTCCCACCACAGTCCCTGGGCTCCCCCACCCTGCTCCAAGCACAGTCCCAGGGCCAGTGGAGTCTGGTGACATTTTTTAAGTGGAGGGGCATACATATTTCCTTGAGATATGCCATAGTGACCGAGCACACCGAGGGAGCCCGAACCAATCAAGGGGTGCTCACAGGGGTTACTCACCCTGGAATATTTTTTAAAGCATTTTAGAGAACACCTTTTACAAAAAATTGGGTAAAAAGCCAAACAGTTTGCAATTGGCACTTGGGAGCTCAGGGGGGTGGCATTGTATTTTTTTACTGGACATCAGTGACAGCTGCTGTATTTCTCTATGATCCATGCATGTTCTAAAAACTGAGAATGGCACTAAGACACAGTATGCTAAGAAGCAATTCCAAGATTACTAGAACTTAAAGAGGCTGAATGGAATGTTGCAGTATGTCACAGGTGTGCAGGGTATGATGACCTTTTTACCCAAAGAGAACAGTATTAAATATACTTTTTAAACAACCAAAGCTATTTAGTATGGTTTGGAATATCAGGAATCTGATGAAAATAGATTTTATTGTAGCTCTTTAAATTCAAACATTAAAACATAATTGTATTGCTAGAGCAGAGGAGCAATGTTTTTCAAGTTTCTAAAGTGGAGAGTGAGTTCATATCCAGGCGTCACTGTTTTTCTACAATGTGTTATTCTTGGAAGACAATTTTACTTCAAGGAGCAGTATCTGCCGAATTTGGGATTAAAGATATCGGTTTTACGTTAGGGGTCTGAGAGTTGCGGTGGGAAGGCAGGATGCCAGTAATGAGTTTTGTGTTTTGGAGGGTGGGCAGGCAGGATGCAATATATGGGCCTTTTATTGTGGGGTCGGAAAGGCAGGATGCAAGGCGAAGTTTTTATTGTGGGATCTAAACTAAAATAATAATTATGATAATGATTTGTTATTTATATGGCGCTTTCGCCAAAGCGCTGTTTATGAAATCTATTTGCATACAATTATCATCCCAACCGAAGTTGTTATCCGTATCGGTGGCATGACGACACACACACCCACACACACACACACACACACACACACGCACACACACAAACACATTGCTGTTATTGTTGAGTGGTTTAAATCCAAACTATAGGGCACAAGCTGAAGATGTTGATATGAAAATGTCCACTGAGAAACACACATTTAGCTTTTCTTATACCAAGTACATCTAAAAGCCTCAAGTTAATGCTGACCCTGTCTACATGCCCATTAACGTTCTTTCCCATTTTACACCCTTGATGGCAGGCTTTTTTTTGTTGATTCTGCAATCTAGACTGTAGATTAGACCAAAAAACTAAATATTATTCTTTTTTTTGTTTGTTTTTCATTTCAGACTGTGGTTGTACAACCCCTTGGACATGAGGCCGCGGCCTCCCTGTGGGTGATGCTCCACAGTTTGAATACCCCTGGAGTAAAATGATGTCTAAAGAGTACAAACGCAAGCCAAGTTCCCAACGTTTTAAAAAAACACTAGTGATTTATGCAAGATACAATTTGATCTCTTCAAATCGAGCAGTAATAATATTAGTTTCTTCCTGTGGCAATGCTTTGCTAGCGGGGTAGCACAGCCAGTTCTGAGCGTTTCTGCACTGGCTGTTATGGCATGGTACCTTGGGTGCAGTTACCCTTTTGGCGCGCCGTGTTGTCCATTGCCAAAAGCGTGCAGGGAAGTATCAACGCCATACGGGTCCTTAAATATATTGTGCCTCATTCAGAGTTGGGCGGTAAGGGTTAACGGTCACTGGTAAGGAGACCGGTGCCGTTAAACCCTTACCGCCCAATTCTGAAGTCCCTTAGCGGGAGCGGCAAAGAACGTGTGGTCTGACCACACGTCCTTTACGGGTCCCGCTAAGGGACCAGGGCGCTAATAACAGGCCTGCTATTCGCGAGCCCGTATTCAGCGCCTTCCCCATTACCATCGAGCCCTATGGGGGTTCAAATGGGAATGGGGAATGGTTTGTTGAATGGGGACTAACCGGGTCCACACAGGTCAGAATGTCTCGGTAAGTCCCCATTCAACCAGACCGGACACAGACCCGGTATTGGAGGCAGCCATGATGCTAATAGCACCGTGGCTGACTCCAATCTCGGAATGAGGCCCATTGTTATCCCGAACACGATAAAATGTGGTGTTTAGAATGACCCTACTTTTAAGGAATACACAGCACACTCAAGTAAATCGACCCTCAATTCCCTTTAACTAAAACCTACACTCACATATAGGCTGCTGTCTCCCACATGTGAGCAAACTATGTGTGTTTGGAATGTTCGGAGGTCAGTTGAAGCGAATGGGGGGCTGATTTACTGAGTGTGCTGTGTATTCCTTAAATATACTGTCGTCATAAACAACACGTTTATTAGCGTTCGGGATGACAATATATTTAAGAAGACCAATGGCATCCATAGGTCCTTGCGCCCTCTTGGCCACGGCCAACATGGTGCACCAAAAGAGTAACTGCGCCCAAGCTGCCGTGTCAAAATTGCCGGTGCCCAAGCACTAGCACTGAAAGAGGGAGCACCCTTCTGCTGGTACCACTGATCCACACATATATGCGGATCTCAGTGGATGTAAGCAGGGGGTGGGCACCTATGTGTCCATTTCCTATTTTTGCTTGTGTGTATTTTTACTCCCTATTTGACTTTGTGAGTATTTACTAGTTTTCAGGGCTTGAGAATGGCTGCTACACTGCTTATCTATGGGCCTGACTGCCACTACCCCTGGATTCTATAATGCAATAGAGTGTTTCATTTATCTTTTTTAATTCAGCATATCACATTGATCCAGAATCAATTGAACAAGTACGATTACGAGGCCGATTCATGGAATTAATGCGCGCTGAAATTTGCGAAAGCGTGCGGATTGCAGTGCAAGTGCGGAAATCGCAGCGAAACCTGCGCACAGCGATTCATGGAAGTCCATGTGCGTGTAAATCCCTGGATGTGCGTTAAAATTCTGCATGGCGCACACTGGCGCGCACCTCTCCAAACAGTGTGCGCTAAGCGCACAGCGAAAGCGCACATAGCGCAGCGCACACAACAAAAGTAGGCGGAACAGGGGGCGTAACACACGGAATGGGGAACAACGCGTGAAAATGTGGGCGTCACAGGGGAAGTACAGGAGGCAAATGCGCGGAACGCCCACACACGCGTCTACAACACGTATTCATGGAATCGAACGGGGCCAATGCGTGCACCAAAAAAGACGCGCTAATCCGGAAACACGTACGCCAGCAGGAAGCAGGCATATGTGGACCCGCGCAGCATAAAAGTGCGTGCAAACAACAAACAAGCTCAGACGCCAAGATGAATATACCGTTCCCATCAGCACTGGTCGTGGGATACCGCAGGAGGAGGAGGAGGATAGTCAGGGCCAGAACCAGCCTTTTTGGGATGCCTGACGACCAGGTGTTTGGGAGGTACAGGTTTCCACCTCACATAATACTCGACCTGGTGAGTGAGTGGGAGGATGACCTCACATCACCCACCCTGTGCTCCCAAGCACTCAGCCCCCTGGAGAAGGTCCTCAATGTACTGCACTTCTTGGCCACTGGATCATTTCAGCGGACAAGTGCTATAGTGAGGGGGGGTGTCACAGGCCACGCAGTCACGCTTCCTACATCAGGTGTTGGCCATCATGACTGCACGCCCATCAGTCCGCAGGCCCAGAACACCTGCAGAAAGGCAGGCTGTCGTTCAGGATTTCTACGGGGTGGCACAATTCCCCAAAGTGCTTGGTGCCATTGATTGCACCCATGTGGCTCTACGTCCCCCCAGGGTGTTGTGTTGTGGTGGGCATCCGGGCCTCCGGTGCACACACCGCGCCCAGCATGCACACACGCACATACACAGGTAAGGAGACACGGGACGTGCTGTTGCTGCTTGCGCGTCCCGGAGCGAGGCTTGCGCATGCGCGCACAAACTAACTGGGACGTCACATCCCTTTTTTCCTTTAACGAGAAACAGTATAACACTAGGGGTGCGCAGGCTCCCCTGAACAGGTAAACATGAACACGTTTTCTCACCAATCGGGAGCGGCCTCTCTGGCTACAGGCTCAGTCCCCTGAGTCCAGCACGTAGTCCTTGAGACGAACCGGTGGCTTGCGATCCCGTCAGACAGGATACCAGGGTGGGACTGTCGGCAGGGGGCGGTCAACCTCTCCAGCGGGAGTGCTCTCGCTCAATGGCACGTCCTCGTGCGCTCGGGGGTTCCTTTCCGGACCTAAAGTCTCACCCGGGTCTGGGCTCCATCCGGCATTTCCACTTTCTTGAAGAAAGACCGGTTGCGGGTGACGGTGCCCCGCTCACACGCTGCCGTCACCATTGTCCCTTTTACATGCGTTACCTTCCAAGGGCGAGGTTCAAAAGGTAGAGACAATTTGCCTTCCGGGTGCCGATTCCGAACCAGCACCGAATCTCCAACATTGCATTTCCATTTCTCGCAAGCCCCTCCTCTCGCTTTCCTTCTGGTTGCGCACCTCCCGTTCCTCCTGAACTTTCACGTCGTCAATGACCCCGGGTCCTCTGCCCTCCACTTCCGGCAACATTCACCTCGGGCACCGCCCAAACAGTGCCTCTGCGGGAGCAACCCCCGTGGACTGGTGGGGCGTTGCTCGATACTCCCTCAGAAATTCCACAAGCTTCGTCCGCAGATTTTCACCCCCACTGGCTGAAATCCTCAGTACCTTGTTGAGCGTCCGCATCATTCTTTCGGCCTCTCCATTAGCTCGTGGCCATAGTGGAGACACCCGGCGGTGATGTATCCCCCTTTCTCGGAGGAATTGGGCAAACTGGCTGCCAGTAAATGGGGGTCCAATGGGGGAACACAGTATGTCCGGGAAGCCATGCGTCGCAAACATTTTGTCCAACGCTCTGGTGGTGAACTCCGTGGCTGTCGACTCCACCACCTCGACCTCCGGGTACCTCGACCACTGGTCTACAGCCACCAGAAAGTACATGCCTCGACCCATCGAGCCAAAGTCCACATGCACCGTCCCCCATGGCTTCGTGCTGCGCTCCATGGAGCATATTGGTGGGGCCTTGTCTCCTGGGGTTGCCGCTTAGCAGGACAGGTATCTCCTCACAAAATTTTCAACCTCGCCTTCCAACTCTGGAAACCAGACCTTGGGCCTCAACCTCGCCTTGGTCTTGACGACCCCTTGATGACCAATGTGCGCCAGTTCCAACACCCTTTTCCTTAGCGCCTGTGGTATGACAATTTGTTGCCCTCTGAGGAGGAGTCCATCATCTGAGATGGATAGCTCGTCTCTCACTCGCCAGAGCGCTTGCAGGTCCCTCCGTGCCTCCTCGTGGCACCATGAGTTATTGCGCAGCACTTCCCTCCAATCTCCGCTCCTCACCGCGGCTTTGATAATGGCGAAGACCTCATCCTTGGAGGATTCCGTCGCTATGGCCAGTCTCGAGAGAGCCATTGGCAGTGCCCCTTCCACCACCTGACAGAGCAAACCTTGGCAATCCTCTTCACCGCTCTCTGCTTCCGTATTTTCCTTGTTGGGATGGCGTGACAGATAGTCCGTCGGGTTGTTGGTTCCCGGTCTGTATATTAGCTGCACCCCGTATTCCATGAGGGCCAACATCCACCTCTCGATTCTTGGTGGTGGTTTTGACGAAACTCCCGCCAATATGGGCAATAGCGGTTTGTGGTCTGTCACCACCACGACAGGCTTGCCCAAGATGTAGAGGCGGAAGTGTCGACAGCCCCACAGGATGGCTAGGGCCTCCCTCTCAATTTGCGAGTACCTCATCTCGGTACTGGAAAGGGCTTTACTCATGTATGCAATCGGTCGCATGTCCCCTCTTTCGTCGGGCTGTAGCAACACCGCCCCCACACCTACAGGGCTGGCATCCACTACAATCTCGGACTCCACCGATGGATTGAAGTACGCCATCGTGTCTTCATCGGACAGGGCATTTTTGAGGGCTTGAAATGCCTCCTGTTCTCGAGCTTCCCACTTCCATGCCGCATCATTTCGCGTCAGTGCCCTGAGCGGTTCCGCCAGCGAGGCCAAGCTCTTAATGAAACGCCCGCAGTACATCACCATACCCGGGAAACTCCTTACCTCTGTAGGAGATTGTGGCGTGGCGGCTTCTCGAATGTCTCTGATCTTTGCCGGGTCAGGCGACACGCCGGCAGCGTGAAAGATGAAAACGAAAAATCCAATTCGGTCTTTAAAGAATTCGCACTTTTGACGGTGTAGAGTGAGACCCAGATCATGCAGTCTTTTTAGTGTGTCCTCGAGCCTTTTCACGTGTTCAGCTTCAGAGTTGGCGAACACCAAAATATCGTCACTCATATTCAACACACCTTTTAGGCCTGCCAAAGCTCCCCGGATGGTGTTTTGGAACACCTCGGCAGCCGACGAAATGCCAAAACTCAGGCGTTTGAACTGTTAGAGACCCTCGTGCGTCGTAAATGTGGTGATGAACCTCGAGTCTGGATGGAGCTCAAGCTGGTGGTAGCCAGCCCGCAGATCCAATTTAGAGAACACTTTCGCCCCCTGTAACTCCCCTACGATGTCATCCAGGGTGGGCGTCAAGTGCCTTTCCCTTTTGATTGCGGCGTTAGGGAGGCGCATATCTACGCATATTCTCACCGCGCCGGGCTGTTTCGGCTTGGGTGCAACCACTATTGGTGACACCCAGGGCATAGGCCCCTCCACCCTCTCAATGATGTCCATGTTGACAAGCGACCGCAGCTCCTCCTCCACCTTCTCCCTTAGATGGAAAGGGATCCGCCTATGCTTCAGGGCTGTTGGCCGAATTGAATCGTCAATGTGCAGACGCACGGGGGGTGCCTTCAACTTTCCGACCCCTTCGAAAATGCCCCCAAACTTGACAAGCAGTGATTCAATGTCCGTCAAATACACCTCATATGCAAAATGCACCAGGTTCAGTGCTTCAGATGCTGCACAGCTGAGTAATGAATGGGGACTCACATCCGTGACAAAAAATCTTGCCTTGATCGTTTTTCCACCTTTGGATACAGGAGTTATGAACACGCCCTTGATTGGCAGCGGAGTTTCCCCGCCGAACGTGAATATTTTCGCCGCTGATCTGTCCAGTGCGGGAGGGCCTGGAATTTTCTGATAGTGCTCTTCCGCCAGTATGCAGACCGATGCTCCGGTGCCAATTAGAACTTGTGTCGGCACTCCTTGTATGTCCACTACACACTTGGGCTGTCTCTTTCTCTTGGTTCCTGAGGCAATGTTTGAAATGAAGAACACTTCGTCCTCCTCTTCCTCCTCGGCCAACTGTAGTCTCTGCATTTCCTGCTCCAGGGCCGCGATGCTCCGTTGTCGTCTTGACCCACTCCCCCGAACTCTAGCCGGGCCTCTCTGCACAGGGACGGGAGCAGGGGCCCGACACATTCTCACATAGTGTCCCGGTCCATTGCACCTGCCACACAACACAATCTTGATTTTGCTGGACACTCCTCCGAATGAGGCAAATCATACCCACAGTCTTGGCAAATCACGTTAGACCCATGTGGTGTTTGAGTCCCTTCCCTTCTCGGACCCCATTTGTCTTTCGATCCAGCTCGCTTGCTGATGGCAAACGCATCCTCGGATGCGCCGGGTCGCACTGCAGCGTCCATCCTGGCACCTCTCGCTTCCGCCAGCTCATACGTTCTGCCACTGTCGAGTATTTGTTGTAGAGTCTACCCTGGCTCTCTCAGTATTTGTCTCCGTAGTTTCCCGGATCGACACCCTTGGATGACCTGATTGTGTATCATCAAATCCTCATTGTCCCATCGGCACGTGGTGGCCATCAGCCGCAATCTGGCACAAAATCGATCCAGGGATTCCTCTTCCTTCTGTTTTTCCCCGCAGAACAGGAATCTTTCGAAATCAACTTTGGAAAGTGGTATGAAGTGATTCTCCAATGCAGCTTTGATGGCATCATATGTGGTTACTTGCAGGTTAAGAGATTCATATATGCAAATTACGTCCAGACCTGCGGAATACAACAGGGTCGCCCTTCTTGCATCATCATCAGTTATCCCGTCGCCGTGAAATACATATCAAGTTTCTTGATCCATAGCAACCACTTTGGACCTAATTTTGACGGGGGACCTGATACATCAAATTCTTGCATTGGTAGCAACGACCCTTGTTGTGCTCTCGTCGCTACAGCCGCAGTTCCTCCTTCGTCCTCGCTTTCTGCCATGGTCACAGGTCGCACAGGCACCTCTTAATGCTTCAGAGGCCGCAAACCTGACTGAGGTTGATTTCACGCGTACCTCAGATCACTGCTGGCTAATCCACCACCTTGCCGTGTCTTGCAGCACTCCTTGACAGGGTGTCTGTGTTGAGAAAGTCGTCCTCAGGGGTCTGGGGCGACCAAAAGTTCCAAAAATTGCTTAGTATGCACTTAAACAGCAGTGCACGAGCACCCTTTCAGGCCGCTACTGCTGTGTGCTTGCCTTTCGATATTGCCGGAATGTTCGCGCCGGGTCCGTGCTTCCATCCGACGTAGCGTTGCCGATTTTCACTGCCGTGAATATGAGGCGAGCACTACGGCGGTATCCCGCCTCGTCGCCAGTTGTTGTGTTGTGGTGGGCATCCGGGCCTCCGGTGGCCCACACACGCGCCCAGCATGCACACACGCACATACACAGGTAAGGAGACACGGGACGCGCTGTTGCTGCTTGCGCGTCCCGGCGGCAACTGCCATCGTACGCAGTTTATTCAAACCTGCGCATGCGCGGGCCCGAAGTGAGGCTCGCGCATGCACGCACAAACTAACTAGGACGTCACACAGGGCATCTGAGCACATCTATAGAAACCGCAAGCACTGGCATTCCATCAACGTGCAGGTAGTATGTGATGCTAAGGGAATCATCACCTCAGTATATGCCAACTATCCAGGGTCCACCCACGACAGTCTCATTTACAGAATGTCAACCCTAAACCGGGACCTAGAAGCTGGGCGGCATGGCGATACATGGCTGCTTGGTGAGTATAAATGCCACTGCACATGCATGCATGTCAGATACTGAGTAATGTCACAACCCCACAAATGATACCCATCACCACCTCCCCAGGGGACAGTGCCTACCCTCTGAGCACCCACATGATGACGCCAATTCGGAACCCCACCACGCCACCCGAGTTAAGATACAACACAGCCCATATTGCAACCCGGGGCATAGTGGAGTGCACATTCAGAGTGCTCAAGTCACGCTTTCGCTCCCTTGACCGCTCTGGTGGGCAGATGTTATATGCTTCCCCAGTAGTGTGCAGGATCATAGTCCTGCACAACGTTGCAACACGCCGGGGCCTGCCGGTGGACATGGTGGTGCCCCCACATCCCCAACCACATGCACGTCTGCTGCGCATGGGAGGGGAAAGGGCACGTGGTGAGGCAGCCCATAACCAGCTGGTGGCTAATTACTTCACATAAAATCATACCCCTGTGGAGTGCACACAGCCCTGGCACATACCAGCTGACAATCAATGATGATGACATAAGGAACACTCAACTCTCACAACCATACCATCCTGAGATTGGTCACCTGGAAGTGTTACATTGTGTGCATCCCTACCTACCCAAACACCACCAATGCTGTGTCATTAAAAGACATACATCTATGCTGCAAAATGCATTACGCCCTTGCTAAATACAACATGAGAACAGCACCATGTCACCCAACCCCTCCCCAGCTCCACCACCAAACACACCATGGCATGTCATGCAATGTGAAAGCAAACAAAGCAATGCACAAGACCTGACACAAGTGTAACAAAACACTGTCCCTAATGGGAACTGCCCACACACAATATGCTCCCAGTAATATATAACTAACAGCACCCATTACCAAATACTTACCACCAACACAATGATGCAACACACCATGGAAAAATGCAAAAACATGACAGTACTAACTTCAAGTAGTGGTAGTCTTACAACCTGAATATGCCAGCACATTGACCCCTTACAACTGTAGAGTGTTGCTGCCACGCAAATGTCTCAGTGTACTGCATACAACATGAACTGCATCTGCAAAGTAGACGGCCTTGTGAAGACATGAGGAAGTAACCTGCAGATTAGGAGGAAGACATAGATACACAAGCACATATCATTACACCATGCAGTGTACAATACAACAATAATATCCACTAGGGATGTCTACACAGTATTGACTACACTACAGACTGCCCATACAGCTCATGGGAGCCCAATGTCACTGTGTAATTCACTGTCACTTGGTCACACCCTTTGCAAGCCCATGGAAACGGGAAGCAGGAGGGGTGTGTGTCTCACGAACCCAAGCATCTAACCCAAACTCAGGACAAGCATGCATGTGCCCAGCTGGAATACAGTGGATGCCCACAGGAGCCACACAAGGCAACACACTGTAAAAAAATATATCAATGTGTGGGTCAGGTGGTGGTGGGGGAGGCCACCCAGGAGGTTCGAGGACAGGGTGCACACCAACAACCACTTGCGTGGATGTTGCGAAAAAAAAATACCTCCTTGGGCTCATGGCCTGCACGACTATGCCATTGTGGGAGAACTGCTGTCGCTCTGCTCATCCTCTGCTGCTGCATCAGGAGGCGGTGGCACTATGGGAGGCAGCCCACGCAAAGCCCTGCTATGGTCCTCCATGGCAGCAAGCATGCGGGTCCGGAAGGTCTAATTCTGGAGGATTAAAGTGCGGAGATTCCCATGTAGCACATCACAGGTTGCCTGCATTTCTGCACGCATGGCCTCGGGTGATGCCCGGATCTCCTCACGTGTTGCATGCAGCTCAGCTGAGAGCGAACGTGTGAGCTGCTCCAGCTGCTGTTCTGCCCTAACTTTCCGGAAGCCTCAAGTTCAAGCAGACTTTGCCTGAGGTTATGGAGTTCTACACTCAGGGCTTCCCCGTGGCCCTGGGACTATATTGATATGGATTCACGCACAGTCTCCAGTGCCACCTGTCTGTCCCTGTTGGACACCAACATGTCTTCCCTGTGAGATTGGCAAATGGAGTCTGTTGCCTGCTGTTGTTGCTCCATCTGCCTTTCAGGGGGGATAATGGAAGTGGCCACCCTCTCCATTGCCTGAGCCATCATTTCTACTGATGCTGCCTGTTGGGTTGCCATACCGTACATGGAGTTTACCCATACAGTATTGCCTGGTGGCGCACGGCCACCGCGTCGACGGGCACCACACCTGTTTGGGGCAAGGTGATCTGCACCTTGCTGTGCTGGCACTGCCTGAGGCTGCAGGACTGCATTCCCCCTCTGATCTGCTGGCCCAGGAACAGGATCAGATGCTGTGGAGTGTGACCCTGCATCCGTAACCGCCAAAGGCGGACCTACCAACACTGACATCCCCATAGAGGGTTCTACCCCTGGTCCAGGTGGGTTGGACAGAACAGAATCCCTGCCAGAAACACTTACCTGCGACTGCACATAAGTCTCATCATCCGACTCAGCACCTGAATAGAGGTCTGGGGAGGTGCACCCAGAGGCACCCCTGGACAGTATGGTCTGCAGTAACATTGGGTTTTCACCCACCACCACACCACGTCCCCCACTGGTGCCCGGTCGTGCCTGAGATTCCTCCTGGGTCTGCACCATCTCCTCAACCTCAGCAGCACCAAGTGCGTCATCACCTGCAAAAACATGAAAGACAACAAATGGAAACAGGCATGAGCATCATAGCACACACATAGGCCGTGACAAGCCAGAGATCCAGTACATGAATTACACATATCCCACATGACTATAACCCTGCCATGCATGCACTGTCAAAGAGTTAGAAGTGGAGTCAAAAAGGCAGACACTGGGGAGAGCAAGATGGATATGCAACACATTTGCAGCATGTTGGGTGGCACTGGCATCACACATCAGGCTGTGAGTGGCATGTCCAATACACATACATGACACATGCCACCACACAGATGTCAAGTAGCATAGCCACGGTAAATTAAAAACAAAACTACAGCAAGGGTGGGGGTGCTGGGGGACATGTGTGGGACATGAGTGGGGGCCTGCTGGAAGGTGCCCCTGACTGCTGGGGGGTGGGGGTGCTGGGGGACATGTGTGGGACATGAGTGGGGGCCTGCTGGCAGGTGCCCCTGACTGCTGGGGGGTGGGGGTGCTGGGGGACATGTGTGGGACATGAGTGGGGGCCTGCTGGCAGGTGCCCCTGACTGCTGGAGGGTTGGGGTGCTGGGGGACATGAGTGGGGGCCTGCTGGCAGGTGCCTCTGACTGCTGGGGGGTGGGGGAGCTGGGGGGCATGTGTGGGACATGTGTGGGGGCCTGCTGGCAGGTGCCCCTGACTGCTGGGGGGTGGGGGTGCTGGGGGACATGTGTGGGACATGAGTGGGGGCCTGCTGGCAGGTGCCCCTGACTGCTGGGGGGTGAGGGTGCTGGGGGACATGTGTGGGACATGAGTGGGGGCCTGCTGGCAGGTGCCCCTGACTGCCGGAGGGTGGGGGTGCTGGGGAACATGAGTGGGGGCCTGCTGGCAGGTGCCCCTGACTACTGGGCGGTGGGGTGCTGGGGACATGCGTGGGGGCCTGCTGGCAGGTGCCCCTGACTGCTGGGGGGTGGGGGTGCTGGGGGATCTGAGTGGGGGCCTGTTGGCAGGTGCCCCTGACTGCTGGGGGTGGGGGTGCTGGGGGACATGAGTGGGGGCCTGCTGGCAGGTGCCCTCACTCCTGGGGGGTGGGGGTGCTGGGGGATATGAGTAGGGGCCTGTTGGCAGGTGCCCCTGACTGCTGGGGTGGGACATTTCTGGTGGACAAGTGTGGGACATGAGTGGGGGCCTGCTGGCAGGTGCCCCTGACTGCTGGGGGGTGGGGGTGCTGGGGGACATGTGTGGGACATGAGTGGGGGCCTGCTGGCAGGTGCCCCTGACTGCTGGAGGGTGGGGTGCTGGGGGACATGAGTGGGGGCCTGCTGGCAGGTGCCCCTGACTGCTGGGGGGGTGGGGGAGCTGGGAGACATGTGTGGGACATGAGTGGGGGCCTGCTGGCAGGTGCCCCTGACTGCTGGGGGGTGGGGGTGCTGGGGGACATGTGTGGGACATGAGTGGGGGCCTGCTGGCAGGTGCCCCTGACTGCTGGGGGTGGGGGTGCTGGGGGACATGTGTGGGACATGAGTTGGGGCCTGCTGGCAGGTGCCCCTGACTGCTGGGGGGTGGGGGTGCTGGGGGACATGTGTGGGACATGAGTGGAAGCCTGCTGGCAGGTGCCCCTGACTGCTGGGGGTGGGGGTGCTGGGGGACATGAGTGGGGGCCTGCTGGCAGGTGCCCTCACTCCTGGGGGGTGGGGGTGCTGGGGGATATGAGTAGGGGCCTGTTGGCAGGTGCCCCTGACTGCTGGGGTGGGACATTTCTGGTGGACAAGTGTGGGACATGAGTGGGGGCCTGCTGGCAGGTGCCCCTGACTGCTGGGGGGTGGGGGTGCTGGGGGACATGTGTGGGACATGAGTGGGGGCCTGCTGGCAGGTGCCCCTGACTGCTGGAGGGTGGGGTGCTGGGGGACATGAGTGGGGGCCTGCTGGCAGGTGCCCCTGACTGCTGGGGGGGTGGGGGAGCTGGGAGACATGTGTGGGACATGAGTGGGGGCCTGCTGGCAGGTGCCCCTGACTGCTGGGGGGTGGGGGTGCTGGGGGACATGTGTGGGACATGAGTGGGGGCCTGCTGGCAGGTGCCCCTGACTGCTGGGGGTGGGGGTGCTGGGGGACATGTGTGGGACATGAGTTGGGGCCTGCTGGCAGGTGCCCCTGACTGCTGGGGGGTGGGGGTGCTGGGGGACATGTGTGGGACATGAGTGGGGGCCTGCTGGCAGGTGCCCTCACTCCTGGGGGGTGGGGGTGCTGGGGGATATGAGTAGGGGCCTGTTGGCAGGTGCCCCTGACTGCTGGGGTGGGACATTTCTGGTGGACAAGTGTGGGACATGAGTGGGGGCCTGCTGGCAGGTGCCCCTGACTGCTGGGGGGTGGGGGTGCTGGGGGACATGAGTGGGACATGAGTGGGGGTCTGCTGGCAGGTGCCCCTGACTGCTGGAGGGTGGGGTGCTGGGGGACATGAGTGGGGGCCTGCAGGCAGGTGCCCCTGACTGCTGGGGGGGTGGGGGAGCTGGGAGACATGTGTAGGTCATGAGTGGGGGCCTGCTGGCAGGTGCCCCTGACTGCTGGGGGGTGGGGGTGCTGGGGGACATGTGTGGGACATGAGTGGGGGCCTGCTGGCAGGTGCCCCTGACTGCTGGGGGGTGGGGGTGCTGGGGGACATGTGTGGGACATGAGTGGGGGCCTGCTGGCAGGTGCCCTCACTCCTGCGGGGTGGGGGTGCTGGGGGACATGTGTGGGGGCCTGCTGGCAGGTGCCCCTGACTGCTGGGGGTGGGGGTGCTGGGGGACATGTGTGGGACATGAGTTGGGGCCTGCTGGCAGGTGCCCCTGACTGCTGAGGGGTGGGGGAGCTGGGGGGCATGTGTGGGACATGAGTGGGGGCCTGCTGGCAGGTGCCCCTGACTGCTCGGGGGTGGGGGTGCTGGGGGACATGTGTGGAACATGAGTGGGGGCCTGCTGGCAGGTGCCCCTGACTGCCGGAGGGTGGGGGTGCGGGGGAACATGAGTGGGGGCCTTCTGGCAGGTGCCCCTGACTTCTGGGGGGGTGGGGTTGCTGGGGGACCTGATTGGGGGCCTGCTGGCAGGTGCCCCTGACTGCTGGGGGTGTGGGTGCTGGGGAACATGAGTGGGGGCCTGCTGGCAGGTGCCCTCACTCCTGGGGGGTAGGGATGCTGGGGGATATGAGTAGGGGCCTGTTGGCAGGTGTCCCTGACTACTGGGGGGTGGGGTTGCTGGGGGACATGAGTGGGGGCCTGCTGGCAGGTGCCCCTGACTGCTGGGGGGTGGGGGTGCTGGGGGACATGTGTGGCACATGAGTGGGGGCCTGCTGGCAGGTGCCCCTGACTGCTGGAGGGTGGGGTGCTGGGGGACATGAGTGGGGGCCTGCTGGCAGGTGCCCCTGACTGCTGGGGGGGGTGGGGGAGCTGGGAGACATGTGTGGGACATGAGTGGGGGCCTGCTGGCAGGTGCCCCTGACTGCTGGGGGGTGGGGGTGCTGGGGGACATGTATGGGACATGAGTAGGGGCCTGCTGGCAGGTGCCCCTGACTGCTGGAGGGTGGGGGTACTGGGGGACATGAGTGGGGGCCTGCTGGCAGGTGCCCCTGACTGCTGGGGGGGGTGGGGGTGCTGGGGGACATGAGTGGGGGCCTGCTGGCAGGTGCCCCTGACTGCTGAGGCGTGGGGGTGCTGGGGGACATGAATGGGGGCCTGCTGGCAGGTGCCCCTGACTGCTGGAGGGTGGGGGTGCTGGGGGACATGAGTGGGGGCCTGCTGGCAGGTGCCCCTGACTGCTGGGGGGTGGGGTGCTGGGGGACATGCGTGGGGGCCTGCTGGCAGGTGCCCCTGACTGCTGGGGGTGGGGGTGCTGGGGGACATGAGTGGGGGCCTGCTGGCAGGTGCCCCTGACTGCTGGGGGGTCGGGGTGCTGGGGGACATGTGTGGCACATGAGTGGGGGCCTGCTGGCAGGTGCCCCTGACTGCTGGAGGGTGGGGTGCTGGGGGACATGAGTGGGGGCCTGCTGGCAGGTGCCCCTGACTGCTGGGGGGGTGGGGGAGCTGGGGGACATGTGTGGAACATGAGTGGGGGCCTGCTGGCAGGTGCCCTTGACTGCTGGGGGGTTGGGGGGGCTGGGGGACATGTGTGGGACATCAGTGGGGGCCTGCTGGCAGGTGCCCCTGACTGCTGGGGGTGGGGGTGCTGGGGGACATGTGTGGGACATGAGTGGGGGCCTGCTGGCAGGTGCCCCTGACTGCTGGGGGGTGGGGATGCTGGGAGAAATGTGTGGGACATGAGTGGGGGCCTGCTGGCAGGTGCCCCTGACTGCTGGAGGGTGGGGGTGCTGGGAGAAATGTGTGGGACATGAGTGGGGGCCTGCTGGCAGGTGCCCCTGACTGCTGGAGGGTGGGGGTGCTGGGGGACATGAGTGGGGGCCTGCTGGCAGGTGCCCCTGACTGCTGGAGGGTGGGGGTGCTGGGGGACATGAGTGGGGGCCTGCTGGCAGGTGCCCCTGACTGCTGGGGAGTGGGGGTGCTGGGGGACATGAGTGGGGGCCTGCTGGCAGGTGCCCCTGACTGCTGTGGGTGGGGGTGCTGGGGGACATGAATGGGGGCCTGCTGGCAGGTGCCCCTCACTGCTGGGGGTGGGGGTGCTGGGGGACATGAATAGGGGCCTGTTGGCAGGTGTCCCTGACTGCTGGGGGTGGGGTGCTGGGGGACGTGAGTGGGGGCCTGGTGGCGGGTGCCCCTGACTGCTAGGGGGTAGGGGTGCTGGGGGACATGAGCGGGGGCCTGCTGGCAGGTGCCCCTGACTGCGGGGGGTAGGAGTGCTGGGGGACATGAGTGGGGGCCTGCTGGCAGGTGCCCCTGACTGCTGGGGGGTGGGGGTGCTGGAGGACATGAGTGGGGGCCTGCTGGCAGGTGCCCCTCACTGCTGGGGGGTGGGGGTGCTGGGGGACATGAGTAGGGGCCTGCTGGCAGGTGCCCCTGACTGCTGGGGGGTGGTGGTGCAGGGGGACATGAGTGGGGGCCTGCTGGCAGGTGCCCCTCACTGCTGGGGGGTGAAGGTGCTGGGGGACATGAGTAGGGGCCTGCTGGCAGGTGCCCCTGACTGCTGGGGGGTGGGGGTGCTGGGGGACATGAGTTGGTGATCAGTAGTGCAAGTTGACATGTGGCTTGGCTGGGGGGCATGCCCATGGTGGATGGGCTGCCTGCGGGACATGACCAGGGGTGCAGGGTAGTCCCCTGTGGTGTGGGCTGCCTGCAGGGGCCGTGGAGGGTGTAGAGGGAACACCTGGGAGGACCCACACTGCCAATTCACATGTAGGATTCCCCACGCACCCCCGAAAATCATGTACCCTGCTCTGACAGCAAAATCGCATGTGAAACTTCCCACGCACCCCAGGAATATACGTACCCCACTCGCACAGGGCCTATCGCGTATGAAACTTCCTGCGCACCCCCGATTTACACGTACCCCTCTCCGATCGCGCGTAAAACTTCCTGCGAACCCCAGGAATACACGCACCCCACTCGCACAGGGCCCATCGCATGTGAAACTTCCCGCGCACCCCCGATTTACAAGTACCCCGCTCCGATCGCATCTGAAACTTCCCGCCAACCCCAGGAATACACGCACCCCATTCACACAGGGTCTATCGTGTGTGAAACTTCCTGCGCACCCCAGGAATACACGTACCCCACTCGCACAGGGCCAATCGCGTGTGAAACTTCCCGTGCACCCCCGATTTACACGTACCCCGCTCCGATCGCGTGTGAAACTTCCCGCGAACGCCAGGAATACACGCATCACACTCGCACAGGGCCTATCGCGTGTGAAACTTCCCGCGCACCCCAGGAATACACGTACCCCACTCGCACAGGGCCAATCGCATGTGAAACTTCCCACGTACCCCAGTAATCCACATACCCCACTCGCACAGGGCCAATCACGTGTGAAACTTCCAGCGCACCCGCGATTTACACGTACCCCGCTCCGATCACGTGTGAAACCTCCCGCGCACCCCAGGAATACACGCACCCCACTCGCACAGGGCCTATCGCGTGTGAAACTTCCAGCGCACCCCCGAATTACACGTACCCTGCTCTGATCGCGTGTGAAACTTCCTGCCCACACCCGAAATACACGTACCATGCTCTGATCGCGTGTGAAACCTCCCGCGCACCCCAGGAATACACGCACCCCACTCGCACAGGGCCTATCGCGTGTGAAACTTCCAGCGCACCCCCGAATTACACGTACCCCGCTCCGATCGCATGTGAAACTTCCCGCCCACACCCAAAATACACGTACCACGCTCCGATCGCATGTGAAACTTCCCGCGAACCCCAGTAATGCACGTTCCCCGCTTGCCGTGTGCTGTGTGGTGGCCCTGTATACTGGTACAGGGTTAGCGCAGCCCTTTGCGCTGGATTGGGGATTTTGATGGCTTTTCCTTGCGCGAGGGGCGTTCTTGGGGGCGTAACTGGCACTGCTGCAGGGTCGCTGCGCCACTGTGCGCCACGGCTGGTTTTGGTAGCTAAAATCCATGAAAACGCTCTGCGCGGAAATTAATTTTAGCGCACGCGGCTGGCGCAGAGATTTGCACGCGCACACTGTGCGCCAGCTGTGTGCACCACTTGTGCGCTAAATTCTATGAATTTGAATTTATATTTATAAACTTCTCAAATCAAGGTTTGAATCTTTCAAACCAATTTGAGGTTGATCTCTAATAAGTTTGAATGACTTGAACGGATTTAAACTGCTGCTGTTTTGGATGGTTTGAATCAGATTCAAGCAGGTTCACGCATTCCTTATAAAGGCCTCTTCCTGTGCAGTATATACCTGGATCACCTAACTGATTGCAACAAAACTTGCTCAGGTACTCGATCCATGATAACCTGGACAAACCCTTAGCTACTTTTATTCTCCATTGTTTTGAAGCGAGCCCTCATTAACCCTTTGCTGAAAAATCTACTCTTGGCTGGTCCAGTAAAATGACAGCAAGGGACTCAATACAATCCTGGACATAGAGCAGTGTTCTCTTGTGCACTGGATACTTAGTGACTGTAAGTAAAGCTTCTGCCCAAACCTGCTAGTACTAAAGCAGTTTTGATAGATATTTTTGAAGTACTTAAGTAGAAAACACGACCATTTGCTTCTCAATTAAAAATGATCTACAGAAGATACTGTACGTTTTCGCTTTCTCCAGCTATTGATTTTTATTCTCTTAAAATCGAAGCCATTATCCTTTATGGCCTAGATGTTTGCTTTATGGACATTGATCACATTTTAAACACCATTCAGGCACAAATATGGAAGCGCACATTGTCGCTGGCCAACTCCTTGCCAAATGCTTGTATACGCCATGAGCTGGGTTTATTTTCTTTAGCTGCTAGATTCCATTGGAGGCAACGTTGTACTTATTCTCGCATTTTGAATCCTCCCAGGAATTCGATTTATGAAGATTTGTTTAGGATGCTTGAGGAATCTAATCCACCTTCTATTGTGCTTTTTGACAAAAGAATTAAAAGAATTATGGATCGCATATGTATCATAGCTTCTGAATTAAATTACTCGCCCTGTCTACGCAAAGAAAATGTGTATTAACAAGATTGGTTGAATAAAATTGATGAACTTGGGGGATATGAGTTATACTCGGAATATTGGAAGTTTACAAGAAAGAGGATGCTAAGATTATTGTATTTGACATGTTTTCCATGCAAAAAGGACTGTGTTATTTACATGAGGTTCAGGCTAAATCAGATGCATACTCTTGAATGCACTAAGCATTGGCAAAATGTAAATTCTTCACAATCTGAGACATGTCGCTTTTGTAAACATCTTTCGCAAATTGAAACTACTAAACATTTAGTGATATATTGGGCCTCATTACACGGTAGGCGCTAAGGGATTACCGGCACCTTTTTTTGAGGGAATTGCTTTGGTCAGGGTTCATGTCGGGAACCAATCAATCTTGGATCCTCTCTTTTGTTCGTTTGTTAAGATTTGTTGAGGATGATTTGGTCAAGCATCTCAATCCTGCTTGAGGTTGTAACTTTTTTTAACTTGTTGACTATGGTGGGGATATCTACGAAATAATCCCATTTCATGTTAATCAGTTAATACTAAATTTGCATTTATGCACAAAATGGACATGACGTTTTTGCTCTTGCTTTTCATATTTTGATTTGTGTATTAGAAGTCTTGATAATTTGCAGGCACATTTCACATCTTTTGTTAAGGAGGTAGGTCTGTTTATCACATTAATGTTTCTTATGAAAAATGTCTTTTAGCTAGATCTGTGCTTATGTGTATTCTGTCTATTTAAGGTGAAGACACACTTTTTAAAAATACGTTAAGTACATTGTAATTAAGTATTTCCGATTGACATGTTTTCTTCATTACACTTGAATACGATTCAGGTAGTCCATTCTTTAGTTAGGCAATCTTTTTACGTTCGATCTATTTGGGCTTATCCTGGTTTCCATTAATATTTAATCTTATTATCATGGTTTGTGAGTTTTATATATCTTATTTCACATAGCATACGGTAACTAAGATAATAACTGTTGTATCTTCTTCCTACTGAGGTTCTATGTCTTGTGTTTATGTTCATGTGAAATGTTTAAGTTGTTTTTATCTTGAACATTGCAACAAGACTGTATTTCTAAATTTTGTAAAGATTTCTTTGAAATGAAACAAATAAAAAATAAAATTAAAAAATAGCAGGTTTGATCGATATTTCTGAAGTACGCTCTTTCAACAATGCAGGCAACAAAAGGCTATCAATCAACTAGGCGCTCTGCCACCTCTGCGGTACTAGCCAGAGCAAGGCTACCTTGTCATCATTATGTTCATGACTCTCAGATTTTCCTTCAGGTCAAAGGCATCCAAGAAATGAAGATGCTGCTCAACATTCTCTGAAACGTCCATCTGACTATTAAATTATAGTCTAAAATCCTCACACAATTTGACTTCTCTGTTTTTCTTCTTCGTTGTTCCCATGGCAGTATACACTAGTGTTTCTACCTAGTTCTGTATCTACTGGGGTTCTTTGACAAAAAAGGAACTCATTGCTGCTATAAAGCCTGGATGCAGCTTCTGGAAGCAATTCCAGTTTCACCAACACCCCCATTTCTACATTTAATAACTTCCTCTACCATTCTATTCCATAACATTTCTTGTCACCCATATCCAGTGCGCCATGGCTCTAAAATCCTGCTTATTCCAAAAACAATCAGACCTCCGTTTGGTATTACATAAAGGAGCATCAGGCCAGTCTGTGTCAATTGTTGCCCCTCCTGTCTGATGATGTGACCTGCAGCAGTCCTCCGGGTAACATTAGTCATATAACATGTCCTAGTTATCACTTCATCTAGGAGCCCCTCTTTGTCAATTTATTTGTCTCATGCACAATACATAGCCAAGGCATCTTGACTCCTAGTTGTCCTTTTTTGGGCTCCCAGCCTTCATCTGCCAGCAAACCCTTTTGTATGCTGTCCTATTTGGAGTACTTTAAATAGATCTCTTCATTGAACCAGAAGGACTGTGCATTCTACGCTATTCAATCACAATGCAATCTTTTCAAGTGGGGTTCCATGTCCTTTTTGTGGCTTTCTCCATTTTGAATAGCTCTTTCTATTGTCCTCTCATTACAATTTCAAATCCTGTATTCCTAAAAAGGCCTGAATTTCAACATAACTTCACAGAGAGGTACTTCTCTCATAAGCGATGCTCTGGATAGCTTTAGTCGATCTGCATACACCAGCTGTCCACCAAGGTAACAGGTGGATGCCGGGTTCATAATTCCACAACAAAGGAAAAGCCTTGGGCACATCAATGAAAGGCAGTGTTCTACATTCGAGCTGTGTGAGCACTCACTTGCACATCTCCACAGTGAGGGCTCAACAATAGGGCTCCTTTGCTTCCTCATATAGCTGTGCCTTCCTTTCTGAAACTGACTTTTGTTTCCACAGGGTGAAAGACACACACACACTCACACACATACATCTCTGCATCAGTTTTTGTGACCTGGGATTTGGCAGTCTCATTGATTGCTTTGCTGACACTTCAGCTAGGATGGAAGGTTGGTGTGCACAAATGAAGCCGGCAGGTATGATATGATATGATATGATATGATATGATATGGCATTTATAACACGCCTATACACAAGTGTTTCAAGGCGTGAGCGGGAACAAAGGGAAGACCGAGACAACGATCCTACCAGGCCAGGTGACAATAAGATCGCGCAAGTGCAGGAGACGGGGGAAAGGGAAAAAGTGCAAGGGGAAAAAGAATGGGGCAGTGCATTACATATGGTAACAGAAAAATAAATAATCAATAAATACTATAAATAAGAAGTGCAGCTGGGTGGTAGCAAATGGCAGGGTAAGTCCAGACATCAGGTGTCAGGTGCTGGTAGAGGGCTCTAGGGATACAGAGAACAGCCCCCGAGTGCAGGGGGCCGTGCAGGTGTGCAACTGGTGGGGAGGGGACCTGGGCCCGAGAACAGAGGGATGCCAGGTGACCAGTGCAGATTCAGTTTCAGCCAGGAGTTCAGCTGGGGAGAGGAGGAGAGAAAGCAGAAGCAAAGAGGAAGGTCTTGAGGTGCTTCCGGAATCAGAGATGGTTCTCAAGTTTCAGTGAGGCAGGGAGGCTGTTCCAGAGGGAGGCCCCAGCAGAGGGGGCCCACTAACTCATTGCTTGGAGAAGCGACTCACCCTGAGGGAGTTGGAGGCAGATGAGCGAAGGGCTCGAGAAGGAAGATATTTAGGAAGAGAGAGTTGAGGGTATTGAGGCCCCAGAAGGCCTTGTGGACAATGCAGATGGTTTGAACTTAATCCTTGCAGCCACTGGGAGCCAGTGCAGAGATTTCAATCCTGGAGAGATACAAATCTTGCAATCCTGTTTTGGATAAGTTGCAGAGGGCGGAGTGTAGATGAAGGCAGATTTGGAAAGGGACTGTTGCAGTAGTCCATCCAAGAGAGAACCAGAGCTCCGGAGACAGTGAGCTACAGGGGGAAGGAAAGGAAAGGAAAGGTGGAATACCTCTTAGGAGGTGCAGCTGGTAGTGTGACTTCATGGAGACGTCAGAGATGTGTGGAGAGGAGAGTGTGGAGTCGAAGATGACCCCAAGGTTTTTAAACTCATAAGTGGGAGCAGGAGGAGGGCCAAGAGAGGCCGGCCAGAGAGTGACAGGAAAGGAGGGAACAGGTATGCTGATGAGGAGAATCTCAGTCTTACTTGCATTAGGCAGAGATCATTGGCGGCACACCACTCCTGGATAGCAGACAGACAATCAGAGATGAGAGAAGGAGAAGAGGTGGCTGAAGGGAGCCTGAAAATGAGTTGAGTGTCACCCGCATAGCACTGAAAGTTGGGGCAGAGAGCGGCAATGCGGTGGGAAATAAGGGCCAGGTATTGGTTGAACAACCAGGGAGAGAGGTTAGAACCCTGGGGAACACCACAGGTAGATATAGAGATAGAGGAGAGGAAGGACCCAAGTTGGACCTGGGAGGGTCTATCAGGGAGGAAAGAGGTCAGCCAAGCCAGGGCATGATCGGTGATACCCAGGTTATCACAGAGACAGTTGAGCAGGATCGCATGGTTGACCATGTAAAAAGCAGAAGAGAGATCAAGTAATATGAGAAGACTGGGGGTGTTGGAATCGAGGTTGGATTGTAGGTCTTCACAGATCATCAGGAGAGCAGTTTCCGTGCTTCTGGTGGCTCTGAAGACAGACTGATGATCATGGAGACAAAGAACAGATTCAGAGTGGAGATTAAGCTGGGAGATGGGAAGCTTTTCCAAGAGTTTGCCCAGGAAAGGAGTGATGGAGATTGGGCGATAGTTAGCTGGGCAGGACGGGTTTCTTAAGAAGAGGGTGCATGAGGGGGGTAGGAAAGACTCCAGTGGCAAAGGAGTGGTTGCAGAAGTCAGCCAGAGCAGGAGCCAGGGTGTCAATGTGGTCCTTGATGGTTTTAGAGGAACAGGGGAGAACCTGTTTTGACGGGGACTTTCATAGCTCAGACTTGTCTAGAAACCTTGTCAGGCAAGAACAGGGGAAAGGCAGAGAAGGGGGAGGATGGGTGGCTACAGAAGGGCCAGAGTAAGAGAGGGGAGTAGTGCGGGGAGGAGGAGAGAAAGAGAGAGAGGATAGGATGTCCTCAGTTTTAGAGATGAAATGGGATGCCAGGGCCATGCAGAGGGCCTGGGAGGAGACAGGAGAGATGGAGACGGCAGCAGGAATTGCCAGCTCTTTGCAGATTTTAAAGAGTTTGGCCGAATTGTTTGATGCCGCAAAGACCCGGGCTTGGATGTGGGCTCTCTTCTTGGTGCGGACAGAGAGCCGGTATTGCCTTTGGAGCAGGCGGCAGGCCAGTTTGTCAGAGGATGTTCAGGATGCATGCCATTTCCTCTCAGCCACCCTGCACTTGCGTTTCAGGGTGACGAGGTCTGAGTCATACTAGGAAATGCACTTGGATTTGGGCTTCTAGCGGATCCTCATGACAGGGGCAAGAACATCAAGAGTATCAGATATAGCAGAGTGGAGCATAGAGAGGGCTGTGTCAGGGTGTGAGTCAGCCAAAGGGGGAGCAGGGGGAGAGAAGGTGGTGGCGAACGACTCAACTGACACACTCTTCATGGGTCGGATAACCGAGAAGGTAGGAAGCAGTGCTGGGGTTGGCTTGGCCTGAGGGGTGGAGAGAGTGAGCTGGGAGGAAAGGAGAAAGTAATCACTCCAGGAGAGAGAAGTGGTGAGAGGGATAGAAAGGGGAAGGTCTGAAGAGATTAAAACATCCAGAGTGTGCCCTGGGCCAGAGGGGAGAATAGAAAGAGAGAGAGAGTCACAGAGGTGGCAAAAGAGTTCAGAGGAAGGACAGGAAGCATCCAGGTGGATGTTAAAGTAAACAAGAAGGAGGAGTTGAGTAGTCAAGACCAGGAGGGAAGAGGTGAGGTCCACCCACTCATAGATGAAGGAGGAGATCTAACCAGGTGAGTGATAGATGGTAGCCACAGTAAGGAAGTGGCTAGGAGAGAGAGAGCCTGAAGATGAGGAATTTCGAAAGAGGAGTAGTCCTGCGTGGGAATGACAGAGCAGGAATCCACTCAGGGAAGATCAGGGCAACATCCTCTCTGGAACGATTGGACCTGGGTGTGGAGAGGATCTTGTAGCCATCAAGAAGGAGAGTGTGTCAAAGCTTGTGACAGAGGTGGCCATGAACCATGTCTCAGTGAGACCGAGGACATTGAGGTCAAGGTAATCAAGGAGGCAGCAGACAGCAGAGTATTGTTCATCCATAGATTTATGTCACCCTAGGCAAAGTCCCGTTTTTTTTACCCCCTCTCCCTCATCAATAGCCATATTTTATGTTTTTAGGGCCAACATTACACAATCAGTGCTGGTGGCACCTCAGGTGACCATCTAGAAATGGCATAGTTTAGAACAGCCCCTAACTCTCTCTCACTGCCAGACTTCCTGAGAAGGGAGACCTTGCGCTGGAATGCATATCTGCTTGATGGCAAATCACCAATCAATGCTCTTGCTTCATGCACCTTTCCGACACTATTGCTGTAAAGCAATGTTTTTTGAAAAATGGCCCCTAGCCTATGTATATCCCAAACAAACATGATCCTAACCCCACCTAATCCACATCACACTGGATCCTATGTATTTTCTTACCAAGAAAACGTGACACCAGATCCACATCTTCCTTAAGTTAATGGAGGGGGAACTGTATAGCATCCCCTCCCTTAACTCGTCCTCATTATTCATTTAAGGAGTAACCTTGATACAGAAGCAGTAGAACCCTTTAGCTGCCCCTGACTGCTTTCCTGCGAGTCTTGGAACAACTGACTGGCCAAAGAGCCTCTGAAAGATGAGGTGGCTAACATGACATCTTTAAACAAGCACTGGCAAAGCCAACCGTTTTGGATTTTATATGGCCTCAGATATGGATTTGTGAGACAGCGTCTGACAAATGCTTAATGCACATGCACAACCCAAACTGTTGGTTTTGTAAATGCTTGTTTTTAACAGGACTTCAGTGCATGAAAACCATACAAATCAAGTGGCAGAAGGAACACTTCGTTAAGACATTTTTATTAAACCAGCAGCTTTTGCAGCTCCTATTAAGACAATAAGAGCCTGATTCATGCATGCAGAAATTCCACAAGGGTCTTGCGCCGAGAAGGACACAGCGTGAGCTTGCGTGCAGAATGAAAATGTGTGCCCCACATATTCATGGAATTCACTGCGCAAAGTAACCGTATTCGCAAGTTGCACCTGGAACACCCTTGACACGCCCACACTCAAAGCATAAACATCCAGAACAGCTATCTTTGCGTGCCCCCCGCCCGCGAATACTTGCACCCTTCAAACAGTGGGTGGGGTCTCCTGCAAGCTGCCCTGCATCTCAGGGAGCCTGCACAGGTTCCCCTGTGACTGTTGCCGGCAGGGGTAAAATCCTAAAAATTAAAGTGGGGGGACTCATCAACAAATGCAATGGGATATGACGTCGCCAGAAATGTGCATATCAAGGAGAAATATGCACATTTTATTAAATTGGCTTTGTATAACCACCCAAATTGAACAGGACGAATGGAATTTGCCTTGCATAAAGTCAACTCAAACACAAAACCAAGACAGGATATTTTCGTCTAATAGTGTTTTTGAAAAGGTTAAAAGGTGTGTATGTTTTAAGCTCCAAGAACAAATGCAAATGTTTTCCATGGGACTTGCAGTACCGAAATGGGAGATTTCAGCTTTAGTTGTTTGTTATTTTTCATCAGGTTATATAGTGCAGTGGTGAAGTGTCCAGCCTACAAACCTAATGACTGTGGCGGCTTTAATTAAAAAAGAACATCCAATGTTTCTCTTTTAGCTAGGGGGGACTCAGTCCCCCCTCTAAATAAAGTGGGGGGACTCTGTCCCCCCGCGTGTACCCTCGACTTGAGCCCTGGTTGCTGGCCCCCCGACAACATGCATATGAAAAACCATAACTCGGTAAAAACTCTGAAAATATGTGTGCAAACCCTGTAAGCCATTTGTGCACCCTGCTACACTAAGTACATGCTCCCTTAAGCTAGATCGGAACCCTGGTTGTGTAGACGCACCCCTCTATCCGACATGCAAACCCACCTCTGCAATGCGATTCCTACACGCAAATGTACTTACGCCTGCCTTCGGGTGCCGTAGAGATCGAGGGATTTGTGTGGCCATTACTATGCCAAGATGCTGTGCGGGTGGTTCCATGAATACATGTTGTTTGGCACAATTGTGGGCATGCAAGGGATTGCCTGCAGGCCATCCCTCGGAACACCCACTTTTTCACATGTTCTTCCCCATTTTCTGTGTTCCGTCCCCTTCCCAGCCCTTTGCGCAAGCCATGCCCACGCTCTGCATCGTGTATCGCATAAGGTGCTCAGCAGTTCGCAGAGACTTGCAGAGCCTGCGCAAACTCCAAGCAAGTCCAGGAAAAGTCCTGCGCAGTTGATTCCATGATTTGCGAATGGGGATTTGCGCACAGGATGGCACAAAAATCCCCAATTTTACACGCGAATTATTCGATGAATCAGCCCCTGACTCTCTGCAGAAGGCTTAGAATGACAGAAGGTTCAAGTTTGATGTTACTGCTTGTCAGAGAGCACTCAAAGAGATTCTAGGAGGATGTGTTTTGGGTGAGTGAGGCAAGTAGTAGGTGGGAGTTGCCACAGGCAGTGAACAGGTGGGCAAAAGAACAACAGGCAGTGAACAGGTGGGCAAAAGAACAACACATACTCACAATATGCTTGTCACAATTATCTTCACTCTTACCTACATTCAAATATGTTTTTTACTAGTTGGTGAAGATCAATCAAATCTAAAATACGGATAAGTGTCCACATTTTACAAACCACCACTTTTTTATATGTTGCTTTTCTTTGGTACACGGCCACAGACCTCTGCCTGAGCAGAAGTCCCACAGAAGTGTAGTTACTGGTTTACCACTGCTACCCTGCAGCGCACTTCACTATACAGGATACTCCTATTATAATGGCTCCAACTCATACAGCATGAACTCCTGCTGTGATGAAAGAACAAACCCCAAGACTCTGCAAGATTAGGGTGACTTTACCACTAATGAAGCAACCGAATTTCTTTTAGACGTCATACGTGTTTTGTTTCCCCATGAGAATGAACTGTGCATGCAAATTGGGACGCTCAGAAATTCTGCAAAGGAAGGTACTCAGATATTTTGATATAGTTCAAAGCATTTTTGGTATGCAGATTTAGTCTAAAGGATTGTGGGTAGGTGGGTTCCTTCTCCGTCCTGTTTCCTGTGCTAGGGGCTTGTTCACTGAAAACGAACCCCCCTGCTCTCCTTTTAAGGCTCAGCGTGTGCCATGGCCCGTGGCCCTGCTTTGGTGCTGCAAAGTTAGAAGCAAAAAGCCAAAGAAAGCTTTGAAACGAAGTCCAGTAGAAAGGACTTAAAATATTAAGCATTTCGGGGAATATTTTTGCACATGAAAAGGTACTGAAGGCCACGTTGTGGTTTCTTTCTCTTTTGTGCGGGGCTCACAGAGCCCGAGAAGGGATTGCTAATCTTTGACAGCAACCACAGCAGTTGATACAGTATCAACAGGCAGTGGGTCCACTAAGAGTTTGTGGACATTACAAAACTGTTGATGGTAGTTGGCATGAAGCGGTTTAATACCGAAAGTCGTGTTTGATTGTATCTCTGGATTACTTTTCATGGCAGCATGTACGAATAGTGAGTTTCACCTGAATATAAAGGTTACTGAAATTTATTGTTCAAATTAACAGGAACTAATTGACTACAATGACCAATATAGTTACATCACTGTTATCATATTTATTAGTATAGGAAGTCTGAATATAACCCACCTGAAGAAGGAGCTATTAATTCCAAAACGCTTAGTGAGCACAGTAGGAGTTATCGAAGATATATCAGACAGATGACATTTTAACTTCTCTTGAATTATGGAGACTGCCATTATTATGGCAACCAGGCTCTAGTGAGCCCTCACATTCAGCTTAGTTAACATTGGGCCTCATTATAACCCCGGCGGTAGCTGTGCCGTTAAAACGGCACAGCTGCCGCCAGAGTCATTTTTTTTCCGGCACCGGGCAATGGGGACTTACCAGGGCATTACACCCCCAGCGGTCCCGGTAATTCCCCAATCGCCGGAAAAAATTACTCCCCATTCCCATTTGAGTCCCACTGGACTCAATGGGAATGGGGAGGACGGTAGCACCGGCACCATTCATAATGGTGCCGGTGCTGTCGTCAAAGTCTGCGAGCGGGTGCCGTTCCGCCCGCCAGGCCAGATCTGGCGGGCAGAAAGGCACCCGCTCGTAGAACTCGGAGTGTGCTAGTCCGGTAACAACGGTGACGGTAGTTTACCGGCACCGTTGTTACCGAACCGGCATACTCATAATGAGGCCCATTGTCTTAAAGTAGGCAAAAAAATTGTTGTGGAAAAGAAATGAATTGTTTTCCTTGATGTATTGTTTGTATGTGAAATTGTTGATGTATTAGAGCTTCACACTAAGGGACTGATTCATGGAATTTGTGCGCCGAAAAACAGGGATTTGTGCGCCATTCTGCCCACAAATCCCCATTTGTGAAACAGGGATTTGCGGGCATAATGGCACACACATCCTCGTTTTTCGGCGCATAAATTCCATGAATCAGCCCCTAAATATCCTTTGAGAAACCAGTACATTAAAATCACCCATCACTTTAACATACAATTGACTGGTTTTTATTAAATATACTTGGCATCTCCTTGTATTTCAGGGAGTTTCAACTGCATTTTATTTGCGTCCTGTCGCCAGGGACCTATCCGCAACACCAGAAGTATTTCCGAAGCAATGTTTTTATTGTAGTCATTATTTATCGAGTTAATTGACTAGTGCATTCCTATGCTTTTTGTTTTTTTGTTTTTTTCTTTGCAAACTGATTAGAAACCACGCCACATGAATAAGAAGTGGGAAACCTTCAATAAAAGAATATCCAGACCTATTTTTACAACAACCAAGAGGCAGTTCTATATGACTAAATAAAGGGCAGAACAAAGTGGTGTTACTAGAAACAGGTAGCTTGGCTTGCACTGTGGCAGGAACGATATTCACATGATGGCAAAAATATATGAAGTAATTTGGTGGTTGTTGCCCTATAACAGAGTGTTGATCTCAATGTGATTTCTGATGAAGATATCTGCATGTTGTCAGTGGTACTGCACCTCACCAATGAAATATGTTGTGAGGACATCTGCCAATTCCATGCATAATTGCAGCCTTTGTTTCCGTGAACTATCTTGTGAGGACATCTGTTGGTTGTATGTAGAACTGCAGCTGCTGCTTACTGGGAACTGTTTTGTAAGGGCAATGTAGTTTTTTTGGCAAAATGCATGTAAAACCCACAATAATTGTTGTAAATGGTGGAAGGCCATTAAAAATAACAAATGGTGCATTTTTCGTTTGCACGCGAAGAGTGTTACCAATTGCCATGAATACCAGATAAACGGTTTTTCAAAATCCCATCTCTTTCGCTAGTCTGTGCAGCAACGGCGGCGCCTTTCAGTACCAAAATGCGGTGAGGACTATTTATTGTAAAATTTCAGAGGAGGGCTTTTTCCAAAACTATTTGGTGACATTTAACAAGGAGTAAAGTATACAGAGTACAGAGTCCATACCTAGTCAAAAGTCTAGCTTACACCCTGGTGATCTACCTGGTTGGTTTGGGCAATGCTGTCCTGCACACAGCCACTCTTGCCCGATTAAAGTCAGTACTTCATGGAGAGGCCTGACTGGTAACCAATCCTAGGACATTTGAGCATTGATATTGATATTTTATTTCTATCGCGCTCATACACAAGTGTTTCAGAGCGCGACAAGGCAGGGGAAGGGGAACAGAGGAGAACAAAAACAACGATCTTACTAGGCCCAGTGACATTGAGAACACGCAAGTGCATGGTAGAGGGGGAGGGGGAGAAGTGCATGGAAGGAGGAGCAAAAGGAGAGTGCGGAGCGTGGAGGAAAAGCATAAATAATACATTAATAAATAAAAGGCAACAAACAATGGGAGTGCAGCCACAAGTGGCAAGTGCTGGGTTTATGGCAGCAGGCTGGGTAGGTCTGATAAGTGCAGGAGAAAAAAAAGGGGCGCTGTATGGGTAAAGATACAGATCCTAGTGCAAGGGGTGGCCCGTGCAGTGCATGAGGTTGGCAAGATGAGCAGGAACTTGGGCCCAGAGGACAGAGGGTGGCCAGGTGCATGGTGCCGAGGGAGAGTAGAATTAGCAGGGGAGAGGGGGGGAGAAGGCAGAAGCAAAGAGGAAGGTCTTGAGGTGCTTCCGGAACCGGAGATGGTTCTCCTCAAGTTTTAGAGTGGCAGGGAGGCTGTTCCAGAGGGAGGCCCCAGCTGACGACAGGGATCTATCCCCAGCTCGTTTCTTTGAGAAACGACTGACCCTGAGGGAGTTAGAGGTAGAGGAGCGGAGTGCACGAGGTGGGAGGTATTTGCGGAGGGATAGCTGAAGGTATGTTGGACCCAGGCCCCAGAAAGCCTTGTGGACATTGCAGAGGGTTTTGAATGTAATCTTTGCATCCACTGGGAGCCAATGGAGAGATTTCAGAGATTTCAGAGCTGGAGAGATACGATCTCAGGGCTTGAGGCCAAGGACAAGTCTTGCAGTCCTGTTCTCGATAAGTTGCAAAGGGCAGAGAGTAGAGGCAGGTAGATTAAGAAAGAGGCTGTTGCAATAGTCCAACCTAGAGAGAACCAGAGCTTGGGAGAGAGTGAGCTTCTCGGGGAATGAGAGGAAAGGAAGCGTACCTCTAAGGAGGTGCATTAGGAAGTTTGACTTTTTTGATACATCAGCGATGTGGGCAGAGAAGGAGAGTGTGGAATCAAAGGTTCTTGGCCTTGCAGGTGGGGATAGGAGGAGGGCCAAGGGAGGCCAGCCAGAGGGTGAGGGGAAAGGAGGGTGATGGTGTGCCAATGAGGAGGATCTCAATCTTGCTGGCATTCAGACAAAGATGGTTGGCGGCACACCAATATTGAATGGCAGTTTGCCAATCAGTGATGAGAGAAGTTGAGGAGGTGGCCGAGGCCAGCCTGAAAATGAGTTGAGTGTCGTCCGCGTAGCACTGGAAGTTTGAGCAGAAAATGGCCATACAGCAGGCAAGGGGTTGCCAGGTATTGGTTGAAAGGCCAAGGCGAGAGGTTAGACCCCTGGGGAACACCACAGGTGGGGAGGAAGATAGATCATAGGAAGGACCCAAGTTGGACTTGGGAGGGTCGATTAGAGAGGAAAGAGGTCAGCCAGGCCCGAGCCTGATCGGTGATGCCTAGGTTATCACAGAGACGGTTTAGCAGGATGGTATGGTTGACCGTGTTAAAGGCAGAGAAGAGATTGCGTAGGATGAGGACAGAGGGAATGCTAGAGTCAACGTTGGAAAGCAAATCTTCACGGATGTTCAGGAGAGCAGTTTCCATGCTTCTGCCAGATCTGAAGCCAGACTGATGGTGATGGAGACACCCAACAGAATCAGAATGAAGGTTTAGCTTAGAGATGGCCACTTTTCAAGGAGTTTGCCCAAGAAGGTAGTAATGGAAATAGGGTGATAGTTGGCCGGACAAGAGGGATCAGCTGTGGGTTTCTTGAGGAGAGGATGCACAAGGGGGTGCTTGAGAGGGGAGGGGAAGGATCCTGAGGCAAAGGAGTGGTTGCAGAAGTCAGCAAGGGCCGGAGCGAGGGTATCAATGTGGTTCTTGATAGTTTTAGAGGAACAAGGATGAACCTGTTTTCAGGTTTCATAGATCATAGGCTTTCATAGATCGGACGAAGAAGAGAGGAAAGGAAGAGAAGGAGGGTGAGGGGTGGCTGCAGGAGTGTCAGTGAGTACAGACGGAGATGGGAGAGGATAGGGAGTGGAGTAGAGGGTGGACAAGATGTCCTGGGTTTTTGAGATAAAGTGAGAGGCCAGGGCATTGCAAAGAGCCTGAGAGGCAAGGGGAGGGGTAGAGATTGCAGCAGGGTTGGCCAGCTCCTTGCAGATTTTAAAGAGTTTGGCCGAGCTGTTAGATGCCGCAGAGACACAGGCTTGAATGTGGACTCTCTTCTTGGTACGGACAGAGAGACGGTATTGCCTTTGGAGTAGGCGACAGGCCAGTTTGTCAGAGGATGAACAGGAATCCCTCCATTTTCTCTCAGCCACCCTACACTTACTTCTAAGTGTAGCTAGGTCAGAGTCATACCAGGAGTTGCACTTGACTTTGGACTTCAGGCGGATCGTCATGACAGGGGGCAAGAGCATCAAGAGTATCAGAAATAGAAGAATAGAGAAAAGACAGGGCTTTGTCAGGGTGTGAGTCAGCCAGAGGATGTGGGGGGGGGGGGGAGAAGGTGGCAGAAAAAGCCTTTACTGACACACGCTTCATGGGCCGGATGTCTAGGAAGGTAGGTGGCAGTGTTGGGGTAGGCTTGGCTCGGGGGGGAAGAGAGAGAGAGATGAGAGCAGGCAGTGGTCACTCCAAGAGAGGGGAGTGGAGAGATGGATAGAGAGGGGAGAGGTGATCAAGACATCAAGTGTGTGCCTTGCAGAGTGTGTTGGGCCAGAGGGGAGGATAGAGAGGTAGAGGGAATCGCAGAGTTCGCGAAAGAGCACAGCTGAGGCACAGGGAGAATCAAGGTGAATGTTGAGGTCATCAAGGAGGAGGAGTTGAGTGGTTGAGGGCAGGAGAGAGCAGAGGTCAGCCCACTCAGAGAGAAAAGAGGTGATTTGACCAGGGGGCCGGTAGAGAGTGGCAACAGTAAGAGAGTGGATAGGAGAGATTGAGAGCCTGCAGACGAGGCATTCGAAAGAGGAGTAGATCTGAGTGGGAATGATAGTGGCAGGAATCCACTAAGGAAAGATCAAGGCTACACCCCCTCCAGGCCGATTGGATCTGGGTGCGGAGAGGACCTTGTAGCCATCAGTGAGGAGAGTGTCAAAGCTCATGCCAGATCTGGCTGGGACCCATGTCTCTGTAAGAGCAAGGACATCAAGGTCAAGTTCTTCAAGAAGGTGGCAGATGTCAGAGGAGTGTTTGACAGCTGGGCGAGAGTTAAGAGTGGCAATATGAAGAAGGTCGTCAACCTTAAAACCTTCTGGGTAGAGGTACAAATCAGAGGTACGCCCTGTGGAGTTGTGGAGGTAGCCAGAAGAGGGGCAGAGGAGGGAAGAGTGGGCAAGGTAGCCAAGGAATGAGAGGAGGGGACAGCCGGAGAAGAAAGGAAGTTGATGAGGTGAGGGAACCGCCTATCGAAGAGGAGGAGATTGGCCTGGCGACCTTGGACCATGACAGTGTCATTTAGGTAGGCACATGAGCAGCTCCACTGGCTCCCCTTTCAGCAGTGTAAACATTTGAAGCTTGTCAGCCCAACGTATAAGCTATGCATCAGAGCCAGCAAGTCTATCTACTCTGGACTTCTGGAGGAGACTATGGTCCTCAATTCTGCGAGGAAATGTGATTAAATGTGGTGAAGCATAAACACATCGCTAACCTGAAGTCAAGATTTTTCTGACTTCTCTGTAAATTTGTGTATAATCTCCCGGCGGCCTCCCTTTCCCTCCGAAATACCTTCTCAGCTACCAACTCTGCAGGAAACAATTCAAGGTTTGATTGTGGAAGCCCGTTTTTGGGACAAATCAACCTGAGCACGGCTGTAGTCAGATCTCAAGATGAAACCTCCTTTTTTAATGTTACTATCCTGCATTGTCAGTCTGTGCAATTGCACTTTACTCCAATGTGCTGCACTTTGATCGAGCCAAAAATAAAATGCTAAATAAATAATAAATTAGCCCTCACCAAGGGACATCACCACGAGGGCACACAGGTAGTCATTTTCGGGACCTTGTCAGGTGCATGAAAATTGTTACATTTGCACGTAAGTGAAAACACATCCACTCGTGCATTTTTATTTCATTTGCAGGCAGAGTTGCATTCCGTATTGCAAATTGAGTGAATGATGCCTGCTGTTCACGCATGGCAAGCAGAATTTACAATGGATTCCTATGGAATTCGCCTGCTTTTAGTGTAAACGAAAGGTGGATTCTAAAAAAAAAAATCCAATGCCTTTCAGATAATGAAAATGCAAATGCTGCCGGGAATGCATGAGGTTTTTATGGGGGAGCTGATGAGGGTGGCAGAAGGGGTAATTTACGCCGTACCCCCGGACAAACAAATCAATGAATATATGACGGAGTGTATGGTACACCACAACAAATGACCCCCCCCCACGATAAGGGCAATATAGGTCCATTCACATCAGCTGTGGCATGATGAAGCCCTTACTGTGGACCGTCGGAATCTGCTGCTTTTATTGTTTTAATCTGCAGTGTCTTGAGTGCTCAGCTGGTTCCGCCTGATCAAGGAATTACGCCCAAACTCATCACATTTATGACCGAAACAAGGCACTGCCGCCTCCCACCCATCCTCCCGCTAGACGTATTAGTCAACAAGCGGGCTCCGCTATTGCATCCGATGTGGGCGCGGCTTAGTCATAATCCTTAAACCCTGCATGCACGGCCCATTAGTGGCTCTGCCCCGTCTCATTCCTCGGGCATCTATTATGCAAATGTGAATTAAATTGCCCTTTCTCTCTGAAACGTGTACTAATGGACTAATGGCAGTCACTTCATAAGGGTTTGACAGACCCGGCGAGGCCACAGTTTGACAGATGGCTGCGTAGCTTGTAAACAGCTTCCCCGCGTTGTACAAACAGAGGGTGACATCTGCAAAGGGCCCCGAATCGGAAAACAAGTTAGGCAGTAGTGACACATTGATCTCTGGTTTAACACCTTTTTCTCAGAACCTGGAGATGTTCTTTAAGGTACGACGTCCTGTCATCACGGATGTTTTTTCGCGGGTTTTTTTTACCGCGTATTTTTTAACGAAAAAAACCTGTTTATTTTTTATTGCAGGGGGTTACAAAAATATATACATGGAGTGTGGGTGTTCGGGAATATATAAAAACTAAAGGGGATGGGGGATTGGGGGGGTTTGGTGGGGACCCCCAAAAATAAAAAAATACAAATTCGATGAGTTTTTTCATTAAAAAATCTGCTGTAAAAAATCCTGTGAAAAAAAATCCCACGATGAAATGACATGGAACCGTTCTTTAATGTCTGGTTTAGGGCTAGAAAGTAGGTCATTTCAGGCTACCATTGAGCCAGTGGATTCCCATGGAAACCACCTGTTTTTACACCTGGTGAAAGCAGCTGGCTTCCATAGGAATTCTTTGTAAATCTCTCCTGCAAACCGTTTTCCAACATGTAGTAGAATACAAAGGAGTGAAGGTGACCTCGCCTGTTTTTCCACTTTTTTCACACTAGGTGTTAGAAATGATTACAATAACTCAGAGGGCAGCTTTTGCACAGAAGTGCAAATGTGAGTGGTCTCCTCCCTGCAATGTACTCTACATTAAATGTACCCACTGGGCCCTGGCCCTTTCATCCACTGGCTTCAGAACCTTAAAATCCCTGCTTTGGAGCATACAAAGGAACATTTTTTTGCATTTATTTCGCATTTGGTGCATGCCATTTGCACACACAAAATACATCATTTCAGGACTGTGCAGTATACTGCTGTGCAAGATGTAAATGCTGTGAAGACAAGCACTGACAAGGCCAAAAGGCCTCGCTTTTTTAAATGCTGCTTCCCTGTGCCTCATTCCCAGCCACAACCTTCATATGCCCTCACACATCCGGGCACTGTCATCGTATGCCAAGGGGGGTCTGAAATGTGGAGCTACTGCCATCACATGGAAAGTGATGCTAAATACCCATAAACCACCGGGCAGTATCATCACAAGACAACTGCAGCTCCTTTTCTTGGTAGAATGATCATTTATTATTTATTTGGCATTTGTAACACACTCATGCAGAACGTGTCACTTCAGAGGAGAAAAAGGGCAAGAGGCAGGGCGATGATCAGAAAGCCCGCTCCAGGGAAGCGGGGTGAAAAGATGAGAGGATGGACAGCGGGAGGGAGGAGAAGGATTACCATATTGCAATTGAAATCGAAATGTGGGCCAGGAGGCGAGGCAGAACAGTTGCATATTTAGATTACGCTTGAAACAAAAGTAGTGTATTCTGCTTGGACTTTAAGAGGGAGAGAGCTCCAGAGCCTTTCAGCAAATCTGTAACCTCTGACCTGCTGATTTTGAACCCTTGGTACTGCTAATAAATAGTAGGGAACCAGAGGCTTGGAAAGTTCTGCAAGGCTGAGCAGTTATCCCTTGATACAAGCTTGAAAGGAATGTAGGCGGGGCATTGTCTGAAAAGGCGCATACATATCCCTTAAATCAGGACATGTGCTCGCGATAGGACTAGATTACCATGAACAACATCTGCCATATTCCACACAATATGCATTCTATATGGCCCAGTGGATTAAATGCTCTAAAACTCTACCAGACCAATCTGAGCCCTCTATCTACACCAACTCAACATACCAAAGTTCAACCTGAAAACGGCCGGGGGAGCAAGTTTTCCTGTACTAGCAGCGAAATGCTGGAATGCACTACCTATGACAATTAGAGCTGAAACATAATTTTGGTCGTTCAGAGCCAAAGTCAAGGAACTGCTCATAAACCAACAATAATCTGTCAACCGCACTTAGCTATATTCAGTTGTACCACTATCGAATCTATGCCAATATGTACGTCATTCTGACACCGTATCTTTGTTTAAATGTATGACATGAATGCGCTGGACCAACCTGTAACCCGGTCCCGCCACAATCTGCTATGCCCTTTTTTCGAACCATTCTGTAACCTGGTCCCGTTCACCATTCATGAGAATGTATCTTTCTTGCCTGCCACTGTATGTGCAATCTTTTGTAACCATTGTTGATCCTAAAGATTTAGCGACCAATTACCCTAGGGTTCGACAGCGCTTTACAAATAAACAAACTAAGTTAAACTAAACTAAACTACCCAGAATTAATTTTGCCTCCAGCAACATACAAACCAGCAGAGGAGTAAATACACCATAATGAATGTTCTGTTGCTCAGTTAAGATTTCCGCTGTTGGGCTCCATGTCCCTCCACGGGCTAACATTGAACTTCTGCCAATGGTGTCCATTTTTACGGCCTGCCCCCGACGCCACGCGCTCAGACTCCAATTGATTGATGGGGAGAGGTGTGAGATACGATTTTGTGGGTTAGGGGGCAGGGCTGGGACGGATACAGATGAGAAGAATCTTAAGGAGCTGAACCACTGGGTTAGACATAAAGAGGTGGCCAGCATTGAGAAGGCCAGCAGCTGACTACCACCTCCTTCCTCTCTAGACTGCTAGGAAACATGCCAAACCATCAATAAACTATGAACTAAGCCACCAATGGGATTAGGTGCAACAAACTCTAGCAACCAGTGACCGCATTGTGACAATTCAGAACCCCTTTTGATGTGTTTGGGAAACATGTAAATACTTTTCTTAGAAATATGGTGGAATTTCCCAATTCAATTTGGAGGAACTATTTTTTAAGAATCAGGTTGAATTTATTGGGTACCAACGAAATCCTGGGGGGCCAGACAGAAAGTTCCCAGAGGGGAAAGGTTGTGCAGGCTGTGTAAAGGCACTCATATTGAAACACTTCAGCAATTGAGTAAAGACGGTAAGGTCCTGTTTCATGGAATTATTTGCGTGGGAAATAGGGGACTTGCGTGCCAAACTGCTCGGAGGTGGGTTTGCATGTCGGGTTTAGGGGTGCGTGTATGCAACCGGGGTTCTGATCTAACTTAGGGGTGCGCATATGCAGTGTAGTGGGGTTTGCACATAGATGTTCCGAGTTTAGACTGAGTTACATTTTCTCATGCGCATGTTGTCGGGGTGCCCGAGATGCAGGCCTGCTTGCGTGGGACCCCACACACTGTTTGAAGGGTGCGTGTATCTGCACCCGGTGGAGCACACAAAGGTAGCTGTTCTGGCTGTTTATTCTTTGTGTGTGGGTGTGTTGGGGGCGTTCTGGGCGTGACTTGTGAATATGGTTTCTTAGTGCAGCAAATTCCATGAATCCGCAAAGTGTCCTTCTTGGCACGTGGTCCTTGCAGAATTTCTGTGCACATTTCTGTCAATCGACCCTCAAGACTCTAATTGAACTGAGACAAACGTGTTTGGGGGGATATATGGAGGATTTTATTTTAAATACAGAGTCCACTTGGAAATAATACTTGAGGGAGCTAATGTGGTTGTTAACATACATTGAATACGATTTTTAAAGAAAGTTTTAACCTTAATTGAGAATGCATGAATTTTTGATGATGATAAACCTGGTGGATTATTAGTTGATTTTATTTATTATATTTTAATGTATTGATTTTAAAACTTGTATTTTTATATTGTGTTGATATCTATGATTGCTGTAAGTGTTGATGGCTTAGGTGTTGAATTGTGTAGAATTGTTTGATTTGTGAGAGGTCCATGTGAACCATTACAAAACACATTTTTTTTAAAAACAAAGATGTGTTTGTGATTGTTTTTAGGTCGATTGGCTGCCTCATATGGTAAAGCAATCGCCAACTAAAACTGACAAGATCCAGAGCTGCAGGCGTTATAAACTGTCCCAAGTTAGTCAGGACTAGTACTTCCTTTTTTGCCTTTGCATTCTGGGATTTATAGTTCTGCATTTACAATTGGATGACACAAGAACAAGTCTGAGAATGCATAGAAGCACCTGTGCTTAAAGAGGTACATATTGCTGACATTAGACAGCTCCAGGGCTCTTGAGAACGTGCGGTGTAGTGATTAAGCTGCTCATTGTGTGTGGATATTTCTTTAAAGGAAGGTCATAGATGGAAAGTAGGTATTTATTTTAATGGCATCCAATTTCAGTTTCTCCCCTCCCCCAGGATGATTTCACACTGCAATTACAACATGCAGAAAGAGCAGAGCTGGATGGGCTACTCACACTGGACTTTGGGAAACTCGAGGTGTCTGTGCCTAGTCATAGGGTGTTTACCAGCATGCTCAACTTGCCCTGTGTCTGGCATGATATGATCTCCCATTACTTGCTTTTTAGCTCCCATATAATTGTGTTGTGGCACTTGTAGTACTGCATTCATAACAGAAAAAAAGGACACCTACAGATAACGGGTTAAAACACAACGCAGGCTAATCATCTCAGAGCTGGTATTTGACAGTTTGTAATCTGTGTCCACAGTTGAACACTTGCCAGCAGCGGTGTTGCTAGATCTGGAGAAGACCCGGGGCTAGGCTGATGTCGGAACTGTGGGGACTGGGGGCTAGCTAGTCCTTTGGCTGTAGCTCCTGAGATTCTATCCGGGACTACAACCAAAAGATCAGGGGCTATAGCCCCCTTAGCCACCCCCCCTCAGCGACGCCTCTTCTTGCCAGTCTAAAATAATAGAGAAAGAAAATGAGACAGTGAGGCTCCGTTAATAGCATATAGTCATCCACCTGCGCATCTAAACTCATTTTTGCAACCAGGCTAAAACCGTTTGAACTTGTTTTTTTATTCATAAGAGGAAAACAGAGACTACAAGAGGCGTTAAACAGAAATTGGCTGGGTTTCAAGTGGAGTGTGCTATTTTCAAAAGTAACATTTTGAAAGACCGGCTTAACGGTTTGGATTGAAGTAACATATCTTGGCCAGACAGGTAAATTGAACTGCAAATACCGACCGATATCATCAGTGAACAGAACACGCACAACAACAGCATTTCACCCAAATGTAATAACCTTACACAAGCAAGAAAACATCCTTCAAAGTGGCGTTGTCCTCTCATGAGGAGGAACACAGAGGACTGGATGCCTAAATGCTATCCTGGCAGATTGTTCTAATCAAACAATTAGACAAGGCCCAGCCAATCAATAAAGGCAACTAATAAAAACGGGAAAACACTAATGTTCTTGCGCTCTCCGTCTCAGTTTCTGCACGTAAGCATACATGGCAACCCGCTCCATTCCAGTCAGCAGATGCTTATCCAGTCCTGGGTTTAACTTTGCATTCTGGGACATGCAGTCCCATATTCCCCATTAGAAACCCAGGACGACACGGGCCAAAATGCAAAGTTAACAGCAGCACTGGACTAGCATTTCCAAATGGAATGGAACATGTTGACATGCATGCTTACATTCAATTTTAAGTGTCAATATTTTTACCACCGAAAGGCCATTTCGGCATGTCTTTCTCTGTGGAGTTATGTTATGTTATTTTGCATTTGTATAGCACTGCCTGCTTTTGAGTATGCATCAAAGCGCTTTACTTTAATAGATTTATGACGCGCGGACAAGGCATGTCTGGGGAATTCATAGACTAATGCAGGAGAAAAGACCTTAATCAAACAGACAGGTTTTAAGCTTTCTTTTGAGGAGCTCAAGTTTGGTTTCCAGCCTGAGGTCCAATGACAAACAATTCCAGGCTGTCGGAGCTGCTATGGCAAAACTCCTTTTTTGGCTTTCCTGGATTTGCTTCTCGGAATCATAAGCATTTTGGTCTCCTGTGACCTTAGAGACCGTGGGATACTCTTCGGCAAGATCAGTTCATTCAAGTAGCGGGGCATAATGCCCATAAGACTCTTAAAGGTAATGAGTAGTAGGCGATAATGGATTCTGGCTGGTGTGACATGGTCACGCCTGGGTAGACCTGTAACCACTCTCACTGCTCCATTTTGGATAACTTGCAGTCTATTTATTTCTGTTTTACTAATGCCAGTCAACAGACTGCAACAGTGATCCATTTGGGCTCCCACTATGGCTCTAGCCAGAGTTTCTGCATTTGCCTGGGAGATCATGGGTCGAAGGTGTGCGAAAAGCTTTAAATAGTAAGCCACGCTAGATACCACACTTCTCACATGAGCTTTGATAGAAAGGTGTTGGTCAAGAATCACCCCTATAGACTTAACTTTCTTGAGGGTGTCAATTTTGACTTCACCAAGCTGGAAGTTGCTGTACCTGGGATCTAACTTGCAGAACCCACAATCATGAGCCCATTTTTGGCTCTGTTTAGTGCTAGACCATTTTGCACCATCCAATTTTTGTACACGTATAGGCATTATTAATACACTCTTCGTCTCGTGTATGGTCTCCGGTAAGAGGGATGATACATTGCATATCATCTGCAAAGTTGGTAAACCAGATGTTTTCTTGCACCAACATGGAGAAGAAGGGAACAGTAAAGATGTTATGAAAGCAGGGCGAAAGGCTTGCTCCCTGCGGAACTCCATGTTCGATTGAAATTGTATCTGCTTCAGCTATATCCGAGCAGAAAAAGCTAACCCGATTCTTAAGAAAGGAAGCTATCCACTGCAAAGCTTCTGGGGAGAATGCTGCCACTTGTTCTTGCCTACTGACCAACAAGGACGAATGCGGCTGAGGGGTCCAGCAGCACAAGCATGGTGGCCTCTCCCTTATCCTTATTGGATAGAAGCCTGGATTTGAGTTCCAGAAGGGCTGTTTCAGTACTATGCCCTGCTCTGAAACCTGATTGTCGGCAGTTAAGAATGGGGTGGCTTTCTACATGTTTGGCTATTTGTTTATATGCAACCCTGTCCAAGATTTTCATCAGAAAGGCCAAATTGGTAATGGGCCTGTAGTTCAATGGGTCCTCTTTGGAGAGGCCAGGTTTTTTCAGTAGATGTGTCACCCATGAACGTTTAAGTACATCAGGCACAGTGCTCTCTCTGAAAGATGCATTCACAAACTGGAGAATAGCCGCTAGCAATGTAGGGGAGCATGTTTTGATGATGATAGCGGAAAACGGGTCATCCCTGCAACAGGTTGTTTTCAAATGTTTCACTACCTCCGTCAGTTCCTCCAGCATTCAGTGGTGCTGTTTTTCCTGTGTGAGTTAGTCTTTTTCCGACTGATGTTGGCTTTGATACCCTCAAGTTTAGTACTCATGGCGTCCTGAATCGCCTGGCACCATGCTTTGTCTTTCACTACTTCATCTACCTCAAGGGTAGTTGTACGTTCTTGCTCTTTCAAAATTTTAAAGAGCTCTCTACCCTCCGACCTAGCTGCGTTCTTAAATACATGTTTAAACTTCTGTGAGATTGCATCCTTTAACTTGTATTCCTAAATATGAAACAAAAAAGGCATCTTCGGGAGAGACCTTGTAGCTTGTTAGGTGTGGGTAATTCAGCCAGTAATGACTTGATGTGAGTCTGGAGTTCTTTGATTTAAGAATCGACAGCATGTTTGCCCATGCCCTGAATACTCTCCATCCTAAAGTTAATCAACCAGTTTTTGTACTGCTGTTGGAGCTTTTCTTTTCCTCTGGGCCCTACTAATTAAGGGAGTGTTTTTAGGGCTTTAAAAGCCACCTTATACCTCTTGTGTTCATTTACCAATTTATCATTAAACCTATGTTTTGCTCGAAACTCTTGTCTAATACCTCTTCGCTGGCGTTGTTCAAATTGGGCCAATAAGGTGACATAATTAGGGACCTCCTTCCCAGATTGAAGCCTAAAATGCAATGCGGCCGTTATATCCAAAACATCCAGTCGCGAAAGGCGTAATCGATTCATAATCGATTCCAGCTCTGGGTGACCTCTATCCTACTATTCATCCGATCATGGGCCAGTATGAGTTGATGTGGCCAAATTCTAAGGAGAGAGTGGTGACTAGTTTCTATATGTGTGATTTCTATTGGTTCAATACCTTGATATATATTGCGTGAGACAAAGCAGTAATCTTATATTGCCCTGCTCAATACCCTACACCACGTGGCCTTGGCTGGCCTATCTCCTGCAATGTTGTTATTTAACATTAGTAAATCCTTGGATACCATTTCCTGCAACCATATGTTAGAACTTTGCTAACGGGTAACTTCTTGGCTTCCCCTTCAAACCTCACTCCCCACCCTCGGCACACACCTGATATTTAAATCACCCACCACAAAATAGAGGGGCTATGTCACTCCTCCCTTATCTCCTTAATCACCTGCGTCACTGTGTTAACAAAAGATTCACTTTCATTTTTTTCTGGGTTCAAATATAGGTTAAGAAATGCAATCACCACAGTCTCCTTCCCCACACCTGGAGGCCATTTAGCTATCAAAACCTGAACCCACATATTAGGCGTACTGTGTCTTAACATTTCCAAAGGTAGGGATTTTCTAATAAGGATCAACAACCGTGAGAAGGGCCTCCCCTTAGAGCCTTTGCTTGCAGGAGTTAACCATGCTGTATACTTATTGGCCCGGGGAGGTTCACACAATCAAGTTTCTTGCAGGAGCAGTATATCAAAGAGAGACCAGTCCATGGATGTGTCATTCATCAAGGCAAGGAAACCCCTGGTGTTCCATGATCACACCGTTAAGGGGTACATTCCCTGCCTGCTGCAAATCTAGTGGTTGTTTGGGGTGGACAAGGCTGAGTGAATCCAGGGCCAGTCTTCCTCCCCTGCTGGAGACTCCAGCTGAGAACTGCCATATTCAACTTTTCGAGGTTCCTTAGATGAAAAGAATGTAATTTTCAGTGGCTGATCAGGTTTGTCCCCCATTGCCCAGGCTTGATCAGGGGCTCTTGAAAATTTACCACCTTAGGTTTCGTCAAGATGCAAGCTGATGGCGCTATGGACAATTGTTTACTATTGACCTTAAAGGTCACCTTTGGTTTGTCTGAAGAGGCCTTGTCAGGATTTGCTTTTTTGAATGGTTTCTGTGCTCCGACCTGTGTGAGCTGGAAGTTGGACCAGAATGATGGGGCAGCACTCCAAATCCTTTTCCAAATGGATTCTGATCTCATGTGTAATCTTACACAGTCAGTCCTTCATTCCTCTATGAATTCAACAACCAGAATGTATCTAGATTTGATGTGCCACAGCTTGGGGATATGGTGCAATAAGATCCTGACGTTAGATCTATTTAATATGAGACAGTCATTCACTGCTCCAGTTGGAGTAACAGAGGCTCAACTTGGTGTCTAATGCCGGTTTTAGCAGGGGAGCCCCCTTGTGACCTGCTAACTGGCGCTGATATAAAGGACAGAATATTGTTAGGCTTCTTTGTCCTTTCCGCCAGCTGACGATGCTCTGCCAGCATCAAAAAGCCCTCCTCCGAATGGAGTAAGACCACATGTTTGGATTTAAGGATAGGGCGGCCAACTGGAGTCTTTAAGTCATCAAACTCTTTGACCTTCTGAGACTCCACCTGGCTGACTTTGATAGACAGCGCCTCTTCTCTTGATTCGACTGAATAGGTTGAGTAGTCCAGCAAGGCATTTGAGTGGTTGTCAGTAAAAGCCTCCTCAGGTGCAGCAGAGACCAAAACATCTTTAGGAGCCTCCTTGCCCTTCGAGCAGTTGGAATCCAACCCAGACTGAGGTCCTTTCAGGTTACAAATAAAGGTTCTAGAAGAATTTGTTTTAGACTTCTTTTTTTAGGTTGATTTTTCGGTTTCTTCAGTTGTTTTAACATGGCCGGTTTGATGCTCTTATGCTTTTTCCCAAATATTGTAAGGTTGTAATCACCTCTTTCCTCAAGCTGGGGCGTAGGCATCGATACCGTCTCATGTGCAGTGATAGACGAGTCTGAATGTATTATTGCCACCGTCTCCCTCATGATGATTTACTGTGCAGAGGTCGCAATCAAGGCAACAGCCGATCTGCTTTCCTGGTTCCATCCCAACTGTTCCCTTCGTTCACATGGCATTTTGTCTCGGACCCCCACAAGCTGATTAGCAGGGTGGAGTGGCCGAGATGTAAATACACTTCTCACTGTCTAGAGGGGCATCTCTCCTATCTTTGGGGGAGTGGGGAGAACAAATACTCATTCGGTTCCTTTGAGGCATTCCTGCCTGGTCCAAAAAAGGGTCAAGTACACCTGTCTGTCTGAAAACCAGAAAGTTTAGAATTAATTTCTGGGATTCCAGAATTGATTCCATCATTGCACATCTGTCAGACTGATCTCCACTAGCCATGTCCGAGAGTCTGTTTTGCCACTTAATGGACTGCTCCGCTTCGTGATCCAAACTGGCTTCAATTTTGTTAGAAACAGACTCCAAATAAATCAATTTGGAGTGGACCATTGCCAATAAAGTAGCCTGGTCCTTGAAGTCCTCATTAACAGCCTCATAGAGCTTGACGAAGGGAGAAAGGGAGAGGGATAAGGCAGGCATAAATAGTGATTGTTTTTGTTGCATTGTTGGACTTCCTTTTTGAGAGACTTGATGATACTTCAGGGGGGAGAAGACTGAATCATTGAGAACGGTTCTACTGCCATTCGTTGAAGAATCTTGGAGGGTTGCAGCTGGTGGAAAGCAGGCTCTACTGTTCAGTGGCAAGGCTAGATCCACCTCCGAAGCTGATTCGGCCCACTGTTCCTGATTTTATCCCCATTGGTAGGTCAGATGGAGGGGCCTCCACTGGAACCGAGATATCTTTGCTGAGAGCAGTGTCATCCTCACCAACATTTATCAGCTCCTTGTAGCTCTCGCAAGTATTTTGAGATAAGTCATTCAATGATTTAGCCAAATGGCTTAGCTTCAAGTGCCTCCCGTTTGCGTTCTCCCATAGAAAAGGAGATGTGAGGTCTTCCAGCAGGGCATTCATTTGGCTAGAATTCCTTTGTAATTTCCAGCTGGCTTTGTTATTCAGAGAGGCCTGAATGAGGGCTATATCCTGGGACAGCCATAGAGCAAGAGAAGTGGAGGATAGCACGTTTGAGGATTGAATGACATGGTCTTTCCCGCCCTTTGGGGAATCAGGTAGCACCACAGGATTGGGGAGGGAGAGCCCTGACATCAAAAGTTGCCCCTCAGTAGACCGGGGGGCGCCCTGGAGCGGGGTGCCAGCAGATAGTGCAGTGGTGAACCCAGCACCCTCTGCACAGCTTCCAAATTTCCTCCAAGTGTACCAATAAGGCCACCCGCCCTTTCTTCCATTACTCCGGGGACATTCAACAGTGATTACATTGTCAGATTGGCATTAGACACACTCCCCAACCTTTGTTTCAGGGATCCAATTATCATAGGTGCTTTCCTTGCCACTGATTTGATCAGTGCGGGGCCCACAGTGTGCAAGGTTTCGCGCTCTGCATCTAGCAACTCATTGTCAGTGACATCCAGTCTGGATGCTGACAATCGAGGAGCCAAGTCCGTAAATAAAGGTTTAGAGGTCGGCCTTGTGAACTGTGCATCACAAATGGGCAGCAGAGGGAGAAGTTCAATGGTAGCCATAATGTAAGCCTCATTCCTATTAACAATGTGAACAATGGCAGCAAAGCTAGGGGAGGCAGGAGGTAACATCTTCACCCTCACCAGCTCACTACATGAAATAGCGGTTGGGTGAAAGCTCTCACCTTGCATGCGGGTTTGCCGCCTCGTCCTTCCACGTGGCATGTCTCCCTCTATCTCCATTGCGGCTCAGCACAGTGTCTGGATTCTCTTTGAGTGGTGACACTTGTCCGATTGTCAGTACCTCACAATCACAAGCAGTCCAAAGTGCAGGATAAGGGTTTACCGAACAAAAGCCAAGTCGAGATATGCCTCAGGCGTAGTTTGCTGGAGACAACTCTTCCCAACTCCAACATTCCCAATACTCGATGCACTCTGCGTCACTCCGCTCCTCAGCTGGTCTTTAATAGTGCCGGTAAAAGGAAGTAAACAGAGGACTTCTAAACAGCAAATGAATGCAATGTAGCAGCGCAGCAGATGAGGGATAAGTCCTGGCCACACTCCTAGCACTCGATGCACTCTGAGGCACTAGGACAATATGTATGATTTATGAGGGTTCATTTCTAGGTAATTCTACCCTAAATACAGTTGTACTCCATCCAGATGCCTTTGAAGGCCAGCTGGGGTGTAGTCCAATAGTAAAAGGTCATCCACATATGCAATTATGTTAAACGTAACATCACCCCATCTTGGCGTGTAGCCCATCCACAATAGACAATCCTTCTACAGGTCCACTAAGAAGAGTTTAAAAAGAATGGGGGCAAGTACACACCCCTGGTGAACTCCTCATGAGGCAGAAATGTAATTAGACAGTTCACCCTGAGTATTCAGTCTCACAGTAACAGAATTGTTCCTATAGAGTAATTTTATCAATCTCAGAAGGCCCTGGTTGATTCGCCATTTCTCCAATTTCCCCCCATAGGATAGCAATGTCAATGTTATCGAAGGCTGCTGTTATGTCCGAACTGCCACATTAAGTGATTTCCCAAAAATCCCACCAGGGTCAGAAGTACAAGGGGTCAAAGCCATAGCACCTACCAGTGTCCCCACCCCCTTCCTAAAACCTATTTGCAGGGGGCTCAACAAGTTATTTCTCTCAGTCCAGTTTGTTAGGTATTTTAAAAATATTATTTGCAAAGATTTTAGTTGAGGAATCAAATAGTACAATAGGGCGATAGCTGGCTGGATTTGTTCTGATCCCAGATTTAAAAATTGGCACGATGATTGCTTTATTCCAGGAAGAAAGGCAGTGATCACCTGTTGCAATGTGGGTGAACAGTCTGATAAAAATGTCTGCCCACAGGGAGGAACTTTCTTTATAGAGTTGATTCGTAATGCCGTCCGGTCCACATGCTCTAGAATTATTCAATTTTCTCCTATTTTGGTCCTATCAAAGTCAAATTCTCAGATAGCAGATCGCAGGGAATCATTCCTCCCCATGCCCGTTTCTCCCACATCTACATTGAATTATTTTTAGACAGGTACTCAGTCCAGACCCCCTCTGATACACAACATGACTGCAAGTATGATTGCTGATTTCCCACCCTATTTAATATTCTCCATATCAAGTGGGTGTCGTGAACAATTTTTGGTTTTCTCTAATATAAAGTTTGAGTCTATATGATTTGAGCCATCTGCTATAGCCCAGATGAATACTTTTCTTCCCCTTTACAAATTCTTCCAACAAGCACGTAGTTACCCTTAGTAATTTTAGCACACTCATTTTCTCCTTTTTATATCATTGATAACAACATCAAATTGTTTGTTGTGGTTCGGGACAAAAGGGATAATAGAAAGAATGTTTGGGCCCCGGCCCGATGCTCATAGTCTATTCAGTATATGTGTAAAAATAGTTGGACAAATGAGATCCTTCTTATCTTCATCAGGAAGTCGATCCCACCAAGCATTCAGCCTACTATTTGCTTTGACAACATTTCCTATTTTGCTGATCCTGTCACTGGATCTAGTTATGATTAAGTTGGTAGGGCCATCCCTATTCACTACTAGAGAGATTCCCATATTGAGAGATAACTGGAGCATCAGGTGGTTGCTTCGAGAGGTTTTAGTAATGTCGAAGGAGCATATGTTGTTGTAATTTATATTAGACAGAAATAAGTTGTCAATTATCGATTCAGCACAGCCAATATTCCAAGTAGATGTTTTTGCCCATTTCCCATCAAATAGTAAGTTGCATTGGACAAACCCCCATCTGGAAAGAAAAGAGGACCAAGTTCCGCTGTGAGAACCCATTGTCCCTGGCCTCAGGGGTGGGGACATTAAGACAGAATTTACTTCCTCCCCCAAATCTGCTTTCCCCTCAGTCACACAAACTTTACAGTTAAAGTTGCCCCGTACAACAATTGGTGCCAAAGGGTGAGCCTTTTGCCACTTTATGAACAGTTTTTCTAACTCATCCACCACTTCCTCAATTGGGGAGTCAATAGAATTGAAGAAAATATTCACAATCCTCATGTGCAGTTTACTTGGGCCAGATTTATTGATCAATTCCATGGCCAACCAAACTTCAGATTTGCAATGCTAATTCTTTAGCAAGTGACTTTGACTGATTGTAACAGCTGTTAGTAGGCCTCCTTTAGGGGATCTCGTGGTCCTTTCCTTGTAGATTTATAGTTTATCATTCGACCATCAATTACAGGCTTCGTAGACAGTCACGATTCTTGAAATAATATGATGCTGTATTAAGTCAACTGTAGCGAGTGTTTACCATGTAAGAATTAGTTGTACCCACGGGTGTTCCAACATAAGATTACAATATTAGAACCCAGGCCTGGAGGCTGGGATGGTCTGGAGTGTTTTTGTAAAAACCAGCCCCATCCTGCGTCAGGCTGGGTTCTGTGCGTATACCACCGACGATCGTGTTCGAAGTGACAGGTCACAGTTAGATTTTTTCTGCAAAATTCTCCTGATCAACCCCTTTGTTGTAATAATAACATACAAAGCCCTTTAGCAGAACGTCATCTTGATGATAGAAAACCAAAGTTTCAATCATTTTTCAATTAAAGTGAACCACACATCTGCCCAACTGTGCTCTATCAAAAAGGTGAATGCATTTTATTTAATACTTGACATTCAAATCGAAGACAAGTCTGGTACAGAGGTGATGAGAGACAGCATTCTCACCCTATTCAGCAGGACATTCAGGTCCTCGTTGAGCACAGATTCAAAAAGTAAAGGATTTAGGGGGCCAAATGAGGGATTTCTGTAATCAAACTCTCGCCATCTCAAGTCCTTAGCCTCCTGCCTCCTGTGTGGGTGGTCCTTGTATTTCTCTGATGGATCCTCATTACTTCTAGCAGGAGAGGATTTCTTAGAGTGTTGTTCCTCCAAATCCAGCTTTGTATTGGCCTCACATGCCGGGTACTTTGACCCAGGTAGGATGATGCCAGATCTCGATATGCTGTTAGAAGTCATGCTGTTGGTATCAACCTCCAGTTCAGAGTGAGGAGGGTGACTACCCATTTTTCTCAGTTTCTTTCTGAACACTGTCTGCCAATTAGTATTCTTGGCTTCTTTCGAGGGTCGTTTCCCTTACCCCTTGCTGAAATTCGGTGTACGTTTCTTGTCTGGATTGTTAATGTTTGAGGCTGTTGAATTTACTATTATTTTTCTTTTTAAACCTCAGCCTGATGAGACCCAATGTAACACTGGGACTTCAAGCTTTTGTTACAATTTACAACTCCGTTAATTTGTTAATCACAAGAGTTCTGTATACAGTTGGTTATTTAAAAGGGGCTACGAGGCCACGTGGGCACAGGTCATTAGATAGTCAACATATATTCGGCAAGCCTTAATGAGTCTATGAAGTCTACTACAGCACAGCTCAATTTGATACAGTGCCCGGAACAAGCATAGGACCACCAATCTCGATTGGTGGCAACCGCAGGAATAAATTTGCCTAGCTGCTGCATCTGTTTTGATACGATCTGCTTGCACTTTGTGAGGAGATGTTCAGATGTTTCAATTTCGCTATTACAGAAGCGACACAGTTTATCGTTTCCTTCGCTTATGTGTCGGCACCACAACATCTCTTTTGTTTTTAAGGCATTTAGGCGAAGTCTCAAAAATTGATCACAATGGTGACGGGAAGGGCAGTTTGTTAAATACAAACTTGGCACGTTTAACTTATGAGCTTCAATTCCTGAGTCTAGAGTGTTCGACAAAGTTGTCAATGGTGGTTGTTCTGGATCCAGCACCAAAGTTCAAACTTCTTTTTTACGACTAGTGGGTGCATAATCAGGTCGTTCAAATTTAGTTCAGCGGTGGCAAGAGTTGAAATCATGCTCTGCTTCCACTCTTCTAAGAGCTTCGATGTTCCCGGTCCTGGACTCGAACGAAAGATTTGGAATGCTGGAGCCGCAGCGGTCAAACTCATCTTGCGCAGTGCCATTAACGATTTCCACATTACACAAGTGTGTAATGAATTCAATGACAATTCATATCTTATCTGGGTCATCGATATGTATGAGGGCAACCTCAGGACACGCCGCCAAAAAATCCCTTCCAGCTTCTGCCAGAACAAAATGTCAATATTCCAACCAGATTCTGATCCAAAGGTGATTGCTGGAACAACCTTTAAAGCATAGAAGGTTAAAACAGGTGCGAGAGTAAATTTGCCGTAGTTTTTATTCAACAGTTGTGCTTGGATGGTAAATTGAATCATTTGGTTTTCCATTTCGAGTTTCCAATGGTGTTCATGTAGAGACTTATTAAAAGTTATCCCCAGGTATCTGATTGAGTTGATTACTCCTAGATGTTTCCCGTCAACTCTCCACGTGAAAGCTTTCTGTTTTCTGGATTCTCGTTGGCCAATGATGACAATCTTTGTTTTTTCGATGTTCAATGCCAAGTCGTTGATGTTCAAATATTCCTGCAGATTCGCTAACTGTCGTTGGAGTACTATTTGGGTATGATCCAAAAGGACCACGTCATAGGCATAAACAATACAACCAATTTCTTTGTGATTTAGTTTTGGAGGAAAACATCGAACGTTTCTTCGAAACTCTGGTAGATCGGAAATGAACAATTTAAAAAGTTCAGATGCCAACGGACAACCTTGTTTCACTCCTTTACTCGTGGGTATTTCCCTGGATAAAACTCCTTGGTTGTTCAATCTAATGCGGACAACAGTTTGTGAGTGTAAAGCTATTATGGGTTCGACTAAATTACGAGGGCAGTTCCAGTTGATCAATTTTTGTCACAATTTGTCACGATTGATACTGTCAAAGGCTCCCAGTAGATCAATGAAAGCTAGGTAAAGATGCGTCTTTGCTTGAAGAGTTTCAAGTTTTAGTATGTTTAGTAGTAATAAATTGACTTCCACGCCAACACCTCTGGTAAATCCAGTTTGTCTGATATCAAACATGTGCTCGGACATAGACCATGCTGCTAACTTTTGGCGCAGGAAAGAGGCAAACATTTTCCCTATGGTGTCCAACAGGGCAATTGGGCGATAGTTGGTTGGATCAGCCTGATTGCCCTTTTTATATTTTGGCACGATGATTGCTTCTCACCAGGAGCCTGGGATCGACATTGAGGCAGACAGTCGCAAAAACAACGATACGATAAAGGTTGCCCATTGTGCCGCGTTTTCCTTTAGCATCATGTTTGTTATTAAATCTGGGCCGGCGGCATGTGATCTTTTTAGAACCCGGATTGCTACCTCGATGTCTTCTTTGTTTATGTGTAGATCCCATGAAGACAGCTCAGATTTCAGAACTATTGATGAATCCGAGAATGGATTACTAAAGATGTTTGCAAAATGCTGTTTCCATTTTCGAGCATCGATTACATTTGACAGCGTGGAAGAATGACGCACGTTTCCTGTATTCAAGATTGCCCATATTTCGCAGGAGTTCTTTGTTACCAGTTCCTTCATTAAGATCTCTGCTTTGTCTTGCTTGATTATTGATTTTTGAGATTTTAACCAGTTTCGATATACTTGACGACGCAAGCGGATTTTGTTTTGGACTATCGGGTTGCTGCTAGCCGCTTGTCCTGATTTTTTCAAGGCACGAATGTCACGTCTCATGACCTGTTTTGCTTGCAACAATGTCATAGATGATAGATGTTTGTGCTTTGTGCCCATTTTGCGGTCTAAGGTTTTTACTGTTATGAAGTCATATAATAAAGGAGCATAGTTCACTGACAAGGCTCTGTCATGAAGGAATTTTTTACTTATTTTCTCGATCTTTGGCCATCGATCCGGAGACGGTTTCCACCAGCGTTGACAGAAATAGGAGTGTTGTATAACTTGCATTCAGTGGGCCATTCCACTATGCAAGTTAGACAAAGGAGGTTATGATCGCTGGAAGGCATGTCAGTTGTTACTAAGGTCATCCCGCCTTCGAATAGATTATGAGAGACCCAAAAATAATCAATTATTGAATGAGCTCTATGGTTTGACCAGGTTGAATGAGGTGGTTGGTCACCTGGTACTTTTCCATTCACCATATTGCAATTGCGATTACCAAGAGCGATACTCCACTGATGTCCCTGTGTAAATAACTCATCGTCTGGTAGCAATTTGTAATTTTCAGAAACAGAGTCATATTTAAACCATGTACAGTTTAGGTCTCCGGCACATATGATTGATAGGTTCTTATAATTCAAAGGGCCTTGTCAATAAGTAATGTGATCGTATTTATGAATGATCTTGTACTTATTTTTTTTGGATTCCAGTATCCATTTAAAATAAGCAAATGTTTCCTTGCGGAGCAACTTCCATCAGCAGTTTGTAGCAGAGCTCCTGGAACAAATGGGTTCAGGTTAAATGAGTCCACAAGGCTCCACCACGGATTTATTGTAATCAACATCAATAGACCAGAGGACGGACGCCCCATCACACTTTTAATGGCTGTATTTAATAAAGTTACGTAGCCATCTCTGATTGGGAGTTCACTTAACCATGTCTCCTGGAGACAGATGATGAATACTTTTTCCAGTTGGAGGACACAATTGTTGAATAGATGGGTGAATCCCCTGGTATTCCAAGATATAAATTCACGTTTGCATTCATATACAGTCACTGATGGCTAACGCCGATTTGCTGTAACTTGGTAGTTGGCACTTTTTGACGCATGAGTAGAATTTTGTCTTGTATTGTTCGGGATCGATCGTGCTTTACGTAGGTCAGCACATCGTTGTTCTTGACTTCCTTGAAAACTGCTCCTTGGGCTTGTTATTGGGGTGGTAGACCCAGAACACAATGGTTCAACACATATGTCAAACCCGAAGACTAACAAGTCTTCTGCGGCATTCAAAATGGTGTTCCTGACTGATGCTGAAGTTATATGTAATAGAACTTGATCACAGCATTTCTCAGTAGCGTACTCCACAATTCGAAAATCTTCGGACCTGATTGTACGGAGCGAAGGAATGCAAGTGAAGAGTTTCATCACGTTGTTGCGATTCAAATTTAGTCGCAATCTTCGTGATGCATGTTTTGTAGTCTCAATTTACAATTCAAGTTGCCTGTTCCAGAACTGGAAGAAGATTGGACTTGTGAGATGTAACAAGATTGATTGTGTGACTGAAATCTTATATGCTTTGGGTTTAATTGTGCAGGCATTCTTTATCCTTGTTCAGACTCCTTCATCCTGCAGTCCAATTTCTTGTCCCACTGTTCTTCTGGTTTGGATTTTAACAGAGGCCCAGCACCAGAAGCTTTAGGGATCACATGAGACTGGACAGGTGGTTTGTCAATAGGAGCTTCATCTGTGTATGTCGAAAGATCACAAAGGTCAATCTCCGATCCTGACAATTTGCTCGCGATACTTTCCTGGTCTGATTCAAGACGTTGTCTTTTTTTGCAGGTACCACAATATTTGAATGCTTCATTGGCAAGTTTTGTTCAGAGAAGGCACTTTGTTAATCGTGAGGATTTGGCGATTCCAGTCGGGAAATTAAGCCTGGCTTAGTCAAAGGCATGACATTTCTGATGTACTTTCTTTGCTTCATTTTCTGTTGACGATTTTTAGGATCTTTCGTTCTTGCTGAAGGTACATCGAGTGACGCTTTTTTAGGTAATGTTTTTTGTGCTAGTTTAGAGACGACCGCTATCGATTTTGCGGAACCCTCGAAAATGCCAAAAGAAGCAGATGGTTTTGAGGAAGTGGCACTTGGAGCTTGGCATTTTGTTTGTTGCGTCGATGTAGGGTTAATGGTAGCGTCCTGAGGATCCGCATCCAAGTCTATTGTTCTAACCTGGTCAGATGGACCAAGGATGTCTTTATCTGGGACCTCAGTCACAGGGGAAACGGAGGTTGGTTGTGATTTTTTTGTTCGATCATATGTTATCTTGTTGTCTGCTGCAGAATTCGTTGATTTAGAGGAAGTCATTTTATTGGTGTTGACTACCGACATTGGTAAGACCTTGACTGATTCCAGATTTGAGCCAATCATTAAAGTTGAGTGACGCATCCACTTTACTGCTTCGAGCAGACCATCTGATAAAGTGTCGTTTTGGCAGTGATGACGTGCGGCGAGGTCACTCAGCCGCTCTTGCCAACGCGTTGTCAATTCAGCCTCTTGAGATAACTGTGTTTGTAAGAAATTGGTCACAGATTCAAATTTACTATTATACAATTGCTGTTAGTGATTTGGGTCGCCCATACCTGCTTCAGAGACTTTTCAGTTTTGGTGTGATTTTTCGCAGCCCAAAGCAGTGTTCTTAGAAATGTCCTTAACCCATTATTCTTCTGCCAAGTGTGCCCTTTCATATTCTTAGATTTGTTCTTAGGCCCAGTGGACAGAACCGCAGAAGAAGCTGCCATATCGGGGTCAATGACAATGCTGGTCTCCGCAGAAGATCTCGCCCGAGTACTCTCGATCAAATTCTCGATCAAAATGAGGCCCAAGATTGGTAGCCTTTACCACCACCTTGGATATACAAGCCACTATTGTGTTATTAGGGGCGCCCGGGGCCTGTGTTTGAGGCCAGTAAAATTGAGTGAATTTCATTCAGGGATGTTTAGTTGGCCCTAACTTCATACACCACTATATCAAAAAGACGAATAAACGACTGGACCACAATGTTTATGGCTGCCAGCGAACTCAAGCTACAGTATGCAGGGTATTTGCATGTTGACCCATCCCCCTTGTAAGCGAGGGAGCCGTGGTCCTCTCTAACCAATCCCTAGACGTCAGCCTCATGTCCCAAAACACTCTGATTCTCAGTGTTGCTAAAGTCCAGCGTGTAAAACAATCCAGGTGATGCGTTCAGTCTTCCTATCGCTGTGCCACACATGCCAAGTTCCATTTCCAAGCTCATCCTGATCGCAGAATGGGAGACACTCAGTCTATGCTCGACTTCAGTTAGGATAGGCCCTGAGATTTCATAGATGGTATCTTCACCAGGCTGACACCCGATCCTGGGCGGGTCCAAGTCTAGAGTGGTTGCTTGGATCACTTTGCTGAAGGATTTTTGTGGCTGAGGTGGAAAAAAGCTATAGATTTTACTTTTGTCAGGTGCTTGGGGAATTGTACCCGACAGCGTTGCAGTGGGTGGGATGTCGGACGACAGTGACGTAACTCCCTGGATGGTAACGTTTTCTTGGGCCTTTCATTTGTTGTGTACCACAATAGCAAGGAAAACCAGTTACCTGGGGTCCTTTGAGTTCTTTCTGAGCCCATAGACGTACCCAGTTGCTTAGTACAGACAGTTCACTGTACCCACCTTACTGTGGTCAGGCCAACCAGCGCCTCCCCACCCACCGCACGCCACAGACTGCCGACTGCAGTCTTCAATTGTCTGCCACTTTTTTAGAATATGAATGAAAAGCACAGAAAGCAAGCAGGTCACCAACTATTGGAATCCAGAAGTTACTGTGTAAAAGGTAAACAGAAGAGTATGCGCAATGCAAAGGCTCTGTCCTGACACAACTGTATCACACAACTGTGCAGTCAATTGTGAAGTTAAGGAGTACAGGTATGCAACCATGTGAGGCGTACGCCCAGCCTGCTCTCAGCAGCATATATTCACAGCTCAGATCGGTATAACAAACCTGTCTGTTCCTCAGTTAGTGGCAGTCTGGCGGGCACTGCCAAGCCCCCCTTGATTTATGGGGGGGTTCCGCACAGAATAGGAACAAGACAGGGAGAAGGCAGTAAACCAGATGGGTCCACTTCTCCACTGCTTAACAGTTCACTTCATGATGCTGAAAGCTGCCGGCCTTGGGTAGTTTAAGGAAGGGACCTAACAACGTTACGCGTAGTCATCAAGCCGCACCAAGCCATATCAAATCACACGGTCTGACCGCTTCTAACAACATTTCAAATACAGATATTTCCTGCAGGGCAGGAGGGCGGCTGAATTTAATTTGGAATATTATTCAAAGTTTGCATCCATTAGCTGGGTCTTTGTTTGCTCAGTGTTGTCCGATTCACCCCAATAAAACTCTTTTCATGCACAAGCTCCTTCCTTGCTCTATGTGTTTCAAAGAGATTTCCAGATAAAGGGGGAATACAGTGTTTGCTCTTTGTATCTGTTGGGGTAAGGTCTCTGGGCTGAGACACCTTTTTTCAGGGTACTGATGAAGAAGAAATGAGTGCTTTTAAATTATGCATTTTCAATCTCTTCTATCAAACATAATACATTTTTCCCTGTCTTCATTGTGGCAGCTTTATTTTAAAACAGTTTTGACAAGCCACCAGTTTCCTTAATGTGTGCCTTTGAATTGACTTCAGCAGTGGAGTGTCTGTAGTCTTGTCATTTCCCTCCAAGCTGCAAAATGCACACATTTCCCCCACGGCAGCTCTCTGTTTTAGCATGCTATACTTAAGCGCATCTGTCACATGTAATGGCAAACAGGCCCCAGGTTTTTCGGCCTAGTCATTCAAATACAGGCCACACTTACATATTATTTTACTGAAATCAGCATTTGGATGTTTATCAGTTGAGAATGAAATGTTGGCTATTCAACAGTGAATTTTCATAATTCTGCACCTTTGGGTGCAACCAGGATTCGGCAGTTCATTGATGTCCTGTGGCTGAATTTACCTTACAGATCCCCCAGCTCTTGTATCTCACATGGAACTCCTGTGAAAGGACAGGGGAGAGCAGGGTTTGAATGGCCTGTTCTCCATTTCGGATTTTAATACTGGGTGTTTTCTTTTCCTTCTTCTGGATTCCCAGGGTATGTATGGGAACCCCCTTCCTTTTCTTTGACTTTTCTCTTTTTTACCCAGTTTCCTTGGGCCCCTTTGGACTCCTATTTCTCTCGTCCCCAGGCTGGAAGGAATTTGCATTTGTCTTTCTGAAGAGAGGACTAAAAAGAGTTGTTAATCATTCTTGTTTAAACATTATTTCCCCAATGACATTACAGAATTAGCAACATTTTCAACCACTGACAATATTAATTTGCAATCAACAATCATAGATTACCACTTGAATTTAATTAATGTTTTTATATCTATATATGTTCACTGAAAAAACGTTGTTAAAGGGACATTATGGTTAAAGTTGCACTTATAAAAACCTACGAAATTCAGTGAAAAAAACTTTATTAAAGGGACGTTATGTCTACAAGTAAAACCGAAACCCCCCAGAAATTCACCAGATAGGGTAAGCTAAGCGACCATAAATTGTGCCACCACCGTGCACTGCTAAGACTAACACCCAGGACATTGAAGATGACATCACAACTGGCATTCATGACATCACTGATGACATCACATATGAAAATAATTTTGATAAAAAGTTCTTAAAAGGGGTTGTGTTTACAATGTTGGTAACATGATGTCAAGGGTGATCAGGAGACCTATCATGAAGTACTTAATGTATTAAAGAATGTACTTATCGAAACAAAATATTATATTGGAGTGTTGTTTTCAATACAGGAACCTAATAACATACATATAGGCAATGGCTGCAGCATGCATCATAGAAGTATAATATTTTTAATCTGGTCATTTTGGCTAGTAAAATAATGAATGCTACCTTATCAGAGTTTTCAGTAATGTTAAACATGAAATATATAGCTAATAATTGATGTTAGTACAAACAATACATATCAAGAACTACTCTGCATACCCTAAAGAAAATACTTTAAGAGCATAGAAAAATGCTAACGTCTAGATATATAACACCTTTTCAGTTTTCATATTCTGACTGTCAGTGAACAAAAGCACCTGACCTAGATATGTCAGTGAACAAAAACAAGTGGGCCAGAAATGTGATGTCATCAGTGATGTCATCAATGACATTTGTGTGGTCATCTTTGAAGTCCTGGGAGTTAGTCTTAGCAGTGCACGGTGGTGGCGCGAGTTATGGTTGCATAGCTTACCATTATTATTTATTAACTATAAAAAAGGAAGGTAAACATTAAGGGCCAGATTCACAGAAGCCTTTTATAATGGCGCAATCCAGTTGGAAAACGCTCTGTGAATCAGGCGCTAAGTGTCATCACTCATGAGAGACAGGGAGGCCTACACATCCTTAGGCTAACTCCCAACCTTGTATTACTTATTTTTAAAAAATGCAATTTTATTTGTCATAAAACACACAATCTCAACATTATTTCAAAACATTAAAAGTGATATATAAAACCATACGTACATACAAACATTTAAACAATTTCTCCAAATTACAGCAAAAAATCTGTGTACACACTTTACACTGGATTCCTCTCACTACAGTGTATTATTGTTCTTGTGATTACTCTTTACGCTTTTAGAGGCCAACTTGTACACATTTCTGTCCTAACCATCCACTTCAATGTTGGAAATTCATCAGGGGCAACATTTCCACTTGTGTGTTCTGTTTATAAAACTTGGCGATGTGTTCAACTATTTCTTCCTAGTCTCTCTGTTAAACCCTGTTGAATAAAAGACACATTTAAAATACAATCTTCTACTTAGATATGTAAAGTCCCTGATCCCTTAGCTTACCATAACTGGTGAATTTCTGGTTTTCTTTGGTTTTACTTGTAACCATAATGTACTTTTAAGTAAAGTTTTTTCCATTGAATTTCATAGGTTTTTATTAGTGCAACTTAACCATAGCGTCCCTTTAACCATGTTTTTTCACTCAATTTCACAGCTTTTTTACCAGTGCACCCTAATTTGCTGCAACCTCCTAATATCATACTCACCCCAATATATCAGCATTTTCATCCAATCTAGAAAGTTTCAAGTAAAAACGGTGCCATTCCCTACCTCCTAGTAACATTCTAAAAACTTCTATCAACTTTCTAAATTGTTTTTCCACTGTTTTTGTGTTCGCTGATGTTCGTGAACGTCTGACGTCCCTGCAGATTCCGGACAGTGTCTCATGACCTCATGCGCACGTAGCATGATGACGTGTTCGCAAATGCATCTGCACTGTTCGCGAACAATTTGAAACACCATTTACATGTGATCTAGGAAGTTTTAAACTAGTAATTTACACTTGCACAGCTCCTGCACCTATTTTGGCAGATTATCCATTTGCAATCTGGGACAAAGCACATGCTTGGAAGAATATCAGCAGAACTGATATTTATCTTCAAAAATGGTATCAGCTATTGGAATCCCTCCACCCCAGGAGCCACCACTACCACCACCACCACCACGGCTGGAGGGACTAAACAATGGAAGAAGTGCAAAAATTCAGAAAACAATCAAGAGGACCAGGAAGATCAGGTAGACAAAATGGCAACCTCTAGCACCCAGAGAGAATCATGGGTGTGGTAGTTCTTTGCCACCTTTTGGAGTGTTCCAAAGGTTAAAGCTACCAAGGTAAAATGCACTGAGTGCAATGTTGTATTCAGTTGCAGAAAACCTGGCCAGTACTCCTACAGGATCACCTCCCTGCGAATACACACCAAATCCATCCACTGCGATGCTCTGAGAAAGGCTGTTCCATTCTCATGAAGTAGTAGGCTGTCTTCCTGTACCTCATCTTCCTCAACCAATACTGCCAAATACAGGCTACTCCTGTGGGGCACAAGATACCACCAGCTACCTTGCAAGCTATAAAAGAGGCTGTTGATCCATATCTTTCAAAGACAACTGTACTCTGTGTATACTGCAATACACCACTCTCCAGGGGGGAGTAGTTGCGAAGTGCTTTCGAGGCTGCAATCAAGGAGCATGAAAAACACTGCTCCCTATCTTAGATTTAATGCACGTCCAACATCTTCCCTGTTCACCTGCCCCTCCATAGCTGTGTTTGCTGCCCCCTCTCCTACCTCCCTCCTCACCTTACTTCCTAGCTTCTCCTGCAAACACCCCAAAAAAGATTTAAATGAAAAAACACCAAAAAAAGGTTCCTTTCGGAGCCACTGCTCACAGATAAAAAATAGAAGTAAAAAAATAGAAGGTTATAGACTCCATCTACTTTCCATTTTCCATTAGAGTAGTTAGACACACTAAGATTCTCCAAGATTCCCATTAGTATTTTCTACTATGTTAATGAAAATATTGAACAATAATATGCTAGAGAAAAATAACAAAACACAAAAACTATTTTCTGTCCTAAATATTTTTCTCTAGCATACAGTAATGACCATAATCCATGGCCCTTTATGATTATCCATGGTCTCTGCAGTTCCCTTTCTAGGCCATGCTTTATTAAAAAACCCTGATCGCACGTGCACACCATCGCACAAGACAGCCCCTCTACCCTTTTTACTGTTATGTTTGTACCACTCCTTAATTGCCTGCTTTGAAACAGTCACACATATATCCACCAATTAGTTAAAATACACTCTACAGATAACCCTATCAGCATATTAAACTTCCACACACAAACTGCCAATTAAAAATGTTATACAAATCTTTTCCATTTGCATTTCCATTGCTTATCCAAGAACATTATACACACTGCTGCTATAAATGCATGTATGCATTGTGCAGTAAAAGAACTGCATGAATGGAAAGAGGAGTAGGGATTACCAAGTGCTCATAGAAGCCCAGAAGGAAAGTATCAAGACATACCAAAGTGGGAGGTCACTAACTACCTGCTGGGACAAAGGGGTATACTGGTGTCGACTAGCTATAGAGTCGAACTTGTGAGGTTTATGAGGGACCAAGCCACCAGTGTCAGTGCCAATGGTATGAGTTAACAAGGAAGGGATTAAGTAAAACGGGAACACAAAAGCACAGTTTTGAGAAGTTTGTGGAATTTAAGGAACTCCAGCTCAAGTACAAAAGGAGCAGGAAGGCTGTTAACTCACGTTTTTTTCTCTGGAGACACAGTATTACGTGTTACAACCCTCGATCCCGCTCCCCGATCTACTACAAGCAGTGTAGAACCACTTGGAAGAGGGAGAGTAGGCAAGTTTTGAACATCAGGGAACGAAGGTGCTATTACTAGTACAGCAAGCAAAGGTGGAGGAACAGGTGGAGGAGCAACGACAAAAGGAGGAACAATGACTGGAGGAAGAGGAACAGCAAGAGGAACTATAGGAGGAGGAATAACAGCAGGAAGAGGAAAAGCAGCAGGAAGAGGAACATATGGAGGTGGCGCAGTGGCACCAGGCCTTCGTTCATTCAATAATTTATCGATAAGTTCATCAGAAACATGAAAGTCTTTAGAAGGATAGATTTTCTGGATACCAAGTGAGAAAGCCCTATCCATATTCCTAGCTGACTCAGACTGTTTATTTTGATCATATAACAATGCTTTTTCGGCATTCGTCATATGACGGCGCGCATACTTTCCCTACTCTTGAGCTGCTGCAAAGCTTCTTTCTTCCAATTCTGTAATACATCAAATGCTGCAGGTCTAGCCTTTTTCTTCAATAATATAGATTCTAAGTATTCAATATGTGGGATTTCGAAACTACCATTGATTGGCCACTGAAGTTCGGACGCATGTCTAGTTTGTCTGTGCCAAATATAATTAAATACTATACTACCAATGCCATGCTTACAGTACATAGTACACGCCGGCGACCCCTCCATTGGTGCCGGTCGGCCAAATTCCAAAGATTGTCTGTTCTTCCGGAATAATGCCCTGAAGCAGGCAGACAATTTCTCAGGCATATCATATTACTGGTGTTACCTGGTCAATAATTGTACTTGCAAGAACAATGCCCCAAAACAAATTATCAGGATACTTAAGAAACGGGTCACGACTCACCTGATCAAATCCTAAGGAGGTCCGATCGGATACCAAGTTTTCTAACAAAGGTTACCTCGTGTTTGGTGATTTCATCAAATCTGCCCGCCTCGATATATGGACCCTCGTGAAGATGCCGACTCGGACCACGTGCTCACCGTCCAGGGATCAGGTCGTGCAGCGCTGCTGAGGTGTCGCTTCTCATCCAAGAAAGGGGCTCCCTTTTTACACCGTATGATCCCGGTCCAATAGCCGCGTCAACCTTCAACGAGCTGGCATCAATCTTGAGGGTCCCTGTTCGGGCGCCATCTGTAAAAGCAAAAAGAGAATATCGAGGCTAAGTACCCCAAAAGGAAATACACCAAACGTGGGTTTACAAAGATACACAGATCTTTATTCTATAACTGAACAGTTTTCAAAGGACAAAGCAACAGATAGATATCAGGCCCTCAGTACATCACTGCGAATACCAGCCCTGTTCGGTGTGAGTAGTGAGTGGGACTGTACATCAGAATGTTTGTGCTTTTATACAATTCTTAACATGATGTCCAGCCCATTTGCAGGTTAACCATTTCTCTGGCTAGGGGTTCATGCCAAGTTCATCTCTAATTTATTCATCTATAGGCATATGGATTATTCTTAATACATACCCCAATAGGTTACAAAGGCAACAGTCTGTCTTTGGATTCAACATTAAGCCTTCGTACATATTTTATACAATGTAGTTAAACAAGTGTTTGCATTCAGTGTTTAAACAGTATTGTGCTTAATATATGTTTGCAGATTAGTATCGTTTGCACAGGTAATCCTCGATCTACAGCTCAACGAAGGACAAAGTCTCATTACATGACCCTAACATTTGGCCTACGGGCAGTTTAGGCATTAACTCGCATGCAGAGGTCAAGATGTTCATGTTACAAACAGAAGAACACTGTCCACCATTTTAGAACACAGGGTGACTTTGGAGGGAGAATCAAAATGGCGGATGAACCCAAAATGGCGGCTAAATTGATCTAAGGTCAAAACCCTGCAACGCGGATTTCTTCGCAGAGCGACTAGGCTTAGGCCAATATATATACAATAAGGAAGGCACAATATGATTTCCCATCTAACATACCCACAATGTCTTGCTGTTGTGTCTTAGAACTGGAGGTGAGCTTCCAGCGATGGTTATTAGGTGGGATTGTGGAATGTGTGACTTGGCTCAAATGGACTTATATATAGGCATATATATTTTCCCCAATCTGGTTTTCATTTTACCTTTCATTCCTCAGATTATTCGTTGGCTCTAACTTCATTGGTCTCCTCAATCACTCTTAAAGCTAGTCAGGGTTGATAGCTTTTAAACTGATTAATATGATATGACATGATAGGTTATTTATAACACACTTAATGCCCAGAGGTTTCTAAGCGCAGACCCGGGGATTGAACCTGTATTGCTCCGTGTCGTCTTGCTTCCAAGGCGAGCATGTTGCCCCTGAGCTATCCTCCATTTCTCTTATGTCTGTTCTCCTTTTGGGATGCGGATCTTATAGGCAACAGTAACATTTTATCCACAATCTCAAAACTGCTGTGCTAAGAATGAAGAAACTTCAATTTCTTGGTTTGGTTTCTCTAAAAATTGTACAGATATACCTTATCACCTACTTCACATTCCTTTTTTCTGGTCTTCAAGTCGGAGTATGATTTCATCCCTTCAGCCAAATTCTCTAAGTTCCGCTGAGCACAAGCAAAAGCCCACTGGAGGTGTTTCCTTAGATTTTCAATGTACTCATGAGTGGTGGACACGTTAATCAGCGTCTGCTGCTGAGTTCTATAGAGCAGATGTTGAAGTAACACAATTTTTGTCAGGTCATGACTTGAAATAGAGAAATTTTAGTTGCAGAAGATGGTGTAGACCTAAGGGCCATCAGGACAAGCGGTAATCGAATCGAAGTTGTGGAGTCAACTTCTTCAGTATGCTAGAAAGAAGATAAAACCATATATATATGGTAAATACTAATGCTAAGAAAAACCAAAGCAAAAATACAGGCGCTTAAATCAGCGTTCTTTTTGAAAAGCTAGGCCTTAGAAGCAAAAGGCAAAAAACTCAAATAAAATTACCTGATTATGAAGATGTAGTTCATAAAACAGGCTCTGTGCAAGGGGCGCGCTTGTAAATCTTCAGCAAAGCGTTAATAAATTCATATGCTGGAAGTGGCGAACAATCGTAATGTGCCCCCAGCGTGATAGAGGAATGGCATTTCTCTGTACGAAAAAGAAGAAAGTACATGTACCAGTGGCCAAAGTATATCAAAAAGCCCAAATTGGTAAGCTGTCTGAAAACGAAGCGATCGGGAAATTCAATTACCTGTGGATAGACGAAATTCGACAGCTTGAATAGTGCTGCGAGAATAACAGAATGATTTTCTGATTCAGCGGTGTACCGGCAACAAATGCCTCGTTGGAGCCAGATTCAGTGATGTTCGAAACTGAGCTGTATACACAAGAAACGGTCACCGCGCATGCGCATGGAACAGCCCGATTGTAGCGTGCATGCATCACGGAAAGGTGTGTTAAACTATGCGCATGCATTAAGATAATGATCGCAATGTAACCAAAGGAAATGTAGTGGACGCCGTAGTGACCAAGGAGTATGGGAAATAATAAATCAATATCACTTAGAGTGAATACTGATGATTGCAAAACAGACTCTATTTCTTTGTAGAACCCCGTCGGATTCTTCCTAATGTCGGGAATAGACTGTTTAATGGTGTTCACTTCCTGTCTCGAGAACGGGACGTGAACAAACTGTGACACATAATGTGCAGGAATTTCATGGGCAGCTGCACCCATTGCAAGGTTAGCGGGAATCTCAACTTTTCGGACAAATGTCGGAGGAACCTCTCTCATAGGCAACTGAGAAACAGGCAACTCCGAACGCTTACTAAGCAACAGAGCCAAATTGAGCGCTAAAGCAGCCGAAGAAGAGTCAAATGAAAAAGCTCTCTTGTAAATAGTCAATAACTCTGCGGGACAACTAATCTTTCGTTTTACACACTCATCCTGTAGGTATTCTATCATTACCTGTATCACTTTCCTCTGCATTTCTCGCGTATACTGACTATACGTATCATATACTTCAACATGAGTTATCGACGTGTCTGAGATCCATCTAATCACGTCTTTCCTGCAAATCTGCGTTTCCTCATTTGTCAATTTACGACAACGAAGGAACCGTTTCTGTACAAACATAACGTCCAAACTATCACCATCTTCATCTTCATTCCGTAACTTTTCCAGCTTCCTTCTATACCTAAGAACCCTCTCAACATCCTCTTGTACTTTCTCCGCAGTATCTATAGAGAACGCTAAGGTATTCAGATCCCTCAATCCTTGTGGGAGATCTATATCATTTAACCTGTCCCACATTACACACAAATGAATCCCTAAGACCTCAATAAAAACGTTTTTCTCAGGAAAATTGTCTATATTGGAAAGTGTAGCAAAAACATTAGCTTGATCACACTTCTCCATGCGATGCTTAGCCCATGCAGTTAACTCACGTTTTTTTCTCTGGAGACACAGTATTACTTGTTACAACCCTCGATCCCGCTCCCCGATCTACTACAAGCATTGTAGAACCACTTGGAAGAGGGAGAGTAGGCAAGTTTTGAACATCAGGGAACGAAGGTGCTATTACTGGTATAGCAAGCAAAGGTGGAGGAACAGGTGGAGGAGCAACGACAAAAGGAGGAACAATGACTGGAGGAAGAGGAACAGCAAGAGGAACTACAGGAGGAGGAATAACAGCAGGAAGAGGAAAAGCAGCAGGAAGAGGAACATATGGAGGTGGCGCAGTGGCACCAGGCCTTCGTTCATTTAACAATTTATCGATAAGTTCATCAGAAACATGAAAGTCTTTAGAAGGATAGATTTTCTGGATACCAAGTGAGAAAGCCCTATCCATATTCCTAGCTGACTCAGACTGTTTATTTTGATCATATAACAATGCTTTTTCGGCATTCGTCATATGACGGCGCGCATACTTTCCCTACTCTTGAGCTGCTGCAAAGCTTCTTTCTTCCAATTCTGTAATACATCAAATGCTGCAGGTCTAGCCTTTTTTTTCAATAATATAGATTCTAAGTATTCAATATGTGGGATTTCGAAACTACCATTGATTGGCCACTGAAGTTCGGACGCATGTCTAGTTTGTCTGTGCCAAATATAATTAAATACTATACTACCAATGCCATGCTTACAGTACATAGTACACGCCGGCGACCCCTCCATTGGTGCCGGTCGGCCAAATTCCAAAGATTGTCTGTTCTTCCGGAATAATGCCCTGAAGCAGGCAGACAATTTCTCAGGCATATCATATTACTGGTGTTACCTGGTCAATAATTGTACTTGCAAGAACAATGCCCCAAAACAAATTATCAGGATACTTAAGAAACGGGTCACGACTCACCTGATCAAATCCTAAGGAGGTCCGATCGGATACAAAGTTTTCTAACAAAGGTTACCTCGTGTTTGGTGATTTCGTCAAATCTGCCCGCCTCGATATATGGACCCTCGTGAAGATGCCGACTCGGACCACGTGCTCACCGTCCAGGGATCAGGTCGTGCAGCGCTGCTGAGGTGTCGCTTCTCATCCAAGAAAGGGGCTCCCTTTTTACACCGTATGATCCCGGTCCAATAGCCGCGTCAACCTTCAACGAGCTGGCATCAATCTTGAGGGTCCCTGTTCGGGCGCCATCTGTAAAAGCAAAAAGAGAATATCGAGGCTAAGTACCCCAAAAGGAAATACACCAAACGTGGGTTTACAAAGATACACAGATCTTTATTCTATAACTGAACAGTTTTCAAAGGACAAAGCAACAGATAGATATCAGGCCCTCAGTACATCACTGCGAATACCAGCCCTGTTCGGTGTGAGTACTGAGTGGGACTGTACATCAGAATGTTTGTGCTTTTATACAATTCTTAACATGATGTCCAGCCCATTTGCAGGTTAACCATTTCTCGGGCTAGGGGTTCATGCCGAGTTCATCTCTAATTTATTCATCTATAGGCATATGGATTATTCTTAATACATACCCCAATAGGTTACAATAGCAACAGTCTGTCTTTGGATTCAACATTAAGCCTTCGTACATATTTTATACAATGTAGTTAAACAAGTGTTTGCATTCAGTGTTTAAACAGTATTGTGCTTAATATATGTTCGCAGATTAGTATCGTTTGCACAGGTAATCCTCGATCTACAGGTCAACGAAGGACAAGGTCTCATTACATGACCCTAACATTTGGCCTACGGGCAGTTTAGGCATTAACTCGCATGCAGAGGTCAAGACGTTCATGTTACAAACAGAAGAACACTGTCCACCATTTTAGAACACAGGGTGACTTTGGAGGGAGAATCAAAATGGCGGATGAACCCAAAATGGCGGCTAAATTGATCTAAGGTCAAAACCCTGCAACGCGGATTTCTTCGCAGAGCGACTGGGCTTAGGCCAATATATATACAATAAGGAAAGCACAATATGATTTCCCATCTAACATACCCACAATGTCTTGCTGTTGTGTCTTAGAACTGGAGGTGAGCTTCCAGCGATGGTTATTAGGTGGGATTGTGGAATGTGCGACTTGGCTCAAATGGACTTATATATAGGCATATATATTTTCCCCAATCTGGTTTTCATTTTACCTTTCATTCCTCAGATTATTCGTTGGCTCTAACTTCATTGGTCTCCTCAATCACTCTTAAAGCTATTCTGGGTTGATAGCTTTTAAACTGATTAATATGATATGACATGATAGGTTATTTATAACACACTTAATGCCCAGAGGTTTCTAAGCGCAGACCCGGGGATTGAACCTGTATTGCTCTGTGTCGTCTTTCTTCCAAGGCGAGCATGTTGCCCCTGAGCTATCCTCCATTTCTCTTACGTCTGTTCTCCTTTCGGGATGCAGATCTTATAGGCAACAGCAACATTTTATCCACAATCTCAAAACTGCTGTGCTAAGAATGAAGAAACTTCAATTTCTTGGTTTGGTTTCTCTAAAAATTGTACAGATATACCTTATCACCTACTTCACATTCCTTTTTTCTGGTCTTCAAGTCGGAGTATGATTTCATCCCTTCAGCCAAATTCTCTAAGTTCCGCTGAGCACAAGCAAAAGCCCACTGGAGGTGTTTCCTTAGATTTTCAATGTACTCATGAGTGGTGGACACGTTAATCAGCGTCTGCTGCTGAGTTCTATAGAGCAGATGTTGAAGTAACACAATTTTTGTCAGGTCATGACTTGAAATGGAGAAATTTTAGTTGCAGAAGATGGTGTAGACCTAAGGGCCATCAGGACAAGCGGTAATCGAATCGAAGTTGTGGAGTCAACTTCTTCAGTATGCTTACAATGGTCTTGTTATATCTCTCAACCACTCCGCTCAATGCCAGAAGTATGTTATGTGGAGCTTTCATTTTACCCCTATAATCTCCTACATATTTGTCATCACCTCACTGGTAAAATTCCTCTGTCTGACTCAATCCTTTGTGGGAAGCCAAAATGAGAGATGATTTTGTTGATCATTAGTGCGCTAGCTGTCTCCACCTTACAATTCGGTGGAGGAAGATATTCTACCCACTTTGTAAACAAGCATGTTACAGTCAACATGTACTTTTTCCTCTAGAGGAGCAAATCACCGGCCCAATGAAATCAACTTGCAAAATTGACCAAGGCAGCATATTTCCCCTTTTCTGTAGGGGAGCTCTTTGTGTGGGAGAACTAGGCTGGAATTGAGCACACATGATACATCCCTTGAGATAGGTGTTTAGGGTCCTGCCCCATATGTGCCCCGTATGCAACTTCTCACAACATATCTAATGTCTTATGAAAACCCCTATGACCGGCACCAGTCGCCCTCAGTCTCACAGGCATCCGCTGGACTGATCCATTCCTTGACCATCGGCCTGAAACCTGGAAAGACCTCAGGCTTGGAAAATCTCAGTGGTATTGTCCGGTTGGGTGGAGAGATCTCTTTTAACGGTCATTCCTGGACACGAGGTTCCATGGATTTGAGGTATTTGTTGTTGACCCTAAATACCACCTTGTTACCTCTTCAACCTCATAAGGGCATGAAGAGTAAACCAAGAGATTCCCTCCAGGATAGGTATAAATCATTTCTGGAGGGACACTATCACTGGTGCCATAACAGTTGTGAGGAATTGGTCTGATGATTTCATTCCCTAAATCAATCAAATAATGTTGTGAATCGACTGCAATTCCAATGTGGGTGTTAAAATTTGAGGGTCACTGTTATTTACCAAAATTGGAATGGTGTCATGTTCTAGATCCACTAGAGCTGTTAGATATAAACACAACCCTTGTTGTTGAAAGTGAGAGTTCAAATGTATGTCCTTATGTTCAAGGTTTTGTCCTTACTTAATGTGGAGGGGGATCTTGACTTGTTGCACTTGTCCTGGGATAGTAACCTCTTCTCCCACTTGAACTTCAACTGCATAATGCTGCAAACAAGCTGGCCGAAATGCCCTCTCTGTATTGTCAAAGCCCATGGAGTTACCCACCAGTCGTGACCATACTTTGCTGTTGATAAAATCTAGACTAATTGCAAATCAATGGAGAATGGCACTACTCAAATAAAAGTCAGAAGTGACATTTCTAATGACTGAACAATTATGCTCTATAGTTTTGTTGCCAATTGAAATGTTTAGCATACACCTGTTAAGCAGGAAATACTTCGGATTTGGTGCTTCCAAACCCACTTCCCAGTTATCAATCAATTTAAATGTGGGAATGGTCTGATCTTTTTGAAGTTTCCTGAAAAATCCTTTGCTGATTAAGCTTTTTCCATTATTAAGACCTACTCTGGTGAGTACTGGCTCCTCCCCATTATTTATCTGAATGGGTAAAAAGAAGCGTCTGCCCTTTTGCTGAATATCTGTCAGTCTTTGAGCTGGTTTTTCACTGTGCTGTTTCAAAGGACTTGCAGTTTCTTTGAAATTTTGATTTGTTTAAAATCTTAAAGTATTCCCTTGCAGTGTAGAGTACCACTTGTACTTGGGAGGGAGGTTGATTTTCAATAGTTGAGAAGGGCTCCCATCGCCAGTTTGTCCTCTGACAGAGATGATGTTTACTTCTGGGACTTGGTTGTTCATGAAGTGAAATTCCACTTGATCGGTACGTCACTCAATCATATTGTAGGTGCTATTCATGCTCACATAATTCATACTTTACTTGAGTTTAATGGGCTAGGCTGGGTCCTGAGGACCTGTTTCGTGCAGTTGATTAGAGTTGATAACCTCTGAAGGAAATTGTTCACCAGTAAACAGGTTGTGCCCTCTGGAGTCACAACAATTACCGGGTGTTTCAAACAATGTTGCCCAATTTTTGGAGGGATACTATTAGTGGTGTGAGGAATCGGTCCGATGATTTCATTCACTAAATCAATCGAATAATGTTGTGCATCGACTGCCATTCCAATTGAGGTGTCCGCGTAATAGAGATTTATGCCCATCATGGGGGGCATATCCTGGTTTACTCTTCATGCACTTAGGAGGTTGAAGAGGTAACCTGTGATATCAGGAAGGACGAGGTGGTATTTATGGTCAACAACAACTACCGCGAATCCATGGAACCTGGTTGTTCTGGACATTTTTATTTCTAGATCTGCAGTCCCTTCGATGGGAATGTCATTCCCATCAAAGTATTGTAGTTGTCCAGAAAAAGGCATGAGTGGATCTGGCGACTCTCCCTTCTTTTTATATTCAGTCTATTAAAAGCTTCTTTAGAGATGAGAGTGGCTTAGAGTGCAATATCCACCAGAATTGATAATTCACACTGACCCTGTACCTTGATGGGTGTATAAAATCTGCCCTCCTTTTCCTCAAGGGTACAAAGAAAGTGTGACTTAGTTTCCCAGCTTGACGGTCATTTTCCTAATGTGGAACTCCATCACTGTGTGATCTTGAGTGGTTTCCAGTGTCAGATATCGGAAATCGATAGGAATGAATCTGCATTTTGCAATGCTATTTGTAGTCGGGAGATCCTCTTTGTCCCCAGGTTCTTTGCTGTCCCCCTGTATATGAAGGCAGTTCTTAGAGACTGTTTGTGGGGAGGATGCCTCTACAGTCATATGACCTGACTTGCATGTTTGTGGTCTAGGAATTTCCCTTTCTAGGTAGGTCCCCATATCGTCACTGTCAGACTAAGGGTCTCTTGTGACCCATTTTTCTTTGGGAGGGGTTCCTCCCTTCCTGAAACACAATATTTCCTTATTTGAATCCTGCAGGAATTCTTCTCTTTCAAATGGGATGATTTAATTTTCTTTCTCCTCAAAGTGAGTTTTTCTTCTGCCTTTTATACCTACCCTCTGTTTTTTGTGTTGTATCTTCCCAGGGGTAGAAGAGTCCCTATCTGTTGGAGAGATTTCAAGCGGTTCTTTTTGGGTAAGAAAGGAAGCTTCCTACAGGGCTTGGAAACTCCCTTCAATCAGGGCCCCATCCACATTCACTTGTTGATTTCTGGACTTTCCTCCAGTAATTCCCCCCCCAGCACATCTGACCCATTTGTTGGGGCAGTCTGAGGAACATAGTTGGTCTGAGGGTTTGACTGAGCCCTCATCATGTGCCCCAAGTCCTTGGTCAATTGTTGGAGCTGTCACTCCAAGAGAGTAACTCTTTCCCTTCATTCGGGGTTGCAGGGAGTTCTTTCTTATACCCCAGTTGCTCCCTAAAAGGGCAACTATACATTCTAGCTAGTAACTCGGGTATGGAGAATTTCCCTCAAAATGGACAGTCCTGTTTCTCCCTTCTCCTTGGTTCACGGATCTATTATCCGAGAACCGGGGAGAAGGAGGAGGATTGTTTATAAAATGCATGTTTGGAGGTGGGATGTTACTGCTTTTCAGCAGGAAATTTGAAGGGAAATTTCCCAGGGAAGTAGTCACCTGACTTGAATCCCGCTTTGTGCCGGGGGAGTGTAAATAAAGCCTGGGATCGGCCTTGTGCCTTTAAACCAAGGACCTACATAGGTTGTGGGGTCAGAAGGGTCCTTGTTCTGATACCTCAACTGACTACAGTTTAATTGGGCTTGGGGGAGGGTCTCCTTTGCCTCTTATTTGCCAGTTGGAGGGGCGCTTTTAGGCCACCTCAAATCCAGGTCCTTAGGAGGGGTAGATTTCACCTCTGCCACTTTTGCTGCGGGTGGCGTTGTATTCGGTTTTGAGGTCTTGGGGTTGCTTTTATTGTCTGTGGGTATGTGTACCTCATAAATCTGAGTAGCTTGTTCTATTACCCAATACAGTGTCCTGTGCTTGTGGAAATCTTGAACTAATTGGGTAATGATATATTTGGGTAGTGCGTGGAAGTTTGTGGTCACAAATTCCCTGCTATTTGTATTCACCCAACTAGAAGTCTGTGCAAATGCACATTTTAATTCTTGTGCAAACTCGCTAAGCGCCTGATCTTCCTCACATTGCAAATTATAGGTGGCTTTACGTGCCTCTTCTGGGTTTCTGTGAGATGAAAAGTGTTTAAAAATGGCCAACTTATGGGTGAACCATTTATAATGATCCTGGTCTTCCAGTCCTGCAAAGAAACTGAGTACTCAGCGGAAAACGTCAATTTAGCAAATTCCATCCATTTAACATCATTTTTTTTATTTCAAATGATGATATAATTTGTTTGTATAATTTCCGGTGCCCCCACACAAAATACTTAGCATTCTTGTGGTATGTGGTCATAACACTTTTTATGGCTTTAATTTATTTGTCTAATGGGGTCCTTAGCAAAACCGTTCCTCTGTTTTGTATTCCTTCTGTGCCTCTGGACCTGAGTGCATTCTCCTTCAGAGTCAGTGGTGCCAGTTTAACTCCAGTACCTGTCTTCTAGGCACTCCCATTCTCTCTGTGATATTGGGAATGTCTTCCCTAAGCATGGGATCTGGACTCCACCTTTTGCCTGTGTCACTGTGAGCTCTCAGGGTCATTTTCCCTGCAGTAACTGTTTGTCACAAGGTAACACACAATCTCTTCTTCAGACTGTTACCAATATGTACTGCCGCTCCTTCCAGGTAGTCTGGGGGAATCCGCCCATTCACCTGAATGTGTAGATGTTTTTAAAATGCCCTTCATAGCCTGAAGCTTTTGCCTTTCTCTTTCAGCTAAGTGGGCCAGGTGGTCTCTTTGCAAGATCATTTTCTGTAAATCTAACTCTCTGATTTTCTCATCATATGTGTTTTCAGGATCAGAAATACTTGCAGGACTGTTTTTTGTCTCCCACAACACACTACTCCAGCCACCTTGCATTGTGTTTGATAAAGGTGAATAACTATCAATATCAGATAAGGACTGGCCTTCCAGGTCAGCCTGGCTAGGAATAGGTAAGCCCACCTGCCTCATGTATCCCTGTTCTCTTCAGGGGGTGTGTATGAGGTCACTTCCAGTCTTTACATGGGGAGTTGTAAGTAATTGGTATGAGGGGCTTGATGGGAGGGGCTACTCCCCTCCATCATGGGACGCCATCTCATACACTGACACAGTCAGACTGTCTGAGTGCCCAATTGTATGTTTTCATTTCATTATTTAATTTCTCCCACTTGTTCTTCTCTGCCAGGATTTCCTGCTTAAATTCAGAGAGTTGAATCAGTCCTTCACTTTCTGTACCTCTTCTTGGAGGACTTCGATTTCCCTCTGAGAGCATTGCATTATGCATGCATTTTCAGTGCATTTTTCCTTTAATAACAAGTTCTCTCTCCTGAACATCTCTACTATGCACATCATTCAACAGGTCAGCCTATGCTTGTCTCAAACACTCCATAACATCTGGATTTTCTTACCTGATTCTGACAAGTCCCAGAGAAAGAGGCAGACTCTTATCCACATACATTTAATCTGATTCACTTTTTGTAATAGAACACTGTTATCCTGGGTAAAAATTTCTGTTTCCTTAATCCGCTTCATTTTCTGTTTCAGAATATTTAAATCCTGGTGAATGTGATAAAAATCATTTTGTGAGTCCATCTCTTTTTTGGATTAACTGACTGTTTTCATGTTTTAGCTCCCTACTGGACTGTTCGAAGGCCACAATTGCATCCAACAATGCACTATTGTATATAGTTTGGTCATTCAACCTGTGTTGCAGTTGATTTAAGGACTCTACATTCTCTTTATGTGTGTCTTGAAGTGCAGAGAACTCCATTTCTTACCCTACACTGGCTTGTAGTTGGGGGTTTATCTCATTTTTAAGATGCTCAATTAGGTTTTCATTTTTGAGCACAAGAATTGGGCTTTGCTATAATTTATCCTTTAACCGCATGAGTGATTGCTGGGCTTGCACCTTTATTTTGCAACCCTTCTTCTATAAATTGCAGATGGAAATACAACTGTGCTGCACGGTGAGTCTTTTTAATTTGTTCCTCACAGATATTTTGGGTCATGTAGAATTCTGCTAGAGCTTTGTGTAAAATCACACCATCATGCCAAATGTCGTCAGTGCCTACCAATGTGACTTCCTGTACCATTCTGGCTTTCCAGCACACAGCCTTGTTCTCAAGCCAGTCTCCCAGAATGAAAAGCTTTGCTGGAAGATGTTTCCTGGCATCATCAATTTGTATGTCACTCATTTTGAGTGCAAGTTTTACACAGCTCCCTAGAACTCTCGATACACAGGAACAAAAACCTTGCACTTTATTCCTGCTAAATTCTACAAGAATCAATGCCAAATCAAATTATCTTTGCATTAGCTCTGCACAATCTTATTCTTCTAGACTGTCGGGTGAGGACAAAGGCAGTGAATATGGCAAGGGAAATGTGCATAAGATCACACAGTGAATAGCTTTGAGTCAAACAACATGCACACAGGAACCAAGACTCATGTATACTAAAACCCAGGAGTGCAAATAGAGTGTGACAACAATACAAATATATGAAAAGGGATGTGGGGTAAGCACTTAGAAGCTCCTATGATTACAAGGAATGTCGGCAAGCTCCTTACCCACAATTGCTGTTACAGGTACTGACAGCGCTAAACCCACGTAGAGGGCAAGCAAAGACAGGATATGTGAGCTAACACTTTTGATGGTATTGAATAAGGGAACTTAAAAACAGTACTCACGAGGACGAGAAATACCACTTGAATGTCAGCAAAGCCCACAAACTCTGTTGATCAAACAGGGACACAGAAAGGCTATAACAGCAATGGTAGGATAACTAAATACATAAGACTCACGACAAGGGGCAAGTAGGAATAGTGATTACAGAATAGTGAGGAAAACATAGGCATTCACATAGGAGCTAGGCTAGCAACAACAGCACACCACACCTAATAATCAATGGGAAATAAATGCAGAAGTGCAAAGGAAAATCTCGAATGGATTCCAAGAGAAAGTAAAGGAACAGGAGCAGAGAAAACAAAATTACAAAGGAAAACCTCCCCACCCATCCAAGGAAAAAGGCAGGAAGCTAAATCTATGAAGAGGAAAGACTAAAACATTAAGGTTTACAGCAGCAAAGGTCAAAGTCAAAGAAATATGGAACACAGGCAAACTGGGCTGCACCAAAAAGGAAAGCCCTGACAAATTCTGCCTGCAAACAGAGGAAGACAGAAAGGGAATCTAAGAAACAGAAATCACAATTAAGCACATTAAATTCAAAATCCAGAGATAAGGAACAAGAAATAGAAACTAGGAACTAGGCACAAAACTAAGAATCAGGAACATGGGACCAGTCACAAACAGGAACACTGCATCAAGACCAGCGCTGGACTGAAGCAAACTGAGGCTTTTAAAGCTGATTAACGAGCACACGCCTCAGGTATGCTGCTTGCTGCACCTGCAGCCACAGGTGTTGCCTATCCTCCACCCAACGTTGTCCTGCAAGGGTGGAGATGAATCAGTGGGCCAGGCATTCTGGGAAGCATAGTCATTTGATTAAAGCAGCATGCTGGCTGCCACAAACCTGAAATGGATCCGGAAGGGAAGTAGCTTGGAAAATAAGGATTTAGCACTCCCAATTGATCACAGCACTGTAGCATAAGGTTCGGACGGAAAGTCCAGTAGGGAATAAACCCCAAATCATGCCCCCAAGTGGTGGGAATGGGAGTGAAGGGAGCGAATCGTGACATAGACACCTCCCTGATTCTCAGGGGTCAAGCAAACAGTAGTCCTTTAACAATTGCATCAGCAATCTGCCACGGAAATATCTGATCTTGCACTGAAATTAATAGTCTGTTAACGATGCAAATTGTCATGGATTAAAACAGAAAGCTAAATCCTGGATGAGCCCCCATTTCTTTGGAATATATTTATGGGGCAACCATTAATTTTTATTTTTTATTTTTATTATGTATATAGTTCATACAAACTTTCACATAACACATACATATAATAGTAACAATATAAAATCCATCAAAACCATCATCAGCACATAAACTCAACACATAAAATACATAAAATGAGTAACAGATATAATAAAGCATGATTCATCTCATCTCGCAATGACATGTGCTTACACCTTGCTTTGCTGTATTACTAATTTCCCTGTGACTGTAACGCTCACCTGATTCCCGTAGAGGCGCCGGTCTTGACTGGGTGTATACCGTATCTGCAAAGGTGATGTGTAACAAACGGCTGGCTCTTTGGGCTGGACCTCTGTGCACTGTATGCCTGACTTGAAGGGTAAGATGTCTGCAGATAGAAAATATGGGATTAAGGAACTGGGTTATTGAATGTCTCTCTCTTCTTCCCTTTCTCTTCTCCTGTAGAACCCCAAAGGTTAACGCTCTCACCTTAGGTAAGTGAACGCCGTGCTCTCCATCTGCCTCGGGGCAGGGTGCTGTAACCAGTTTCTTCACTGGATAAGGGGAGCAGGCCTCCTGACTTCAGAGGACTGCTGTCCGTCGTTTACTGCACGAACGGTAAGTTTCGAGTAATTCTAATGTCTTTAAAGTCTTTAGTAATGATGTTTCTTGTTTGCAGGGTTCCGGCGATGGCGGATGACGGGCTGAAGTGAGTTGAAGACGGAGCCCGTGTGATGAATAGAAGCGCCTGGAAGCACGTAAGTAAGGGCTTGTTGCCTGCTTCACGATGCGCTCTAACTGTCTTTTTATTTTGCAGGTACAAGTTCGGAGCGGCTGCAGGGTGCCGGAATACCCACTGGGTTAGATGTGGAAAGGAGTAATGGCACGTGAGTATTAAAGTTCCCCAATGTCTTTAAACGCACCTTGTTTTGTCTTTCAGATGCGGGATGCAGCGCCGAAGGCCTCCGGAGCGTGCAAAGAGTTGGTAAGCTTTTGTCTTTCAGATGCCGGAATGCAGTGTGAAGACCTCCGGAGCGCACGAAGAGTAGGTAAGCCTTTGTCTTTCAGATGCCGGAATGCAGCGCGAGGCGTTGGTGACAGCCGATGGACCAGGTAAGTGAAGAGCTGTCACTGAAGACCGTAATGCTAACCTGTTCTTTCTTGTCTTATAGGTACTGCTGAAGACTGGATTCAGGATGGTAAGCCTTTTTCCTTAGGCCCAGGATCAGATGCAGAAGACACGATGAGCTTTCTGCTGCAGAGGATGCAGAATAACGCAAAGCAAGATTCATCCATCGGGTGTGGTTTAAATAGCCTCCTGTAGTGCTTAGGTGTCTCCTTCCACAGCCACACCTAGGTAAGAAAAGAGTTCCTGCTTTCCAGAAGAGTTCCAGTGTTCTGAATCTAGGGAGTGGCTCCTGCCCCACCCAACAGGAAAAGTAGTTCCAAACAGAAGAGGATCAGAGGCTCAACTGGCAGGCAAGTAAGCAGCATGGTCTGCTGCAGGTAAATCCACCCAAGCATTATGAGCCCGGCGCTTCCAGCGCTGGGACTGGGCATATTTATGAGCCTGGTGCCACTGGCGCCAGGACTGGGTCCAAAAGGTCCCAATTGGGACTGGTTGGCACTCGGAACCTGGGTTATGGATCTGCTTCCAAGGGAGTTGGGAAAACCCTGACCTTTTGGAAGCAGAGATCATGACAGTACCCCCCCCTCAAAGCCCCTCCCAAACCGGGCTTCTCCGGGGGTTTTGGCTTGTCAGGAAATGTTCGGTGAAATCTTTTGATTAGGCGAGGAGCGTGGACATATTCAGCAGGTTCCCAGGATCTCTCTTGGGGGCCGTAGCCTTTCCAGTCAATTAGGTAAAATAGTTTAGATTTGGAGATCTTGGAGTCCAGAATGCTTTTGACTTCAAACTCGAGTTCTCCATCAACTAGGATAGGTTTTGGAGATTTAGTTAGTCGGGTTTGAGGTTGCACGGGTTTTAATAGAGAGACGTGGAAGACCGGATGTATCTTCATGTGCGGGGGCAAGTCCAACTTGACCGCTACTGGGTTTACTATGGTAGTGATGGAATAGGGACCAAGGTATCTTGGGTTGAATGTGCGTGGCCCTTTTAGAGGTAGATATTTGGTGGATAACCAGACTTGATCCCCTACTTGATATTGAGGGGCTTCCTTCCGATGTTGATCTGCTCCTTTCTTGTATTGTTCTTTAGCCCTTTGAAGGTGAGAAACAGCTTCCTTAAAGGCTTGGGTGATTGTAGAATGCAGGTAGTCTACTGCTGGTGTTTCAAGATCTTGGAGGGGATCCAACTCCGAGGTTCGAGGGTGACTGCCGTACAAAAGAAAAAACGGGGTTTTCCCAGTTCCCGAATGGACAGAGTTATTGTAGGCATATTCGGCTATCCAAAGGATGTCTTTCCAAGTTTTTTCAGTTTGTTGCAGCATGCAGCGTAAATACTGTTCCAGAGTTTGATTGGTCCTCTCGGTTTGTCCGTCGGTCTGAGGGTGGTGACTGGTCGATAGTCTCACATCAATTTGAGCCGACCGACAGCAACTTCGCCAAAAATGAGAAATAAATTGACTACCTCGATCCGAAATTAGAACCGAAGGAAAACCGTGCAGTCGGACGATGTTTTTGAGAAATTCTCGGGCCAGAGTTGCTGCTGTTGGCAAGCCTTTGAGCGGAATGAAATGCGCCATCTTGGAGAATAAGTCCACGATTACTAGAATCGTATTGTATCCGGAGCATGGAGGTAGATCGGTGATGAAGTCCATAGAAAGCGTATGCCCAGGGCGAGGTGGGATGTCAATAGAGCGTAAGAGGCCTGCTGGTCTTTCCTTTTGACTCTTGTTTTGGGCGCATACTCCACAGGACATTATAAAGTCTCTGATATCTTTTTTCCAAGACGGCCACCAGAAGTAGCGCTTGATCTTTTCTGAGGTCTTGGCCATACCGGGATGTCCTTCCATTAACGAATCGTGATAACAAGAGATTACTTTTTTCTGTAAATCTGTGCTGGGTAGGTATAATCGTTCTTGGAAATACAATAAGTTGTCCTTTACTGCAAAGTCCTTTCCCTGCAGATGCCAATTCTGTATGTCTGCTGGAGTTACAAGTTGCCTGGCCTTATCCTTAACTTCCTCTATGGATTCTGTGGCGATTACACCCAGAATTCTTTGTTCGGGAATGATTGGTACAGGTTTAGGGTTGATCAAGTGTTCTTCCACTCCCATCCGAGAAAGGGCATCAGTTTTACCGTTCTTTGTACCAGGTCGATAGGTAATTATGAAGTCAAACTCGGCAAAGAATAATGCCCAACAGAGTTGTCTAGAGGATTGGGCTTTTGCGGTTTTCAAATATTGCAGGTTTCGGTGATCCGTAATCACAGTAACGGTGTGTCGGGCCCCCAGCAGATAATGCCGCCAAGCCTTAAAGGCAGACTTGATAGCCAGAAGTTCCTTGTCAGTAATCGTGTAATTGATTTCAGGAGGCGAAAATTTGCGGGACCAAAATGCCACGGGATGCAACTGATTGGTTACCGGGTCCTTTTGTGATAGAACTGCCCCCATGGCAAGGCTTGAAGCATCAGTTTCCACGATGTAGGGGAGTTCGGGGCGAGGGTGTTTTAAGATTGGTGCAGAGATAAATTTAGTCTTCAAATCCTGGAAAGCTTGTTCCGCCTCGGTAGACCATTCAAAACATTTGTTTTTCTTTAACAAGGCAGTGATGGGCTGGACTATTCGAGAGAATTCGGGGATAAACCTGCGGTAAAAGTTAGCGAAGCCTAACATGCTTTGCACACCTTTTACGGAGGATGGTGATGGCCATTTGAGAACTGCATCAACCTTCTTTGAATCCATACGCACTCCGCCAGGTGATAATATGAATCCCAAGAATTCAGCTTCAGTCAAGTTGAAAACATATTTTTCCAATTTAGCGAAAAGTTTGTGTTGACGCAATCTTTCGAGGACCATTTTCATGTGTTTCCGATGTTCAGATTCCGATGAAGAATAAACGAGGATGTCGTCAATGTAAACAACAACACACACATCTATGAGCTCTCTGAGGACATCGTTCATAAAATATTGAAAGGCGGCCGGGGCATTGCAAAGTCCGAAGGGCATGACCTGATATTCAAATAGTCCATACTTGGTGCGGAAGGCCGTCTTCCATTCATCGCCCTCTTTTACTCATACCAAGTGGTAAGCTCCTCTAAGATCCAGCTTTGTATATATGCATGCTTTTCTGACTTGGTCCAGGAGTTCAGGGATCAAAGGTAACGGATATCTATTCTTAACGGTGATCTGGTTCAGGGAGCGATAATCTATACAAGTTCTAAGGTCTCCTTCCTTTTTTGGAACGAAGAACAAAGCTGAAGAAGCAGGGGACTTGGAAGGACTAATAAACCCATTTGCCAGGTATTGATCCAGGTATTGTCGAAGGTGAAGGTTCTCAGGCTCGGTGAGGGCATAAATTCTACTACAAGGAGGAGTAGATCCAGGTATCAGGTCTATCTGGCAGCTTTAAGACCTATGAGGAGGTAGAGAGTTAGCCTGATCCTTCCGGAAAACGTCTTGGTATTCTAGGTATTCGGGAGGTAACTGGGGAGTCTCTGAAGAAATTGCTGCCAGTGCAACACCAGGTGGAGGGTGACAAGTAGAGACACATTCTGGAAACTGGACCGTTCTTGCTCGCCAATCGATCAGAGGATTGTGTTTCTCTAACCAAGGTATTCCTAGAATAATCTGAAACTGAGGGGCCTTGATCACATCGAACACGATCTTCTCATGGTGTCCATCTTGACTTACTAGCGTCACCTCTTGAGTGGTATGCGTTACTGGCCCGGAGGCTATCTCCGTACCATCCACCGTGGTAATGACGTCCTTTACAGCCTTGGGACAAAGAGTTAGATTCATCCTCAAAACCATTTCATGATCCACATAATTGCCGATGGCACCGCTGTCGACGTAAGCTTCAATTGCATGTAATCGATCCGGATTATCAGGGCTAATGAGGACCATAGGTATCACGAAATGCGAGGTCACAGAACTGGTTTTCACGCTCGGCAAGAGGACCTCTATTCTTGTCGGGCGAGGTCGTTTCCCTGCTCAGAGTTTGTAACTTTGGTAACTGCAGCTCCTACTGCCTTCTTGGCAGGTTTCACCGGACAGTCTCGAAGAAAGTGCCCTGAGTTTCCGCAATAGAGGCATAATTGCAACTGTTTTCTCCTTTCCCGCTCCTTTTGTGTTAGAGGACCTTTCAGACCCCCTATTTGCATGGGTTCCCCGGAGTCTACTCCTTTGGAAGGAGTTGGCGGTTTGGAAAATACTCGAGCATCAAACTTGGAACGATCGGCCTTCCTGTTCTGCAGTCTGTGATCTATTTGAACGACTAAGTCTATATAGTCCGAACAATCTTGTGGGGGATTCACTACTTGGGCTAACACATCTTTGAGCTCTCCACGTAGACCTCTATAAAACAGCGTAATCCTTTTGTCCTCAGGCCATTGAGTTTCCACTATTAGTCTGTTGAAAGACGCAATATAAGCCAAAAGGTCTTGATTACCTTGTCGCAACGAAAGAAGCTCATTGTCCAAGGCCTGCCCCTGTGAATGTCTTGCAAACAGTTTTTCCATTCTGAGCTGAAAAGCTTGAAAATCATGGAGGACTGGATCATCTTGATTTACTAGAGGGATCGACCAGTCTGCCGCATTGCCACTAAGGTACGAAAGCACGAAAGCTACTTTAGCTTGATCAGTTGGAAAGGCTGCTGGCCGGCATAAGAAATGCAACCGGCACTGATTGATAAAGACTGCAAACCTCTTTGGGTCACCAGAAAATCGTTCGGGCGGAGCCAGAGGTACATTCCCAGGTAGGTTGATCTGCACTGGATTCATAGAGGATGTAGAAGGAAGATTTCCCCCAGATGCGGGTAACGGGGTCTGTCCGGCTTGTGACTGTAGCAATTGTCTAGCGAGATCATCTGTTCGCTCCTTGGAAATAATCAGTTCCCTTCTTAGAGCGTTTGTTTCCTGACGGGCTGCATGCACTTCTGCCCTTAGTTCCCCAAGTAACTGGGCTAGCTGGTCGGTATCCGAGGTTTCCATAGCGCCTGGACGGGAGTTTTGTGGTAGGCTTTGCGTTCTGTAACGCTCACCTGATTCCCGTAGAGGCGCCGGTCTTGACTGGGCGTATACCGTATCTGCAAAGGTGATGTGTAACACACGGCTGGCTCTTTGGGCTGGACCTCTGTGCACTGTATGCCTGACTTGAAGGGTAAGATGTCTGCAGATAGAAAATATGGGATTAAGGAACTGGGTTATTGAATGTCTCTCTCTTCTTCCCTTTCTCTTCTCCTGTAGAACCCCAAAGGTTAACGCTCTCACCTTAGGTAAGTGAACGCCGTGCTCTCCATCTGCCTCGGGGCAGGGTGCTGTAACCAGTTTCTTCACTGGATAAGGGGAGCAGGCCTCTTGACTTCAGAGGACTGCTGTCCGTCGTTTACTGCACGAACGGTAAGTTTCGAGTAATTCTAATGTCTTTAAAGTCTTTAGTAATGATGTTTCTTGTTTGCAGGGTTCCGGCGATGGCGGATGACGGGCTGAAGTGAGTTGAAGACGGAGCCCGTGTGATGAATAGAAGCGCCTGGAAGCACGTAAGTAAGCGCTTGTTGCCTGCTTCACGATGCGCTCTAACTGTCTTTTTATTTTGCAGGTACAAGTTCGGAGCGGCTGCAGGGTGCCGGAATACCCACTGGGTTAGATGTGGAAAGGAGTAATGGCACGTGAGTATTAAAGTTCCCGAATGTCTTTAAATGCACCTTGTTTTGTCTTTCAGATGCGGGATGCAGCGCCGAAGGCCTCCGGAGCGTGCGAAGAGTTGGTAAGCTTTTGTCTTTCAGATGCCGGAATGCAGTGTGAAGACCTCCGGAGCGCACGAAGAGTAGGTAAGCCTTTGTCTTTCAGATGCCGGAATGCAGCGCGAGGCGTTGGTGACAGCCGATGGACCAGGTAAGTGAAGAGCTATCACTGAAGACCGTAATGCTAACCTGTTCTTTCTTGTCTTATAGGTGTTGCTGAAGACTGGATTCAGGATGGTAAGCCTTTTTCCTTAGGCCCAGGATCAGATGCAGAAGACACGATGAGCGTTCTGCTGCAGAGGATGCAGAATAACGCAAAGCAAGATTCATCCATCGGGTGTGGTTTAAATAGCCTCCTGTAGTGCTTAGGTGTCTCCTTCCACAGCCACGCCTAGGTAAGAAAAGAGTTCCTGCTTTCCAGAAGAGTTCCAGTGTTCTGAATCTAGGGAGTGGCTCCTGCCCCACCCAACAGGAAAAGTAGTTCCAAACAGAAGAGGATCAGAGGCTCAACTGGCAGGCAAGTAAGCAGCATGGTCTGCTGCAGGTAAGTCCACCCAAGCATTATGAGCCCGGCGCTTCCAGCGCTGGGACTGGGCATATTTATGAGCCTGGTGCCACTGGCGCCAGGACTGGGTCCAAAAGGTCCCAATTGGGACTGGTTGGCACTCGGAACCTGGGTTATGGATCTGCTTCCAAGGGAGTTGGGAAAACCCTGACCTTTTGGAAGCAGAGATCATGACAGTGGCTAGGACCGCAGAGCATACATGATCTAGAGCTATACGAATCAATGTATTGTCTGGGTTTAGGCAATAACGACAGAATGCATTGCCTTTGATGTTGTCAAGATGCAATACAAAAGGACCTAGCATTGTCATATAAGGAGAACCATGCACACTGCATTCTCCTCCCACCTAACCTTCCGCAAAGAAATCAAAACACGTCTGTTCATCTGAAATCTCCTACTAGTGACTTATAGTACTCCAAATGTGTTGTATTGTCATAATGTTTCACTGCTTCATTCTAAACTTAATTCTGTCCTTTACATACTATGCCAAACATGGAACTTGATCTAATGTGCTACGCCTCCTGCAACCAGTAACCATGATGTAACCTGTAACTAAGTCACTTTCCTCTAAACAGCACCTCGATGCCCATGAGCTGCCAGTGCACTTGATAACTGCAAATAAATAAATAAAATAAAATAAGATATTAATTCAAACAGATCCCCACCAATGATTTGTGTTATGTACTTACCACTATGGGTCTATGCTCAGCAAAAAGTCATCAGGCATCATGGGTCATCTCATGGGAAGCAATGGGACCTGGTTATGTATGGTACTCCAAAGCGCTCCTCCTATGGTTATGGATGGCCCTCAGCCTCAGCCTCTCTCCTGATCCCCTCAAAATTTTAGTACCTCTTTCTCCTTGTCTCATCCACCTCCTTCTGTCTCCCTTGCAATTTTGGTTCTCGTCCAATAGTCAGTCTCCCCTTTTCCCACTGTGCGTCTACTCTTAAAACCTCCTGACCACACCTGCTCGCTTCTTTGTTGAGCTGAGCGTGGGAGTGCGGTCGCCGGTAGCCAAGAGGGAACTGCAGGCCAGGAAGCCCTGCCTGGCTCTAGCGGGCCTCTGTGAGTGATTTCTGTGCTTTTAAAAAAGAAAAGAAATTGTGCATTTGCGCTCCGAGCGTGTTGTTGTGCCTGCTCTCCCCTCCCCTCCCACTTCCTGGTTCTCCTCGCCCTCACGCCTCCCTGCCCGCCCCCCCCCCTCTGATTGGCTGTCTGGCTGCCTCCCTTCTGGGCTACTCGACGCCCGCTCCCCCTGCTCGCTTCTTTGTTGAGCTGAGCGTGGGAGAGCGGTCGCCGGTAGCCAAGAGGGAACTGCAGGCCAGGAAGCCCTGCCTGGCCCTAGCGGGCCTCTGTGAGTGATTTCTGTGCTTTTAAAAAAGAAAAAGAATTGTGCATTTGCGCTCCGAGCACGTTGTTGTGCCTGCTCTCCCCTCCCCTCCCACTTCCTGGTCCTACTCTCCCTCCCGCCTCCCTGCCTGCCCACCCCCCCCTCTGATTGGCTGTCTGGCTGCCTCCCTTCTGGGCTACTCGACGCCCGCTCCCCCTGCTCGCTTCTTTGTTGAGCTGAGCGTGGGAGAGCGGTCGCCGGTAGCCAAGAGGGAACTGCAGGCCAGGAAGCCCTGCCTGGCTCTAGCGGGCCTCTGTGAGTGATTTCTGTGCTTTTAAAAAAGAAAAAGAATTGTGCATTTGTGCTCCGAGCGCGTTGTTGTGCCTGCTCTCCCCTCCCCTCCCACTTCCTGGTTCTCCTCTCCCTCCAGCCTCCCTGCCCGCCCCTCCCCCCCCTCTGATTGGCTGTCTGGCTGCCTCCCTTCTGGGCTACTCGACGCCTGCTCCCCCTGCTCGCTTCTTTGTTGAGCTGAGCGTGGGAGAGCGGTCGCCGGTAGCCAAGAGGGAACTGCAGGCCAGGAAGCCCTGCCTGGCCCTAGCGGGCCTCTGTGAGTGATTTCTGTGCTTTTAAAAAAGAAAAAGAATTGTGCATTTGCGCTCCGAGCGCGTTGTTGTGCCTGCTCTCCCCTCCCCTCCCACTTCCTGGTCCTACTCTCCCTCCCGCCTCCCTGCCCGCCCACCCCCCCCTCTGATTGGCTGTCTGGCTGCCTCCCTTCTGGGCTACTCGACGCCCGCTCCCCCTGCTCGCTTCTTTGTTGAGCTGAGCGTGGGAGAGCGGTCGCCGGTAGCCAAGAGGGAACTGCAGGCCAGGAAGCCCTGCCTGGCTCTAGCGGGCCTCTGTGAGTGATTTCTGTGCTTTTAAAAAAGAAAAAGAATTGTGCATTTGCGCTCCGAGCGTGTTGTTGTGCCTGCTCTCCCCTCCCCTCCCACTTCCTGGTTCTCCTCTCCCTCCCGCCTCCCTGCCCGCCCCCCCCCTCTGATTGGCTGTCTGGCTGCCTACCTTCTGGGCTACTCGACGCCCGCTCCCCCTGCTCGCTTCTTTGATGAGCTGAGTGTGGGAGAGCGGTCGCTGGTAGCCAAGAGGGAACTGCAGGCCAGGAAGCCCTGCCTGGCCCTAGCGGGCCTCTGTGAGTGATATCTGTGCTTTTAAAAAAGAAAAAGAATTGTGCATTTGGGCTTGGAGCGCGTTGTTGTGCCTGCTCTCCCCTCCCCTCCCACTTCCTGGTCCTCCTCTCCCTCCCGCCTCCCTGCCCGCCCACCCCCCCCTCTGATTGGCTGTCTGACTGCCTCCCTTCTGGGCTACTCGACGCCCGCTCCCCCTGCTCGCTTCTTTGTTGAGCTGAGCGTGGGAGAGCGGTCGCCGGTAGCCAAGAGGGAACTGCAGGCCAGGAAGCCCTGCCTGGCCCTAGCGGGCCTTTGTGAGTGATTTCTGTGCTTTTAAAAAAGAAAAAGAATTCTGCATTTGCGCTCCGAGCGCGTTGTTATGCCTGTTCTCCCCTCCCCTCCGACTTCCTGGTCCTCCTCACCCTCCCGCCTCCCTGCCCGCCCACCCCCCCTCTGATTGGCTGTCTGGCTGCCTCCCTTCTGGGCTACTCGCCGCCCGCTCCCCCTGCTCGCTTCTTTGTTGAGCTGAGCGTGGGAGAGCGGTCGCCGGTAGCCAAGAGGGAACTGCAGGCCAGGAAGCCCTGCTTGGCCCTAGCGGGCCTCTGTGAGTGATTTCTGTGCTTTTAAAAAAGAAAAAGAATTGTGCATTTGCGCTCCGAGCGCGTTGTTGTGCCTGCTCTCCCCTCCCCACCCACTTCCTGGTCCTCCTCTCCCTCCCGCCTCCCTGCCCGCCCACCCCCCCTCTGATTGGCTGTCTGGCTGCCTCCCTTCTGGGCTACTCGACGCCCACTCCCCCTGCTTGCTTCTTTGTTGAGCTGAGCGTGGGAGAGCGGTCGCCGGTAGCCAAGAGGGAACTGCAGGCCAGGAAGCACTGCCTGGCCCTAGCGGGCCTCTGTGAGTGATTTCTGTGCTTTTAAAAAAGAAAAAGAATTGTGCATTTGCGCTCCGAGCGCGTTGTTGTGCCTGCTCTCCCCTCCCCTCCCACTTCCTGGTCCTACTCTCCCTCCCGCCTCCCTGCCCGCCCACCCCCCCTCTGATTGGCTCTCTGGCTGCCTCCCTTCTGGGCTACTCGACGCCCGCTCCCCCTGCTCGCTTCTTTGTTGAGCTGAGCATGGGAGAGCGGTCGCCGGTAGCCAAGAGGGAACTGCAGGCCAGGAAGCCCTGCCTGGCTCTAGCGGGCCTCTGTGAGTGATTTCTGTGCTTTTAAAAAAGAAAAGAAATTGTGCATTTGCGCTCCGAGCGTGTTGTTGTGCCTGCTCTCCCCTCCCCTCCCACTTCCTGGTTCTCCTCGCCCTCACGCCTCCCTGCCCGCCCCCCCCCCCCTCTGATTGGCTGTCTGGCTGCCTCCCTTCTGGGCTACTCGACGCCCGCTCCCCCTGCTCGCTTCTTTGTTGAGCTGAGCGTGGGAGAGCGGTCTCCGGTAGCCAAGAGGGAACTGCAGGCCAGGAAGCCCTGCCTGCCCCTAGCGGGCCTCTGTGAGTGATTTCTGTGCTATTAAAAAAGAAAAAGAATTGTGCATTTGCGCTCGGAGCGCGTTGTTGTGCCTGCTCTCCCCTCCCCTCCCACTTCCTGGTCCTCCTCTCCCTACCGCCTCCCTGCCCGCCCACCCCCCCCTCTGATTGGCTGTCTGGAGCCAAGAGGGAACTGCAGGCCAGGAAGCCCTGCCTGGCCCTAGCGGGCCTCTGTGAGTGATTTCGGTGCTTTTAAAAAAGAAAAAGAATTGTGCATTTGCGCTCCGAGAGCGTTGTTGTGCCTGCTCTCCCCTCCCACTTCCTGGTTCTCCTCTCCCTCCCGCCTCCCTGCCCGCCTCCCTGCCCGCCCACTCCCCCTCCCCTTCCTCTCCTCCCTCTTCTATTACCACCTCGCTCCTGGGCAGCCCTCTGCCTGGCAGCCCCCTGCGGCTAAGGGCCCCAAGGCCAAGGGCGACTCCTGCAGTTGCGGCTCCCTGTGTGTCTGCAGGTGACGCAAGGCGCAAGTAAATTTCGCCTTCTCCACCTTCTTCCTGCCCACCTCCACCCACGCCTGGCCACTGCATTCGGATGGTGTCTTCACCTCACTGTGTTCCACAGTTGTGGTAACTAGGGTTTTCTCTCCTCGCAGGATTCTCAAACTTAGGTGGCCTCTCCACTGTGTTCCTAAAACACAATACTGCTGTTGTTCTGAAATGTGGTAACCTGTCTTGCCGTTCCTTCCTGTCTGTGGGCTCTCGCATCATCTGTCTTCCCCCCCTCCCTCCCACTCCATGGTGCTCTCTATCTCGCCTATCTTCTCTAACTGCTTCTCTATTGCCTATCCTGCTCTCCTCACTAAATCTGGTAGGAAAAAGTTTAAAAAGGACATCCTGGTCTCCAACCCAGGCCTCCCTATCGCTGACACCTACACTAGTGCCTGCTCTAAGGAAACTCTCACTGACATCCTCTTTTTCGTGCCTTCACCTGACCTATGGACCCTTCATATGGTCTCTGTGCTCTCTCCTTTTTCCTCTTCTCCCATTAATGGTGGCATCCGTTGGGATGTCCTCTTGGCCCCCTTCCGCTCCTCTAAGGCCATCATTAATGTCTACGCTAATGGGACTGTGTTGGTCCAAGGCCCTCAGGCCAACCTTCACCTCTTTGATAGACGCTTCCCTCGCCTCATCAACTTCCTTTCCTCCCCTGCTGTCCCCCCCCTGTCTTCGGCTACCTTGCCTCTACCCTCCCTCCCTGCCCCCTCTCGCACTCCCTCTTCACCTCTTTCTTCTACACCTCCGCAGGGCGTACCTCTGATCTGTACCCCTCCCCGGAAGTCCTTCAAGGATGGCAACCTTCTCCACTTTGCCACTCTTAACTCTCGCTCTGCCATCAAGCATTCCTCCGATATCTGTCGCCTTCTTGAGGAACTGGACCTTGACGTCCTCGGTCTCACTGAGACATGGTTCACAGCCAGCTCTGTCACGAGCTTTGACACACTCCTACCTGAAGGTTACAAGATCCTTTCTGTGCCCAGGCCCAATCGTGCAGGGGGGGTGTTGCCCTTATCTTCCCTGAGTGGATTCCTGCCACTGTCACTCCTACGCAGACCTACTCCTCTTTTGAATGTCTTGTCTGCCGACTCTCTCTCTCTCCTAGCCATTCCCTTACCGCGGCTACTATCTATCGGCCACTTGGTCAAATTTCCTCCTTCCTCTCTGAGTGGGCTGACCTCTCCTCCTCACTCCTGTCCTCTTTCTTGGGGACTTCAACATCCACCTAGATGCCTCCTGTCCCCCCACTGGACTCTTTCGTGACCTCTGCGACTCTCTCTCACTCTCTATTCTCCCGTCTGGGCCTACTCATTCTGCAGGGCACACTCTTGATGCTCTGATCTCTTCTGACCTTCCCCTCTGTGTCCCTCTCTCCACTCCTCTCTCCTGGAGTGATCACTTCCTCCTATCCTCCCACCTCACCCTCCCTACCCCACAGGCAAAGCCACCCTCATCATTGCCACCCACCTTCTCGGTCATCCGACCCATGAAGCGCGTGTCAGTTGCGGCTTTCGCTGCCACCTTCTCGCCCCCCCTCCCCCTTCGGCTGACTCCCACCCTGACACAGCCCTCTCCTTGCTCCACTCTGCTATATCTGATACTCTTGATATCCTTGCCCCTGTCATGAAAATCCGCCTGAAGCCCAAAGCCAAATGTAACTCCTGGTATGATTCGGATCTCGTCACCCTAAAACGCAAGTGCAGGGTGGCAGAGAGGAAATGGCGTGCTTCATGTTCATCCTCTGACAAACTGGCCTGCCGCCTGCTCCAAAGGCAATACCGTCTCTATGTTCTCACCAAGAAGAGAGCCCTTATCCAAGCCCGCATCTCTGCGGCATCTAACAACTCGGCTGAACTCTTTAAAATCTGCAAGGAGCTTGCCAACCCTGCTGCAGTCTCTACCTCTCCTGTCCCCTCCCAGGCCCTCTGCACTGCACTGGCCTCCCACTTCATCTCTAAAACTCAGGACATCCTGTCCTCACTCTCCTCCTATCACCTCCCCCCCTCTCTTCCCTGCTCTTCCTCTGGCCCTTCTGCAGCCACCCCTCCTCCCTCCTTCTCTGCCTTTCCCCTTTTTTCTGCTGACGAGGTTTCCAGACAAGTCTGATCTATGAAAGTCTCGTCTAAACAGATTCACCCCTGTTCCTCCAAAACTATCAAGGACCACATCGACTCCCTGGCTCCTGTCCTGGCTGACTTTTGCAACCACTCCTTCGCCTCTGGAGTCTTCGCATCCCCCCTCAAGCACTCCCTTGTGCACCCTCTCCTTAAGAAACCCTCTGCCGACCCCTCCTGTCCGGCTAACTATCGCCCAATCTCCATCACTCCCTTCCTGGGCAAGCTCCTGGAGAAACTGGCCATCTCCCAGCTTAACCTCCATGCTGAAGCTGTTGATAGTCTCCATGACCATCAATCTGGCTTCAGAGCGGCCAGAAGCACGGAAACTGCTCTCCTGAACATCCGTGAGGACCTGCTCTTGAACCTCGACTCCAACACTCCGTGTGTTCTCATTCTGCTCGATCTCTCTTCTGCCTTTGACACTGTCAACCATGCCATCCTGCTCAACCGTCTCCATGATAACCTGGGTATCACTGGTCAGGCTCTGGCGTGGCTGACCTCTTTCCTTTCCAATCGACCCTCCCAGGTCCAACTTGGGTCCTTCCTCTCTGACATCTTTTTCTCCACCTGTGGCGTTCCCCAGGGATCTAATCTCTCTCCCTGGCTGTTCAACCAGTATCTGGCACTCCTTGCCCACCGCATCGCCGCCCTCTGCCCCAATTTTCAGTGCTATGCGGATGATACCCAGCTCATTTTCAGGCTACCCTCGGTCTCCTCCTCTCCCTCCCTCATCTCTGACTGTCTGTCTGCTATCCAGGAATGGTGTGCTGCCAATGACCTCTGCCTTAATGCTAGTAAGACTGTGATCCTACTCATCGGCACACCCACTCCATCCTTCCCTGCAGCTCTCTGGCCGGCCTCTCTTGGCCCTCTTCCTGCTCCTACCTGCAAGGCAAAAAACCTCGGGGTCATCTTCGACTCCACACTCTCCTTCTCTCCTCATATATCTGACGTCTCTAAGAAGTCACATTACCAGCTGCACCTCCTCAGAGGTATTCTTCCCTTCCTCTCCTTCCCCCAGAAGCTCACTGTCTCCCGAGCCCTGGTTCTCTCAAAGCTGGACTACTGTAACAGCCTCTGTCTTAATCTGCCTGCCTCCACTCTCCGCCCTCTGCAACTCATCCAGAACAGAACTGCGAGACTTGTCCTTGGCCTCAAGCCCAGGGACCGTATCTCTCCAGGACTGAAATCTCTACACTGGCTCCCAGTGGCTGCGAGGATTAAGTTCAAACCCCTCTGCATTGTCCACAAGGCCTTCTGGGGCCTGGGGCCTAAATACCTTCAACTCTCTCTTCCTAAATATCTTCCTTCCCGAGCCCTACGCTCATCCGTCTCCAACTCCCTCAGGGTCAGCCGCTTCTCGAAGCAACAAGCTGGGGGTAGATCTCTCTTCGCGGCAGGGGCCTCCCTCTGGAACAGCCTTCCTGCCTCCCTGAAACTTGAGGAGAACCATCTCCGGTTCCGGAAGCACCTCAAAACCTTCCTCTTCACTTCTGCTTTCTCTCTCCCTCTCCCCTGCTAAATTCTTCACCTAAACTGCACTGATTCTGCAACTGGACCACTCTCACCGACCTCGGTCCTGGGCCCAGTCACTCTTCACTTGCACTGCCTCCCTGGAAAACCCTGCACTGCGGGACTGTCTCTGTATCCCTACAGCCCCCCCAGCACTTGTCTGCACTCACCTTGCACTTGCCACCAGCTGGCCCTATTTATTTATTATTTTATTTATATTCTACTTATTTGTACTGCACTCCCCCCTCCCCCTTCCCCTTGCACTTTTTCCCTTCCCCCTACCCCTGCACTTGCGCGGTCTGAATGACACCTGGCCTAGTAGGATCGTTGTCTGTCTTCCCCTTGTTCCCCCCTCCCTGCCTCGTCGCGCCTTGAAACACTTGTGTATAGGCGCGTTACAAATGCCATATCATATCATATCATATCATACCCCAAATTGTCTAAATTAATATGTACTGACTCATTGGTTGATTATCCTGATTGACCATCTATTTGCTACTACACAAGGCCTAGACCCTTTCTTCTAATTGGTCCTTAGGTGTCTAGGCTCCATGTCTGGGAGTTAAGGCTCCACCCATTTGAAAATGGCATTTCTGAACAACTTCAGATATGAGGTTCAAATCTTCAACATGACCCTTTTCTTCAATTTACAACTTGGTGCAACAAACTATATATTTCTGAATTGGACTGATCATGTTGGTTGCAATGCACTGTGTCTGGCATTGGCACATGGTTGCAGGTGAGAATGGCAGATTTTAGTGATGTCTTCAAAAAGAATAAAAATGTGCAGCATGACATTTTATAGAAAGGTATCTGATGCAATAAACTACCATATTCCCAAATCTCTTATCTGTAATTTTTTCTGAGAAACTGGAATCACATTAAACTTATAACACTGATTCCCATGGCCGAATTTCAAGGGAAGCCCTATCATCAGATCAGGCTCTTGGTGGGTTCTTCAGGAATATTTGAACCATCTCTGTAGGTGTCATGGTCCCCGGGATAATGGACAAAATATGATTTGCCATATAATCCTATCGTAATCTCTGTTTATATACATATTATTAGTTCAACAAAACAGCACATTTCTTTTCTCAAACTGAGATGTAGTCCAGGCATTCTGGATTTCTGTTGACTTGGCCTTGAGTAAATAATTTAACATTCTTTTTCCCATGGTTGATTGGCTACCTGTGTTATCTTCCTTGAGCAGGAGGGATAACCCCGCCCCCTGACTCATGGGACATTTTCCTGTACCATGCCAATTACCCTCAGCCCCTGGGCTTCACCACAATCTGAATTTAATTTGGACTATTTTTCAAAGTTTGCATCTGTTAGCTGGGTCTTTGTTTGCTCAGTGTTGGCCAATTCACCCCAATAAAAATCTTCCCAGGCACAAGTGTTGTCCCTTCCTGGCTCTGTGAGCTTCACAGAGATTTCCAGATAGTGAGGGGAAGACAGTGCTTGCCCTTTGCATCTGATGGTGGCTGGTCTTGGAGCTTAGATACCAGTTTTCAGGGTTCTGATGAACAGAAATGAGTGCTTTTAAATTCTGCATTTTCAATCTCTTGCATCACACAATACCTTTTTCTCCATGTCCATTCTCGCAGCTTTATTTTAAAACAGTTTTGACAAGCTACCAGTGGCCTTTTTGTATGCCTTTGAATTTACTTCAGCAGTGGAGTTTAATCTGTAGTCTACTCATCTTCCTCCACGCTGCAAAATTCCCATATATACCCCATGGTATCCCTCTGTTTTAGCACACTGTACCTTAGTGCATCTGTCAAATATAATAAAAGGCCTCATGCTTTTTGGCCTATTCATTCATATACAGGCCACACTTATTTTCTATTTTCCTGAAATCAGCATTTGGATGTTTGGCAGTTGAGAATGAAACACTGGCCTTGTCTCTGCCATTCAACAGGGTTTATTTAATATTTCTGCACCTTTGGGCCCAACCTGGCTAGGGGCAATTCATTGATGTCCTTTGGCTGACTGTACCCCACAGTGAGAAGGTAGCACTTAAAAATGATTAGTATAACTGTTAAATATATATTCTACTGACTCTCTATTATGGTAATCATTTCACACGTGTTGTTATCAATCTGTGTTTATTGAGTTATTGTTAATAAAAAACACAAAATAACATGTTAATACATAATCCAAAAAAAGAAGAGGACAACAGAAATTACAAAACCTTTTAGACCAAATCTCGATGGACCCTGGTATGTTAACTTCAAGCCAATGATTAACAAACTACATTATAATTATGCAGTCATGTGGTGCCCCATGCTATCCATGGAACCAATAACTCCCAATACCATCAGGGTGAACAATACAAGAAACATAAGGGAATTACCTTGGCTCTGAAGTTAATCCCATGATGTAACAACACAGTTCACAAATGTCAGTTAACCAACCTGGGAGTGAGATGTTATTGTCCTCCTCAATGGCTCTTCTCCCACTGGTGAGGGGGATGGGTGTAACCCTACTCTTACATACCTTTTCTATGAGGGCTACCAATAACTGAGACCTTTGAGGAGTTGGTTCCCCTTGCAAAGAATTATATTTTGCAGTGAAGATCCCTGAATCTTCTATAAACATTGTTAACTCATCATGTGCCATGTACGTCAGTTTTTCCATCAAATAAACATCCCACACCTTTTGCAGCCTGCCTGACTGATCTGGAATGGAGGGCTGCATCCACTTCTGTGCCAGTGCTATCCTCCCAATACGTAGGAGAGCCTCCCACATTTTAGGAAATCTATAAATATCCCAATCTTTGGGTGGTATCCCCAGAAGAAGTGTGAAGGGATCAAGCTGCAGGGAAACCCCTATAATGTTTGTAGTTCAGCTCAGCAATTCTGACCAATAAATCTGAATGAGGGGGCATGTCAACAACATATGGATAGACAACCCTATCTCCCTACATCCTATAGTTCACAAAGCTGAAGAGCCAGCAAACATCTTGGAAACCCTCAGAGAATCTATGTGCCAACCATGAAGGACCTTAAAATGATGTCCAATGGTGTGCATGGAGATGGTACTATGAAATGCAAACTTATATATCTTCCCCCATAAACCATCCTTCTCAGTGTCCCAAAAACATGATGCCATTACGTTTTAAATTTAAATTGCCCCTGAATCGTTCTCAAAACTAGAATTCTGTATAGATTAGAGATGGTCCCCTTTCTCGACTGAGTCATCTCAAGACCATTTTGAACAGAGTAAGATCTCGGAGCAAATCAACCCTCCACCAGGAGTTCAACACCAGGATCTTAACTCAGAGATATTCAAAGATTCTGATATTTTCCTTCCCCAACATCTCCCGAACCTCCTCAAAACTCTACAATTTCCAGGAATTAGGTGATCCACCTTCTCTAATCCAAGGTCTGACCATCTCTGGGATTGTCCAGCCCACAATTGGGCCAACTGAAACGGGGGACCCCAAATTGAGCTCAAGTGTAACAGCCATGAATACACATCTCTATTTTCTCCTGTTTTTTTTTCCACAAACCCCAAAGAACTACCAACGTAGGGTGTTCCAGTCCCTCATAGATAGATCTAACAGATGGCGACAAAAAATCCCTGACTTTTTTCGGGTGTGACACAATCCTCAAGATACAATCAGTATGTTCTCTGGTCCTCTGTTATGTGTTCCAACATGATCCTAAATTGGGTAGCCTTCTAATGTAGACAAATAATTGGGACAAATATTTGGGAATCCAAGACCCTCCTCCTCTTTAGGGAGCACCAGGGTCCCATGCGCCACATGAGCTCCCTTGGATCACCATATAAAGCCATAGTACATGTGATTATTATCTTTAAAGAATCTGTCTCGAAGAGGCGTAGGAAGCATCATAAATGACAATAGCACACAAGGAAGTATGCTGATCTTAACTGCCGTCATTCTGCCTATCGAGGAAAGAGTAAGAATCTACAACCTCTTCAAATCTCACTTAAGAGCAACAATAATAGGTCTGTAATTAAGCCGGTACAGGTCCTTAAAGTTCCTCAAAATCTTGATTCCCAAGTATGTTATGGCTTCATCTGCTAGAGACAACACATACAAGTCCTGACTAAGTTCAAGCAATGTCCCTTCCCTTCTACTCGGAGGATATAGGACTTAGTGTGATTAATCTTGAGATCTGTCAGTGAGCCGTATATATCCAGGGTTGTCATTATCCCCTGTAGAGATTCTTGTGGGTCAGTTAAATAGCTCAAGGTATGATCCACAAATAGTGAAATATTGGAATTCATCCTTTCACAATTAGTTCCCTTTATCCTAGAATTTTCTCTGATTGCCGCCACAAGGGGTTCATTTAGCAGGTCAAAGAGAAGAGAATAGACAGAGGTCAATCCTGTCGCATTCCCCTATACAAGGGGAAGTCCTCAGACATAACGCCATTAACTGTCACTCTAGATGACAGATCCTTATAAAGAGACACCACCCATGCCCTTAATTTCCCCAAAGCAGAATTCCACCAAAATGTAATTTACAAAGCCCCACTCTACCTGGTCAAATATTTTTTCTGCATCCAGGGAGACCAAGCAAGCCTCTTTATTCTGTTTTTTGGCATGATATACAAGGTTTAGTGTTTTCCTGATTTTGTCGGAGCCTTGTCTCCCCCTAATAACTCCCACCTGCTCCCGGTGAATGAGCGAAAGAAGAATTTTATTGAGTCTGTTCCCAAAGATCTACGCTAGGATTTTAACATCTGTGTTTAGAAGCGAGATGTGCCCATACGCCATGTAAGGTGTTGGCTCCTTTCCCTCTTTAGGGAGTAAATTAATAACTGCCCTAAGCATCAATGTAGGTAAGGATTCCCTCTTCAGGACCCCGTTAAATACCTTGGCCAGAGTAGGTGCCACCATTGACAGGAACATTATAAAAAAACCTGTCTATATACTTGTCCTCTCTCAGGAATTTGTTGCAAACAATACCCTTTGTAGTTGCTATACCCTCTTCCATCATAATGGGTGAGTCCAAGAGGGCTGCATTATCTGGAGACAGCTTGGGATATCCAACCAGTAGCAAGCATTGCAATATGTTCAGCATCATCCATCCATTCCGAAGTATATAAAAGAGTATAATATTTCCTATATTTTCTGCTATATCTTGGCTACTTCTTTTAATGAAACCCCCAGTGACCTTATGACGTTCACAATTCTAGATTGTAGCTGTGCCTTCATCCTCTGAGCCAACAGCTTATCTGCCATGAACCTGTATACCTAAGGGCCCTTTAAGACAAGGTAGCAATACTTTGAGATAGATGGGGATGCAGAGTTTACTCAAACATCAATAATCAGAGTGACTCAGGAAGTTGCCAAAGTTAGTCTGTTTTATTTGCAATTGTATAAAACAGAGAGTACAACAGACGTCTCACAGCATACCTCTCAGAGAGTTTCATAAAAAACAGCTTTTATAGCAAAAACTCATCATCACTGATGTCAGTCTACGTGGCAAACTACAAAAATCTACTCGGGAAAGTGATAGGCTTAAAGGGAACATCTAAGTATACGTTCCATAGTTAACAGGGGTATTGATTGGGTCTCTAACATCAGGTGGGCAACAAAGCCCTCCTCTAGAACATGTCATCTACAATGTCACAAATTACATGATCTTTTATTCGTTATGCAAACTATAGGGCTCTCTGTTACGTTGCCCTCTATAATTGGTGGGCACACTCGTACCCCTCTGTAATGAGGGGTGCAGGCTGGTACCCCAGGTGCTTGTGAGCTGGTCTTGACCATGGCTTCCCACCCAATTAGTCTGACATCCATCATCACTCTTGCAGTCTGCCAGTCAATCAAGCTTTGAACTTGGCCTTGTAATTGTTCTCTCTGCCTGAGAATAAAAGGGAGTATAGGCATAGTTTGTCTCTTGGTTTTGGTGTAGCTCGACCCCTTGTCTATTTTCATCTGAGCATGTGACTGGAGACCACGTTTCAGAGCGTTTTGCCGTATTAAATATTATTGAATGATGCAAGCGTGCAACGGATGCTAGCGCCTCCATCTTAGAATATAAGAGATTGATCTTATCTCTCAGCACTGCCTCCCTTCTTAATCAGTCACGCTTCTTTTGAGCGCTTACCCTAATCAGCTCGCCCCGTTATAGTTCCTTATAATTGCCTTAAAACCATCTCACAATTTTGCGGTGGTGAACTGCCTGTTGTCATTAAACTCAAAATATTCCTTAGTTTTTGTTAGCAGGGCTTCTGCACCATCCTTGTCCTTCAATAAGTAATCATTACAGTACCACCTTCCACGTTTGACTATGCCCTTGCGTACTCCCAGCACTACCAAAACCAAGTCATGGTCTAACCAGGGCATATAGCTCATATGAACCTTTTGGGCCCACTTGAGGGTGCCTGAATCGACCAACACTAGATCTATTCAGGAGAAATGCTTGTGCACTGCAGGGTGATGTGCACATGGAGTGGGGTGATGTATACATGATTTTTTCAGGCATAGTCCCTGCATCCCAGACATCTCCCAGCCCTAGAGTCTTGTTAATATCTCTAAATCTGTACGAATCTCCATTCCGGTCACATTCAGACCGGGACTCTCTTGTTTTCAATCTATCGGTAAGCAGGTCAGGAACCATATTAAAAACCATATTAAAATCCCCACCCACCAACAGAACCCCTTCACAAACCCTTTCAATAGTTGTTCAACCTCATCCAAAAAGGCGACTTTACCAGTATTGGGGCTGTATATTGAAACTATCATAAGCCTAATGACCTAATATATGCCCTTTAGGAAAATAAAGCACCCATCTCTTCAGTTTCATAGCCCTGCTGCCTACAGTAGGTCCCCACGAATATGGCCACTCCCCGTTTCTTCCCCATCCCTGAGGAGGAATTCATTTTTTTAATTCCAGCTCCTCTAATAAGTGGTTCAGATCCCCCAAATGTTTTTCCTGTACACACAGGCTATCAAGTTTCATTGACCTAAATTCTGTTTTTACCAGTGATCTCTTAAAAGGAGAATTCAAACACACGAAATTGAGTGTGCCTATTTTAAGGTTAAGCTCTGGGTCTGTCATCTCCACAAGGCGTGCATTCTCTCAACCACCTCATCTCAGAACCGGCCTCCGCTGGCCCATGTGCTAATCATTCCTGTTTCAGTAAAATCTACCCATAGTGGACAATCAAGAACAAATAGGGAAGGGGAAAAGACATGTGACAAACAAAAATACAACTATTAAACAGATATCCCATAACAGTACACAACCCGTTTCCCCATCTTTGTGAGCTCTCACCGCCCACCTTCCCAAACCAAAATGTGTTTGACCCTTTAACCTCCCATCCACCTTACACGTATGAACCACCAGATATACCCCAAAACCAGATCAAAGCACACTACATTGACAACTCTCTCCCAAACCAGGGGGTCATTAAGAGTTTCCCTGTATCCTGCCTGCAATTCTGACAGGATACCGGGCAACGGACCTATCGTTACAAGCACCGGTAAATAAGATAACCCCCACTGGCAAACTTGTAGTTTGCTGGTCTGGAAAAGTGCCAGTCACCAAATTACTGCCACTTTTACTGGCACTTTTTCTGGACCGGCAAATTTATAATGACCCCCTATGTGCTGCCAAGAGTCCACACTAATTAAGCAGCCTAAAATCCACCAAAGATACCCCTAGTAGGCTAAGAACACAAACAGTTTAAAAAATCTCTTAACCACTCTATCCTCAAATTAGGTTCATATACACTCCAACCCAGTTTGCTGTGTCATAGCCAGGCTGGGTCCTCGACTTGGTGGGTAATGTTCCCTGAAAATTCTTTGCCTCCCGGTTCGAAACCATCTCAACCTTTCTATTAATACAGCGACCTGGCTAAAGCATCATTCAGAAGAAGTGCAGCAGGTTAATCATTTCCTAGGGTGGGCGTATTTAATTTTGAAAATGTTCTTGAATCCTGGACTTTACGTCTGTCCACGCCTCCGTCTTCAGCAAGCAAGGCCTTCCTTTGTTGGCTGAAAACCTTGTGTCTGTCCTTGATTTTGTCATCTCTTCAGTAACTCTCTGGCTATTGTCTTCTGCAACGAAGGGGTTTTCCATTCCATCCCATTCAACCGATAACGAGAGCGGATATCCCCATCTGTATTTTGCCCCTTTAAGTCGCAGCCATTGCGTGAGGGTTACACATTGCTTATGCCTCGACAAGGAATAAGAGGAGAGGACCTGATAAATTGCAATCTTAGAATTGTCATAGTCAAAAGAGCCCATGCCTCTTGCCTTGGCGAGTATCCATGCCTTGTCAGACTAGTAGTGGAATCGGACAAGGACAGAACGAGGGCCCCTCCCACCAGTGCCCTCTCTATAGGCCCTGTCAATAGTGGTTCAAATCCTCTCTTCCCCTTTAAAAGTAAGAGAAAGAATGTCTTCAATCAATCTTTTGATGTCGCTGGGGGATTCACCTTCCATTTCCTGTATTCGAAAAAAAACCTCATTCTGCCTCTCCACCTTCGATAGTCTCTATCCACCTGGGTTTGAAGGTTTTCCACCGAGGATTGGTTTGTTTCAGGCTCTGCAACCTCATCTCCATGCCCTCCACTTTGTCGTAAAGCTCTGCCACTTTGCCCCAATTTCAGCACTCATTCCCCTAAACTCTTCCATTATGGCCTTAATGACGCTCCAGGTCGCCAAGCATCCACACCGGGTGGGTTGCCCATGGCCAGGACTGCCTTCTCTCCTCCATTGTATCCAAGCTCTGATTCCAGAATTGCTGCAACACTTCCTTCCAGCTCATTTTGCTATGTGGCCAGGGGCATGATATTTGCCAGCCTCTCTCACCTTTGTACTGTAAGGCCTGAGGGTTTATGTCGGGTGGAAGGCCTTCGATCCACCAAAAAAAGTGAACGATGTGAGCACTATGCTGCCTAGATCTGCACTGTGCCTGGTATATAGTGACCTGCACACCCCAGCCTCTCCCACAGAGCCCCCTTTTCCTCCTCGAGCTCCCATGCCTCCACTCAGGACTCGCCACTGGCAGGCTCTCCTCATTGAAGGGACTAGCTCCCAGCTCGACTTTCTCGCCCCTCATGGTGCAAGTCGGAAGCTCTGTTATGATGGCTCTGTTGCTCAAGGCTCTGAATCAGTGGCTAAAGAGCACGGTCATGCTCCAAAACGCCTCTGAAGCTGCTACGGCATCTCACCCAAGGATCCACTTCATTTATAGGTGCCATGGGTGCACACAGCCGCCATCATCCTGGTGTCTCAGGGGGTGGACCCCGAGCATAGCTAAAAGGCAGCCATCTTGCCCACAACCTCTGGTGGCCTCATCTTTTCTAATTTTAATAATATTTTACAAAATATAGTGCATAGTTCTCCCAGTATATGGGCACAGTGTGCCACGGCAAATGTGGTGCTCATAAGTGCATTTTACAATTCCAGTTCATCCAGTATTCTGGTGGGGGCCTCATTACAAGTTCGGTAGTGGTATAAAAAAAAGTGGCTGTAATTCTGTTACCACCACTTTTATTGGAGTTGGCGATAAAAGAATTAGCAATTTTCTTAGCGAATGCCGAATTCCAAGTTTGGAGGAAAAGAGTAGGATTCACCTCCAGCAAAAAGCTGTAGGTAAATCCTCCACTTTACCTCCAAAAACCGGCGGATTTCCAGCAGCAGAATTACAGCTTTTGGCATTCACCTTATTACCACCAAACTCGTAATGAGGTAGATTGTGTCAGATGTAGTAGTGGAAAGTAAAGATTCTCCTGCATGAATACATGTCCTATAATGCACTGATTTCAGAGGGGAGGAAGGTGAGATGAAACTGCGAAGCCCTCACATCCTTAACCTTAAGTTCACGCCCAGAGTCTACTTTGTTCAGGACTAGTGGTGGCTTAGAAGGAAGGATGGAGTGGTCTTTGAGGAGCTAACTTATTCACAGAGTGCAGGAGGAGGCCAGACACATAGGGAGGGGAGTGATTGGCTTCCAACATGTCCACAATGACACCGAGATTCTTTCATGGAAGGACATTTACAGAACCACCTATGCAACTGGTGCACCTTCTTCTGGCATAAGGAGACTTTATTAGGCACACCAGCCTCCCTTTCTGGTGTGTTGTATTTTTCTCTTTTTCAGATACAAGAGCTCTGCCTTCCAGTGACAAGTTGAGGAAGGGAAGTAGGAGGGGTTGAGCGACAGATCGAGAGGCAAAGACTATGCTAGCTATTGCCATATGGGAGACTTGTTTGCTGCCAGTGACCTCTGGGGATTGATTTTGGTGTGTTTATGTCATGCTCAATTATTCATTCTACAGGGAGGATTGTTAGTCTGTGACTGTCTAGATGCCGGCTGACTATTGGCTTTTACAAGGACCCTCTGAGGTCATTAGTGTGCCTTAAAGTTGGTAGATGGATGAAACAGCAAAATTGATGCCGTCTGCACCGATTTGGACGTAGAAGTGGAGACACCGAGAGGCCTGTACTAAGAGGTTCCTGTACATGTTAAAGAGTAGGGTCATGTGTTCTATGTCATTTCATCGACGGTCGTAATTTCAATGTTTTTTAACAAGTATTCTTTACTGAAAAACTAATCGAAATTGATTTTTTTTTATTTTTGGGGAGGTTGCCCCCCAATCCCCCATCCCCTATTGTTTCTTAACTATTCCAAACCCCCCCCCCCACCCCTTATATACACTTTCCCAACCCCCCATATATTTCGATGGGTTTGTTCGGTAAAACCTATTCGTTAAAAAAATAAAAATACATTGAAATTAGGACCGTTGATGAAAGGACGTTATACCGGGTCATGGGCGGTGAGGAGGTCATCCAGGATGTCTGCCAGTAGCACCTTTTTCTCTCTTAAAAGGTCAGAAGCCAGACTGACAGCAGAGGATCAGACTGCTTAATTACACGTACACCCCAAAAAACACATAAAATCGACCAGGCACTTTGATGACATGACAGCTTGTCCATGCAGGCTGCTCAAATGCCCACCGTGTAAGAACAATCATAATGTTGACTTTGACCTTGAACTAGTAAATAATGGCATGCCACAGTAAGCAAACCTGACTTCCCCTCCACAATGTAAGAACCCTCGTCCTGTAGGCTTTGCCCTTAATGAGAGTACAACATTCCATGCCACAGTATGAAAATATTCAAGCTGCAAGCCCCATTGTAGTGCCCTCACCCACCCCAAATTCTCCTCCATGTAATTGCCATTCCATAGAAAGCAAACTGGTCCAGACTGCTTGCAGCAATGTAGTCTCTGGCCATGTCAGAACACTCATTATGTTGGCTTTGCCCTTAATGCCAGGAGAAAATGCCAAGCCACAATAAGAAAACATGTATTGTTGGCTGCTTAAATGCCCCCCATTTAAGAGCACTCGTCATGTTGGCTTTGCCCTTAACACCAGGATAGATTGCCATAACACATCATCAGTATAACATGCCATAACACATTAAGAAAACATGTCCTTGCTGGCCGAACAAACACCTCCCTCATATGTAAGAATGCTCATCATTTTGGCTTTGCCCTTAATGCTAGTATAAAATGCCATGCCACAGTAAGAAAATATGTTTTTGCTGGTTGCACAAATGCCCTCCTCCCCCATGCTAGAATACTTAACATGTTGGGTTTGCCCTTAATACCAACATAACATGCCATTCCTTACTGAGAAAATCTGTCAAGACTGGTTGTACCAATGTTGGCCATTATAGTCATATCAGAACACTCGTTGTATTAGGTTTTCCCTAACGGCAGTACACAATGCCATTCCACAGTAAGAAAACATGTTCTTGCTGACTGCACAAATGCCCCCTTCATATGTAGCGACACTTGTCATGTAGGCTTTGTCCTCAACACCAGAATAAAATGTCATATCACAGTAAGACAACACGTCCCTGCTGACAGCCCAAAAGCCCCCATCCCCAGAGGTAAGAGCACTCATCGTGTTGGTTTTGCCCTTAACACCAGTTTTAAATGCCATGCTACAATAAGAAAACATGTCTTCACTGGCTGCAGAAAACCTCTACCACATGGCATAAAACTTGTGATGTGTGCTTTGCCCTTAACACAAGTATAACATTCCAGGCCAGAGTAAGAAGGCATGTATTTGCTGGCTTCACAAATGCTTTGTGCCCTCTATGTAAGAACACTCATCACATTTACTTTGCCCTTAAAAACTTTGTAAAATGCTATACCATATAAGAAATCATGTCATCGCCTGGCTGCATGCACCATTTCCCCTGAAGGCCCCAGCCTCACACACACACACAAATTCATACACATTCGCACAATGAGTCATGCACCCATACAACTTTTCTCTCAAGCAATCATTCACACGAGCACCCAGAAAATGCACACTGCATTATTTCACATGCGCACTCACATCCATACAAGCCTGTAGAGATTGCTGCACTAGTAATTACAATACTCAGTAATGGACAACACATAGTCCACAGTAAAACTCAGCTTTATTCAAAGCATTGAAACTCGTTAGGGACAGCATACAAGCAGCTCTCAAAATGACATGAGTCTGAACAGATTTTGGACAAAAAATACATAAGCAATGACATCATAATGCAATATCAGTTGCAAAATGTATAAGTGGTTAGGATTGACTTATATATATATGACTGTTAATTTCCTCATTGGCTTATACATCTCTGATGGACACTTTGACGAGACATCAACATATAAGAGACACATAGGGGAGGGGGAGAGAGAAGTCCATGGTCTGCACTAATTCCAATTCAAAGTACTCATCATTCACAGACCATGTAGCCTATTTGTTCTTTTGTATTTGGTCTTGTGTATCATTGCATATCTGTGTGTGTGCTAGGGAGTTCAGCAGGTGTCTTATCTGTACTTGGCTCATAATGAATAGCCAGTGTTCTTCATGTCTTCATGTCTTGATCATGTGTTAGAGGACCTCGTTGGAGAAAGAATGTCTTCCTATTTACTGAGCTTTTAGCTAATTCTAACATTCCTGTTGTACTCTTGAGACCACTTGAGACACCCTTCCTCTAACTCCAATAGAGTCTTTTGGCATACATCTGGACATCAATGGCTGTTTGTGCTCTTATTGAACCTTAATTAGCTTGGCAGTCTACTGCTTCTCGTCCTGGAAACTGTTATCTCGTCCCTGCGTTCTGCACATCCATTACTCTCTTCTGTGCATCTGACCTTGGCACTTGCTATGAACTACTGTCTGGGCAGGCTTCAAAGCTTCTAAAATAAATGTGTTTTTATGAATTCAGCATCTTGTCTGAAGTCTTGCTAACTCCTAGGCGTGTTGCAGCCTCTGTGCTGAGAAATGGCTGTACTTCTGCGCTTCTCTCCTCCATATTGGCGACCTATAGTCATGTCTGCTCATGTAACATTCAATATACAGTGTTAATAACGAAGAAAAATAACAAAAAGCTTTTTCAGGGAAACATAAATAACGAAATAAATGTTGAATATTTGGTAAATGTATATATGGGGGTGTGGGGTGAGGGATTTAAAAGGGTGAGAGGTTCGGGAGGTGGGTAATAAAGCAGGGAAAACAGGATGGTTGGGGGAGACATCCCAAATTAATAAGAGAAAACAATTTGACATATTCTTGTTATTTTTATTTTCACTGAAAAAGTGTTTGTTATTTTTGTATTCGTTATAATGACATGGAACCGTTACAGTCACCTTGTGCGTCTGCCATACGTTGCTTTCTCTGCCCACGTATGCTGCATCTTACCTGCCTATAAATTAATCAACCCTATCAGTGTAGTGAGCCCCTCTCTTGGTATCCTGGAATCCTCCCCCCTTCTATGCTATGTACAGCAGACTACGTGTGCTTTCTACTATCTAACTGTGATCCCTACTAGTGTCACACAACCTAACAAATTCTTTATGGCAGAGAAATGAACATTGATTGTTTAAAGTATTGTTTCTTGGAATCTACCTCAGTTGGTTTTGTTTCTCAACCTAGATGCATGGGCAGTAGGGCTGCCTCAACTGATATCGTTTTCTCACATGTGCGGTAATGGTGAGGAGTAGGGTCAGTAGCTGATGCTTATCATTCACCTGCCCCAATTCAAACCATTTGAAATGCACTCTCATACACTCACAGAGACACCACCTTGCATGCAAGCATACATACAAAAATACCGTTCTCCTTACCTGTTTGCCACCAGCTACAGATGAAGATTGGAGAGTTTCTTGGTTCCTAACATGAGCAGTGGAGCCGGAGTGCCTCCATCTCACCGCCAGCATAGACCTAAATGTGCAGAGAGGTGCAGGAGTGCCCCCTACACACATTTAGGCATGCAGATCACTTTCCTGCATCCCCAATAGGCCATGCAAAGCTGGGTGAGCCAAGCACCCCGCACTTTACTGGCCCACCGGGCATGCGTACTGGAGACCTGACATGTAAAAGAGCGTCTCCTCATAATGTGCTGTGTGTCAAGATTGTCCCAAATATCACTCTTCCAATCCAGCACTCTGCATACTATCCTTGATATAGCAAAAGAGAGACTTGCTAAGCTTCATTTGTTTACTTTTGTTAGTGGGAGTGAATAATAAGGTCAGTGATGGGAAGTAGTTGGTGGGATGAAGTGAGATACATAGCAACACAGTGCAGTTCAATATCAGATATATTCGGAATCTCTCCCCTGATGCGTTTATTAGGCACTAAATAACCTACACTACAAATTAAGCAAATGGGTGAAAGCTCGGACGAAATTACTCTATTTACTAGAAGATGTGTAATTAAAACATCAGCTGCCGCTGCTCTCAGTGCGAGGAAGAGCCGCGAGGATTTCACATACATTTTGTCAATTTGCACTTGATATACTTGTTCGGTGTCTCAGTTCATGCATATTTATTTGTTGTTTAAAATACATACACTTAGCATCTTCTTGGCTTTCCATCAACTTAATTGCGAACACAGTGCCACACAACATCACAACATTAATTCACAACATTAAAAAAGGGGAGAATAATCCTGCCACTGATGCATAAATCACATCACACGCTACACGAGTGTCTAGGGAGGCCCTAATCATACAAATCGAAAGAAAGCCAAATGTACCTATTAAGATGACAGTTTCCATTGTGAGCAAGTCTTTAATAGACATAAACAAAATATGTATATGATGGTGAAAACGAACAAAAAAAATATTTTTATTAAGATATGTCATGTGATGTAGAAACCCCTGTATTACATTTAACATTACACTTAATTAGAAAGACTGACATTGCTTTATAGTTATGTATAAGCTGATAATGCAACTATTGATATTGATAGTTTATTTTTATCCCGCTCGTACACAAGTGTTTCAGAGCGCTACAAGGCAAGGGAGGGGAACAGGGGAGAACAAAACAACGATCTTACTAGGCCCAGTGACATTGAGAACGTGCAAGTGCATGGGAGAGGGGGAGGGGAAAAGTGCATGGAAGGGGGGAGAAGTGGAAAGTGCGAAGCAAAGGAGAAACAGATAAATAATAATAAATAAATAATAAAGGCAACACACAGTGGTCGTGCAGCCAGCAATTTGTAAGTGCAAGGTTTAAGGCAGCAGACAGGGTAGGTCTGATAAGTGCAGCAAGAAAAAGGGAGGGGGCTGTATTGGTACAGATACAGACCACAGTTCAAGGGGTGGCCGGAGGCAGTGCGGGAGGGTGGCAGGGTGAGCAGGTACCTGGGCCCGGAGGACAGAGGGTTGCCAGGTGCACGGTGCCACGAGAGAACAAATCAGTAGGGGAGAGGGGAGCAAAGGCAGAAGAAAAGAGGAAGGTCTTGAGGTGCTTCTGGAACCAGAGATGGACCAGAGAGTTTTAGAGTGTCAGGGGAGCTGTTCTAGAGGGAGGCCCCAGCCGAACTAGAAGAATAAAGACTTAATAGAGACTTTAGTTTTTCTGCCTGAATATCTAAACTATCCTTTTAAATCCCTGACATTTAAGAGATATGCAATAACCGGGTTTACTAATTATGTGGGTCAAAATGTGACTACTCAGATTATTGGAAGCCATAAATTAGAAAGGAACCCATTCACAGCACTCAGTGTACAGAGCAATCTTGGGATTTGCACACAGTACCAGCAGATATTCTGTAAATACTGTGCTAAAATCGAAGCAGTTGCTGCTTCCACCTACTGGGCTGGTGTCTGGGGGATACGCTGACAAAAGTGTCATGTGCATGCTCAAAAACAAGTTTGTGAGAACACTTGTTGACCCACCAAATGACTCCCTGTGTAGGATTTATATCAAGAGTTTCGAGTTTGATGTTTGATAGGCTGTTTTCATATCCCATCCATTGATACAGATGCTATCTATCTGTTATATCAAATTTCCATTGTCCTCAGATGCAATACTTAATAGGGAGCCTACTTTGCAAGTAGAATACAATGGTTCACATATGTAAAGACTCAACTTCACAGCACTGAGTCACAGACAAGGTTCATAGTGCCAGAGGTGTTTGCAAACCCCTGAAAGGAGGCATGTAAATATGCCTTAGAGTAGTTAAACAAGCAACAAGAAAAATGTTGATGATTAAACTGTATGGTGGCCGTAACGGCAACATCTCTCTGGGAAGGCTGCGATGGGGAGGACGATTTGGGATGTAACCCCCTTGGTGACAATAATTCTATTGAAGCACCAGTGGAATGATATTATTTTGCCACCTATGCTCTGATTGGAGGAGGACATTAATTTGGCCCTTATCGAAATGAAAGGATTTTAGACAATGCAGGCCAGCTTTCTTATATTTCTGTATTTGTTGCCTTTCCATGACCCCATTGTATTGTGTTGCTCTTCTATCCTATGCATATCAAGCTTTGAGCATTAGATGACAACACCTCTAGCAATCAAATATCAGTAATCTTAAAATGCACTAGCACTAATTTGCATGTTGGAATTTAAAGTATTGTTTGTTTGTTTGTTTGTTTGTTTGTTTATTTATTTATATGGCGCACCATACCCAGGGGCAGCAGGGCGCAGGCAGAAAGGATATGCAAGGCTTGCAATGTTACAGAAATATACAGAAATATACAAGATAAAATTATAGACATATGCAATTAAGGATTACAGGAATGAGAAATATACAAAACTTTACACATAAAAATATAATATCTTTACAAAGGAGTGAAATATACAGATAAGTATAGGGCTCTTTGGCGAGAACAAAGGCCTCAAGTATCTATACATAGGTGTAAAATGTACAATTAAGTACGGGGGTTGTTGGAGTTCAAATGACTGATGAGATTCCTTCTAAAGTGCTGGTAGGGTTGATCGGCTCTCAGGTTGTGTGGCAAAGAATTCCAGAATGTGGCGGCTTTCACAGGGAAACTGTTACCTCCAATGGTGGAGAGTTTGAATCTGGGAATTATAAGACAGTTGGAATTGATAGTTCTTGTTTGTCTAATGGATGACTTTCTCTTAACTTTGTCCATCAAATAGCTGGGGGCAGCATTGTTGAGGGCTTTATGGGTTAGGGAGGCCAACTTTAGTTTGATTTTATTATCGGTGGAAAGCCAATTGTGTTGGCGTCTGGTAGTGGAGATGTGTTCTCTTTTATTAATGCCGAGGGCAGCTCTCAAGGCATTATTTTGCAGGATTTGTAACCTATGGGTAATGGCTTTGTTAGCACTGCTATATAGGGCATTACAATAATCGAGCCTGGAGAGTATGAGTGCTCTTGCCAGGATCATGCAGCTATCATTAGACAGGAATGGTCTGCCTGCTCTTATTAATTTGCAGGTGTACGCAGTGGTAGATGCTAGTGAATTGACCTGTTTAGTGAATGACATAGTGGCATCCAGGTAAAAGCCGAGAGTTTTTACTTCCCTGGATACTTTGATAATGTTGCCGTCTATGTTGAATTCGGCATATTCGAGGCCTAATTTGTTGATATTGGTGGGGGTACCCAGGATGATGAGCTCTGTCTTGTCATCATTCAGGCATAGGCCATGAGATGCCATCCATGCCTGAATGATGAGATACACCCTGTTCACCAACTCTCTGTCCTTACTGTGATCCCCTGAAAGTGGGAGGAGAATCTGAGTATCCGCTGCGTAGTTGGTGTAGGTGACACCCAGATGATCCAGATCGTCGAACAGAGGCTTGGTGAAGATGTTGTATAGTGTGGGGGAGACGCATGAACCCTGCGGGACTCCGCAAGTAATAGGAGAGGGGTCTGCTGCTGCTGATGGGGAGAAGACTCTCATTGTTCTCTCGCTCAAAAAGGATTCAATCCATCTGATGGCTTCTGCGGAGAAGTGAGTAGCTGAGTCCAGGTGTCTACAGAGGACCTTGTGGTCGACAAGGTCGAATGCCGTGGAGAGGTCAAGTAGGAGGAGGAGTGCTGTTTTTCCCTTATCCCTCAGATCATCAATTTGGGTCTTCAAGTCAATGAGGGCTGTTTCCGTACCGTGTAGTGGTCGGAAGCCTGATTGTCTGGAGCCTAGTAATTTTATCTTGTATCTTTGTATCTTGCATGACTGATGCTTTTAATAACTCTATATTTTGCTCTGTCTACCTACTTATCGCTTCACATTTGTCTGTCAGTGTACGCATGCTTACGTCGAGAGTGGGAGGCAAGTCAAACGCTTTGCTCGGGGAATATAATGTTATCTTCCACCCCTTCTAGCAAATCACTCCCTAGAGTGCATGGGCCCACTAAGGCTCTATTTGTGCTTCCATGACTGTACGCAAATTAACAAGGGGGGCCCTGGGAGTCTCTCTGCCAGACATTAGTCCTGGTTACGAGAGACTTACCCAGAGTCTTTAGCTCACTTTCTCCTGCCGTGACTGTATTGACCGATTGACCTGCTAGTACCTACAAGGGTACCTACCCTACTTTTGTCCCACAATAATTTGGAATAAGTTGTCAGACAGATTTCGAGACAATAGGATTTTCTTAAGGAAGGGGGGATACTCGTAATGAGACCTTAAATCTCAAAAACGCATGTAATTTAACACAGTTAATAACTCATGTACATAGAGTGCTCAGTGCACACTTAACAGTGAGGACACAAATGGTGGCGACTGGGGTACATATGTTTCAGCTACTGTCGAGTTTAGTAGAAATTGAGTATTAATTTAGGGTGAGAAACAACACAGTGAGAAGCCAAACAGAACTTTGGGCAAGGGTCAGAATCTTTTTTAGATATGCCAAAGTATTTGAATCAGGGAATTTTCGAGCCTAGTTAAAGATCTATGGGTGAAGACCTTGAACAGTCAGGTTGTCCATGATATAAACAAATCAGAAATGTCTGAGGGAGAAAAAAACGAAAGTCATTTGAACGAAAATTACTTTTGGTTTTCTCTCCCCCGGACATTTTTGGTAACCCGCACCCGACCCCCTTACTAAACGTTTGGTGGCACACTTCGCTGTGTGCCACCAACTCCTCCATCCCTTTGCGATGCCGGTTCCCTTCTCTTCCGTGCATGGGAACCGGTACTGCAGGGTCCTTTTTTCTTGTTTTTTAACTTTATCTTTGACTGCACGGGAGATACCCCACAACTCCTAATGCCATCGTAATGAACAAGGATGCGGGGGATACGCCTGCTCCCCTTTTTCGCTACAATGATACCGAGTGGTAGATGTGATCGAAATGTTCGGCTGTTTGTAATTTTTGTACAGCCGAAATTCAAACAAATCTACCATTTGTTTTTTTTTGTTTTTTGTTTTTATATATGGATTCCGAGCAGTCGCAAGTGTGAATACTGAATATCAAATTGAGCTAACACGTGCCCCATTATTTCTGTCTTGACCAACACATCCACTATTGATGAACAACCAGAGATTTCATTTTTATTCAGATCTTCCATTCCTTGAAAGTACTTAAAGAACATATCCCCATTGAACTCATACCTGCTTGCTAGCTGCACAAAGGAAAACAGGGCTCCCTGAACCAAATAAAAGCCCCACCTGTTTCAGCCGAGTTAAAGTCCATGCTTTCACTGGCCCACGACCCACAGCGACATTGAGAGCAGCAAAGACTTATTTTAGTCTGTGCCTCTCTCGACATACCCCATGTAAACCTGTGCTGATCCAGGCTCACCAATTGGAACATCTAAGGAGATAATCTATCCGCCAAAACACTGATAAAGATTTTGTTAATTTGTATTTTTTATTTATTTACATTTGCATAGCACACATCAGCCCTTGGGCATCGTGGCACTGTTACAGTATGCTTACTTAGCTGCGAGGATAGTGCAGAATAAAACATTTGCAGACAATAAAACAGAGGGAGTTGCAAGTTACAAGGTGGGGTTACACAGGCATTCCTTGGTTACAGTGGAACTGGATCTAGGTGGCTTATACAGTGGAAAAACATTTAGGCGAAGGGAGAAAAAGGGGTGAGAAAGACAATATAATTACATTGACTGCAGTCATTATCTGTGTTAGGTGACGATATTGGCATGAAGATTATTTCCTCAGACCCATGCCTTTCTTCTAAAAAAAACATAATGCCAGCACGGTTCCAAGATATCATGTATCAACAAACGTGTTGAATCTCTGGCACAAGGCTGTGCACAAGTGGAAGTGTCTGTCCCTTTAAAAACTCTTAAAAATCACCCAGCAGCCCGTTCAGGCCAGTGGCTTTCCTTGTAGGGACAGCAGAGATTGTCATGGAGATTCCAGTTTGCATAGGTAAGGCTAGTAAACCTTCCGCTGCCTGGCAACTTCTTAAGATCAGTCCTGTCCACGAGGTCATTGATGTCTTCGGGGACAGCTACTACCTATTCTGATTGGTACATATAGTGTCCAGGAAAAAACCTTTGAAAACCCTTCAGTTACAGAAATCATCCTTCTGCTATCATCTATAATTATTTTGATATTTTTCTTCACCTCTTTCTTTTTACTAACCAAGAGTAGTATTCTCCCCATGCTCCAGTTGGAGGTCCCTAAAATATCTTAACTAAGCGTTCATCACAGTTTGATAGTACCAGTTCTGCCCTTCTCCGATGCAGGTTACCCTTCTTTCCAGCTGTCTCTTCACCAACAAATGCAGCATTAGAGGGCTCCATTTGTGCTTCAAAAAAGTCTCTTTCTTATGAAATCCTTGTGCTGCTTTTTCTGCCTGTTTTAGCTGATGAAATAAGAGGTTGTAGACCCTCAAATATATACCTTCAGAGAGTCCCAAACCCAGTTCTAGCTGATTGAGCTCTTGTAATATGAGATACGTACTCTATGACTGCTGCGCGCAGACTGTCTGCAAGTCCTCAATTCTACAGTAGTTTAAAATCCATAGTCCACCTTCAGAGTAGGTAACGAGAGGGAGATTGCACTGCAGATAATGCAATCGAGGAGAATGATCAGTTAGGGAAAAGCCCTCATAATCACAACAGCAAGGCGAAAATACATCTCTATTTGGTAGAATAAGATGAACATGCAAATACTGGTTGCATCTGCCACAAAGGTATCCTCTTAGGGTGAGGACCCTCCTCCCTCCTCTAGCCGCCCTCCCCCCCACCCTCCCGGATATCTATTAGACCAAGCCAAAACATTAGACACTGACATGGTTCAAGTGGTTCTGTTGTCATAATGTTAGCACCTATATTCGTACGATCGATGTGTGGGACTAAAGCCAAAAATACAATCCTCAAAATAAAAAGGGCTTGTTGAGGCTCTATGTTCCAGGGACATTGATCATAAAACCTAGGGAGAGTAGACTGACCTTATCGTAAATGAGAATTAATTGAATAACTTTCACTGGGAAAGAAACCTTTGCCCATGATTGGCTGCAATGGATTTTAAATAGTAGAGTTCAAGATCAAAATAGCTACACCTGCGAAACCTTTTTATAACCGGAAATGACAGCCTCATAGAGGCCATGCACATTCAGTGAAACTCTATCCTCAGGGCCTGATTCATGGAATATTTTCCGGTTCAAAGTGAATTTGCACTGCTGAAAAGTGACTTTGCACTGCTGACTCTAACCCTGATTTATATAATTGTGCAAAGTGTATTTTTGCCATGCAAAGTCAGGGAAAAGTCATTTTGTACTGCAAGAATGACTATGCACTGACTTTGCCCAGACTTCGCACTGCAAAAATGCACTTTGCACCGTTTCATGAATCAGGATTTGTGTGAGCAGTGCAAAGTCACTTTCAGCAGTGGAAATTCACTTTGAACCGGGCGAATATTCCATGAATCGGGCCCTTAGTCTTTAAACGGGTTTCTTGTAGGCCTGCCATTGCGTTTGTTGTAATTGTGCCGGTGGACAGATTTGTTAGTAACTCTTTGGTTACCTCAGGTCTGTGCCAGATTAGGTTGAAGGGGGTTTTCAGTCATATGCAGAGCTGGTGGGATGTTCTTAGGTGAGTCAGATACGTTCTACACTAGCTCCTGGCCCACAGTTATATCTGCCCTCTTGAGGCAGGATAAGCATCCTTATTGCTCCCAAATGACACCAGTATTTTGGTTAACAGCTCTCTGGCATCACAGCCTGCTTACACTGGGCTGCAAGAGTATAACACACTGATGCTCAGCACTTCAAGGAGGGAGGCTACTTTCGAACACTGATCCACTTTCCCTCAAAGCAATCATGGCTGCCATAAGAATTTCCGTCAAAGCAATCATGGCTGCCGTAAGAATTTCCGTCAAAGCAATCCTGGCTGCCATAAGAAATGAAGGGGAGTGCCACTGACAATGATCACAGCACTCACTATCTCTCACTCCCTTCCGCTCATTGCTAATATGGCAGATGCATCCATCAGGCGAGAGAGCGAGGGAGCAAGAGAGCGAGGGATCTGACACACGATGAGGGATGAAGCGGTGACTCAAACCAGGTTGGAAGGTGCAAGAGTTCTTATTAATTACCAGAAAACAAAGAATTTAGAGGTATCTGAGGTTACTGGCCAGGAAGCCCACAACACGCTTGTCAGCCTACTCTTCAAGTGTGTGGTTTTCAATCCATCCTTCTCTCCCTTAGACTCCACATTCTTGGCAGGAAACAAAAAAAGTTGTTGGCAGTCTTTGTGGTTTCCAGTGCCCAGCACGTCTTTCTTGGCCAATTTAGATGATTGCTTGTATTTAGTAGGTCATGTCGGTAGGCCACATGTTACCTCCAATATAATAATGACATCACACCTTGGTTTCTTGGTTCTTCTAGGCATGGGCAGGAATTGTAGTAGTTTTCACAACAAGGCTGAAATATGTCTGCTGTTGGTTGTGTTTCTGTGCAGAGGGGACCCGGCCCTGCAGTTGAGGCTGGGCTGCTCCCATTGGTGGCAGTACCTGAATGATTTGCATATGACTGGACCCCTTTTACAGTTGTGCAGACGGCTAAAGAACGGTGGTGTGGAATGCTGCCCAGAGCAGTGCAAGTGGTTCAGATTTGTTCAAAACCTTTCACCCATATCTTTTTTGGTTGCAAGAATTGCAGTGGGCTCTAGGGCTACAAGATCAAACCTTTTTCACAAAAGGTAGCAGGCGCTCTTCTCCAGAAAGAACATGGCATGATAACCTGTTCTGAGGTGAGAGTTTGCAGCACACGCTTTTTGCTCACTGTACCTTTCACAGATGGGAAATATCCATTTGCATTTCAGTCTTTGTCCCGCCCACATGGGCAGTCCAGCAACGAAATGCTATGGCAATTCCTCTCTGAACAAGAGTACCAACAGCAACCCCATACACGTTTTCAGCCTTGTTGGGCCTCATCAGTGAGGTGAAGCTGTGCCTCTCTGAGCACAGTGAGCAGGGAGACCACGTCTGGTTGCCCCCAGGTAACTTAGGGTGACCAACCCCATGTTCCTTACACATATTTCACAAAAGGTAGCAGGCGCTCCTCTCCAGAGAGAACATGGCATGATAACCTGTTCTGAGGTGAGAGTTTGCAGCACACGCTTTTTGCTCACTGTACCTTTCACAGATGGGAAATACCCATTTGCATATCAGTCTTTGTCCCGCCCACATGGGCAGTCCAGCACCAAAATGCTATGGCAATTCCTCTCTGAACAAGAGTACCGACAGCAACCCCATACAAGATCAAACCTTTGACAAGCTGTCAGTGACTGTCTTGGTTTCTGCGCCTTCACCAGGTTATGAATTTTCGAGATAAGTTGTGTCAAGCAGTCCAATCTTAACTCCTTTCTCTCTATTGTGTTACCTCCTATTTCTTGTCATAATCTCTTCCGATCTCTCTGAATTTCACCTCCTCGTGTTTCCACTTTTCTCCTTGATAATCCACAATGTTCTTTTCTTCTCCTCATCCTCCTGTCTTTTTTCTTTGCTTGCCTCCTCCTTCTCTATTTGCTTGTTACACTGTTCTTCCTCTTACCCTTCCCTTGTTTTAATCCATTTCCTCGTCTGATTCCTATACACCTACATGCCCTTAATGTTCTTTTCCAGCTCTGCCCCTCCTTTTCCTTAACGCTCCCATTTCCTCCTACTTCAGGATATTCCTTTCCTCTTTGTTCACCTCAGCTCGACCTCCACTCTTGTGTCCTTCTCCTTATTCCTCCCCTTGACTGCTCATCTTTTGTCTCTGACACCACCACTCCTCTTCCTCTTTCTGATCTTCTCCCGATCTCCACCCTACTGCTCCACTCCTCCTTCACTTCCCTTCTCACTCTCTCCAACCGCCTATCCTCCCCTTTCTTTTAGCTCTTTTCCTCCTTCCTCCTTAATTCTTCACCTCTCCCCCTCCTTTATGCCTGCTCCTTTTACTCCCTCCAGCCTCCTCTTCTCCTCCTCTCCTCCTTTATTGTGCTAATCTCCTCCTCTGGGAGCCTTAAACTTTTATCTCCAACTCCATTCCCCCGCACCTCTCTGGACTATCTGCACTGCCACTTTTTACACCTCATCAGGCTGGCTGATGTGATTATTAATTGTTGAAATTGATTTAGCAACAAAGGTACAGGTAACGAGCAACGAAGCCGCGGGGAACGTGCCAGGTGATTGGCCCACTCTCCCAGGGACTAGAAGTGCCACATATGCACTGGTTTTGGTATGTAGAATATGGTCAAGGGTTATTTCACAGTGATACGCCATCTTGGATTTCCTTTCGGCTCGCTCAAGGTTGCTGAAATGTTGCATTTCTTAAAGATCTTTATTTGCTTGGTATGCAAGGGGCTTACTCATTGATGTCGGTGCTCTCCAATGCTGGATTCATTGGTATGCATGAACGTGTCTTCTATGCAGGTGCTGCTCAGTGTTTCTGTTGAAACCAGTCGGTCATGTGAGTGTCCTATTTCCTGCGGACACCCATGGGAGCTGGTGTATGGCCTTCCTAGGTTTGAATGCTAGATCTGTGCTCTTTAACAGAGTTTTTATTTCCCAAAGCCTTAATTTCCATTTATATTTTGCAATGATTAGGTACTTCCTAACAAACCAAACCATTTAGGTTAAACACTAAGGGCTACCATCATCAGAGGCAGGGGTCTTTCTGGGAGGGATGAGCTTTCTCCTATTGGGTCTGGGATGTATACTGTACCACCCCCTACTCTGGTAATGGGAGGGGTTGTCATGTATAATGAAAATGACTTCTTGCTCTGGATTCTGACCTCCTTCTTGCTCTGTATCTTCCCTCTTTGACTTTGTCCCAGTTATCTTTTAGGACATAATTATCCTGTTCCTCCATACCCTTAAGTTACCTGGAAGTAACCATGGGGTTATGAAGGATGATGAACTAAGCAGGCTCTGGTATCCTCCGTGTAACTCCTCCAATCCTGCATTACTGAACGAGTGATGAAACCAATCAGTCAGGTTCACCTCAGTGCAATCGCATAGCCTCCAACATGGGACTAAATCACAGAACACGTATGCCCTTTCCACAGACAAAAGAGGATAAGAAGGCTTGGTTCGAGCTCTCTCATCTGTTCCTCATCTAACGGTACACACACTAACCTCTAATTCAATGTCAAAACCTGTCTCATTGAAGTAACCTAAAAATGACCTTAAAAACACTATGCAAGCAGTTTATATCCACGCATGCATGAAATATCTGTAAAGAACGGAAAGTGTGCAGAAAACAGCACACTAAGGAGAAAACAGCACATTGAGGAGAAAACAGCACTGTGCAATAGCACCTGGAGCGTTCCAAGTTAATGTTAATGTTAAAGGAAATTTGTACGGCGGACTATCACCACCGGAGTGGTCCGCTGGTGCTCTGGTGGATCTGAAAAGGAAAGGTGGTGGGGTGTGATTTAGTGGAACTGAGCGGGAAAAGTGCAAGAGAGCAGTGATGTGCTGTTGGCAGTTTCAGTTCGGTTAGCACCGTCCGCTGAGCTTAGGTGTGCTATCTGATCTGTATCCATCGTGTTCTGTTGTGCAAAGCTATGTGTGATTTGTTTTGCTGTTGCGGTGTAGTGAAGTTTGTGCAGTTTAAAGTGCTTTAGGGTTGTGGTTGTGTTTGTTTAGAGTTTGAGAGGTGTATGCAGAGGGGTGAGATTGTTAGTGGGTTGGTTATTGGCCTCGCTATGTATATCTGATACGTGCTAATTTTCAATTTCCTTTTAGATGTGGCACGTGACAATCTCCCCATTTCTATCTGGATCCGGCACTTACTGACATTCATAATTCTGTCTAGAAGCGACGCAAGCCAGTATTAACAATCCTGTCTAGAAGTGATGTGAGCTAATATTCGCAATTCTATCTAAATGTGGCAATGGCTAACATTCACAATTTTGCCTAGATGTGATGCAGGCTAATATTCACAAATCTGTCTGAATGTGGCAATGCATAGTTTTTCGAAATTATATCAAAGTGGCAATTGCTAGCACTCACCAACCTGTCTAGATGTGACGCAACTTAATAGTCACAATCCTGTTTAGATGTGGCGCAGGCCAACATTCACAATCCTGTCTAGATGTGAAGCAAGTAAATATTAACAATTCCATTTAAATGTGGCCATGGCTAACATTCACAGTCCTGACTTGATGTGACGAATGGCATTACCAAATAAATGATCTCAGGCCCAAATAACTGGACAAACTCAAAGAATATGGCAAATACTACTATACTATCAATTCATTAAAGTAGGGAAACCTGGTGAACAAACAGATTGTAGCTCACACACTCTCATCTCATTTCCATTACACAAAAGTCTTTATACCTCGATGTACGTCAGCTATGACATCATCCTATGTGGCAAACAGTAAAAACCTATTGGGCGGAGGAATTGGTTAAGGGAACATATAGCTATACGTGTTAGTATTATTGTCTGACCCTTATCTGGTAGGCAGGCCATTGAACACCCTCTAAACACATACAATACAGATACTAGCATAATACCAGCAGTGGATAGGCTTCTGCAACAATGTATAGTCCACCATCACTTAGGCCATCATAATTGGTTGGCACTCTCTTCCAACCTTGGTCATTCGGCTTGTTAGCAGCAGGTAAGCAACGAAACCCAGGTGTAGCGGACCAACGTCAGACAACTGCCTTACATAGTTAATTAGCCTTCCATCTCAGTTAGGCCCTAAGCCATGGCTTCTTTGTAGTTGACCTTGCTGGCCATTCTCTTCCTCAGAACTTTAAAGGGAGTGAAGGTACATTGCTATCTTCGTTTGGAGCTTTATGAATTGGCCTTGTCTTCTGGTCTTACAACACGTGTGAAGAGACCATGATTTTTTCCATTTCTCTGGAGACTTGGCTGCTCCGTTCTGCATGCACTTTCTGCATCCTTGATTGTTCAATACTTGGCACTCATAATTATTCACTCCTTTACTTAATCTGAGAGAAATATGTCTTATGTACATGTCTTATCCTCTTTGACTTCTTTCTTTCCTTGCAGTTGCTTCTTGCAATGGTATCCTTGATCTTGAGCCAAGAAAATACCCTTTGTTCTCACACAAAGCTGTATTCAGGTGACTGTTAACTCTGCAAATTGTTTTTTTTCCTCGAGATTTCTTGCTTACTATTGTACGATCCTGACATCCATTTTCCCAACAAGACTGCTTTATTCGCGTTATATTTCCTACTTTTGTGAGCTTCTACGTTGTTTTACTTAATTTGCGTTTTTTGCATTTATAATACGATTTAAGTCATTTATAACGTGCCTGTAGACAAGTGTTTCTAGGCCCGACACAACAAGGAAGGGGAAACTAAAGGAGGACAAAAGTAACGATCCTACTAGTCCTTGTGTCATTCAGATCATGCAAGTGGGGGAAGGTAGAGGAGAAGCACCAGGGGGTGAGGGGAGGGTGCAGTGGCAGAAACACGGTAAGTGCTGCCAGGGTGAAGGCTCAAGTAAGTGCAGAGAAGCAGGGGACTGTACAGTTGCAGATACAGTCTGTAAGTGCATGGGAGGCCCGGAGGAGTTGCAAGGGGGCTACGGATCGTGCAGGAGCCTGGTGCCCATGAGGTTCAGAGGGTGGCCAGGTAACCAGTTAGCGCAGCAAGACAGGAGCATCAGCAGGGGAGAGAGAGAGAGAAAGAAAGCAGAAGCAAAGAGGAAGATCTTGAATTGCTTCTGTAACCTTAGTTTGAGGGAGGCAGGGAGGTTGTTCCAGAGGGAGGCCCAGCCAAAGACACAGATCTACCCCCACTCTCTGCCTGGTGAAGCGTCTGACCCTCAGAAAGTTGGAGGTGGATAAGCAGAGGGCTCAAGAAGGAACATGCTTAAGAAGAAAGAGATGGAGGTAGTGTGGTCCCCCACCCCAGAAAGCCTTGTGGACAATGCAGAGGGTTTTAAACTTGATCCTTGCAGTCACTGGGAGCCAGTGGAGAGATTTCAGGGATGGAGAGATGCAAGCCCGGAGCTTGAGGCCAAGGACACTTCTTGCAGTCCTGTTCTGGATTAGTTGCAAAGGGCGAAGGGTAGAGGTAGACAGATAGTGAAAAAGGCTGTTGAAGTAGTCCAGCATAGAGAGAACCAGGGCTCTGGAGACAGTGAGCTTCTGGGGGAAAGTGAGAAAAGGAAGAATAGCTCTGAGGAGGTGCAGCTGGTAGTGGGACTTCCTAGAGATGTCAGAGATGTGGGGAGAGAAGGAGAGGGTGGAGTCAAAGATGACACCAAGGTGTTTTGCCTCACAGTAAAGTGCAGGTAGAGGGCCTGGGGTGAGCAGCCAAAGTGAAAGAGAGAAAGCGGAGCAGGGGTCCCAATGAGAAGGATATCAGTCTTACTGGCTTTAAGGTAGAGGTTGTTGGAGGCACACCATTCCTGAATCATGGATAGACAGTCAGGAATGAGCGAGAGAGCAGAGGAGGCTAAGGGGACCCTAAAGGAGAGCTGAGTTTTATCCGCATAACACAAAGTTACATCTACTACATCTCTTGTCACTTATCTTCTAAGCGTATATGGTTTTCTTCACATTTTCGTTTATGTTTACTTCATTCCTTCAACTACATCTTCATTCCCTGGACATCCATAAATCCCTCTTAGTTTGTCTATGTATCTTCTCTCTTTATGATGTTACTTCTCTTCTGTCTGACTTTACTTTACTTTATTTAATCTCTCCTGCACCCCAGGGTACCCAAGAGCTTACGGGCACACAAATAGCGATGACAAGACAGACCAACAGTAAGTTCAGGGGGTCCTCCTTAGCAATCACGAGTAACCATGAATTCTGTTGGTAATTTCTTGGTATCTAGTAAAATATATGCTGATAGCTCTTCTACGTTCAGTGGTGTCTGCAGACTGATGTCTACCGCCTCAGTTCGTGGCTACATTCGATATGGTTGTCTGAGCGCATAACATCTTTCATACCTTTGATGTGTTAGTGGGATGATACCAGGTGTCATGCACAGTGTTCTCTTGCTGTTCTTCCAGTATGTTGGAGGTGAGGGGGCAGGCTCTATAGATGACCTTTGCATCTGCCTCTCTACATTCCCCCCTCTGGTCGAGTCCTCGACAACCCGCTTAATTCTCTTCACCTTTTCTTCACACAGTAGTTTCTTCAGAATCCATATCTCTGTCACCCTCTTAGGTCAAATGCATTCTTTATAGGTTCATTCACACTCCAGGTCATATAGAAAAACTCCCCAGTTGGTTGACAGAACACCCAACGTCCCATATAGTCCTTATGATCCTTGGGATAATAAAACTTTTTTTTCTTTTTTTTTTCTTTTTATTTGCTTTAGTTGAAACGACAACTTTACAAATATATATTTTTTTTTGTACAAACACAGAGTAACAAAAAGTTAACAATAGAGGATCACCATCATTCAGTTTTTGGCAATAAACAATTAGTGCATCATTATTTAAAAAAGGACAAATAGAGAGCCAGAAGTAGAAATGTCAGAAAAAATACAGGACTATAAGGTGCACAGGGTCATATCATTATACTGTGATATGTATCATGATTGATATTTGTGTGCTTTTTGTATGCATGTCTAAAAAAAATAGAGAGATTTACAAAACATTTTCACAGACACATTGAGCATTAATGTTGGCAGTAGACTGTTTTCCATTAGTAAATAATAAGACCTTTTTGCTCTTCTGGGAACGCTGCATCTAGAATTGCAATGGTTGATATTCTCACAGATATCTTAGGAGAGTTAAAGATTGCCGCCCAAGTTTCGGCATCAGAGCGATTACAGTAATTCAAATATACACATTTAGCAAGTTTGGCACGATGAAAGTCAAAAACTTTACATTTCATGATTATGTGTTGTGATGTTTCTATAGTGGTTATATCATTGCAAAATCGACAATGCCCCGATTCTTTTTTAATCAAACCTCATCTTAATATAATTTCATTAACCGGCCATAGGTTAAAGCAGAATCTTAGAATTTTCAATCTTAGTTGTGGGGATGGACATTTCATCAAATAGTCAGCCATTGTGCGTAATTGTTTATGACCGAAGAAGAGTCTATCAAAGTCCTTAAGTTTAAGGCATTTCTCCTGAGTTGTCACCCAATCCATTTGATGAAATTTGTCTTTTGCTCGATTTGGATTTGTTATCAAAAGATCAATTGAGATATCCGCTTTTGCTAGTGCGTTTATAGTGTGGGTTCTCCATTGCAGTGGGAAAGTGTGGTCTGAAGATATTAAGTAGTCGGCCAACACTGCGAGGCTGTTTCTCATCGAAATTCCCATGATACATTTTCTGAACAGGCTACACATTTTCCAAGTTATTTGGGCTTGAATTGATATAAGTCCCAGTTCAAATCTAAGAAGCATTTTAGGTGTACTTTTGGGTAGATTTAAAACTGTTTTCCAGAACTTAGCTTCAATTCGATTCCAGAATGTGACAGATTTGGGTAAAACAGATTCGAGCCCATATGTAATGACAGGTATAATTTTCTGCTGATAGAATGACATAAGAGGGGCACATATAAATTTCCCAAATTTTGCATGAACAATTTTTGCTTGCGAGGTGAGCATCAATAATTTGGCTCGCAATGTTATTTCAAATGGATTATCAGATGTTATATTGTTGAAATTCGTCCCCAAGTATTTATACTCCGAGACCACTTCCAGTTTATGCTTAGATATTGTCCAATGAAATTTGTTATGCAAGGTCGTTTTGGGTTCACCCAAAATAATAATTTGAGTTTTTTTCTGATTCACAATAAGATTATTTCGTGAAACGTATTGATCAAGTGCATCTAACAGAATTTGTAAGCCAGAAGGAGTCTGGGAGATTAGAACTAAATCATCCACATAGAGGAGCCATGCTATCACTTGTCTTCCTAGTTTGGGTGAGTCGGAATGAACTGAAGCAAAATCATCAGCTAAATCCAGCAAGAACATGTTAAATAGTGTAGATGCCAAAATACACCCTTGCTTTAAGCCTCTCGCTGTCATTATTACTTTGGATAGTGAGCCTTCCAGGTTCAACTTGATCTGTACAGAGGTGTTTGAATGAAGAAGACTCACGATCTTGACCAAGGATTTAGGACAGTCATATTTTATCAATTTTCTGATAAGTAAATTTCTGTCTACCCAGTCAAAAGCCATACGAAAATCGATGAAGGCAACATATAAAGGTTGTTTTCGCAGGGCATATGACATCTTCAATGCGTTCAAAATTGTAAGATTTATTGAGGTTCCTAATCCTGAGACAAACCCTGACTGAAAAGGGTCTCTGCGCTGGGTCGTAAGAGACCAGGCATTCAGATCATGTAGCACTAGTCTGCAGAACATTTTTCCAGATACATCCAACAGGGCTATTGGACGATAACTCATCGGATTTTGAAACAGTGTGTAAAATATGGAAGTCCACACATCCACATTTTCCTTTAATACTGCATTCGAGAGTCCATCCGGACCTGGGGCGCGAGACCTGCTAGCACTATTAATGAGGTCTCGAATGTCATCTTCATCAAAAACAAGGTCAAACTCGGAGAAAAGCATGTCTGGTGCTCCAGAACCGGAAGGGGCTGCATATATGCTTGAGAAATGAGATACCCAGTCATTTTCTGAGACCCCATTTACCTGAGAGGCGAGTTGCGGTGCTGTCGTAACTGGTTCAGTAACTGGCAGATTTGTGCTGAGTTCTTTCTCATAACTTGGTTTAGCATTAATTCACCATCCTTTTGGTAGTTAGTAATCTTATGCTCCCGCATCCAATTTCTGTATGCAGTTTTAATAGTTCTCAGTGCCGAGACCTTAGCTGTTTCTGATAGATGTTGAGTTTGTCTCTTTTGTTTGCGAAACAGTGCTTTTCTTAAGCGAACTGCATTGTCGCACACCTGAGTTGTTTTTCCATGAGACTTGTGGTGCGTGGCATATAGCTGCATTAGCTGAAACGGTTCTGGATCATGTGTGCTATTACCTTTGAAATTATCATTCACATACATTTTTAGATGGTCACGATAATGTATTAGTGATTGTTCAGCCCATTTCAACCGGTTTAGGGAATTGTTGATGTTGACTGACCCATTACAAGTTTGTCTTGGTACACCTGGACCAAGATTTAGCACAACTTTGCATGTAAGAGGCTGATGGTCACTATACTCTGATGTTTTAACTGCAAAATCAGTTATGTGATCAAATAGACACCTGGAAACAAATATACAATCAATAATAGCAGTTTGGTTTCTACTCTGCCAATTCGCAAGAGGTGGTGAATCAGCCACACTGGTGCCATTTAGCATGATTAGATTCCAGGCTTTCACAAACTTGATCCATAATTCAGCCCGTTCCAATTTTTTAGCAGAGTTCCCTTGCAATAAGTGTAAATTCAAGTCTCCTGCCAAGATGATATATGTCATACCATGGCTTAAAATAACATTTTCAAGAGCAGATGTGAGATTTTTGAAAAACAAGGCAACTGCGATACCCATGGGGTTCCAATACACATTAACACATGCAATCTTGCAAGAGTGAGCATAAAGGATAGAACATTGAATGAATGGGTTTATCGCGGGTAGTGAAGTGAGATGTAAGTTTGCTCGTGTGTTTATAGCAGTGAGTAATCCAGACATAGGTCTACCTTTGGCTGCTCGTATGGCCGGCTCAAGATGTATTTCAAAGTTATTCCAGCTTGGAGGAATAGTGAGCCAGGTTTCCTGTAGAAGGATAATGTCAAAGTTACACAGTATGCTCTTGGGGTTATTAATCAAGTGACTGTGGCCTCGTGTGTTCCAACTAATTATGGATAAACACACTTGCTCCTTAATTGGGTCTAGTTATACTCTTGTGATCTTGGTATGTTCTTGTGGGTTCTCCCTTCGCTCTCCGTTATTATAGATTGAGTTATGATGTTGTGGTTTTTGCGGTGTTTTAAGGCAAGATTTCAGGGGGTATTTTACATCGTCATCTCGTGATAACATGAAGCCCAGGTAAAAAAAAACTTCCCGCGCAGCCCATATCACATAATGTACAATCAAAGAGGTCGTCCACACAAGTACCACACCAAGGTCATTCTTGTTTTGAAATTCAATTTGGTCAATGTCTTTCGATTGGATGTCTCTGAGTGTTGTTATGTCAGAGAACAAGTTAAGAACACTCTGACGATTCATAATATATTGATGGTCCTGACGACACGCTAGAAGCAAGGCATGTCTTGTCTCAATTTTGCCTTGTGCTTTTTTTGGTGTCATATTCTTATGGTTTTCCAATGCGCCGGCAAATGGACCGAGGACTTTGTCTCCATCAGCCTGTGTTGTTGCAGTTTTTTTTTTATTATAATCATTTTTTTTGGTGGTAAGATAGTCTGCGATTTCGAGTTTAACATCCACAGGCGTGCAATAGACTCTTTTATTTCGTCGAGATCTTTTTGTCTGTCATTACTATTATTTGCTGGATCTTGTGCCAAATTATGATTGCTCGGGGATTCTGAGTCAGCAAAAGACACTTGTTTAAGAGTAGTATTTTTCGGTTCTATACTCTGCATTTCCGTTAACGGTATCATGGTGTTAGCAAAAGTGCTCTTAGCAGGTCCATTAACTATGATAGGGAACCTAGGAGGTTCAAATCTTCGACTCTCTAAATAACGGTCAATCTCACGTCTCAAGTTTTGCCTTGATAAATGCATGTCGTCAGGCATTTCACTCTTGCTGTTTGCTAATGAATGTGATGGAATTTGAATATCAGTTTCACCAGTATCTTGCGGTATTAAGAGTGGAGGAGATTGATGACCTTCAGCGAGTTTGATCAACTCATCAAGAGGAGGGTGATCTATAATCGTTCGGGGTGACTGGCAGGACTCCAAATATTTAATTTTTCTCAGCTTAGTTAGGGTATCATACTTTTTTGCTATGATCCCTGAAGCCACCTGAGTTCTAGTATTGGCACGTGATACATTACTAATAAATTGTTTTGTTGACGACGACACTAAAATCTTTGCCGTTTTAACATTTTTTGATGTTTTTTGAGGTGGCAATTTTTTGGGTTTAGGTTTTATTCCTGCTGTGTTGTTACTAGCTCTGACATCAAAGACAGAGTATATAGATTTCTCAGATGCAGTCAATCCCTTTGCTTTTTGGACTGGAGTTATGCAAGGAAGAACCTGAGACGGATCATGAGTCTTAACTGGTATAGAGTTATCTGTGATGATACCATCTACAAATGGTAGATGTGTATAGATTTTGGAAGGTCGCATAACAGGTGGGTCTTGGTATGTGTTCCCATTCTCGGCGCTAATTTCTGCATTCTGATTGTTTGGGTCTTTATTTGTTTGTGTGTACGCATCTATAAGACCTAAAGTTTTACTTACTTTTTCTGGTTGTTTTTTACTAAAAAAAAGTCAATTTTTTTTTGGAACTCAAGATCCTGATTGCTTTTTTCAATGGAGTCATTTCGAAAACATGACAGTTCGGAACTAAGTTTGAGTATTTCAGAATTAAGCAATTCAAATTTTTCTGTAAGACCTCTAAGTGTACCATCAGTGGATTCGAATAACTTGGCAAATGACATAAGTGCTATATTCATGACCTCCAGGGTTAAATTGGCGGCTTTAGAGATGTCAATCAAGTTAGGGGTTGAAGCCTGTTGACCTTCTTGAACCCTGCGGGGAGTTGGAGGGATAAATGAAATGTCAACTGCAATACTGTCTTTGGATCGCTGAAACAGATCGGGGGATTGTGAGAGATTCGACCTTTCTGAGCTGGCTGAAAAGGAAGAATTAGTCGAATCAAGATCAATTATGGCCTCTTCCGCATTTTCGTCTACAGGGACGCCTATGTGCGGCGCTCCAGACAGTGCATTTCTCAACAGCATACTATCAGACATGGACGCGGACAGTTTTTCGTTATCAGTCATTAGAGAGAGATTAAATACAGCCTGGGCAGCAGAATCAACTGTTTGTGCATTACATTGAGTTTGACCAACATCAGTGTTGGAGGTTATCAAGGGTTCTTTACACAAAGGGATGCATGCCGAATCAGCATTTCTTAAAGTTCCAAAAGCATATTTTCGTATGTCCACATTGTTACCCTTTAGATCCTTTTTTTTATTCAGCATTTTGGATTTAAGTCGAGAGTTTCGCTGAAGTGGCGTTGAACACAAAGTGGTCGCAACAACATCTGTGGTGAAGTCTTCGCAGACGGGATGGGACTGGGACATAATTCTTTGCCTTGTGTTATCCGGCATGCCCGTTGTCAGGCGGTAAAGACCGTTAGGACGTGTGGACATAATTTCAAGCAAGGCCCAATGAGCGGCAGCGTGGTTTAACAATTACTTAATGCTTGAATTGCAAGGAAGTGAAATATAGAAAAAATAATCACCCACCCCTAGCGAGGAGCCTTGAATGATTTTATACCGCGGTCCCGCGGAGCGCTGGACGCCGCGGCGAAGCGGCAAAGCGGGACTCCACGGGACTCGCTTGGGTGCGCGCGCGCGGTGCGCGCGACCTCCTTCTTTTAACTGCGCGCCTCCAAAAGGCTACCAGATGGCCTAGATAAATATAAATAAACACAGTATGAGCTCGCTTATTGAGATGAAGTGCATTAGAAAGTATGCTTTCTGCGGGTTAGGGATCACCTGCTGGTAGATGTAGTGTAAAATGCAATAGTCCACAAAAGTCTGTAGCAGCAGGAGCAGAGTAACGGGCAAAGCGGGACTCCACGGGACTCACTTGGGTGCGCGCGCAGAGTGCGCGCAACCTCCTTCTTTTAACTGCCCGCCTCCAAAAGGCTACCAGATGGCCTGCTGGTAGTTTTAGTGTAAAATGCAATAGTCCACAAAAGTCTGCAGCAGCAGGAGCAGAGTAACGCGGCAAAGCTTTGTTTCTGGGGGTTTCAAGGTGCTTCCTTTCAGATGTTCACAGGTGGTGTTTTCAGTCTGTGTTTGCTCGTCACTCACAGCATTTACATTGATCATTATCTTCATCCCAACCGCTTTCTTTGCTGTCTTCTTACATTGTCCTATGATTATTCTTTTAAGACAGAATCCCAGCAACACTAACGCTAGTATTGTTCCCAGCAATTTGAAGGCATCTGCCATCCAGGTTGGAACCCGTGAGAATAGAGATGAAAACCATTCTTCATCTTTGGGCTTATCTACTTCTTCAACCATTTTCATATGCATAGTTGCCAACATAGTTATTGCTTCTGTCAGGGTTCCATTTTCTCCATCCTGGGCAGGTGTGAATGTACAGAAAGAAGGCACGATCTTGGTACACACGCCTCCGTCCATTGCTGTAATTAGGTCCAGGATATACCTGTTCTGGAGGGTCATGAATTTAATGGCCCTCAATTCTTCTCTAATCACATTAAATCCTTTTATTGGGGGAAGGGGGAGGCGCACAATGAAAATGGCCACCTGAGTGAGAAGCTCCGGCACCTGGCATGGATACGTGCCTAAAACACCTTCTCTAAGGAAAAGGACCCGTTTGAGCTGCGGAATACCTGCACTGCTGAATCGCCCGGGTCCCCGTGAGATCAGATCCCCGAGGAACCCGCTGGACCCCTGCACCCTGGGCTGCGCCTATGGATGCTTTCCCCTGCTCCCACACAATCTGTGCCTGCTGGAGTTGGCGAATGTGACACTGTGCCGCCACGAGCCTCAACTACTGTACCATCGATAGGAGGCACAACTACCACAGGGAACCCGAACCAGTCACATACCCCACTCCTGGACCACCCAGGTCAGTCTGCCCACTCCTCAACCCTGTGCACTTTGCCACCATGCCAGACAACGAGTGGACTGCCACCCGCCCTTCTGGACCATGAGCATTGCTGTATTGCACTACTGGTCTGAATCGTGGGCCTCCTGTGGCTGCGGAAGCCATGACACCACGTCCTGCAAGCTGCGGCTTGCTCCCAGCATTTCCACTGCTTGAGGAACCCATGATTGCGAGACGTGGCCTGCATATTACGAGGAGCGATGAGACAATTTAGTCACTATCCTTGATATTCCTCAGTTGTCACAGGGTCTGACGGACCTCTACTACCACTGCAGCACACAGCTGCAACTGATCTCTGCCACTCAACCACTCACCAGTAAACTCGTTGACTGGCCCGTGCCCTACACTGCAAGACGCTGCCCTTCCAAAAAAGGGATACCTTGCACATCTCGCTACTTAAGGCGCTGCGCTGAAGTCAACCATTGGCCGCTGCAGCACATTACACTCTACCAAGTGCCATGACACACATCCCCTCCTCATTGGTGCAGTTGCTACCCGGGCTCTACTCTGCACCACAGGACATTGCGCCTTCACAAACAGGCAGAACACATGCAGCTTGATGCTGTGTGTACCGCAATGTAATCTCCATCTGCATTGAATACTGGAGGATGCAGCATACCACACCTCATAAAGTGCAATGTTCCACATAATACCCCTGAACTATCTCTCCTTGAACTCTGCAAGTGACCACCTACCACATGGCTGCATTAACACTGCAGTCTTTCACCCCGCAATGCTTCCAACACCCTCACCACCACCAAAGCTCATAGCAGACATCACAACATCCGTATACCACAGGAGACACCAGCAAACCCTGGCCTATAACCCCAAACCTGCCACTCTCTGCATGGATGCGAGGCTCTCATGAACTGATGAAGTCCTGACTTGATCAATACCCTCAATTGCCCCCTCCTCCTCCTCCTCACCTGTACTTGATTCTTCAGTGGATGTTTCGGTGGATATGGCTCTTCTTTCTCTCCAGGTGTCCTGTCTTTTTTTTTGTGAGCTTAGGACGGGCTCCACTGGAGGCCACCGTGCCAGCCAGCTAAACTGCAAGGCCAAGGGACCCTCAGGGAGCCTGCCCCCAAAACCATGAAAAATGTAGCAAAAACCCCTGGAGTACTGGGAAGTCGTCAGCACTGTTGGTGTCTTGGTGGTAAGGCAAGAAGGTGTTGCTTGCAGAGTGAACTTCAACTCCCAGAATGCACCACAGGTATCCAGAGTTAGTTGAACCAAGAGGAATTAGGATGCAAGGCAGACTGGAAGCAGCCAGAGAAAGGGACCATAAGGAAGACAGGATCCGTGGAGGGGAAGCGGACAGAGGACTGGGCGCCGCTAAGCATAATGCGGGCGGAAGCCCTGGACAACAGGAAGGAAGGCTCGGAGTGGAGGCTTCTGAGCCGAGCAGAGTGAAACGCGGCTCGGAAGAAACGGGAGACACAAAGACAACAGAGCGGGAGGACGGTAAGCTAATAAAGGGAAAGGAAAAACAGTAGCGGATAGAATACTCTCCAATTAGGGAAACCGGAGGAGGATAATTCACAGCGTGTTAACCCGTAGAGGAAGCAGGGTTGCAACGCACCAGTGGTACTGACTGACGCTTACTTGTACGCGTCTCTCCGTGCGTGCACAAAAAGACTAGACCGCTGCCTGCGGAACCAAGTCAGCCCCTTTTCCATTGCCTCCACAGCTTCCATGGCGTGCGCGTCATGACAGTATAACCCCTTCGCCAAGGTCCCCCTCCAGGCTTCCCAGGATGGCTTTGATGGAAAAGGCGCAGGAGTCTGGGTGCGCTAAGGTTCCCATGATCTTTCTGTCCAAGGGTAACCTTTCCATAGTATGAGATATTAAAGCACTCCGCGCTTGTATCGGAAGTCCAAGATGCGGGATACCTCAAACTCTTGGGTATCATTCAAGCTTGGTATTCTTCTTTTGATCGGTCTTGTATATGGATCGGGGTTGTAGCCCTTGAGAAGGGAGGTATGAAATACCGGGTGTATCTTACATAGGGAGCGTGGTAGGTTTAACCTAAAGGCCACTGGATTAATCTGTTGCTCTATGGTAAAAGGACCAATATATCTTGGAGTGAATTTACCTGGATGCAACCTCCTGGGTAAGTATCTGGTGGATAGCCAGACTTTATCCCCGGTTTTCCATGCTGGATTTTGCCTTCTGTGTCTGTCTGCCCATTTCTTATAAGCCTGTCGACTGGCTGACAAGGTTTCCTGAGCCATTTTATGAGTTTGTTCCAGGGTGTCCAATAATTGATCATCGTGGGAACATTGGTGGACAAAGATGCGTAAAATGGTATATGTCTGGGTTCGTACCCATAGGTACACTTAAAGGGACTCATTCCAATCGCAGAATGGTATTGGTATTATTATATGAAAATTCTGCCACCGGTAAGAGATGATACCAATTGTCCTGTGTTTGATTGCAATAGCATCTAATATACTGTTCAAGTGTGGCATTCATGCGTTCAGTCTGTCCATTTGTCTCTGGGTGAAATCCAGACGATAACGCCCTCTGGATATGTAATTGTTTACACAATGTCGTCCAAAACTTGGAGGTGAATTGCGTTCCTCTATCAGATACAATTGTGTGTGGCAATCCATGTAGTCGAACAATCTCTTTCAGGAAAATCTCTGCCGTGGTCGTGGCAGAAGGTGTGCCTTTGAGTGGCACGAAATGTGCTAGCTTACTGAAAGAGTCGATAACAACCATGATCGCTGTGCACCCTTCTGATTTAGGTAGTTCCACAATAAAATTCATTGATAAGTGTTGCCAGGGTCTTGCAGGGGGTTTCTCTTGTTGAAGAAGGCCTAAGGGCTTTGCAGTACTGTACTTGCTCTGCGCACATGTGGGACAAGAAGAGACGTATGCTATATCGTCCTTAGTCATTGTTGGCCACCAAAAGTTTTGCTTCGTTTCAACAGGTCCAACGTAGCTGCGCGACCCTTGTGTCCAGCCATGGGTAGATCATGACACCAAGAAATGGCTTGGGTCTATAAAGCTTGAGTTGGTACGTATAGCAGATTCTCTTTAAAGAGGTACTCCCCCTTGTGGATCAGCGAAGGGATTTGGTTATTGGGTGTAGTCTTCTGAGCTTCCCTTACATGTAGACGATGTTGTTCTAAGGTTGCTGAATAAATCAAGATGTCATCCATATATACCACTGTCGAGTTGAACAAAAGGTCGCTGAACACTTTATCCATGAATCTTTGAAATTGGGCTGGTGCATTAACTAACCCAAAGGGCATCACTTTATACTCATAATGACCCAAGGGAGTCCGAAAGGCGGTTTTTCATTCGTCCCCTTCTCTTATCCGTAAGAGATGGTATGCCCCTCTAAGCTCGAGTTTGGTGAACCATTTAGCCCCTTGTACTGCTTCCATGATCTCCTTTATCAATGGCATAGGGTATCTGTCTTTGATTGTTTGACTATTCAGACCTCTAAAGTCTATGCAAGGTCTGAGCTTGTTTGTTCCTTTTTTAGGAATAAAGAACAAAGAAGCCCCAGCTGAAGAAGTGGACTCTTGTATTAGACCGTTCTGAAGATTGGTTGCTAGATATTCCTTCAAGGCTTCCTTCTCTGGAAGGGACAATGGATACATTCTCCCGAATGGGACCACTGCATTGGGAATGAGATAGATCTTGCAGTCTTCCGCACGGTGTGGTGGTAGTGGTCTGGGCTGTGTGTCTGCAAATACATCGATAAATTCTTGGTATGCTACAGGTATGGAGTTGATACTTCTCGCAGGCACTGTACTTCCTTGATGGTATTGCCGCTCTTCTTGGGACAGGCAGGCCTGAAAACAAAGGCTGGATCTGAATTCCACCATGTTGGTACTCCAGTCTTTGCCAGGATTGTGCTTTCTCAACCATGGGATACCCAGGATCACGGGGAAGTGGGCTGCCTTTATCAAATCAAATGCAAGTTTTTCATGACGTGTTTTCATCTTAACCGTGACCTCCTGAGTTTCTTGTCGGATAAGACCTGTAGATAGTGGGGTGCCATCAACTCCTTCTACGGGTATCAGTTGTTGCTTTTCTCTTCTTGGAATGGCATGTTCTCTTGTGCATTGATCGACCATAAAGTTCCCGGCTGCTCCACAATCCAACATAGCTAGACATTCCACTGCTTGATTCGGTGTCCATTCCAGAACCACCTTAAAGACCATTAACTGATGTGAAGGATCGAGAGCCAGGGGTGGATTAGTAATACAGGGATTTGCCAGTGAAGCCCCTTCCATGTCCCTGATCAGGTTCGGTGTCTTTCGTTTCCCGACCTCCTAGGGGGCACCTCGAGACAATCTCGCAGTTGATGTTTCTCCGAGCCACAGTACATACATAGGCTCAAGTCCTTTCGTCATTATCTTTCCGCAGCAGTCAAAGGACCCCTGGCTGTACCTATTTGCATAGGTTCTTCGGTCTGAGGAAGAGATCTTTCGGTGGTCACAGGTGGGTAGGAGGAGAGAGCCTGTGGTATGCTTGGTTTGAGTTTCCGTCTTTCTGCCCGTCGCTCAGATAGCAACCAGTTCTTGAAAGGTATTAGGTCTGGCCACCCGGAAAAGTTCGTCTTTTATTTCTTCATGCAATCCTCTTCTGAAAGCGTTTGTTTTGCGGAGTCAGGCCATCCGGTCTCCAGAGCAATCCTCTGGAAGTTCGAGACATAAGTTTGTACATCCAAAGGACCTTGCTTGGTGTCCAAAATGTTTTCGTATGATGTATCACACTTCTGGTCTTTCGAATCTATCGCAAAATCGCTGGACAAAAGTGTTATAGTCATTCAAAACTGGGTCAGAATCCGTAACCAGTGGGGTTGCCCATGCCAGATCATTACCCCTGAGATTCGAGATGAGGAAACCAACCTTAGCCCGGTCAAACTCATAAATCTTAGGGCGGAAGGTAAAGTAAACTTTGCATGTGTCGAGGAATTCCTTTATTCTTTTGGGGTTACTTTCATATTTCCCACAGGGTAAAGGCATAGGTGGAAGATCACTACAAGCTTCTTCTCTTTGAGTTATCTGTTGCCTCAATGCAGCATTGTCAGCATTAAGTGCATTGTTCTCTGCTTTCATTGTCTGAAGCTCGGCGGTAATTACTTGTATAGCATTGAGGAGTTCTTGATACTGTTCTAGACTAGCCATCCTTGGGCGTTGCAATCTCTCATGAACGGATGAAGTCCTGACATGATCAATGCCCTCAATTGCCCCCTCCTCCTCCTCACCTGTACTTGATTCTTCAGTGGATGTCTCCATGGATATGGCTCTTCTTTCTCTCCAGGTGTCCTGTATTTTTTTTGTGAGCTTAGGACGGGCTCCACTGGAGGCCACCATGCCAGCCAGCTAAACTGCCAGGCAAAGGGACCCTCAGGGAGCCTGCCCCCAAAACCAGGGAAAAATGTAGCAAAAAACCCTGGAGCACTGGGAAGTCGTCAGCACTGTTGGTGTTTTGGAGGTAAGGCAAGAAGGTGTTGCTTGCAGAGTGAACTTCAACTCACAGAATGCACCACAGGTATCCGGAGTTAGTTGAACCAAGAGGAATTAGGATGCGAGGCAGACTGGAAGCAGCCGGAGCAAGGGACCATAGGAAGACATGATCCGTGGAGGGAAGCGGACAGAGGACTGGGTGGCGCTAAGCATAAGGCGGGCGGAAGCCCTGGACAACAGGTAGGAAGGCTCGGATTGGAGGCTCCCGAGCCGAACGAAACAAGGCTCGGAAGAAACGGGAGACACAAAGACAACAGAGCGGGAGGAGGGTAGGCTAATAAAGGGAAAGGAAAAAACAGTAGTGGATAGAATACTCTCCAATTAGGGAAACCGGAGGAGGGAAATTCACAGCGTGTTAACTCGTAGAGGAAGCAGGGTTGCAACGCACCAGTGGTACTGACTGACGCTTACTTGTATGCGTCTCTCCGTGCGTGCACAAAAAGACTAGACCGCTGCCTGCGGAACCAAGTCAGCCGCTCTTCCATTGCCTCCACAGCTTCCATGGCGTGCGCGTCATGACAGAGGCCCACCTGACATGCAGGGTGTATTGCTGCAGCTGCTTGATCTCACCATTAGACTCCGGGACTCTGCCGTGCCCGGAAATGACGGATGAGGAGGCCCCGCAAGTAGTGGTAACTGTGCTGTGCCCACTGGTTTGCCAGGCTGCGATACTACACTTCCTGTTCCTGCTAACAATCTACAGTTACACTGACCTCGTAGGTGGGGGTGGAGCATTGCCCGCAGACTCTACAACTGTGCTCGAAAATAAAATCCACTTGGACCAGCTCAGCATTGCCCCTTCTGTTCGAATACTCAGTGCGACAACTTGATTACCCCTAGCACCTGTTGCACGGTGTACTCAGCCATCCTCACCACTGCCCCCAGCAGCTGAGACACACTCCTGCAGCCCACGGTGCTCTCACGGTTCCTGTTTTCATTGGGCTAAGACCATTATCATTGCAACCGGGCCCACCCCTCTTAACAGTTCCCACTCCATAAGCCCCACCTACGGAACAAAGCAACGATGACCAAAGGAAGCAGGAAGAAACAGAGATCAATAAACATCATGTTCACCAAAGCTACAATCAAGGCAACTGAGGGTGCTGACATGGTGGAGGGCGCTACCAGCGGGGAGCCGGAGTCGGGTGAGCCCAGTGAGCTCAACCGGGTGATGGAATACCTGAAGGTGGGGTTCACTGCCATTCAGACAAAATTAGATGATATGAGTGGCACAATCAGCGCAATAAAATCCCAGATGGAAAAAACTGACGCCCGCATAACTGAAGTGGAAACAAGAATGGGCACTACTGAAGACAAAGTTGCCATCCTTACGGCTGATGTCACCTCGCTCTCGAAACAGGTGGTATCCATAGGCAAGAAAAATGAAGACCTCGAATCCGGATCATGACACAACAACCTACAGATAATTGGTATGTCAGAATGGAAACATCAAGGGGTCAATGGAGGAATTTATTGAACAAACTTTATTTGCCCCCAAGCCCAAACCTGGCACTCCACCTTGCCCAATCATAGCAAGAGTGCATAACTACCGGGACAGGGACACACGACTGCGTGCAGCGAGGGCCAAGGGCGAGCTGCTTTTGGGCTCCAACAGAATTCTCTTTTCTCCCCCGGACTACTCGGTCACTGTTCAGCAGGAATGCTAAACTTTCATGGCCACAGAAAAGAGACTCTGTGACCTCAACGTGAAATATGCCATGCTCTACCCAGCCAAACTGAGAATTGAACATGGCAACAAGGTGTATTTCTTCACTATACCCGAAGAGGCCATGAGGTTTTTAGATGACCACTTTCCTGGCTGACTCCAGATTAAACACTTACCGGATCCCCGGGTCCCCTTACTGACTGCTCTCTGAAGGGTTTCTATTGGTGGGAATTAACCACCTGTGTATCCAATTGCATTTCCCACCTGAAATTACTATTGAGAATTCACTGCTTAGTTCTGGATACTTGGTAATTGTGCACCTGTAACCTGTTTGTTTAACAACGTAAAGCTAGGCTGTGTAGATGCCGGGACGAGGTCGGCAGACAGCCCCCCATGCAAAGTTGCAGATGTTGTTGGGATGTTCGAATTGGAGCAATCATTCCTCTTGTTGGGGGAGGGATGTGGATGGGGGTGGGGAGTTGTGGGTTGTTTAAAAAGAACATGCTTGACATGCCGTGTTCGTTGACAGAAAGCAGCACTATATAATTATGGCTCCATTGTACAGTCTGAAACCCGTCCCTACAGGGCGCATGGCTCATCTTATGTACTGGTTGGATGGCAGTTGAGCTCTTGCAATTCATGAACTGGAATGTGTGGGGACTGGCCAATCCGACTAAAATGCGACGCTTGCAACTATATACTGAAAGGCACAGGGTGCGTATCCTGTTTCCGCAAGAAACACATGCACTGGTTGCAGGCTGCGAGTGGTTCGACAGAAGCTGGGGCTCACAATGATATTTTAGCACTTACTCGACCCAAAGTAGGGGAGTAATGATCCTTATTCATAAGTCCATACCACATGTCCACAAGCGGGCACACTTAGATCCACTTCGGCATTATGTACTATTGCAGGGCATGCTGGGAGGGCAAGAAAAACTCCTACTGAACTTATACAGTACTAATGTGGACGTCCCTAAATTCTATTCAGACATGTACGAGCTGCTGGCGTTACAACCCCTAATACCAGTCATTTGGGGTGGTGACTTTAATACAATAGTGGACATAAATTTAGATAGGTCTGTAAATAGGCCTTGACAGCTAACCAGTGCTGCCCATTTGATACGAGAGGGACTAGCTGATCTTGAAATGGTAGATGTCTAGAGGCTGCTCAACCCAACATCACGTAAATACTCATATTATTCCACAGTATAGGATTCCCTCTCCCGAATAGATATGTGGTGGTTATCTGGTGCCCTCATGACCCACCTTAGCAGCACTGACAAACTATCTAGAACCTTTTCAGATCATTCCCCAATTACACTGACGTTAACACTGGGGGACTCGCTTGCTGCTAAAAGGGTATGGCAATTTAAATCTCAGGCATTAATAGACCCCGTATTCGAAGCTGAAATTGAGAGATGCGTACATGAGTACTTCGAGATAAACACTGGCTCAGTTGACACACAGGCAACACTGTGGGAGGCCTTTAAAGTCTATGTGCAGGGCCTGGCCATGGCCACAGAGTCGGGATTACTCAAGGTCATACAGCGAGATATCCATACTAGCAAAACTAACCTAGGATGACTGGAGCTGCAGTATGCGTCCGCACATGGTGATGTCACCCTTTTCGGTACCCTGGCAATTCATGTGGGCAGTATTACATAAATTTAACTTTGAACCCCTATTCATATCTTGGGTACAATTTCTATACAGGTCACCTCCTGCTATAGTTAATATAAATGTATCACTCTCGGCTCCCATTGACATTTGCAGCAGGATCAGACAGGGATGCCCGTTGTCTCTTTTAGTATTTGCTATAGTGATAGTACCCCTTGCAGATGCGATCCGACATAGACACTCAAAAGGAGGATCAGACTCTTGGAGGAGCCTGAAAGTATCTTGTTATACGTGGATGATGCACTCCTGTTTGTACGAGACCCCACACTGAATCTAGCCCCAATCGTGCAAGAAGTCAAATCCTTCGGTATCATATCCAGGCTTCAGATAAACTGTGTAAATCAGAATGATTCCCTCTCACTGATGCTACTGTTGCCCCAGCTGTCCTAATGGGATTCACCTGGACACCTCTTGAAATCAAAAACCTTGGCATTGTCGTGACACAAAATCCAGCACTGCTCTTTGCTTGCAACTACGGGTATACTTGCCCCAATTTACAGCTAGACTCCGAGCCTAGGCGAAGCTTCCAATCACGATAGCTGGCTGCGTGGTGCTTCTTAAAATTATCACCCTCCCGAAGATTTTGTACTACTTTCTGAATATACCAATGTGGCCTGGTGCCACGTTCTTTGAAACGCTGAAGGAAGCAATTAACAACTTCTTATGGCACTCAGGAGCGGTCAGACTAACTTGGGATACACTAACAAGACCCTATATACAGGGCGGGCTTGCTGCCCCAGACTTAATAATACTGGGTGGCAGCACAGGCGTCTTATGCAGCATACTGGTTCGATGCTGACGCATGTCACCCACATGTTAAGATCGAGCGGTATGCTGCAGGCACCCGTGACGTGCGCTCACTAATAATACCACTCATATGGAAAGACCCAACAACTAGCAACCCCATTGCTGCAACAGCATTAGCTTGCGGCAAACTATGGAGTATGCTGGACAACCCCGCCCCTTCGATGGAGACTTACCATTATTCAACTTCTTCCCATCATTCCCTAAAACAGATAAAGCAGACGCAAAGCAGCGGGCGGTGGATGGCTATGCAGCCATGAGAGACGTTTACAGCATGGGGTCCTTCATTACATTCTAAGATCTTCCGGGGCCCACATAGAGACTCTCCACATGCGGTTTGTAATACGCGGGGCTCCGCCAAGTTGCTAAAACAGCTTTGGCGGAATTCCCTACACTGTCCCCAGATGAACCAGCACTGAATGTTGTTATGGTGGGAACCTCAGCACGGGGAAGTGTGGCCAGACTATATGATTTACTACAGTGCCACAGCAATAAACCGCTCATGAAACTCTGTGAAGCCTGGCCAAAAGACCTGTCCATGGACATTACTGACGAGATGTGGGAGGCTATGTGCCTGCAGACTCAAGCTGTTTCCTTTAACTCCAAGTTTCGCCTAATGCAATTTAAGGTACTTCATAGGTTCCACTACACCCCGGCCAGGCTACACCTCTGCTCCTGCACCCACTCTGCCCAGTGCCCCAGATGTCACGTGCACACGGTGGGATATCTCCACGTGCTATGGGACTGCCCTGAAATAAGAGCGTTTTGGGGGAGGTATGTGACACCATGTCTGTGACATTTGATTGCACCATCGAGCCTACCCCACTGAACTGTTTATTGAACAGGTTCGAGCAGTTGCAGGGTGGATTACATAAACTGGTGAGCCTCTTGATGTTTCTGGCAATTAGATGTTGTAAGTGACTTCAATCCAGCACTCCAATTAAGTCAATGCTTAGTATGGGATGCCCAATCGAAGCCCTTATTTATATATTTTTATGTCAAAGTTCTTTAAATCTGGATGATGAACCCTTATATAACGCCCCTCTCTTTGGATCTCCCCGACCTCACTGAGCCAAGAAGTAGGTTTGTTTTGCAAATTAAAAGGTTTATTTGAAGAATTGAACAATATATATTACACTTTTATGAATAGAATAATATCTGAATAGCACACATATGAATCTGTACAGTGAGCAGCAATGGGTATATTACAATATCAACAATCTCTTTAATCAGTTAGGAGTAGGAATTGAAAGGATAAGATAGCAGAGAATACTTTATAAGGTTCAAGGAAATTCAATGGTAGGAAAGAATGCAACACAGAAATAAACTTGATATGATTTCAATCAAAAGATAATATAATCACTTTCTCCCCCTGTTACTACTCACTCCCACCCTCCCCCCCTATGGAATATGAAGAGATGGAAATGAGGGCAAAACGGTTTCAGGAATACAATCAATAATGCAGTTCAATCCCAGTTCCCCTAGCAAGGTTAGAGAGAACAGGTATGATTTTAAAACAGGTCAAAAATGCTTTTGAATGTGATTGCAATGAAAGGGAAAATATGCTAAAATGATTTTAATTCACTAAATGGGATTCAGCATTAGTGAGAGTTACTTTGGATTGGTTCAGGTCAACACTAGCAATGATTATGAAGGATTATCAGATTGAAAGCGAAATTCAGCAGTTGAAAACAAAAAACAGCTATTTTGACATGTGGTGAAATTGAGCTAAATTGCAATTTGCGCCAATTTTTCCGCATGTGTGAAACGCGATTGCGGAAAAACTATAAGGAATTGACAGTTAAATTTCGGTTCTAGGACCTGCGTTTCCAAAGTTACAGAGGTTTTTGTGAAGGTAGATTTTTCAGAAACAAAGTCAAGATTTCAAAAATGACAGATGCACTTTAAAGATTTACCAACAAGGATAAGCTTATACTAAGGAGCTATGAAGAAGCAAGACACTCAGCCACCAGAACAGCAGCGCCTCCGCTCTGATCTCTGTCTGTCAAAACACTTGTCCCTCTTCAGAAAATATCAGCACAAAGATGATTATTGCTACAATTATCAAGAGTTATGTGGAGGAGAGAAGAATTAAGGATAGACAACAGAGGTTCTGTAATGCAGTTCTGGACAGGTTCAAATGGATGGAATAGGATTACTTTAAAATAAGAGATTGGTTATGGACAGTTCTAGACTGGATACTCACTCCTATGGCTTTGGAATGGAATGGGCTCCGTCAAAGATCTGGTCAAGGGTTTGGCTAGGATTCTCTCGCCACCGGACAGGTCTCAGGCACTCTAGTCTCAGCACTGCACTGCGGTCTGCGTGGCCTCTTGGACTGGATCTGACGGGTTCTCTTGGTTCTAGCACAGGGTTTTTGGCTAGAATAGCAAAACAGCACAGCCCAGCTGTTGAATGTGAGAGCCCCTTGGAAGCTTTAGGGATTAGAATCAGGTAGCTAGATTCTGCAGGCCTGCTGAAAAAGGTTCAGCTTGTGGGTTCAGGCCTCTCTGCTTCAAGGTTCTAGAGTTTGGTTCTAGAGCTTGGTTCTGGAGTCTGGTTTCTGGATCTATGTCTGGAGTCTGGAGTCTTCCTGCAGGGTGCTTCGCCAAGAAATCAGTTGAGAAATGGAAAGTGTGTGTCTTGCCTGTCCTAAGCAGTCTCTATTTATGTATTTCCAAAGTGGGTGGGATGCTGATTCTACAATGCCCAACCCTCTAAGGATCTGATAGGTTGGAGGATTCCCTGTCCCCTGATTGGAGAAAGGATCAGCGTGTCATCCTGTGTCATCTTTATGGCTTGAGGAAAAACACTCCCCTTGGTCTCTGTACAGCATATCTTATTTTTCATAAAACACATACTTACAATATACACAACTAGTTAATACTACATAAATCACATGACAGATTAACTAAGGTACATTTCTGTTCAACTCTCATCTTCCTAAGAGCTTGGGTTCAGAAATGACCACTTTTTGAGCTCTTGGTGGGTTTCTCAACATTATTTCTACACCAATTTTTAGACATGCATTCCCATTGAGCACAATTCTGTAATTTTTCAGGATCCTGGCATAAACATAGTAGCTACAATATGAACAATTCTGGAGTTTGGTCTCAGAGCATCGCACAGTGTCCAACTTAGTCTTCAAATGTGAGCACATTTTTTATTTTAACAATCTCAAAGGGTCACATTTTTGTCAGTTCAGTGCAATTTGTTATAGGCATTTTTCTAAAACATATATTTGCTCAACGTTAAATCCACATTTCAGTCTAGTCTGCCCCAGAGCTGTGCTGACTCAGTGGTCACATGTCTCTCCTACCTGGCAGCAGTTTGTTTTCAGTCACACCCGAATTTGCATTTTCTATTCAGCCCAAGGATTCCTTTGTCTGCACTAAGAGCAACACGCCAGGGTGCCACTCCCAGTTCCTTTTGACACCAGCCAGTCAATCCCTTAGCCAAGGGCAGGGGGGAGTCCCTTTTGTCCAGGGAGAAGGTGTGGAATTCATTTGAACACAGTGTGGGAAGCTTTTAACTCTTAACCCAATGTCTAAAAAATTGTCTTTTCTTATAATATAACCCACATTTTCAACACATACATTAAACAGTTTCTTGCTTCAAGCCTTTTCAGAATATAGTTTTAAATTGTATCCACCTCTTAGCAAGTCCTTCTTTGGCATAGTTTGGGTTCCATGTCAACTTTACACAAAATGGTTTTAAAAGGCCGGCTTCTGGTAGAGGTGAGTAACGGTATTACACCCATTTTTGACAAGTTTCTTCCAGCAAGCAATCCTCAAAAGTGGACTTTGTTCAGATATAGATACACTTCTGTGGACCTTATATTTATGTAGATTCTTGCGGGAGAATGATGTGGACCACCCAAGAAGGAGGTTGGATCTTTTTGGGTGGTTTGTGAGCCATGATTTTTGCACATTTTTGACAATCAAGAAAAGGGATTTCCACACAGCTCTGTGTTTCTTTTTGGTAATCAGCATTGCTTTTTCAAGTGATCTCAGGCTACTTTGTGGGTAGCCCAATGGTGGGTTTTGGCAGTGGTCTCCTGTGTTACCACTGACATAGGCAAAAGTAGATGGTGGCCTATTTTTCAGATTTTCACTGCACACTTTCTGGCGAGCAACATGCTTTCCGGTGGCCATCATGATGTCTCTGCTGCCAGCAATGCACAGTGATGTTTCAGGGCTTGGATTAGTGGGTTAAGACATCCCACAAGCCCCCCTCTTGCGATGGCCGTTGATCTTCCATCAATGGAAATTCGCAAGACTGGGATGTCAGCCTCATCTCTCCGGATTCCCCAAATGGTAAAGTTCAGCATCTTTTCCTCCATCAGGGGTGGATCGCTTGGTTCTCCTCGCCAGTCATGATGGGAGTATTGAGCGATACTCCGGGCCCCTCGGATCTTTGCTCCCGGTCCCCGGGTTATCCTCCTTGGTTAGTCTCCATGGTTTATCTCTCTCTCTTTCTCGCTCTCTCTCTCTCCTAGGATAACAAAGCAAAAAACATATTTGTAGACATTTCCCCACTACTATTAATGTAGTGGGGCGAACATATACATTTTATAAATCAGGAGACATTTGCATTATTGTATTCTATAGACTATATGTGGAATATTTTAGGGTTGGAATTTTATGGTTCTGGAGTGGCCCCCTCTAGGGTTCAAGAAGACTCCTCCAGTTGCTGCAGAGTGTGCCTAGGATGGCAACACTTTAGCTGATTAATATGGACCCACTTGTCTTCCCCTTCTGCCAAACTGCCTTTGGGGATGCGGATCTTCTAGGCGACTGGTGAGATCTTGTCTACAATTTCAAAAGGACCCTTCCAGGTAGGCAGAAATTTCCACGGTTTGGCCTGGTTCCTTTGGAAATCGTATAGATAAACCTGGTCTCCTACATTGTATTCTTTTCTGATAGTCTTTAAGTCATAGTGGGTCTTCATGCTGTCAGCTGATCTTTCTAGATTTCGCTGAGCATAGGCAAAAGCATGTTGAAGATGTTTTCTTACATTTTCAACATACTCATGTGTTGTGGAAGCATTGATCAATGTCTGCTCTTAGGTCCTATAGATCAGATGTTGGGGAAGCACCATCCTGCGTCCAGTCATCAGCTCAAACGGTGACATTTTAGTTGCAGATGAAGGGGTAGATCTGATGGCCATTAGGACAAGAGGTAATCGAATATCCCAACTTGGCCCAGAATCTGCCACAATTTTATTTAATATGCTCACAATGGTTTTGTTGTAACGTTCTACTGCACCACTAGAGGCAAGCCGGTAAGCAATATGCAGCTTCCTTTTAACCCCAAGTGTCTCCCACATCTTTGTCATTACTTTGCTGGTGAAATGGCTACCTCTATCTGACTCGATCCTTTGGGGTAGTCCAAATCGCGAAAAGATGTGATTGATCCTCAGGGCAGCTGCTGTTTCTGCCTTGCAATTTGGGGCCGGGAGACATTCCACCCATTTAATAAACAAGCATGTCACGGTCAACATGTACTTGTTCCCCCTAGAGGAGTGAATCATGGGCCCGATAAAATCTACTTGCAAATCTGACCATGGCAGTGTCATCCCCCTCTTTTGGAGAGGCGCATGGTGTGTGAGGGATGTTGGCTGAAATTGTGCACACACAAGACACCCCTTCAAGTATTGGTCGAGGTCCTGCCCCATGTGTGGCCAGTATGCAACCTCTCTTAAGATTTCATGTGTTGTATGAAACGGTGGTCAGTCATAATCTTGAAAATAAAATGTCGAAAGACAAAAATGTTGAAAAAAAATGTAGAAAACAAAATGTCGAATTATTTTTTTTTCTCTATTTTTTTTGGCTCTAGTATATATACAAAAAATAGGTAAAAACAAAAAAAAAACTAAAAAAGGGGGCCTAGGGGGAACCCCCCCATTTTCAAACAAAAAACGCCATAAAAAAAATTCGACATTTATTTTTCGAGATTTTGATTTTCGAAATTTTGCCATTCGAGATTATCACTATGAACCGTATGAAACCCCCTATGGCCGGCTGTGGCCGCATCGTGACTTAACATCAGGCTTCGGAATGAGGTAGGAACCACCCACTGATCATGGCCAGTTAGGGATTTCCTCACCAACAAACCGTCTTGGATTCGAAACATTTTTGAACATTTCATCAACACTATGAGGTCCTCTTTCCCAATTTAATCGGTATCCGTCAGGGGAAAGTTCTCAGGGTCCTCAATGTGTTGATAAAACTTACGAATTATTGGATCCCCTTTTTGAGCCGTAATCAAATCAGCATCTGGGGTCTCCTTACTCCATTGTGCAGTTGAAATATCATTGTGAGCATTTGTCTGGGACCTAGTGATAGCAGTGACCTGGATTTCCCAAAATAGGGACTCGATCTCTTTCAGATCCCCTTGGATGGTCCCGGTTTTGGCCAGCTGATCAGCTAAGTCATTTCCAGTTTTGTCTGGTTCCTCTACTTTAGAATGACCCTTGATCTTTTTCCAGTAGATGGTCATCCCATTCGAGGTGACCAGATCATCAATATTTTGAATTAACTTCCCATGTGTCAAGGGTTTGTTATTAGCACATAGCATGCCTCTGGTTTTCCAATTAACCAGGTGCTCCACGATCCCTTTCTGTACATAATCTGAATCAGTGATTATGACCAGTTCATGGAGTTGATGTTGGACAGCAGTGAGGATGGCTTGATGCACAGCCATCAACTCTGCTACTTGACTATTTCCGGGACCAATTTTGTACCCAGCAGAGGGTTCTGGGATCTCATTCACCCATGCATTCCCTACGCTGGCCACAAGTTCTTTTTCCCCGTTGTTGTCAACATGGTAAGAGCATCCATCCACATAGACAGTGGGCATTCCCTCACACTTGCCTTCTTCAAAGACTTTGTGGGGGGAATTGAGGTATGCCTCCATGTTGTCTTTGATTTTTAGACTCTCGTCCTCGAGACAGTTTTCTCTGGCACAATCATGCAAGTCAGCCAGACCTTGCGTGAGGGGACTCTTCTTGTTTTGGCCATATCTGACCTCCACAGGAAAGCCTTGCATTGACAGAATCCAGGAAGTAATTCTGGAATTACTCACATTTCCGGCCCAGATTCTGTCTCTTTGGAGATATTGCAGAGGCTGGTGTGGAGTCTCCTGATGTGTTCCCCCTGGATAAACGGGCGGTAATTCTTCAATGCCCACACTGTTGCCAGGAGTGCCTTCTCACAATCGTTACATTTTTCCTCCACAGAGGATAAAGTTTTCCTCGCATAGGAGATTACTTTATTGACCTTGTCATGCTTTTGGTATAATACTGCAGTCAAGTATGTATTAGCGAACCCTGTCTCCAAGAAGAACTCCTTGTTTCTGACAGGGTAAGCTAGGTAAGGTGCTTGTGAGAGGTTTCTTTTGAGTTGTCTTACTGCCTTGGCTTGTTCTGGACCTCATTCCCACTTGACCCCCCCTTCAAAAGATGAATCAGGGGTCTGGTGATCTCTGCGTAGCACTCAATGAACTTTCTGCTGTAATTAGTCAGTCCAATGAGGCTCCTTAGTTCCCGCAGAGTTGTGGGGTCTTTTAGTTTCTGGAGGGCTTCCACATTCTTTTCCTGGGGACAGAGACCCTGAGGAGTAATCTCATGCCCCAAGAAATTAACACAGGTTCTACACCACTGTGCCTTTTGAAAGGAATATTTGCTCCGGCGGCCCTCAACTGTGTCAGAACATAACAGATCTCCGCTATGTGTTCCTCAACAGTTGGGCTTTTGATGAGGACATCATCTGCATAAGCCAGGTTACCTCTCTCTCCCAGGTTGGGCATGGCCTTATGTAGGAAAATTTTGAATTCATTGCCGGAGTTGAGGTATCCAAAGGGAGTCCGGGTCCATGTGTACTGCTGGCCCCCAAAGGTAAAAGCCAGCTTGTATTGGTCCTCCCTACTGACAGTTACAGTACACTATCCATTGGTCAGGTCTATTGCAGTGAATACCTAAGACCCCTGCATCTGGGCCAGCCCTTGGTCAATGTTGGGAAGAGGCCATCAGGAAGTATGGACCCGTTTGTTGAGCTCCCTAAGGTCCGCACAGAGTCTCCACTGGCCGTTTGGCTTCAATATCCCCAGCACCAGATTATTGAAGGTGCTGTGGACTGGACAGATTATCCCACAGGAATCAAGGTTCTTAATTATTTTAGTAAGGGACTCCATTGATGCGAGAGGCAAGCGATATTGCTTCACAAACACTGGAGTCATACCAGGGCCATTGGGAATTGTTGTTGTGTGGATGTCGGTGCAACCACTGCCATATGTGTCCACCGCAAAGAGATCTTGAAAATCCAAGAAAACTTGTTTCAACTTTTGTTTTTGAACCAGAGTCACACAGGCATCAGCTAGGTTGACTCTCTCTTCAACCATCTGCCTGAAGCCTGGAAAGATTTCTGGTTTCGCTATCTCAGCGGCCTCCTCCACCTGGGTGGAGAAGTCCCTGGTCAAAGTGCTGATTTGGACTGGTGGCTTCAGGTGGGAAAGGCAGCCCTCATGGACCTGGAAAATCACCTCATCCCTTCAAAAGTCACAAGTCACATCTTCCTTACCATAAGGGCAGGAAGTGTACACTAGGAAGTTCCCCCCATGCCGGGTAAAGATCCTGTCTGGTGTTGTGTTGTCATCACTGTCACTGTCAAAACAGTCCTTGGGGATTGGTCCTAACCCTTCAATTCCTAAATCAATGGAAAAATGTTGGTCATCAACCGCCATTCCAACAATGGTGCCTGCGGCTAGAGTGATACTCTTTAAGTCGCTGTTATCCACCTCTATTGGAATGGTGTCATGTTCTATATTGACTAATGGTGTTGGGTTTACCCCCAACCCTTGCTGTTGGAGAGAAGCATTTAGATGAATGTAGTCATCAGTGTTTTTCAATTTCTGTCCTCTTTTAATTTTCACTTCCAGCGAGAATTGTCGGGTCCTTTCTGAATGGTGACTTCCTCTCCAATTTGAATTTCAACTGCATAAGGTAGCAATTGAGCTGACCTATATGCTTTCTCTGGATCATCAAAGCCCGTGGGATTATCCGCTAATCGGGACCAAGCTTTGAAGTTTATTAGGTCCAAACTAATGGCAAAGCGATTGAGAATGTCACTGCCTAGGTGAAAGGAGGCAGAGACGTCTCGCACGACCCAACAATTATGGACTATGCTCTTGTTGCTAAAGGAGATTTTGAGCATACACCTGCTTGGCAGGAGATGTTTGGAATTGGGTGCTTCCAGGTCCATTTCCTATTTGTCTATGAGTCTAAATGTGGAAAGGCTGGATCTTTTGGGAGTTGGCGGAACATGGCTTCGCTGATGAAGCTCTTACCGTTGTTCACACACACTCAGCGAGAACAGAGTCCTTCCCTTCATTTAACTGAACAGGGATGAACAACTGTTCTCCAATTTGCTGAATATCAGCCAGGCTCTGAGCTGATTTCTCATCTTTCTGGACTATCGGAGTGGGAACGTCTGATTGTGGATTGGTAAAGAATTTCAGAGTGTTTCCTTCCAGTGTGGAATACCACCTTAAACTGGAAGGAAGGTTGATTTTCAGAAATAGAGAGGACCCCCCATCACCAGTCTGTTGTCCTACTGCTGTTATTGTCACATATGGAATTTGGTTGTCTGGAAGTGAAATTCTACTTGGTCAGATTTTTGTTCAACCATGTGGCATGTGCCGTTTAACCTAACATGGTTGACACTCTGTTTCAGCTTTATTGGTCGGCTAGTCTGGGTTCAGAGGACTTTGTTTCCACAGTCTATTAGGGGTGACAACCTTCTCATGAGGTCATTCCCTAGTAAACAAGAGGTGCCCTCTGGAGTCACTACTATGACTGGGTGTTTCACCTTGTGTCGCCCAATTTTAATGTCCAAATCCACAGTCCCCTCGACAGGAATTTCCTCCCCGTCAAAGTTCTGAAGTTATCCAGGAAGAGAGGTGAGAGGAATTTGGTAATTCTCCCCCCTTCCTGAATTTAGTTCATCAAAGGCCTTTTTGGACAGAAGGGTAGCTTGTGATCCAGTGTCCACCAGTGCCAAAATTGTACCCTGCCCTGTACATGAACCAGGGCATAGTATCTTCCCTAATTCTCCGCAAGGGGGCAGAGATAATGCACATTTTTGGACAACTGGTGGGCTAGTTTTTTAGTTTTGGACATGGAGAGAGAAGAGATTTGGGCAGAATTCTGTGGGGAGTCTTGGGAATCTGAAAGAAAAAGTTGGCAACTGGAGATAGGAGACGTTTTGACTTCCCCTGGTTCCGGTTCTGGGCTAACCCCCCCCACCCCTTTTTGGAGGCAGTCACCAGGATGGGTTTGAACCAGGGGATTTTGATGTTGTTGGTTCTGGGATGGGATGATGAGTGGCGCTAGCTCAGTCCCCACATCTACCCAGTCTGGATTTGAATCCCTTGGGACCCATTTTTCTTTGGGAGGGGTTCCCCCATCTCGGAAGGAGAAGATCCTTTTCCCAGGATCCTCTGAGGATCCCTCTCCTTCAAATTGGAAGATTTGTACCTCCTCCTCAAAATGGGTCTGTTTGGGTCCTTTGTTTCTCCTACGCCCTCTCTGTTCCTTGGGTGGCAGACCTTTAGGGGCAGGAGATTTTGTTTCCGGTTCCTGGGTTTCCAGGGGCTCTTTACAAGTGGGGAAGGAAGCTTCCTCCAAGGCTTTACACCCCCCTTCCCCTTGTGCCTCCTACCTGGGAACCAGTGAGTTATCACAGTGCTGCCCACGCTATTGTTCTGGAGCACCAGGTCCAAAGTTTGGGGTATTCTGTGCCGGCATTCTCATCTGAGGGTTCTGCTGAGCCCTCAGCATGCGACCAAGATCCTGTGCCATGTTTTGGACCTGGCGCTTAAGCTGTGAAACCTGCTCAGGCTGATACAGGGTTCTGTTTTCTCCCCTGGGCTGATTCTGGGACGGGTAGCTATCCCTTCTCTGGTAGTACCCCGGGTTGGGAAGATTTGAGTACCCCTCCACCCTTGGCCTTCACTCTCCCAGATTAGGTTGTCTGGGCTCAGGAAAGTGGGGAAAGAAGGATGGATGATTTTGGGGTTGGAAGTTCTGTGGGTACCTGGGGAAAAAGTTCTGCCCAGGATTTGGGGAATTTCTGCCCTCCTGGGGGAAGTTAGGAGGGAAGTTCCCTGGGTTAGGTGCCTGGTTGGACCCCCCCCTGGGCTGGAAGAGTCCACACATTACCCAGGATGGGTCGATTTCCCTTGTAGCGGGGACTTACATAGTCAGGGGAGCGAGGGATCCCATTTGTGGGACTACCTCCTTGACTCCCTGTCTGTGACTGGCCCGATGGCCTTCTGGGCTTGGATTTATCCTGTGCAGGCAAGTTTTTAGGCCCCCCCATCTCCAAATCTAAAATGGGGGCAACCTTTACCTCTGCCACCTTAGCAGCGGTAGGGGTGCTGGCCGGTTTATGGCTTTTCTGAGCATTATTTTTATTTTCTATGGACTTCTGCACCTCATAAATTCGGGTGGCCTGTTCAATGACCCAGTCTAGTGACCTTTTCTCATAAAAATCTCTCACTAGCTGGGTCATGATGTATTTTGGCAGCGCATGGAAAAACGTATTAACAAATTCTTTGCTATCCGTGCGCACCCTTTTGGTAGTCTGCGCAAAGGCATGCTTCAACTCCTGCACAAATTCTTGTGGGGCCTGATCCTCCCCACATTGTAAATTGTAGGCTGCCCTGCGAGCCTCTTGGGGATTTCTATGAACAGAAAAGTGCTTTAAGATGGCCTCACTGTAGGTGGATCATCTTGAATGATTTTGGTCCTCCAACCCCGCAAGGAAACGAGTATTCTGGGGAGAATGTCCATTTTACATACTGAATGCAGCTACTGCTGTCTTTCAAATGGAAAGTGTCCATCATTTGCTCAAAGAGATCTAAGTGTTCCCACACAGAAAACTTGGCGTTCTTGTGATAAGGCGTGATGACACTCCTATTGCCTTAATCTGTTTTAAGGGGTCCTTAAGCAAGGCCCTTTTTGCCTTATTGGCCTTCTTGGTTCGGGTAACCCTGGTCCATTCCTCCTCTGACTCAGAGGCAATGCTCCCCGAGGTGCCCGTCTGATCATCCAGGTTTTCCCGGATTCTGCAAGCCTGGGAATGGCAGAATGTGGGGACCTAGTCTCCTGTGTCCTGGGACGCTCACAGGAGTCTCCAGATGCCCGCCCGTCCATTCCTGGGAGGTACTGGCCTATGAGCCCCATACTTCTGACTGGATAGTAATCTGCCATCCCTGTGGCCCTGGGCTCATGTGCGCCAGGGGACACGGGGGTGGCAAAGTCCAGGGACTGGGAGAGATGAGGGCCTCTGGTGCTATGGCTCCTGAAGTTATGCTCCAGTGTTTCCCTTTCCCAGCAAACCTCATCTCTATCAGCCCCTGCTCCCTGTTGCCATGCAAGAGCCTGAGCTTTCTGTTCCTCAATCAGGTCCGTACTAGACTCTATCAGTCTTTCTTGCATGGCTACCTGTCGCTGGAGCCTATCATTGGGCCTCATTACGACCCTGGCGGTAAGGGGTTTACGCCAGCGTTAGCTGCGCCGACCCCTTACCGCCAATTACGAGGTCCCTTAGCGCCATGGAGCTTTTAACACCCGCTTTTAGCGGGTGTTAAAATCCATGGCGCTAAGGGACCATGGAGTTAATTACGCCACCGTAATTTACGGTGGCGTAATTAACGCCTTCCCCACTCCCATTATGCCCTATGGGGCAAAAATGGGAATGGGGAAGGGTAAATGGGGATTGGGGACTTACCGCCCCGCCAAGGTCGGAATGGGGCGGTAAGTCCGCCAACCACCATGGCGTAAACGTAGTTTACGCCATGGTGGTAAAGTGACGGCCCAGGCGGTAACTTACCGCCTGGGTCGTAATGAGGCCCCTTGTGCTGACAGAGAGCCTCATTTTCTCTCTGTGCTTCCTGGTTTGTCTTAGAGTACTGGGCCAGTCTTTGCTTCAGGAGGATTATCTCCTGAGTCCCGTCCCTACTGGCCTGTTCCTTCCTTGCCAGAGCATCATCCACCCTCCTGGTGTGCTCTAACAAGTTTTGATGCTCTCTTTGGAGGTCACCCAGTCCCTGGAGGGCCAGGTGATTTTCTTCAAGTTTCCCTTTTAAGTGACATACTTCCTGGCCTAAGGTGTCCCTTTCCTGAGTAAGAGCCTGCCTCTGTACCACCAGGTCATCCCTCTGCCTTTGAAGGGCACCAGCTTTCTGGCGCTCTTCCTCAAATTCTGCCTGGGTGTCCAGGTATTTCAGAAATAATTTGTTGCTCTCTGCCTTTTCTCTATCTAGGTGGCTTTGCAGGGTGACTACCTGCTCTGTGCATACCCTATTGAAATCCAGTTGTTGCTCCAGCTTTTTCTGGCTCTGCATTAGGGAGTCCAAACCTTCTTGATACTCCTTCTACAAGGCCAGAATTCTGGTATCCTGGTCTGCCTTTTCCTGTTGCAGGATACCCATGTCCTCTTTTATTTTAATTAGATACTGCCTACTTTCGTTTTCTGACTCCTGGCCCCTCTGCAGCCTGTGCTCAGAAGAGTCCAGATCAGAATGGGCCTTCTCTAATGCCATCAGTTGTCTACTTGCCAGATCTTGGCCTTCAGCACATTTGTCCTGTATGGCTCCCATATATAAATATAAATATGCCGCTACCCTGGCAATCTTGTTATGCTCATCCTTGGCCTTAAGAGCCATATATATTTCACTCAGGGCCACATGTAAGGGACCCTGATCTGTCCAGATATCTAACCCAGTTGCAGTGACCTGTTGTGTGATCGCCTGCAACCACACATTCTGGTACTGCTCAGTCCACTCACCTCCCACAAATAGCTTACGTTAAAGGTGCTCTCTAGCTATCTTGATGTGTACCAATGTCACCATTCTGGAAATTGATTTCATTCCAGACTTACAGAAGTTTATTATTTTATTTTGCAAAACAGACCGTTTCCTTACAGCGTTCCTTTTTGAGGGGTGCTTTTACAGCGTAACACAGCATGGTAGCCCAACAGGATTTATGTATCCTATTAGTTAGCACACTGTATTAAGCTGCACAAGTGGTAGATATAATCCAGAAGCCCTACGGCGAGCCCCCAATCTGTAAGTGACTTCAATCCAGCACTGCAACTAAGTCAATGCTTAGTATGGGATGCCCAATGGAAGCCCTTATTTATATATTTTTATGTCAAAGTTCTTTAAATCTGGATGATGAACCCTTATATAATGCCCCTCTCTTTGGATCTCCTCGACCTCACTGAGACAAGAAGTAGGTTTGTTTTGCAAATTAAAAGGTTTATTTGAAGAATTGAACAATATATATCACACTTTTATGAATAGAATAATATCTGAATAGCACACTTATGAATCTGTACAGTGAGCAGCAATGGGTAATATTACAATATCAACAATCTCTTTAATCAGTTAGGAGTAAGAATAGAAAGGCTAAGGTAGCAGAGAATACTTTATATGGTTCAAGGAAATGCAATGGTAGTAAAGAATGCAACACAGAAATAAACTTGATATGATTTCAATCAAAAGATAATATAGTCACGTTTTCCCCCTGTTACTACTCACTCCCCCCCCCTATGCAATATGAAGAAATTGAAATGAGGGCACACAGGTTTCAGGAATACAATCAATAATGCAGTTCAATCCCAGTTCCCCCAGCAAGATTAGAGAGAACAGGTATGATTTTAAAACAGGTCAAAAATGCTTTTGAATGTGATTGCAATGAAAGGGAAAATATGCTAAAATGATTTTATTTCACTGAATGGAATTCAGCATTAGTGAGAGTTACTTTGGATTGGTTTAGGTCAACACTAGCAATGATTATGAAGGATTATCAGATTGAAAACGAAATTCAGCAGTTGAAAACAAGAAACAGCTAATTTGACATGTGGTGAAATTGAGCTAAATTGCCGCGTGCGTGAAACGTGATTGCGGAAAAACTATAAGGAATTGGAATGTCGTTTTAGGTTCGTTGGAAAGCTTAGGATCTTAGCATCAAAATGACGGTTCTAGGACTTGCGGTTCCAAAGTTACACAGGTTTTTGTGAAGGCAGATTTTTCAGAAACAAAGTCAAGATTTCAAAAATGACAGATGCGCTTTAAAGATTTACCAACAAGGATAAGCTTATACTAAGGAGCTATGAAGAAGCAAGACACTCAACGGGCAGCCACCAGAACAGCGGCGTCTCCGCTCTGATCTCTGTCCATCAAAACACTTGTCCCTCTTCAGAAAACATCAACGCAAAGATGATTATTGCTACAATTATCAAGAATTATGTGGAGGAGAGAAGAATTAAGGATAGACAACAGAGGTCACATGTCTCCATCCTGGCAGCAGTTTGTTTTCAGTCACACCCGAATTAGCATTTTCTATTCAGCCCAAGGATTCCTTTGTCTGCACTGAGAGCAACAGGCCAGGGTGCCACTCCCAGTTCCTTTTAACACCAGCCTGTCAATCTCTTAGCCAAGGGCAAGGGGAAATCCCCTTTGTCCAGGGAGAAGGTGTGGAATTCGTTTGAACACAGTGTGGAAAGCTTTTAACTCTTAACCCAATGTCTAAAAAATTGTCTCTTCTTATAATTTAACCCACATTTTTAACACATACATTAAACAGTTTCTTGCTTCAAGCCTTTTCAGAATATAGTTTTAAATCGTATCCACCTCTAAGTCCTTCTTTGGCATAGTTTGGGTTCCATGTTCAACTTTACACAAAATGGTTTTAAAACGCCGGCTTCTGGTAGAGGTGAGTAACGGTATTACACCCATTTTTGACAAGTTTCTTCAAGCAAGCAATCCTCAAAAGTGGACTTTGTTCAGATATAGATACACTTCTGTGGACCTTATATTTATGTAGATTCTTGTGGGAGAATGATGTGGACCACCCAAGAAGGAGGTTGAATCTTTTTGGGTGGTTTGTGAGGCATGATTTTTGCACATTTTTGACAATCAAGAAAACGGATTTCCACACAGCTCTGTGTTTCTTTTTGGTAATCAGCATTGCTTTTTCAAGTGATTTCAGGCTACTTTGTGGGTAGCCCAATGGTGGGTTTCGGCAGTGGTCTCCTGTGTTACCACTGACATAGGCAAAAGTAGATGGTGGCCTATTTTTCAGATTTTCACTGCACACTTTCTGGTGATTCCTGGCGAGCGGCATGCTTTCCGGTGGCCATTATGATGTTTCTGCTGCCAGCAATGCACAGTGATGTTGCAGGGCTTGGATTAGTAGGTTAAGACATCCCATAATGTATAAAGTTACTATGGCTATGCCCCACCTCACCATCCATGACACAATGGCTACAGACCATTGCATTGGTCTCTGACCAGGAAGAGGGTTGGTCCTGCCTCCAACCCATGAACTGTAAACCGATAGACATTTGGCCACCATTTTGTAACGATCTACTGTCTATGCAGGCCAACGCTCAAAACAATGGGGACTCACTGAACAGTTACTAGCCCTCTTCTCCCCTCATATCCCCTTTAAGACAACATATATGTTCCTATGCCACTGTCTAATTTATAGTATGCCTCAACCTGTATCGAATCAATGTGAGCAATAACAAATGCAAGATCATATCTCAACCCTTTTTTCCGCAACTGCTACTTCTGTTGTAATGTCAAGCACCTTATAAATAAAGTTTTTTTAAAAAAATCCTTTTATTGTCATGTTAATTGTTTGTAGCCGCTCCCATCTGGTGATTTGCAACCAGTTGGCGTTCACTGCAGTTTTAATTCCTGGCATAAATATAACTGTAAATATCAATGCCGTCCTGCTGAACAATTTGTGCTCATCTGGGATGTCAAGATAAGCTTCTACGGATTTTGCCGGAAAATAGTTTTCTCTCTTCTGTCGATGAGGTTGAGCGACCTCTTCTTCCTTTGGTGTGCATCCATTTTCAGAAACTCAGTGATGTGGAGATCTCTTTGGGGGATCACCAATGCATGTATCAACACTATGGGAACATATTCCTCCAAAATTCTTAGGTATCTACATTAAAGCTTTGGATCCACAGGCCCAATAGTGGTCCATTAGCACAACAGTTCCTCCATTCATTCCTGCTACAGCAATTATTTGCTTGCATTCTTTGTTTTCTCTAACTTTGGTCAGACCACTGTTTCGGAAACACAGTGTTGCATTCTTCATTGGAAGTATGGACACAGGCCCTGCTTCCTTTTCAACCCATGTTAATAATTTTGAATAGTTGGCCCATTCCTTAATGAATTCATCATTTACTATTTGCACTATCTGTACTGGTGCTGTCATCAATAAGTGTGCACTGCATCCTAACATTCCTTCTTCCCATCCTGTACTGGTGGCTACTCGTCCATATACCAATAGCTGAGGTGTCTCCCAGCATCCTGGCAATCCTGGTGTTTAACATATGTCTGGTACTTCCCGTCTCTTTTGTTCAACAATCCTCAGCGGTTCTCCAGTCAGACCACTTAATTAGTATAAGAGCATTCTGCTTTTGCAACCTAGGTCTTTTTCCATTTTCTGCATTTTTATGTAAGCATCTTCATATGGGAATGTCCTTTTTAACATCCATCATAGGGTTCCCCGTCTTCCTTGAAATGATCTTGTTGTCATGCATGCTGCTAGATGACTGAGACACTTCGTATCATGTGTAGGTAGTTCTCTTGCTGTAAATGTTCTGGCTGTACTCATGGCATAAGGGATGAAAGAACATACATAGCAGCTCTCATCTGACATTGTTTCCACTTTTGTCATGTGCTGATAACACATGTTATTCTTGAAATGGGAGGAATTATCAAGGTATGTATTTATATCCTCATGATCCTCTTCAGTATCCCTCTTAAGTAGGATAATTTTTTGGGAAATTTCAGGCAAAAATATCACTCGTGCTTTTGTTAGGGATAGTACTAGATGTCTCATTGCTAAACACTCCATCTGTATTATAAAACGTCATTTGATGAAATGCTATAATGATAAGGAACTAAAGACTGCACATTGTGCACAACATAGTCACAAGAAAGATTGGAAAAGAATACATACGTCTTACTGCATTTTGTGTATTGACAGGTCTTCTTGCTAGAAATGTGTCTTTCACAAACTTGAAAATTCCCATTCTCTTTTATCAACATTTAGTTCTTGTTATTCTTTATAATAATCACACTTTTATATACCAGAAATTGTAATAGTATTTCAATGATGATCCTGTAAATAATAGGGTCTGTCTTAGGATTTCCTAAAAAAGTGACAATATCGATGTTTTGTCACATTAGAGCTGGATGATATCAAAGTATATAAGTGAAAACAGCAAACAAGAAGGTGTGTAACGTTATAGGCACCATAAAGTGTTGTGTGCTCTTCTTCGTTTTCTGTTTTCAAAACTTTGTCGCTTTAACCTATCGGGAATAATTCTGTTAACATTGCAAAGTTTGTTTGTTTCCCTTTAAAATGTGGGATAAGTTGACGGTTCTAATTGTTTTGACTTCATCTGTTCTTTGTTGGATCTTGGCAGCCGATCAGGTCTTCATTCACAGAACTTTTTCTCTTGCTTCAATGTCAATGGGTGCCAGTGGGGTATGGGTCTGACCTGTATAAGACCTTATGTCATTCAGATGCAGCCAGGCTCATCTTTCTTGGATTTTCATGCAGCAGGGGTGACTCCCTCTACTAGGAATGGGCCTTCAAAACGGGGTATTGCTTCTGTCCCTGTTCGCAAGGTAAGCCCTGCTGTGAAATTCTGTCAGACAATGCAATTCACAATAAAATGTGCAACGTGTTGTAATACATTTGTCAAAAACCAGTCTTCTGGGATTGTGGCAGCAAGATTCTCTCTGGGTGTATGCTCAGGATAGTGAAGCTGATCCACTGCAACTCTCAATAATTCTAGAGGCATAACTAGCTTTCCAGTACTATCTTGTCTCCAAATAGCCTCTGTGGGGGAAAGAGAACACCCTGTCTTTTCCATAAATCCTGTTCCTCTTGTGGGACTTGACCTTGCAACTAAGTTAACTGTACAATGGATAACAGATTAAAGCCTGCTTTCATCATCATGCAACGTTCTGACATTTGCTTAGCACTTTCTACTTCAAAATTAGAAATATTTGGAAAATATGGTGCTCTTTTCGCTTCAATGTCTTGCAGCTTTGTTACCATGAGAAATCATGTCTGTCCTCTTAGTATGGGCTGTGCATTTCAACATGGTGATAGCCAATTGGAGCTTTAGTACTTTAATACGCTTGTCCAATAGCAGTGCATGTTGCACTGGTGTGCCGTCTGTGCAGAGGAAGCCCCTCCTTTTCCAGCGTGACAATCCTGCATGTACGGTTCATGTCACATAGGCATAGTCAGAGTACACTGTCATCTCTTCATCCTCATATCTCTGAAGTGCAGCGATAAGCACCACTAATTCTGCAGCCTGTTCTGAACAATGTGAAGGCAATCTTGCATTTGTCACTACTTCAAATTCACAATTTCTTTTTAACTTCACTACTGCCAATCCCATATGCCTTTCTCCTGTTGTCTGTTGAATTTTTGAAGAGCCACCAATGAACAGAATTTCCCCCCCTCCTAGAGTGTTTTCTTAATGTGGGTGATATCATCATAAAACTCAGTATACGTTGTGCAATCATGTACATAATCTTCTATTCCTACTGGGTCTGCTAAACATGTTGCTGGGTTCACTGCTCTACATCTAACAATTTTAATCGCCTCATAACCTGAGGCTCTTTGTGTAGTCAGTGTGCATTTAGGTTACTCCAAAATGGCGAACAGGGAATGCTTGACAAATACTTAAGTGAACACCCCATTGTAATACTTGCAGCTTTTTCAATTCAAAAGTAGCTGCAGCTAATGCTTGTTCACAAGGGCAATGCCCTCTCATTACTGGATCTAGAATCCCACTGTAATAAGCTAATGGTTTATGTCCATGTCCTAATGCTGTCTTCTGTGTGAGGACTGCTGTCATTACCACTCAATTTGAACGTGAAAATAAAAAAACTCCTTGTTATAATCTGGAATCCTTAACACAGGGGCTGTACACATTGCCTTTTTCAACTCTTCAAATCCTTCTGTCATCTCATCTGTCCATGTTATGTTATCTTTACCTATATGTACTTCTTTAGGTCCTTTCAGAGGTAGTCTAATATATGTGCTGTGTTAAAAAACCCAGGCCCGACAATCATTACTTAGGCCTAAAAATTGCTGCATTTCCCTGACTGTTTTAGGTCTGAACGTTTTCACAATTGCTTCTGCTCTCTCAGGTGTCACTTTTCTCCCTTCTTGAGAGATTATCTGTCCTCTATACAGTACTTCTTCCTGACAGTACTGTAATTTCTCTTTGTCCACTCTGTATCCTTTTTCTGCTAATACTGTCATTAACTGGCCTGTCTTCTCTGCATTTTTGCTCTGCCTTGCTGCACGCTAATATATAATCTAAGTACTGAATAATTGTGCGCTCAAGTTGTACATTACCTAGGCCCAACTGAAGAACCCTATTAAAGATTGATGGGGACACCCAGTAGCTCTGTGGTATTCTTGTATGTTTCCACCACTGATTTCAATACAAAAATCTTGGGAGTCCTCTTGAAGGGGAATTGAAAATAAGCATTCTTTAAATCTACTACTGTAAAATATTTAGCTGTAGCTGGGATATTACATAATATCATAGCTGGTTTTGGAACAAGAGGAAACTCTGCTTCAACAATATTCTTTAGGGGGCCTAGATCCTCAATATATCTTCACAATTCCCTCTGTTGATTTCTCTACTGGGTGCACAGCCGTGTTACATGTGGAGTTTGATGTCACTAATATTCCCTGCTGTACTAGAGCGGAAATTGTTTCAAATATACCTTCATCTGCTTCTCTGGACGTGGGGTACGGTTTTGCTCATGGTAAAATTGCTCCTGGCATAAGCTTGATTTTAACTACTCCTGCACTGCTCAATAGACTCACATCATATGGACTATTGGTTCGTAAGATGCTTGGTACTTTTTCTAAATCTTCTTGGAAGAATGACAGCTTCTTTTTCACCAATGCCAGTCTCTGTGGTTTTCCCCTATTCTCAACTTTTATCCAATAGGTGAGGCTTATGAATAATAATAGCTCATCATCTGAATACTCGTCTCTGAACAACTCTTCATCTGTCAAGTCTGTTGGTCCATACCCTTCGTTAAAAGAGCTGTTACTGTTCTCCATGCTTTTCTTCGTCATCCGTCCCATGAACAACCACCCTTTCCTCTCTTACTACTGCTGACTCTAGTTCTATGGGAATAACTTGTTGTTCCTCGTCATTCATAGGTATTTGTGGTCTGATCAAAAATTCATCAGGTATTCTCAGCAATTTATCTATCAAACTAGGAAGCCATGTGAACAAACTATTCACTGCATACAAAAATACTTCTGGGTCTAAAGGGACACCCCATAATGCTTTTTGGCCTGTAAATTCTGATATAAACTCTCTTAAATTCATGTAATGTATCCCTGCAGTGGAACATATTATCCCTTTGTCAGTAAAAGCTATTGGGCCTCATTATAAGGCTGACGCTGACGGAATGAAGGGGGCCGGCCCCCTTCATTCCGTCAGGGCCGATTACAAGCTTCCCATCGCGGGACCCGGATCGCACGCCTGGTAAAACCAGGCATGCTTTCCGGGTCCCGCGAGGGGAAGAAGGAGGTAACAATGGGACACTTATAATGTGACCGTTGTTACTTCCCTCCCAATTCCCATTGAGCCCGATGGGGGCTCAAATGGGAATGGAAAATGGTTCCTGCAAGGAGGAATTACCGGGTCCTCCAATGTTGGAATGACCCGGTTATTCCTCATTGCAGGAACCCGGTAAACAAGCCCAGTTTGGTGGCAGCCATGGAGCTTCCAAACTCATAATGAGGGCCATTGTCATGTTAAGTTTTGTCATCAAGTCACGTCCTAATATGTCAACTGGTGTTTGTCGAGAATACAGTAGTGGCATAGATACATCATGTTCTCCTATTGAAATTGGTAATTTGTCAGTAAAAGGAACTAAACTCATAGGCCCAGGGAATCCCTGCGCATTCATGGTAATACCAGACATTGGGTACTTTCGCGAACACAGAAACGAGTCGCTGCAGTGTCTACAAGAAACACAAATGTCTTACCTTCTTTCGGTACCCAGATCCTCAGTTCCTGTTGGTGGTCTGGTGTCACAGATAGTACTGAACACATCAGGTCGCTCTGTGGGCTTTCCCATTGTGGATATAAATTCATCTGTCTACCCGTGAATGGATTTCCTCCCACCACTGTCACACTCCCTACCCTGGGTGTAGGTGCTTGTGGGGCTCCTGTATTGGTTTTCCATTTTGGCATTATCGCCTGTCGCCTGTTGTGTCAGAGTGTACTGTTGGGTCTGTACTTGTTGTGTTTGTATAGGCGCTTGCATGATTGCTGTGGAATTTGCTGCGTTTGCTCCGTTTGCTGTATTTGCGGCGCATGTGTCGATACTGTGTGTGATCTTTGGCATAATACTCTGGTGTTTCTGCACTATACTGTGGATAATAGCCCCTTGGAGTTTGCCAATTTTGCTGCATGCCTCCTCTACATTTAAATGTGTGGGCCATATGTCCCATTCTTCCACAATTCCAGCATTGCTGTGGTTGTCCTCCATTAAATCCTCCTCCCCCTTGAGGGTTTTTTAATCTGCCTCCTCGTCCTGTAGGTCCAATCCCTCTACCATGTGGCCAAAATTGTACCCACCCATATCTACTGGGTACCCTACATTGACTGGCTGTGTAGGCTGTAACTCTTGTGTAACCATTCCTTCACCGCTTGTCAATACTGCTCCATCAAATTTTGACCATTTGTTTCGGAACTAACATTGCTTCCTCAAGCTTCTATTCACAGCTTTCTTTTTATTCTTCTCTTGTAACAATCGACAATGATGCACGATAGTGAACTGTATTTCTGGCCATGGTTCTTCTACCATCCCTACTTGTTTTTTCATCTGCCTTTTTAATGGCTCTGGCAGTCCCTGACATAAAATATGATAAAATAATGCTACAGTCTTGTCCCATGGTTCCCTCGTCTCGAGACGCACGCCAATGTTTTTGAATCTCCTGAATATAAGCAACAGGATCTTCGTTCTCTCCCATTTTCCTTGTCTTAATCGTGCCCATGTCTGACGTATCAGCATACTGCATCCTAAGGTCCCCCATACATCTGCTCAGCAATTATTAAATGGTGCTCCATCATGTGTTGTGTTTTGTGCTGCCACACTCACATATCTTGCTCATCTCCAAATGTCGTCCGCTCTCTCCCCTAGGACAGCTGCTAGTAGCTCTTTTATATCACCCACTGCTAATGTCATTTCTGCTGTCATTCTTCCTAACTTGTAAATCCATTTATCCACTCCTGCAGTCAAACTAGGTAATTTGGATTTTAAATGATCTTTATCCATCTGCAGCCATGGTATATATTGTGGTCGTCCATCTTCTTTCTCTAGTAATATGAATTGTGTGCATCTTGTTCTACAATCGCTTCAACCTACACTCCTTGTCTTTCAGGTGTGGCTAGTTTCACCCGCCCGTCTTCACCCCGGCAATGACTTCAATCGACTTACATAAAGCAGGGACATTTCCCTACACTATGCAATCATTCTTGGGGTCGTTCTGGATATGATGTAGGTTCATGTGTTTTTATTTCTGGTTCTTCTAAATCTGACCACTTTACCCCTTTTCCCACATCTGGATCTATGGAAGAACCACATGCGGACCCTCCTCGCGCTCTCTCGTTTTCTTCCCTTTCTCTGTCTGACATCATTATACATGAACTGGTACAGCTGTTATCACTTTCCTGATCATCAAGATCTAGTCTGCTTAGGGACAGCATTCTATGCTTGTCCATCATTACGTCATCCAATCTATGTCTTGTTTCTCTCAGTGGAGATCCTTCAATAGTCCCTCTGGTCTCATAACCATCTTTTCCCCTCATCTTTCTGTATAATTCCCCAATCCTTTTCCCGATACCTTCTGCCTCATGCTTATCAGTCCATGTCAGTGCTCTAGGTATGTTGTGCAACAGTCATGAGGACATGACAATGGAAGATTTGGTCAAGGTGGAAGTGCCATTGATTCACCCTTCATGGCGCGCTGAGCAGCATTCTAGTTGTTCCGTTTCAGTTGCACTTCGTATTGAGGGTAGCCACGCCCCCTCATTGCATTGCAACTGTTTCTCGTTCTGCGCTACGCTGGTGCCTTCGGTTCCAGTACCCTCTGTGTTCTACACCTCCTAATGGCTGATCTTTCTCTCGTAGTTTCCCCTTTGTTCTTTGAACCTTTGTCTCCTGCTGTGATGCTTTTACAGCTCCTTTCATTGTTATGCTTTCTTGTCTTTCCGCCCACACTCAGGCTTTCACTTTCAGCTAGCTCCTCCTACTCTACTCTCAGCTCTCTTCGTCTGCTCTTTACCGGTGCCTCACTCTGTTAACCTTTCTGCCCATTTCATGGGTTCAATTATTTACAAGGTCTCGCCACATAACATTTGCTGTTAAATATATTACTTTGGCACATTACTACTCCTCATTTGAATAGACCTGTTTAAGACTAAAACAACACTAAACATGCTTCACTTTAAAAAAAGGAAACTTTTGGGCACACCAGGGCAATGTAAGCGAGCTGTTCAAAAATACAGCTCCTTTACTCAATTTACAATTTATAAATGATGTTGACTCTTGAAATCTTTCTCCAAATTCAATTAGAGCTAGTCATTAATAAGCTTTTCATCTCTTATATAAACTTTCTTAGAATGCCAGGTATCACATCTAATTACTCCACCAGGATGAGCCCTGTAATCTACTTATTTATTTAACTATCTGCTCATAATTGTTGGCATTGGTTTTTTTAACCTACAGGTCAAGGACATTCCACCAGCACCCATCATGGCCCCTAAAAGGGATGGAGTATTATATGAACCGTGCATATTTTAATCAGCCTGGTTCTATTTAAAAATCATGCAAAAATGGTGTAATGATTCCACTTACTGTTGTCATCTGAAAATACGAATTTTCCTTTTCCCAGATATGGCCCGTAATTTGTTATATATACAGGCCTCTCAGAGAAACTATACCGCGGCACTGCTACACAGCTTCTTATGCTGCCAAAATCATCCGGGTGGAGCGAATGCCAAATTACAGAGGTCATTTACGCTGTCCTAAAAAAAACAGGGGCAAAAGAAACTTTGTCACCACTGCTTTTCCAAGAAAAGTTACTATTGTCATGGTGATGCTGGCAATTATTCCGTTGTTTCCACAAAACTTTCCACATCAGGCTATTTAAAAACCACTTCACTAATGATGTGCTTACCCTAATGCAGCAGAGACCACGTCGTTTTTAAACGCATGCGCGGGTTGCTTTTATCTCGGATCTCGCGGCATTGCAGCGCGATGAAAACTTCATTTCAAAATTCGTGAACCACCTCACGGGAATCAATCTATGCACAGTCAAGAAAACGAAAGAAACAAACGCACGCACGATGCGGTCAAACAGGCATGCCAAGCTGTTGTCTTTTCACAGGATCAAAGCACAATTATCCTGCAACGTTTATGGCATACGCTTACCATCTTCCGTCGGTGTCCACGTTCACGCCGTGTTGCTTCAACTGCATTCACAAGCGAACCGCTGAGTGGGTTGCTAATTATAGCCCTGACTGAAATCACATGATGTTTTTCCAGCTGCCCATCTGAGACACGTCCTATCACGTGAGTGCTTTTGCAACTCACGTAATAGTTACTAAATTAAAAGTTCTCACGGTGTGTTTAATTAATGTAAATCACATCCGGGTATGGTTAATATCACATTGTGTGTTATTTTCTAATTCCTAAATATCAAAAGGCACTGTTAGAATCACAAACAGGTGCTGTTACACGGTCTACTTTTTTCTTAAAGGTACGTGAGCGAGATTTTGGTTCTCTGGTATGGAGTATTCTCAATTGTTTAATTGTTTAATGATTCCCCAAGTACCTCGCAAAAGACTCGGTGTACAGTGCGAAAACGCCATATGGAAAATTGTCATAGGGAAAAAAATATAACAAACACCTCGCCATCAACCGATTACAGATAATGGCTTTACAAGAGGGTATTCCATTCCACTGACAAATTCAGGCCATGTTGGGCAGTCTTTAAAATGTAAATCCATCTTTGTTCACACAACGACAGTTTCCTTTCTCTATTACCCCCTCTAGGGGTATTAGCGATTTTTTCAATAACAAACCACAGAAAATCTGTGTGTTTATGTTTTTTTTGTTCAAAATGGGCAACTAAAGGTTTATTTGCCACCTTATTTTTTAGGCATGATCTGTGCTCACAGATACGTTGCCTAATTGGCCTAGTCGTTTTTCCGATATACAGTAAATCACACGGGCATTTAATCCCATTGATCACCCAGTCGGTGGTGCAGGTCGTAAAAGATCGTAACTGCCACAATTTACCATTTAAGTCAACCGAGGACATATTCTTTGTAAGATCACACACGGAACAGCGACCACATTTATGGTGGCCTGTTACTCGTGGCAAGTTCCAAAGTGTGGACTGAGGTGTACCACTTTGTTTAAAGGGATAGGTATGTACCAAAAGGTCCCGATAATTATTTTGTCTTTTGAATGCAAATCTTGGGATGGTCGGGTTGAAATCAGAAGTTTTTAAGAAATGCCAGTGTTTTTTCACGATTCTTCTCAGATCGTTACTAATGGGACTATATGTCGTGACACATGTCATTTTATCATCTTTGATGGTTTTCTCTGGGTGAAGGCACCTTTCTCGGTTGGTGTGTTGGGCCCGTTTGAAGGCTCATTGGATTATTCTTTTTGGGTACCCCCGTGACTTCAAGCGAAGTTTTAGATCTTTACCTTCGTTCATGAAATCACTAATGGAGGAACAATTCCTCCTAATTCTCAGAAATTGCCCCACTGGAAGGTTACCTCGAAGACTGAGCGGGTGGAAACTGTTATATCTCAGCAGGGTGTTTTTATCAGTCGGTTTTCGAAAAAGAGTGGTTTGTAAGTGTCCCGAAAACGTCTTCTTAATTAGAATATCTAAAAAAGATATTTGTTCAGGATTACTTTCCATAGTGAATTGAATGCAGTTGTTTTGTGCATTTAACCAATTCAGAAAAAGATTTAGACTAGCCTGATCGCCCTTCCATATCATCAGCACATTGTCAATGTAACGGAACCATCTGGTCACGTTGCCTTTGAAAGGGTTATTTTCATGGAAAACTGATGCTGCCTCAAAAGAGTCCATAAATAAATTTGCTAGGTCTGGGGCAAAGGTCGCGCCCATACTTGTCCCGTGAATCTGTTGGAAAAATAAACCATCATATAGGAAAAAGTTCTCTGTTAAAGCAAGACGTATACACTCTAAGATAAAATTTGTAGGTACCGCTTCTTGGGTTGTAGTGCGTTTGTTCAGGTAGAATGCCATAACCTTTAAACATTCTAGTTGCGGTATACTAGTGTATAGCGCTGTTACGTCTAAAGTGACTAACAGATCTGTTTGATCGATCACCAAATCTGCCAGATGATTGATCATACTGGTGGTGTCCTTAATAAAGGACTTCATAGTCCTCACAAAAGGTCTCAGAAACCAATCCGTGTACACAAAGAGGGGTTCTAAAATCGAATTTAAAGCCGAAACAATCGGTCTTCCTGGTGGAGTAATTTTATTCTTGTGAATTTTTGGCAATAGATAAAAAGCCGGGATAGATGGATTTTTGTGGATCAGAAAACTATGTTCATCAACAGTAATCCAACTTTCTCTTAATGCGTGATCCATCAGGCTTTTTATCTCATCCCTAATTCTGGGGGTGGGATCACGGTCTAGTTGTTTATAGAACACAGGGTTGTTTAGTTGAGCCAGAGCTTCATGTTGCATATTGTGCTCGTCTTAGAGCTAGTTCCCTTTGAGTCTTGGTCCCCCGATAAAAAAGTTGGGAACCTTACCTGTTTTTCAGTAACACTACGTTAAAGAACTACAGGGGTTTTTTGTGTAGTTGGCTTTTTCCCCTCAATGGGCTGCGCAGGGGAATCTCCACCTCAGTTGCTGGCTGTCCTCTAACACAACCACTGTGGCGAGTTCCCGGAACAGACCCTATCTCTTCTCTAAAAAAAGAACTCTGGACCGGACTACAGAACCTACTGAAGCTGATTTATCTTCCTGGGAATCAGACACCGAAACACAGGTGAGCCCCACTAGTGACAGCAACTCACTTCAGGTCTGTTGTGACCTTCTCTCTTCTTCCCATTGTTCTCATTCTTCAACTGATATTACACATCTGTTAACGTTGTGATCTGTTTTGTTTTCCCCTTGTCCTCTACTTATTTTCATTTCCTGTTGATCTTCCTCCTCCTGTCTACTCATCTGCCTCTTCTCTTCTTCCACTTGCCTTCTTTGCAACCTTTTTTCTTTCAATCTCTGTGTTTCTATTTCCTCACATTTCTTTTTCTCTTGTATCTGCTCTTCATACCTTCTTCATTATTCCTTTCGCTTCCTCTCTTTTTACCTTTTCATCTTTGTATGCCCTTTCACTTTCTTTATCTTTTCTTTTATCTCTTTCTTTAACTTTGTCATTACCGTTTCCATCTAATTTTAGTAATATTTGTCCTCCCATCCACTCATTCTGTACAATTGTCACTTCACTAGCTTTGTCTTTCTCTCCTTTTTGCCTTTTGATCTCTTCTTCTATCTCTATCAATCTATCCGTTCTCTCATTACGCTCCCCACTTTTACTATGTCTGAACAATCATTCACGTTCTTTAGTCTTACTTTCTTCCATACTATCTTCGCTACTATAAGCAGGGGTGATATTTATCAGATTAGTACATACTGCTGCTGCTTTTAACTCCTTTATCTCTGTTTCTCAGTGTCTGTACTCTTATCTTCAGAAGGAGAAAGAGGAGCCAAGGGTGCTTTGCCCTCTACCACATGCTGATTAAGTATACACTCCCTCTCGGTGGGTCTTCTCTGTCGCTCTGATGCATTTTCCATAGCTTTAGAATAGCAAATCTTTTGTGTAGCTTCTTACCTGTGCATACAGCATGTAAGTATGTTGTCATGTGTTGAAATACTGTTCTTTCTAGGGAACCCCCTTGAGGCCAAGGCATGAACATTTTGTCAGCCGTGCCTCTTACCCATGCAGCATGATATTTTCTAATCTTAGGTTTGTACCTCTGTAATGTTTTGCACAAATGTAAAAGAGGGGTGTCCTCCATGATGACAAGTTGGTTTTAACTGTCAATGCTTACAATACCTTTTATTCTGCTATTTCGTTAATTAATTATATCACAACAATCAATTCGGGCAAACACAATCAATCGCTGTTCATTTCCCAGAAACCATTCTTTAAACACTGTTCAAGCCTACACAATAATATTCTCTTTATTCCTTCATTTTTAATTTTATCGATCTTCACTGTCCTGTTTTATTATTGAAAACCTCAACTGTTATTCTTCTATGATTGGTTGATTGGCACCAATCGCTTAATTTTACGGTCTGATAACCAGCTAAATTATTGCTATCATTCTATATTTCTAGTTAAAAAAATCAACTTTTTAAGATGACATATTCGTTTTACACCATTTTGGAGTGTGTAATGCATTCTTCATATCGGCCTTGCCTCAGGAATCCCTAAAAGTACCCCACTTGGAGTGTAATGTGTTACCTTCTATCTTCTTGAGAATAGCAATCGAGGTAATCTCTCTCTCTTAAAACAAATCTCATTCCAGTTTCTTCACTATTTATATTTACTCTTACAGTACAATCCCTCCCCTTTTAGTTGCCACTTTCGATGTTCTACTTACATCCATTGCTCAGTTCGAGCCCTTCAGTATCGACTCTTCCCCAATGGGGACCAGGCAAGAATTTCTTCAAAGAGGCACCTGCAGTCTGCCTCATTTCACATGTGTGTTTTCTCTGCTCTTCACAGGAACCTCTGTGATCTTCTCGTGAATGGTGCAAGACGTCAAAAATCAGAGTCTGAATGTGAACATCCGCACTGCTACCAAAATGTGCAAAGGCAGCTGGAGCATTCCAAGTGCGGAATGGGATTACCAAATACATTTTCTCAGGCCCAAATAACTGAACAGACTTAAAGACTATGATAAAATACTACTTCATTATCAATTCAATAAAGTAGGGAAACCTGGTGAACAAACAAACACCTGGTAGCTCACACACTGTCATCACATTTCCATTACACAAATGACTTTATACCTCAATGTGTGTCAGCTCTGATGTCATCATATGTGGCAAACAGTAAAACCTACCAGGCAGAGGGATTGGTTAGGGGAACATATACATCTATAGTTCATATATGTGTTAGTATCATCATTGGCTGCCCCTTATCTGGTAGGCATGCCTTAAACACCCTCTAACTATGTAAAATACAGATGATAGCATAATACCAGCAGCGGATAGGCTTCTGCAACAATGTATAGTTCAACATCACTTAGGTCCTCATCATTGGTTGGCACTCTCTTCTAACCTTGGACATTCAGCTCATTAGCAGCACAAAAGCAACAAAACGCAGGTGCAAGGGAACAACATCAGACAACTGCCTTTCTTAGCTAATAAGCCTACAATCTCTCATCAGTTAGGCCCTAAGAGAAGGCTTCTTCTTTGTAGTTGACCTTGCTGGCTGTTCTCTTCTTCTGAATTTTAAAGGGAGTGAAGGTACAGTGCTATTTTCATTCGGAGCTTCATGAAGAGGCCTTGTTTTATGGTCTTACACCACGGGTGAAGAGACCATGATTTTGTCCATTTCACCCTTCCATTTAGTGCTATTTAATTGAATTATATCGGGTGCTATTGCTCCTCTTGACCTCTGGAGACTTGGTTGCTCCGCCCTGTATGCACTTTCTGCACCCTTGATAGTTCAATTCTTGGTATTCATAATTATTCACTCCCTTACTTAATCTGAGAGAAATATTTCTTATGTACAGAGCTTATCCTCTTCGACTCCTTTTGTTCCCTGTAGTTGCTTTGTTCTTGCATGAACCTGTATTCCAGCGCCTGTCAGCGCTGCATCCTTGGTCTTTCTCCTCAATATTTCTTGCTTTCTATTGTACAATGTCGATATCCATTTTCTCAACATGGCTGCTTTACCTGTGTTATATTTCTTACTTAATCAAGCTTCTATGTTGTCTTATCTACCATGCGTTTCTGCATATATACATCTACTACATCTCTTGTCATTTATCTTCTAAGTGTATATGGTTTTCTTCATATTTTCATGCATGTTTACTCCATTCCTTCAGTTACATCTTCATTGTTGTGACATCCATACATCAGGGTTAGTGCGTCTACGTATTTTCTCTCTTCATGACATCACTTCCCTTCTGTCTGACTTTACTTCTATGTCCAGTGATGTCTGCAGACTCATGTCTACCTCCTCAGTTCGAGGGCACATTCGGTATTGTGATGATACCAGGTATCATGCATAGTGTTCTCTTGCTGTTCTTCCAGTATGACGGAGGTGAGAGGGAGGGCTCTATAAATGACTCAGAAATACATCAACTCCACAGCAATGGCCCTGATACAAGCAGAGAAAAGCTACATGGTTGCAGCAATTACATTATGCAGGGTTGTGCTGTGAGAAAGTGCTAGACACTGGAATTATAATTATGAGCCAGAAAGGACTTCTAGCACCCTGGTGCAGTGTCAACATCAACATTCCACCCACTGCTAAAATAACATTAATAAAGCCAATAATTGTGCCCTCGCTATACACATTGTATACACATGTAATACCCTGATATCATGTACTCGCACAATTTTGTAGCTTTTGCCATCATATACCTAGGGAATAGGATAATTTCTCAAGTAGTGCTGTGATGGCCCCTGACCTCTTATAGCATATATTGCCACTAAAGGCTGAGGTACTGCCCCTGCAGGAAGTTATTGCCATGAAACCACCACATACTCACACCATTTGCTTCCAATGCACAAATACTCACACCATTGCGAGGAATAAGCAAAGCAGGGCCAGATTCTATTATGCCCAGTTAGCACAGCAATGTCAGATTGCATTACACACAGTTAGCACAGCAGTACCAGATTCTACTATTCCTGTGTAGCACAGGAAGACCCGATTCCATTATGTCCAGTTAACACAGCAGTGCCCTATTCCATTAGTCCCAGATGACTATCTCAGGCCAGATTCCTTTATGACAGCAACGTTTTTATGGGAGGAAAAAGGGGCACTTACCCCGCCCCCCTCCTTGGATAAAACACGTCAGATTATTTTATGGCTGCTGCTGAGGCTCTAAACCTATTGGGCCTCATTACGACCCAGGCGGTAAGTTACCGCCTGGGCCGTGACTTTACCACCATGGCGTAAACTACGTTTACGTCATGGTGGTTGGCGGACTTACCGCCCCATTCCGAGGTTGGCGGGGCGGTAAGTCCCCAATCCCCATTTACCCTTCCCCATTGCCCTATGGGGCAAAAATGGGAGTGGGGAAGGCGTTAATTACGCCACCGTAAATTACGGTGGCGTAATTAACTCCATGGTCCCTTAGCGCCATGGATTTTAACACCTGCTAAAAGCAGGTGTTAAATCCGCCATGGCGCTAAGGGACCTCGTACTCAGGCGGTAAGGGTCGGCGCTGTTTACGCCGTCGTAAAACCCTTAACGCCTGAGTCGTAATGAGGCCCATTGTCAGTCTGCTGTTGACAAGTACATTCTGCTCTAATTAATTAATCCTGTGATGCTTTCTGTGTTCCCTGTGGTATACATAGTTTTACGCTTTACTATGGCACAACACCTGTAGCATTCTCCACCTTTCTATGGGGATAACATTGATCATGTGCAATAGCCAAAGTTGAAATGCATGTTGATGAACTTGAGGGCCGTTATGGTTCAGAAGATGGTTCAGTGTATTAAGCACTCATTGCAGAGATCTGAGTTCATATGCAAGATTGCAATACCAAATTCCAGCAAGGTCAACTCAGCCTATCCTATGTCTGAAGCGTATCCACCTGCATATTTGTATGTACTTTGTTTTATAGCACAACAGCTGCTATTAGCAGCAATGCAACTGCACCAGATAGCAGTTGCTATAAAAACAAACATAGCATCAGCATGATGAAGGTCTAGAAACTGTTTTTGTGAGAGATGGGGAGGTTTAAAACTGAGGCAGCTATATCGAATGGTGAGCATAACATGTTAGGGCCTCATTACTAGTTTGGTAGTATCTGGGCGGTAAATCCGCTCTGATACCACCAAACTGAATTACCGTTACTGCCACTTGGTCTAGCGGAATTACCGGTGGATTACAACTGGTGGTGGTATAAATCCCCATTTTCCTTTTGCCCATAGGGCTCTATGGTGCTTTTTTGGTGGAATTACTGTGGTGGTAATTACGCCAATTTTGCCGATTATTCGGCAGAGAATTGGAGGATTTACCTGCAGCATTTTGCTGGAGGTAAATCCTCAACTCCAGGACATACCTGTAATATTGCGGATAAAGAAAAGTGGTGGTAATTCCTTTGCCGCCAATTTGTTCCTGCTCCTCCATACTTGTAATGAGGCCCCTAGTTTTTAGATGTTATTAGGTATTAAAATTCAATAATGTTAACCCAAAGCATTCATGCTTGTGTCTTGGTTTGGCCAGTAGATGAGACAGTGATCCTGGGCAAACCATCATAACACTGACATTACTGTGCTGTCTTCTATGAAAATGTTTGCCTTCTCACATGCTTGTGACATAGTTTAGCCCATTACCTGATCGTATGCTGGATGCTTGGGTGGAAGGGGTTCTAGACAGAAGAACGTGACTAGATATTTCAGGCCTTTGGTAAGCATATTTTAGGGACTGCACATTTGACACAAAACATGATTTGCTTCTTGTACAATTCAGGTCTTATTCTGCCTCTGCACGTTTAAAAATAACAATTTCACAAGCCTGTGTTTTGGTTGTACTAAAAGCTTTAAGATACAAACGAGATACAGACATACAATATTTCAAAATCACATCAATTAGCATGCTGGTTCTTATATACTTCCCTTGATGATGGAGGCAATGGTCTAGAATCCTTCCAATTTTCCAGGATACGGTTCTATAACATTTAGTTGCACTCAAACAGGGCCTTGTCACCTGTTGGCAGCTTGTGAAGGCTTTGCTAGGGAAAATTACCTCAAGATAAACTCTAAAAAAAACACAAGCAATGTCACTTGTAAAGAGAGCAGGAGAAACCTAGCTAAGTTGTTCCGTGAATGGGGTCAGTCTAGAAAGGGTCAAGACAACAATCTATCTAGGTGTGGCATTAGGCGTGTTATAAAAAACCAATTATATAAATAAATACATACATTAAATGAATTGAAAATAATAATTTCCGCTATTGCAAATTCTCAATCATCCCTCTAATTACATTCTTTGACGGTAAAATTGTGAGGATTCCATCCTCGGGACCGGCGGTACCTACTAGGCATTCCACCAATTTACATACTCGGCCTCGCCGACATACAACTATGCGAGGTACCAGACACCAGGTCCCTAGTGGTTGTGGCCCAATGCCAATAAACTCTCTCACATTGTTCCCTGGCTCTCAATGCCATGCACGTACTCTGACGACTCCTCCTCATCACTCTCGCTATACTCCTCAAACAACTTGGAGGTTACCATGGCGACTTTGGCACCTGATACATTCCAACGTATGCGTTAAGGGGCGGGCCATTGTTTCCCGGAAACAAGTATTTAGCTTCCGGGTTTATGAGACCCAGCGCTTCTGATTTTGTCAAATACTACTTTCCTAGTCCTTGTTGTCTTTCTCACCCTTGTTTCCTTGCTTTCTCTATTGATCATTGATCGTACGCTGACTACTGGCAACTACAAACCCGGGCTGCCAACGACTTGCCTTTGCCTGCCTTTTGTTGCCCGCTCCAACTACGAACCCGGACTGCCAACGACTTGCCTCATTCTGCCAATTCAGTCTACACTTCTTTCTGCACCAATGCTCATGAGGATTGTTAAATTAGGTAAGCCAATTCCCGGTTACCGAACCACCAACTCCTTGGGTCGGATCTGGACTTTCAATTCCACCGGATATAACGGCGCACCAGTATTGCCCTAAGTTTAGCGCAGGAACCTTTGGACTTCTATCCCTGGAAATTAGAGCCTGTTAGGCATCTGCGTGCTGTCGGTATAGGTGACCCCCTGGGACTTGAGACTGTTGTTCACTCTCGCTACGTCTGCGTTTCATTGGGTACTAACTCTTGGGGCAATACGCTGCAGTTGTGGTATCAAATGAAGATTCCTCACGGGACGACTGGTAAGTGGTTGTCTTGTTCCTTGCCTCATTTTCTTTCCTCTCACAGAGTTTCTTTTTCTTTAAATCTTGTTCTCTTGTCTTCATAAAATGGACATCTATCGAACCTTCTGTTCCTAGTCCGATACCCATTACCGGAAGATTGCCTTGCATTCTATTCTTGCCCAGGTCAGCCCTCCTTACTGGCTCTATTGTTCTGCCCAGTTATCATATGTTTATCTTGCACCTAAATAGTTCTTGTTTATGTTACAGACTTCCGGTTCCTCTACTATCAACCATTTGTAATGGACAATTCCCGATCCCAGCTGGTGCCCATTTCTCCCAATCAATTCATCCCTCTGTGTGTTTTCCTCACAAGAGGGTTAAATTGGCAGGGAGAATTCCTCGCCTACACAATGTGGGAAAGTACTCTTGTCCATCACCTGCCATACCAGGTACTCTCAAATAGTGCCAATTTTGACAAAAATAACTCCAAAGTTGCAATATGGTATTGAGTTACTGGAAGACTGGGCTTTGGATTTTCTTGCTCAAATTGAGGGTCTTTGCTGGTGCAAAGTCTTTGTGGTTCCTACTTCTGTGCCAGTGAGTGCCATTAGACATGATTTTGAACTCACCTCCCTGAAAGCGAAAGGCCACTGGCGTCTTTTGTCATTGTATTCCAAATTTCTCCAGCCCCATTTTAACACACTGTATCAAATTCTTTCTGAGGTTATGAATTCCGGCCAGATATCTACGTTGGTGGAATTCACTGGTCGTTGTGAAATCTTATTGCGCAAACTGGAATTGGGTAAGGACGACTTGATAAGCAATCCAGAACGGGTAAAAAAAAAAGGTTTTGATCAAGACTGGTGCGCAAACGCAGAGAACTTGCATCAATATATCAGCCTAACTCACCTGCAACATAAACATTGAAGTAGGGGGACTTTGGCTCCTTACTTGGTGAAATTTCCTGGTGCTAAGATTCAGGATGACTATTTGCGGTTTCGTTGGAACTTCCTTCCAAGGAGGTTCTGATTAGACAGAAGAGGTTTTCGGGGTTAGAGGCTGAATGTAGATTCAGAAAAGCCAAGCGTAAAATCTAAACTCTCAAGCATCTACTAACAGAAGGTTGTAATCTAAGAACAAGGAGGTATTGTAAATTCCAAAATTATTTTGATTTGGCTATATGTGTTGACCAGGAATCATTATTGGGAAAATTTTTACAGGGTACACAAGTATCTATGGTGGTTTTAGTGGTCACATCAGGGTTGGACTGGGGAATAAAATTGTCTTGGGCACCAATCAAAAAATGGCCCACAGTTGCAAAATAGCAATTCATTGCTTTTGTGACGCACTGTTTCAGTAGTACCCAAGGGGGAGGTTTTTGATAAAATGTGATGCAAATTGTGCATTTTAAAGAATATTCAGCAACAATGGTCAAAACTACTAGCGCATAATGAAGTAACTGATCAAACTGCCCCACATTGGGTACAAAAGTGGCCCACTTTGATCCTAAAAAACGGGCCCACACTAGCATTTTGCGTTTTTGGTTTGGGCATTGCCAGTCCGAGCCTGGGTCACATTCTTTAACAGTTTGAGACGAAATGAGCTGATATAATTTGGATCACATGACTAGGCCACATAACTTGTTATATTAATTACTCTATGAATTGCATTTTTATTCACTAATGTGTTGGTTCTCATGGATGGAGTACATTGTTTTTTGCTTTGTGGCACAATCGACCAAGAGACTATTAGATCTTGAAATGTATTTATCGGAACTTTGTTTCTTCTTTGTGGATGTGCTTTTTAATCTTTTCTCTGTACTTGATTTTTAATTGATTTAATCTTTACTTTTTTTTAAAAGACTTGATTTGTTAAGGCTGCATTTTATTAACCAATAAACAAAAAACTAAAATAATAACATTTCGTTTCTAAGAATTGCAGTACTTGATTATGTTATTTGTGTACTCTTTAAGTCATTTGCATTAAATTAGGTTATTTTAGTTCATGGTAAGAACTGGAAAAGAAAGTGCTAAAGTGCAGAAATTGCAGAGTGTGTATAAATCCCAGCATTACACCTTAAACAATGTGTGATCCTGGGCAGATAATGTAATCTTGCATTGCCTAACTTGTCAGAATTGCCAGTCCCTAAACCTTTCAAAATTGTCACCCTTCAAGTTGATTCTGTTCTCAGGGTATGATCTTCAAAAAAGTCTCTAACTCAATGTTTCACAGGTTATAGTGTTGCTTCCTCTATAACAATAGTATTGATAAATTACACACAACAAACAGCCGCTTGTCCTTTTCTCCCTAATAGCAGCACTACTTGAAAACCATGTCTCTCTTCTAATCTCAGTCTGTCTGGATACAGACGTATTCCTGGTAGTTTCTAATCTTGATCCACTATCCATGCTATGGTATGTGTAGCTTTCTCCTTGCTTCCATTTGGTCTCCTATACCCATGCTTGAACACTTTTGCATTCTGTGAGGCGGCTTATCGGAATTGTCTGTCTATACTGAATTGTGTGCTTCTTTTTCACGGTGACATGTGATTTTACCAAATAAAAAAATAACAAAAACTTTTTGTAACGAAATATTTTGAATGAAAAAAATATGATTTATTTTGTTTAATTTGTGTTTCCCTTTGTTTATAATCTCACCCCAACCCCCAACCCACCCGTTTTGATCCCTTACCCCACCCCCATGTATATATATTTTTAAAGATTTGGTATTTCTTTCGTTGAAAATGATTAGGTAAAAATGTTGTTAGTTATTTTCCATTCAGTAAAATCACTGCATACCCTTAGTCACATGATCTGTGTCCGCCAATTATACTTTGGCCGGTGTCTATTGACGAAGTGTCCTGTACCAATATCACAACACAAGTACCCTTGTTGTGGACTGCACATTTTGCCCTTGAAATGCTACTTGTTTATCATTCTGATTGCAGCCAGAATGATGGGGGCAAGGGGACTGAGAGGGGGTACCCATGAGTATTTTGATCGCTGCGAGGCAGAATATCAAGTTATGGGTTGTGAGTGTGATGATGAAACACGACCAGATATTTTGGATCCCTTAATTCATTTGGGTCGGTGGATTAGGGTCCAGAGGTGTCCGTGCCCCAGGCCCCAGAAGTGCTTAAGATGGCCCTGCGTTTACGGCCACATAAAGCAAATTCCATTACTCCCTTTAAGTGCAGAAACCCCGATTCAATTGCGCCCAGTTCGCGCAGTAACAGGACATTTATCATTGCTGTATTAAATTGCTGGAATGTAATTTACAGGCGCAGATAAGTACTCACCTGTACACGATGTTCTGTTTCTTTTTTAAAGCATTTTCCACAAGTCTCGCCTGCTTCCAGCCACAACTTTGTCCAGAACATACATATATACACAACTGTGCTGTCAGCCACCATGTACGTAGACGGTGGCCAGCATTACTGTGTCTGCTCCGATAGGTGTGTAGAAAACCCTGGGAACCCTGCACTGCCTTTGTGCACATGCCTTTTTTACAGCTGCAACTAAAAAGAATCAAAATTGCACAGAAGCGTCTGCAGACATGCACATAAAATATGTATTTACTATTAGTATTAGTGTCAGATTCCATTAATCCTAGTTACAGAAAAGCACCTGATTTCATTTTGCCCGCTTACCATTATAAGACCAAATCTTATTTGTCCCAGTTAGCACAATAATGCCAGCTTTAATTATACCCATTGATCAAAGTAAATTCAGACTTAAGCATTTGAATTTAGCTCAGTGACGTCAAATTACATAGCAAGCATGGCAGTTCAAATTATGCATGGCATCTTTAATTGCTCACTTCCCATTAACAAAAATAACTCACAAAGTTCCCATATGCATCTCTGTGCACATTCAAGTTAAATAAAAATCCATAAGCAACACCCTGGGGCAAGTAGGAGTATGTCAATAGCAACTGCCTCCTGGAATGGACAGGCATGCCTCCAGTCCTACTTCGTTGCCTCTGAGACAGTACTTTGAGACAGTATGTAGCCAACCACAGGGGGGCACTAGAATGGCCCTGCCCAGCTTCCGTTTTCACTGCTTTTGGCAGTGAGAGTGCGGAAGATGTCAGGCATGAAAGTAAATTTGTTCTTGTAAACAAAAGCAAATGCAGCATTTTACCTGTCCCCTTTGCTGCAATAAAAGGGCTGCCGACTGCACTTTCGATGTCACTTCTTCTTTAAGGGCTTGAAAGCAGCTTATAAAATTGAAGGCAACCATGTCAAGGGAAATGTTTACAAAATGTTGAAAATTAGATATGTAGAAAAGTGATATTCACTTTAAAAAATGTAAGTGGTAAAACATTAAGGGCCCGATTCATGGAAAATTGTGCATTTTTCCCACAATTGCAGTGCACCGAGACCGACACTATGCGGGCCTGTGCGCAGAATGAAACATGCACGCCCCCGTAATTCATGGAATTCCCCATGCACAACCACCACATGCACAGGCTGCGTGAGGAACGCCCATGACACACCCACACGCAGAGCCATACCAGCTTTGGAAACAGACCTCTGCGCACTCCTCATGCATGATTCAATGCACCCCTGTAAACCCATTTCCGAGCCCCCACAAGCAGGCCAGTATCCCGCTGGGGTGCGCGGAGTCCCCCGTAACTATTCCCAGCACCCCCTCAACATACATACATACATACCACGTATCATAAAAGTCAACATTTGCCGGTAAATATGCGTGCGAACCCTCGCAAACCGCTCCTGCACCCTGATACGATGAATATGTGCACCCCTAAGCCCTATCGGAACCCCGACTGCATGCACGCACCCCATAATCCGACTTGTGATCTTACCATCGCGCAGCGATTCCATGTGCAAGTTCCTGTATGCCTGCCTTTGGGTGGCGGATAGTATGAAGGCCTTGCGTGGCCAATTCCATACCAAGAGGTTGCATGCTTGATTCCATGACTAGGTCTCGTGCCGCGCAATTGTGGGTGTGTGATGGACTACATGCTGGCCATTCCACGTAACGCTCACTTTTTTGCACGTTCTTCCCCATATTCCATGTTCCGCCCCCTACTCCGCCCTCTGCGCAGGACTCGCCGATGCTCTGCATGGTATCTCACGCAAGGCGCTAGACAGCTCGCAGAGATGTGCCGAGCCTGTGTGAACTCCATGCAAGTCCTCAAAAAGGACTGCGCTTTCGATTCCATGAATCGATGAACACAGATTTGCATGCAGTTTGGCACGCAAGTACCTTAATAATTCCATGAATCAGGCCCTAAGGGTTAGCAACACATTTTTTTGAATTGGTAATTAAATAGATGTTCCAGTGATGAAGTACATTGCTGGGTTCTGTAAACCACCAGGGTATTGACTCAGGGGCCTGGCTGCCAACCTGAGCCACTGGATGTTGGGCCTGGAGGAGGTATGGGCAGGGGAGTTGCTAGGTCTGGAAAAGACCCGGGGCTAAGCTGATGTCGGTACTGTTGGGACTGGGGGCTAGCTAGCCTTTTGGCTGTAGCTCCTGAGATTCTATCCGGGGCTACAACCAAAAGATCGGGGGCTATAGCCCCCTTAGCCCCCCCCTAGCAACGCCCCTGGGTATGGGGAGGATCCCCTGTTCACCTTGTCTGGGTACCCGACACATGGCAGGAGATTACCACATGACCTAAGCACAGGCTGGTCCTTGGGGCCCGGTCCCTTCCCACACTACTTGCCGATCAGGGCAGACACACCCTGGAGGCTTAAACTCTGATCTGAACACTCGTAATGACCTGCAAGGTGATGAAAAGTCTCCCCCTCCCAAGATGACTGAGTCAAAAGCATGCCTCATCCAGGCCTATATTAACAATTCTGAAAAGGACGGCTTTCCCTTTAAGAGAAACACTTTTTGTGTAAATGATGAAGGTGCCATGTCCATTGCTACCGTTACCATTTCACCCGGAACATTAAAGGAATTATGCTCGAAGATCTGTGGGCCTGCGACGAAAACTGTGTTTCAGTGGATCCAATGCCCATGGCTTCCCAATCATGATGACACTGACACAAAAAGGAGCATTGCAACACTGGTATTTCCCAGGGGAAGAATTTAATGCGGGGGGAACAATGTAAATGGAAAAAGTTAGAACACTTGCTCAGAGATTTCCCTGCCTGTAAATCAGACGCCAACACTACCGCGGTCTGTAAATCACATGCCAACACTACCACGCTCAACCCATTGCAGGAAGCCTCATGGAGGAGGAGAGGAGGAAATCCTAAATCCAAGACAGGCTTAGTTCAACCATCTGAGTTCCAAGGCACACTTAGGGAAGGACGCCTAACCAGCCTTCACATAATTACCACTCAAAGGTGCAAATCGTCAGTGAAAGGACCACCCAGGAGGAGGGGGAATACAGTATCAATGAGGACATTCCCACTTGCTGCATGTGGGTTATAGGAGTAGAAAGATCACACTTCTAGAAGGGTACAGACTAGCGGGAGGTGGAGGACACAGAGGCTAGAGAGAAGATGGATAATGGAAAGGTGGCAGCACTGGAGAGCACGAGGATTGCGTGACAGCTAAGAAGGTCAAGGCACAGGTGGAAACACCAGGAGGCAAGTGTGGACAGAATGAAGTGGCAGAGGTTAAGAAGGTGAAGGGGGAGGTGGTAACATCAGAAGGCAAGAGTGGACGGAAGGGGCAGGTGGAACTTAGGAACATGAAGGAGTAGGTGGTAACATCAGCAAGCAAGAGTGGACACAAGAAGGTGGTGGAAGTTAAGAAGGGGCGGTGGCAACATTATAAGGCAAGACTTAGCAGAAGGAGGAGGAATAAAGGAAGAAACTTGAGGAGGAGGCCATAACAGTAGAGAAGATAGGTCAGGAGGTGGTGGCAACATCAGCAGGGGGGTCAGCTCCATGAGGAGGAGGAGATACCAGCAGGAAGAAGAGGTGAAGCTAAGGTGGTAGGAGACAAAGTACTTGAGGAGGGGGTGAAACCCAGGGGTAGGGAGCAGCTGAGAATTTCAGGGGCTGGCAGTGATGCAGAAGCAGAAACATTAGCAGAAGAGAGTAGTTAGGAGGAGGTGGAAGGAAAGAGAAGACAGAAAGGGAATGAATGGGTGTTATTTGGAGCCAGATCGGTGGTAATAACTGCAGCATCCCATAACAACTGGAAAGAAGCTTTAAAGCTGTTTGATATTGGCTTGAATCATGTTTGGCTTTTATATGAACTTTAGTGTGTTTTATTTGGAAATTATTGGACATATGCTAATCATGACATTGCAAAGTAATTTTATTGCTTACTTTTCTTAATTTTGTATTTTATCGTTGTGTATTTATGTGCTTAAGGCTTGCTTAATAGCCAAATGCACAATAAAGAATAAAAGGAAGGGAAAAAAGAATGAGTGATTGAGGGAAGTCAGTACCTAGACAGCAAGAGTACAGTGGACTAGGTTACCCTAGGCATGACCAGATGCTGGGAGGAAGAACACAATGTGGGCAGGGAGGTCATGAGCAGATCAGAGATGCAAAGTTGCTGAATCAAGGGTATGCTTAGGCAGTCCAAGCAATCTCTCTCTAGTTCTCCCTGACGGATACAACCCTGACCTGTCTGCTCACAAGAACCTGGCACCAGAATCATTTGTGGGGTTAGAGATCCCAGAAAAGCAGTATCTAGATTCGAAAAAAGAAAAAGTCCAAGCCACTCTAACGCCAGAGGAAGGAGGTAAAGCAACCTATGTAAACTGTTTCAACTATGGCAGTGTCTGATCATGGCTCGATGAAGGCCTAACCAGCCTCATCTGGCGGGGAATATACATTGGGGAGAAGGCCATGCTGATTGTTATTTCCTGTGTGGAAAATCCTAGCTTTGCATTTTAAGTTGGGCCCCACACTGAACACAATCACATAATAAAGTAGTTCTGCAACAGCTGTGGGCCCTGGTGCCCAGGTGCACCACGTGACAGTCCCCTTTAAGGATCCCATGGCTTGTTGAGCATGCTACAGTCTTGCATTTCAAAGCGATGGGGGTGGAGGTTTACACAGTCTTACATTTGGAATAGGTATTTGTGATGATCAGGTTTAAAGATTGTTATGATTTCTGATGTGGAAGGGGGGTAGTGGTAACATTCCACTTATGATCCTGAAGAGGAAGCTGTGTCTGAACGAAGGATAGCACAGCGCCAACGTGCTGGTCTTGGGAGCAAGACCTCGGCAGCAGATCCGGGATTCGTAACCCAACTCAGGCATTCAGCGCACTATAAAAAATGGTAGCATTCTAAGTACTTGGAAGGGGCCCTGAGGATGAGGTCTGAAAGTGGGAGCTTTTTGTCTGCACGGTTCTTGTTAAGAGAATAAAGGCATGTGTGGTTTAAGGTACCAGTGTCTTCATAATAAAGATGTTGATGGAATTGGGCCTCTGACCTTTGCGGGTACAGGTAGAGCGCACGGAATGTGAATGACCGATACCAGGATGTGGCACGTGTAATTTTGGGGTGGGGTGAAGCAAAAGTGGAGGATTTGGGGTCAGAGGAGACAACCCGTAGTGCAGTGGGAAGTGTAAGACTAGCAGAGGTGAGTTCACAGACAGATTTGCAAACCATGGTAAGAAATCGGAAGTTAGCTCCGGTGGATGGAGGTCAGTAGCAGAGGCAGCTTTTGGTGCTGGGTTGGCTGCTAATAGGGCACCTGCGGGAGGTTGGGGGCCCACACTGTGCACCAGGGGGATTAAGAGGGAGCCGGCCACCCCCACTTTCCCCAGCCTTGCTCCACCACTGGTTCTGCTCTACTGTGGCGGTGATGCTCACAGAATGTTTCTTCTGTGTTTACTGCCAGCACGACCTTTGGATTCGTTCCTGTACGTTGTCAATGTCTTCAACCTATTGCTGCTGCCAGTCTTATTGAATTTCACCTACTGAAAAAGAAGAAGAGGCAAAGACAGGGAGAGAAAGTATTGAACACGCACTGATGAGATATCCGCATAATCTGTTATCGCCGGCCACCAGATGAGATATGACATTCAAATATGAGGAGTAATCTTCTCTGCATAAGCAACAATGTTCAAAGCGCTGACAAGGTCCATTATTGCTTTTTATGTCATGTACTTAAATTGGCCATGCTCGCCTGATGTGATGTGTGATATACCGTAAAGGGATTGTGCAGTGGAACTCAATAAAAAAGAGAATAATCCATTGGAAGAATCAGAGAGCGGGGGGGAGGGGCGAAGGGGCAGAGTGGAGCTGAAGAAGCGGGAAGACTGAATAGAGGAGCGGACCAGCCCGACAGCAGGGGCGTCAATTCACCAAAAGCCCGGGGTAGCGTGGAAGCGACTTCCCAGGCCTGATTAAATGACTGGACAAGTAATCACATGACACTGGTGATAGTCCGAAAACGGTTGCCATGTGACATGTGGTGATATCACAGGAAATGTAAAAAAAACTACAATAAGTGTAAGAGTAAAATAAAAAAAATAAAAAAATAATACTAAAGAGGGCAAAAGGCTTCCAAACATATATAACAACTATGGTGCTGCCCCACTTTCCTATGGGTGAGGTCTATGTCAGGGGTACACCCAGCAAAATCACCATAAACCAGAAACACCTCCTTTGCAGTCTCACATGGCCAGTTAATGCCATCCTACGTATAGAAAAGCCTCAGATGCTAGGGAGATGGACAGAATGATAAACGCAGACTGGCTTGCCCAGGCTATACTATGCGAGGTGCAGCCTCACATAACCAGGCAGTGCCTGTGCCTGCCATGTTAAGCCTCCTAAACCATACACAGGCTTCACATGCAAGGAACAACCTCTCAAGCCTCAGGTGTGTGATCATAGGTCAAGTGGGGCACCCATTACCCAAGAGCTGACCGCTTTTGCCATTTAAAGGCTGACCTGCAGGGTACAGTCGTCATATGTGAAGTGCAGCCTCACATGCCGGGATGTTTCAATCACATGTCACGTCTACCTCCATTTGCTCAGGCACAGGCCTGTAGCGCTGTGCTGGGGGTGCCCCGGTCAGTGGAAGATAAAGGGACCTGTGGTCAAGAATGTCAAAAGGTCTCTGCATGGTCCATGTGTGGAGGGGCAGATGAGTGGGGCGAGGTTTCTGCTGGATATATTTTGAGTGGGGTGAGGTATCTGGTGGATATATTTTGAGTGGGGTAAGGTTTCTGGTGGATATATTTTGGGTGGGGTCAAGTTTCTGCTGGATATATTTTGAGTGGGGTGCGGTTTCTGGTAGATATATTTTGAATGGGGTAAGGCTGCATTTTGGGAGCGCATTATTGAGCTTGTTTACCTTTTATCACGTTGCGTTGATTTCAATTCGATCAGTTAACGAATATTTGGGCCCTGTGAGGTAAAGTGATTTGCCATGAATCACACAATTTGTTTGAGGGGAGCAGCCGTGTTATGACCCAGGTGTCCTAGTTCCGCACTCTGCAATGAACCCAGATCTCTGCATGATTTTCTTTCTTTTTTAGTGTTTTTTAAAAAGCAGATCTGCAAAAGCACAAAGCCACATTCTAAATCAGCCTGACCATGTTTTGGGTAGAACAATTATGATTCATTCTCGTTTTATCTATAAAGCGCTTGGTAACATCATTTTCCATCTGGTAGCACATTCAGTAACGTATGTTAACATGTTCCAACTTAAATGAACGTAATTTTTCAACATTGGAAGGATGAAAGGCTGAGTCAGGACAACTGGATGAACACAATTGCTAGCAGCTGGCCCTTTTGTCCTAAGCTATACCTATCCCTTTTTGCGTACCACACGTGTTTTACACGCTCACACGCCAGCAGCAATTGCTTGTTGCAATTGGCTCCCATTGTGCCCGCCATCTTAATATGTAAAATGTGCCTGGAACCACATAGCCCTGCAGTACCAAAACTAAAGGGATTTCATTCGGGCGATATCATATTTTTATTTTCGCTGAGAGCTAAATAACTTTTTGACGTCTAAGTGCGAGGACCAGTACGCCAAGGGTCACAGGGGCAATGCCAGAGGTATCCATGTGATTGCCAAGAAGAGCAGCTGGTACCTCTGGTTACTCCTAAATGAGACCCAGGGCCTGCATCCAACAGAGCGCCTGGTCCAGGAAGAGCCTCTTGGCCCTTCCAAACTCAAGCCCACGCAAGCCTTGCTCCCTCTTGGCCACTCCCAGATGGCCTCTGTATTCTGCACATGCTGTAGTGACATCCCAGCCAGGGCCAGTTTACCCATTGGGCGCACTACATGTTAAGAGCTCCCCTAGGCCACAGTGATCACAAAACGATGTGCTGCATGGTTTTCTTAAAATTCATCAGATGACATTCGACGTTTGTTTGGGAATTGTCAGGGTCCTCACTTAAATTCGGACACTTTTGTTTTCATTGTTGTATCTGCCTCCACTGGCTCGAAGAAAGAGCATTTCCGTGCCAAAAGAAACGGCGAGAGCACATTACGAGTGGGACCCAGTACAATGCAATAGCAGGCAACTCTGTGATGCTCCCTTTGAAATGAAGCACACCTGATGACGTGACTATGGCTTCTAGAATTCCAAATGTCAGTGCTATTCTTTCATTGGCGACTTGAATTTCAAGTGGCAGCAGGGTTGGAATGGGAAGCAAAAGAGGCCAGGGAAATAATTACTGAGAACCAAAAGATGCCCTGGAAATAATTATCAAAGTGGCCCCATATTACACATTTTCAGCAAGACCAATGCTTTTCTTATGGAAAATTTAGAAATACCACACAAAAGAGGCCCAGGGTGCAGAGGCCTAGCGGGAAATCTGCAGAGTTCCCTATAGGCCAGTCCACCCCTGAGTGGCAGCTATTATTCCTCTATGTAAGTCCTTACATTTCCTGCATCTAGAGTTAAAACTGCCCACGTCACTGATATTGCATAGGTCCAGTCATGGTTTTGGGCCAACATCACTCTGCATGATGGGGCTTGTAGTTATGCGGTTGCTATTAGAAATATGGTCCTACACGTTTCAGCATGCACAGTGACACTGATCAAAAAGCGAAGACTGCATGGATAGTGATGACACTGATGACCCGGGCAGCAATGGCAACTTTGTCTTATATCATGAGACTCTGAAGTGAGGGACTTAAACGTTTTCCCATGGAAATAGGGCGACTATATACGCCCTCAGCACTTAAGGATCCATGCGCATTTTAACAGTAGAACAAAACAATACATCAATTTCTTTTGTAATGCCTTGATTGTTGCCAGGCACGTCGAATTGTTGTTCCTTGTCCAAAAGGATCTGGTTGCGAGTTCGGTTTTTAGAGAGATTACACCCTCATTGTAACCCTAGTGAATTGAGTGAAGGGTTCGATGAAAGCTTGCCTGCCTCGCAAGGCCATGTCACTTCTTCGCTTGGACTCACTGCGCCCGAATCATGGAATATTTGCCCGGTTCAAAGTGACTTTGCACTGCCGAAAAGTGACTTTGCACGACCGACACAAACCCTGATTCATGGAACCGTGCAAAGTGTACTTTTGCCGTGCAAAGTCAGGGCGAAGTCATTTTGTACAGCCAAAATAACTATGCACTGACTATGCCCGCACTTTGCACTGCAAAAATACACTTTGCACGGTTTCATAAATCAGGGTTTGTGTCGGCAGTGCAAAGTCACCTTTCAGCAGTGCAAATTCACTTTGAACCGGGCAAATACTCCATGATTCGGGCCCACTGTCTCAGCCAGGAGTGAGTGGGGAGCGGGTAATGTGCTGGGCAGGAGCAGAGGGTGCAAGGTTTCACGTGGCATGCGCCGGAAGCTCACCCTAACTCCTTTCATTGCGTAGCACAGGAACAATGACGTGCATTATACAGCTCCTGACAGGAGGTAGCCATGGCGCTCTTTGCGCCATGGATACCCACTACCACTGTCGGAGTCCGGGTTCCCGGAATAGGGACTTACCGGTCTATTCCGACCTTTGCGGGACCGGTAAGTGCACATTCCGGGAACCATTCCCCATTCCCATTTGAGCCCCCATATGGCTCAATGGGAATGGGGAAGGTGCTAATAACGGTACCGCAATTTGCGGTACCATTATTAGCTCTGAGGTCCCTCAGCAGGTCCCTTCCTTAACGTGTGGTCTGACCACACGTTAAGGACGGGACCCGCTGAGGGACCTCGTAGTAGGGCGGTAGGGGATTACCAGCACCAGTGCCCTTACCGGTGCCGGTAATCCCCTACTGTCTACCGTGTAATGAGGCCCGATATTTTAAATGGGGGTTATGTATAATGGCATACAATGCATGCATCTGTGCTGTGCTAAACCCAAGCACTGGGGTCTCTCATATATTCCCATTAGCGAATTTGACTGATTTTAATCTGAACATGTATCCTGTGAAATATACCATTTTGAGCGTTTCTTTAAGAAAAAAATGACGTAGGAGTAAAAAACCCCAAACACCCTTTGGGACCATCGTTCGTGGTACCACAGTCTTTCTTTCTTTCTTTCTTTCTTTCTTTCTTTCTTTCTTTCTTTCTTTCTTTCTTTCTTCCTTTCTTTCTTTCTTTCTTTCTTTCCTATTATTTTATTAGGGCTTTGTAACGTGCTACATTTTGTGCAAGCCACTTCGAGGTATTGTGGGGGAACTGTGGGTGCGTGTGGGGTGGTTTCCGATGGACACAGGCGACTGGGGAAGCTATGATGACTTTCAACATATTACAAGGACATGGCTGTTGTACCGCAATTGGGTATTTTCCCAATTTTTTTGTTTTAGGGGGATCAATTCTGAAACAGGAAATCATTCAAAAAGCACACAAGGAGAAAAGAGAAATTGATTACCCCTTTCTGCGCCGATATCACATAGATTGGTAATGATTAACAAGAAAATCACATTTGCATAAATCAGAATATGATCAATTCATTATTAAAGACCTTACAGAAGTAGAACTTATCACCACAGAACCACACATATATCTTCTAGGCCAGGTGACATTCAGATTGCGCAAGTGCATAGGAAGGGGGAAGCGGAAAGTGCGAGGGGAAGTGCGGCACAAGGGATAATAGAATAAATAACAATAAATAAATTACGGCCAGCAGCTGGCAAGTGCAAGGGTAAAGGGTAAGTGCAGGCATCAAGTGTCAAGTGCTGGTAAAGGGACTGTAAGGATACAGAAAAACAGTCCCCAAGTGCAGGGTTGCAAGGAAGGCAGTGCAGGTGTGCAACCGGCGGGGGAGGGGACCCGGGCCCGAGATCATAGGGTGGCCAGGTAGCCAGTGCAGTGTCAGTTTCAGCCAGGAAATCAGCAGGGGACAGGGGGAGAGAAAGCGGAAGCAAAGAGAAAGGTTTTGAGGTGCTTCCGGAACCAGAGATGGTTCTCCTCAAGTTTCAAGCGGGCAGGAAGGCTGTTCCAAAGGGAGGCCCAGTCGAAGAAAGAGATCTATTAGCAACTCGTTGCTTGGCGAAGCGACGACCCTAAGGGACTTGGAGGCGGAAGAACAAGGAGCTCGAGAAGGAAGATATTTAGGAATAGAGAGTTGAAGGTATTGAGGCCCAAGGACCCAGAAGGCCTTGTGGACAATGCACAGGGTTTTGAACTTAATCCTTGCAGCTACATGGAGCCAGTGCAGAAATTTCAGTCCTGGAGAGATACGATTCCTGGGCTTGAGGCCAAGGACAAGTCTTGCAGTCCTGTTCTGGATGAGTTGCAGAGGGCCGAGGGTGGAAGCAGGCAGATTTAGAAGAAGGCTGTTGCAATAGTCCAGCCTAGAGAGACCCAGAGCTCTGGCGACAGTGAGCTTCTGGGGTAAAGAGAGGAAAGGAAGAATACCTCTGAGGAGGAGCAGCTGGTAATGTGACTTCTTAGAGACGTTGGAGATGTGAGGAGAGAAGGAGAGTGTGGAGTCGAAGATGACCCTGAGGTTTTTTGCCTCACAGGTGGGAGGAGGAAGAGGGCCAAGAGAGGCCAGCCAGAGAGTGACAGGAAAGGAGGGTGTGGGTGTGCTGATGAGGAGATTCTTGGTCTTACTGGCATTAAGGCAGAGATCATTGGTGGCACACCACTCCTGGATGGAGGACAGACAGTCAGAAATGAGAGAGGGCGAGGAGGTGGCTGAGGGTAGCCTGAAAATGAGCTGAGTGTCATCCGCATAGCACTGGAAGTTGGGGCAGAGCACAGCAATGCAGTAGACAAGAAGTGCCAGGTATTGGTTGAAAAGCCAGGGAGAGAGGTTAGACCCCTGGGGGACACCACAGGTAGAGATAGAGATAGAGAAGAGCAAGGACCCAAGTTGAACCTGGGAGGGTCAATCAGAGAAAAAGAAGTCAGCCACGCCAGGGCCTGACCAGTGATCCCCAGGTTATCACGGAGACGGTTGAACAGGATGTCATGGTTGACCATGTCGAAGGCAGAAGAGAGATCAAGTACGATGAGGACACAAGGGGTGTTGGAATCAAGGTTGGAGAGCAGGTCTTCATGTATGTTCAGGGGAGCAGTTTCCGTGCTCCTGGCAGCTCTGAAGCCAGACTGATTATCATGGAGACAACCAACAGATTCAGTGTGAAGATTGAGCTGGGAGATGGCCAGCTTTTCCAAGAGTTTGCCTAAAAAGGAGTAATGGAGTTTGGGCGATAGTTAGCCGGACAGGATGGGTCAGCGGAGGGTTTCTTAAGAAGGGGATGCACAAAGGAGTGCTTCAGAGGGGAAGAAAAATATCAGATAACATGAGAAAATTCATTTGTGTAAAGAAAGACTCCTATTATTTATGGTTTTACAGATTGTCGACTTGTTTCGGCCTCGACTTAAATGAAACCCTATCTCTAGTGTCCTTTTCAAAATAGATATAGGGGCCTTCTTCAGGACTAAATATTTCTTCTTCTCAGTGGTTTACCCTTGTGTACCACGTTAATTGATGCTCGGCAAAAGTTGCACTATAAATAATGAAATAAAAAACAATATTACATACTGTAGTGGTTCATGGACACATTACTAACATTTCCAGGTCAGAGAAACACAGTGGGCATATCAAATCCCAATCTTTTCACATTATGACTATCGTTCAACACACTGTAAGCATATTGTGCTACACACCAATTTTGGGAATGAGCAAGCAGCACCAATCTATTACTTACAGATGATATAGGCGTGAGAACATCTACTTCCAGCCTTGAGTGACCAGGGATTCACATTTCTTTAGGCAGGAAACCCATGTATGTTGGTGATGGTTATACAATTCCTTCAATACATTCAGTGGCTTAGAGGAGGAATTCTTCTTCTGCAATGCAAAACATATTCATTATGCTAGAGTTTTTTGCACTACTCACCCCGTTTGGAAGTTACCCAGCTTCCACTGATGAGAACTGTTTTCCTAATATTTCAGAAATATCAGGAAGGATCCCCAACGTCTTGGGGTCTGAAAGCCCCGGGGCATCTTTATGTGGCCCTTAGCATACTGATTATTAACAGGTGGTTCCCCCTGCATATAAGCAGGTAGGCCCTAAGAGACAATTTAGCCTGATTTGGTGCAAGAGGAAGTCAATGGGGGTAACTATTAAGTTCACAATGTAAGCCGATACACTAAAGACATGAGTTCTTCTGGCTGGAAAAGACAGAGATGCCAATAAATAAGTCAATGTCAGCCAGAGATAGATGCCGAGACTAATGACCGATAAAGGCCACATGAGGGCCTGCAGAACTGGTTCGTGCTGATTAAGACCAGAGGTGACATTGGCCTGATTCTTCTGTAAAAAAAAAAAGTGATATTTAGGATTTGCAGATTATAGTGCATATTTCTTAACCACGTCAATTGTATCTACCTGACAAATATCAGAGGAATATTGGTGAGAAAGAGAGAGTGAGAGAGAGAGACAGAGGGAGAGAGAGGGGCCTTGGAAATTGACAGCACTTGCAAGAAAGTAGACAGATTCAGCAGACAATAACAATGAAGATAACAACAGCAGAAAATTAGATGTAATAAAGACAAAAGGTAGTGAGGAGAACACAGTATAAGAGACGGGTGGGAGCCTGAAGAAGGTTATGATAGGATATATGATATTTTGTCTGTATTGCGCTCATATACAAGTGTTACAGTGCGCAACGAGGCAAGAGAGGGGAAAGAGGGAGGACAAAACAGCGATCTTACTAGGCCTGGTGATACTAAGAACGCCCAAGTGCACTGGAGAGGGAGAAAGGGGAAAGTGCAAGGGAGAGGGGAGAGGTGGAAAGTGCTGAGCAAGCGATAAAAAAACAAGGTGGCAAGTGCGATGTTTAAAGTGCAGACAGGGGTGTCTGATAAGTGCAGGTGAGGGGACTGTAAGGTTACAGATACAGACCCAAGTGCAAGGGTTGCCGGTAGGCAGTGGGGGTGTGTGGCTGGGTGGGGAGGGATCTGGGCCAGAAATCAGAGGCTAACTAGGTGCACAGAGCATGGATGTAATTTAGGCGTCGCCAGGGGTCACACCTGCGACCTCTGAGGTCTCCCTTGCTGCCCCTGTGTTCACCCTGGCTACCCCTAAAAAAAAGAAATTACATTTTTTTTATTTTTTGTTTGTTTTTTTTAATTAAATTGAGGCTCGTGGGCTGTGGACAGCAGCATGTGGCTCTTGGTTTCTGGAGTGGCTGGTTTTCTGATAGCTATAGCTGTTAAGATAGCTCAGTGGGTTGAGCGCTTGCTGCTGCAATGTGTATGCGATCTGCAGGTTGCAGGTTCGACTCCCACCAAGATCAACTCAGCCTTTCATCCTGCTGAGGTTGATAAATGAGTACCAACACAGGTTGGGTAATATAAATTTGTTCTATATGAAACGCTTAAGCGTAAGTGCTAAATAATAACACATCATTATCTTTTGGCATTGAACGTTTGCTTGCATTCACAGTAATTTGGTAATATGGGCCTATACGTGCTGATATTAATGATACATATGGTGATACATTCTTGTATAAATGTATATCACTTTACAGTGATATAGTAACTATATTTTTCGTAGTTTACTTAGAAACAATACTATGTGATGCCACTTCCTGTTTCGTCAAGTGGTAAAAGGTTGCGTTCCATCGCTTCCCATGATGTCACTTTTGGGTGGGGTCAATTGACATCACTTCCTTTGATATCAGAGGTCAAGGGTCGTGGGATGTCACTTCCACTACCCCTGGCATTTTGGTGAAATGACGACCCTGGAACGAAGCTGAAGCAGACAGATTAGCAGGAGAGAGGAAGAGCGAAAGCTGAACAAAGAGGAAGGTCTTGAAGTGCTTCCAAACTGGAGATGGTTATCCTCAAGTTTCAGAGAGGCAGGGAGGCTGTTCCAGAAGGAGGCCCCAGCCGAGAAAGAGAAATACTACCAACTCTTTGCTTAGAGAAGCGGCTGACCCTGAGGGAGTTGGAGGTTGATTAGCGAAGAGCTCGAGTGGGAAGGTACTTACGGAGGGAGAGTTCAAGGTAATTTTGCCCCCGGCCCCAGAAAGCATTGTGGACAATGCAGAGGGTCTTGCATTTAACCCTTGTAGCCACTTGGAGCCAATGCAGAGATTTCAGGGCTGGAGAGATTCGATCCCAGGGCTTGAGCCAAAGGACAAGTCTCACAGTCCTGTTCTCGATGAGCTGCAGAGGGCAGAGAGTAGAAGTAGGCAGGGTGGGAGGAGTGAAAGACACAGTGACAGAGAGACACAGTGACAGAGAAGATAGACCGTGATGGAACAGAGGAGAAAAGGGAACATAAAAAAGAAGTGTTGAGAGGAACAGTGAGGAGAATGAGACCAATGAGCGATAGAGAGAAGAGCACGAAGCAGGAAGAGTAAGTGTTCGACACAGAGAATGGAGAAAAGGAAAAGAAGCAAGTAAAACACATGTGTCTGTCAGCAGAGGGTGCCCATTGCCCTGCCCATAATTGGGAACCAGTTCGGCTTACCTCTGGATCCTGCTGTTCCATGGTGGGCATGGGATCTCAGTGCTGATCTCAATATTGCGCAGCATGCAACATAGACTGTCAATCTTGGAAACCTTGTCTGCAGCGCGCCACCTTTACGATGCAGGCACCTGACCCTGTCCTTCAGGAGCCAAGATGCCCACTCTATTGGTAAATGGGTCTCTGCGATGAGGGAACAGAGCCATTGCGGCACTGGCAATTCAGCTTCTCATGTAGGGCTGAATGGCAAATGTTCATGGTGCAGCAATGCACAGATCTTGGATCCTAATCAGGGGCCCTGTGACTGCTGGGAAAATAAACACCTTCTACCACCACTCATCCATGTGGCCACGCTGACGCTGCTGTCTTTATATTCACGACATGGGAGAGTGAGGCAGCGGTTGACGGAAAGGTTTGTGGGGGGCACAGAGGGGTGTGGGTACATTTACTAGATGATTCCATCTCATTCGGGACACCGCACCCAAGTGTTGAGTTCTAATTTCTCCATCATTTGGATTCTGCATGTTGTAGCCTTGGGTCACGCCCATTGGATGTGATGAAGTAACATACAAGGGAAGTACATGGAAAGTGCAGAAGTGATGTATGGTGTCCGCCATAACACAAGGTCACCTGTCCACCTTAGGTGGGCCCAGGAAGTCTGAATCACAAATACTTGCTTCTGTTACAGAGGTAGAAGCCAGGTCAGTGTTTTCCTGGGAAGGGTGCTGTTCTGCAGGATCTTGCAGTCATGGTTCGAACTTCATGGTTCGCACTGGGGTAGTGAGCACAAAGTGTGTGTTATACAGATGGTGTGGCACAGGTCACCTGCCCATGAATGGTGTGTTGTTGTTTCCGGTAATGGAATAGGTGCTCTCTTTCATGGGGACCATGGTATGTGTGAGCGTTCCAGTGCCCCATCATGCTGTGGAGGACAGTGATGGAAAGGCAATGCCTTTAACTTCTTTCTTCTCCTGCTGGGTCAGGTGAAGGAAATGTGGAGATTGGCATGGGGCGGGAATGCAGCCGGGATCTTCCCGGGCACCACTGAGAATGTTGGCTGAGGCATTCTGCGGTGAAAGTCGGTGGCATCTTGGGATGTTCCCATGGTGCGGAGGAGCAGGGCTTCCAGTGGCTAGTGAAGAGTGGGTGTGCCAGTCTGAACACCAATGCTGATTTCCTTTCATCCAGAACGAGCTAGAATATGGAGCTGATGGCCTCCCTGTTGAGTCTGTATTTGCTCATTACCGAGCCTAAGAAGAAGGGCCAGCCCCTCGTCCTCTGGACCAGATGTTTCCTCCTTCATCTGGTCGGACATGGCTCTCTCAGAGATCAGCATCGGCTCTTGTGGATGCCTGTTGATGAGGCCATCCCCAAACGTGTTGTTCCATGGAGTGCTTCTCGTGCTCTGGCTTTTGTACCCCTTTTCATATGATCCCCTGCACTGGGTCCGTTTTTGCTCTAACATGGGAGTCATTGGCCTCAGAGGTGGCTTGTAACTATATCTATCTGTCCTCATTCACTTGGAGTTGTATGCAATTTGTTTGTATATACATTATGTTGGGGTGCCATGTTGTTTGATGGCTGAATTGCCATTATTGGTGTCTTGTGTTGATGGATGCTTTAGTTCAAGAAGCTTTTGTATATGTCAGCTATCTTTTCTCATATTGGGTTTGGAACAGGTTTGCCTCATGTGGAGGACAATAACATCACATTGAAGCTTGGGTAATAATTTAAGGTATTTTCCGGTTGATTTCTAACTCATAATTAGGCAGTTAATACTGCATACACGTTTGAATGACAATCCACGTGCTGTATATTTCACATTCAGTGTTGGAAATACTCCATGCAGACATTTAAAAATATGCATGGGGAAAATCCTGCATGTACATTTTAACTTATAATCATGCAGTAGTTGTAAACATGTGGTATCAAACAGATTGCGTGTTTGTGGTGTTACTGCACAACTCATAATGAGGGCTATGTTTTGTTTGGATGTCCTGTCTCTGGTTCAGCCTTTGTCATGTCACATGACCTGCACAGCCACCCCTGGGTAAGCCTATGCCAGGTCTCCTCCTGAGTGAGTATGCAGGTATGTGTTTGCTTCTAATGAATGGCCATTGTTCTTCATGTCTGAGTCACTTGCTAAGAGACTGTGTGTGAAATTTAACTACCTTCTATTTATTGAGGTTTTAACTAATATTAATGTACGTGTCATGCTTACTATTGCTACTGGGGACACTGTTGGGTTATTGTTCATGGAATCTTTTGGCTTGCTGCTCTACTACATCTGACTATCAAAGGCTGTTTTGTGCCTTCCTGAAACATTAATTAATCTGGGAGTATGGTGTTTGCGTCTTGGGAACCGTTATCTCGTACCTTCGTTCAGCAGTCCCAAACCTCCCGTATTTCACTCTAATCCTTGGCACTTGTTGCCAGCTACTATATGAGCTTGGCACAAATATGTGCTTCTGTGGATTCAACTTTTTGAGTTTTTTGAGGCCTGTGCTCATTCTGAGACATGCTGCGGCATCCATCTTTGAAAAGATGGCTGCCCAATTACACTGTCACTTCCATGTTGGTGAGCTATATTTGCGTGCTGTTCATGTTGCATTCATTTTATACATTGGTCATGTTAATGTTCTTCATATGTATGGATGCTATATTCATATTCTTCATGTCTAAATGCATATATTACCTATTGTACGTTTTCCTCATGTGGAGTGCCTGTTATCTTTGTTTCTAATGAATGCGCTTTTGCTATGACTACTTTAATTTGAATACCTTGGTTCTCTTTAGCTCACATTGTCCCCTATCCCTGCGGTAACAGTGAGGGATGAGGGCAAAATGGCTGTCTTAGTTTGTTTTACTGATGCGGGGAGGGGCAGACCCCCTTGATGACATATTCATCTCCCTTCTAACACCAAACAGAACGGATCTGCGTGAGCCTTCCGTCATGGAAAAGTCTATGATGGAAAAGTTTGCATGGGAAATGTACGCACCACCAAAGGTGTGTACATTTCCCATGCGAACAAACATTGCAAATCACTACATAACCCACACCCCCACCCACACCCACAACACACCCCCTACCCACACCCTCAACACACTCCCACCCACATCCCCAACATAAACATACCCTACCTACCTTTTCTTCAGGCTGTCTCCCTGCGGCACCAGTTCCCTTTCACTTCCGTGATCGGGAACCGGTGCCGCCGGGTCTTTTTCATTTTTTGTTTTTACGAGGGTTGCAGGGGTTTTCTTCGCAACCCCTGCTCACTATACGTAAGTATAGTGAGCGGGGTGTTGCGGGTGACACCCGTGCAGCCCCTGTTTTTTTTTAAAAATGTCGGGTGTGCAGCGGGGGTGTCCCCTCCAACCCCCGCTCACTATACTGTATAGTATGGTGAGCGGGATGTTGCGGGGGACACCCATGTAGCCCCTGCAGTCTTTTTTTTTTTTAACTTACCTTCAATGCATGCTATGCGTTCGAATGTTTGGTGTTCGAACCTTTGGTGGTATCATTTTTCTGACTTTTTGTACGGGTGGACCTTTTTTTGGGTCCGATCGTACAATTCTGACAGAATATATATTGGATTCTTTTCATGGGACTGCAGATGGACTATCCGAAAACTATCCCCACTTTGAAAATGGAATGAGTTAGTCACTTATTTCTTTGTTCAATAGAACAATAGAAAACCATTGTAAACAATGGGCCTCATTACGACCCTGGCGGAAGACCATGGTGCTATTAGCGCCATGGTCCATGCTGGTAAGTTACCGACTCCGCCATGGAGAAAGGGGGAATTACCACCCCATTACAAGATTGGCGGGGCAGTAATTCCCCCTTCCTCCATGGCCCTTCCCCATTCCCATTTTTGCCCCATAGGGGTCAATGGGAATGGGGAAGGCGCTAAGTACGGTGCCGCAAATTGCGGCACCGTAATTAGCACCAAGGTCCCTTTGCGGGTCCCTACTTTAAAGGCTGGTCTACACCAGCCGTTAAGGTCGGGTCCCGCAAAGGGACCTCGTAATTAGGCGTTAATAGGTTAACGGTGCCGCAGCCTTTTACGGCGCCGTTAACCCATTAGCGCCTGGGTCGTAATGAGGCCCAATATATTGAATGCAAGAAACAATAACATATTTAATCCACTTTACAAATTGTTAATAAACAGCATTATAACACTTTGCATACTCAAGGTACTAGACTTGTTAATAAACATGTACTTTATACAAATATTTGGTTGCAATAAAAATGCATGAAGACAGACACAAGGCTACCCTTACAGTTCTTCTGTTTTGGCTGATGTCCTCAGTCGGGCAGAAGGTACTTCTCCTGCCTTCACACCTGCCAAATACAGCTACAGACAGATAAGGCAACCACTGAGCTTCAGGTGGGATATTTCGAAATAAGAGTCATTTGCAGGTAAGTGATGGAAGCCTAGTGCACAAGGGGCTGATGAATATTCAAGTGGCAGTCTCCTAGGCTAGACCACATGAGCACATGCACTCATGGGGTTCAGGTGCTGTCCAGTTCCCAGTGTTCATTTTCAGCAGGGGTGCCAGGACGGAAGAGTAACATGAAGAGATTCTCAACAGTGTTTTCATAAAAATGCTTTCAGCAGTTTCATGAATGTCCACCTTTGCAAACCTCCATACTTCACTAGCGTAACAGGCTTCTGAAAAAGCCACAGCCTTATCGGCCTTTACTGGAGCTCCGATGGGTGAAATAACGAGTATCCCCTCTGTGCCATCTCAGGGATAGCTCACTCTGTTCTAGCGGAGGCTTCCAAGAACCGGACGGAGGAAATGCTACCCCTACGTAGTAATACCATTCGACTACTTCCAGCGATTCCTCCCATGACTATGTTGTGTCTAGGAGTGGGCTGCAACCCCAAGACCATCACCTGAGTCTTAATGCTTATAATCCCAAGCCTCTTTACTACACAATGATGTTGCAGGCTAATTGTCACCTTAATAAAACCTTTATCTGTTCTTGGAAGGGGTTCAGTCTTGTCAGCAAACAAGTGGATGCGTGTGGGGGCTGGAAATGGACGAAAGGATTGAATCTAAAATGCCAACTGCACGTTTAGTGTGCATAGTAGATTAGATCGAAGCCCATAATACGGAACAGAGGAACCGGGGTTGCAGGGGTGTCCCCTCCTCCGCCAGTTTGGTATTATGGGCTGCAGGGGTAGCAGGGGTGTCCCTCGCATCATTAAAGGCAGTGCAGAGGACAAACAGGCAAAATCCCAGAGGATCGCATTACAAAATGCAGGCCATTTGGCTCTGTAATTTTGTAATTTGATCTTTTGGGATACGTTCTTTTAACGTACATCCGTTGGGACATCAGTTCCTACAGCCATGGATCAAAGACATTTATGAACAACTTAAACAGGGTAGGGGCCAGGACAGACCCCTGTCTGATGCCGTTTTCAGTTAGAATCCTCTCCACTATAATAAAACCGTACCCACATTTTATGATTTTCAGTGCAGGACCCGGATGACTGACACTAAAGCCCTGTCCGTTCATTCTCTCAACGAGGCTCCCCACACAAGTCTTCAGCCTAAGGTTTCCCCTCGTTCTTAATCTGGGATGGGCATATGTGATGGGAAATTACTGAGCTCAAATTCTCCTACACGTGTCCCTTTTGAAATTACATGGTGATGGGATCAATGTGGATTCTGGTTGGCTGTGACCAAGGTTCTTGCCTCATGAACAACAGTGTCAGTCTCTTGACCCTCGGTAGGCTGGGAGGCATACATTCTGTTCCATCTTTCTGGAAAGTCACATTCCATCAGAAACTTGAAGTGCCCATTTTGCGCCTTCCCCATCCTCTATAGAAATGAAATGTCCAGGGCAGCCTCTCTCCCTGCCTTGACTCATGAGCTTGAATTAAAATTAGGGGGGAAGAGATCAGGAATCTTCCTGCAGGAGGACTGCACTGCACCGATGAGTGGAAGCATTGTGCTGCAACCCCATCGTGGCTGCTTAGCTTGCGACTCCCGGCCATTGATAACTAGAGGAGGGCGGCACATAAAATATCCATTTTGGAACAATTAATGCAAACAAAAGCTCACCCATACAGCCGTATCAGCATACATGTTGAAACATGCATTTTTCGACATAATTGGACTTGACCTATTACAGGTGGGGGGCAACCTCCAACCACCCCTAGCCCCGATATTTCGGGGCGAGGCTCTCACGTGACCATGCTGGTCCTGGTGGTCCTAGGCAGTGTGAAGTTACCCTAGAACCTGAGCACCACTAGGCCCTGATGCATATGATGCTGTGAAGTGACCCACTGGCCCAGAGATTACAATGGAACTGTGCCTGGCACGACATGGCTCTTCCGGTTCTGGTGTGTGGATTTCACTCGCACTTGAGAAGAAGACGTCACTCAGGACGTATAGCTGTGATTTCCCTGACAGACGGGGGGAATTCTTGAAATGCACTGAAATTCACTGAATGTGGATGAGTCCAGTCTGGGGTTCTTACATTTTTCTATGGGTTGTTTGTAATTGTAAGACATAAAGAAAAGTAGGATTTGGGTGGGCAAAACATATCTTTCTTCCTAATGGCAAATCATTTTTTTGAGAATTGTGTCGGCAATGAAGCTGGTTACCAATATAAGTACATGTTTTAAATGTAAGGTCACTTTTTACCACCTAGTGTGTGATTAGTCCCACATAGAGCTCGTGTAAATGTTGTGTTGCATTTTTCTTTTCTGCTCTCCTAGACTAAGCAGTAGCTTTAGGGACGTCATTTCACCAAAAGTTACATCACACGACCCTTGAACTCTGATGACATCACAGGCAGTGATGTCATTTGACCGCACCCTGAACTGAAATCACGGGAAGTGATGGAACACAAACTTTCATCCCTGGAAAAAACAGAAAGTAGCATCACATAGCATTGTTTCTAACTACAATACGAAAAATATGGTTACGATATCACTGCAAAGTGATATACATTTCATACAAGAATGGATCACCATATGTATCGTTAACATCGGCGCGCATAGGTCCCTATTACCATATTAAGCAGACGTCAAAGGCCAAATGATAATGATGTGGTATTATATAGCACTTTTGCTTAAGCACTTCATATAGAGCAAATATATATACAATATCACCCAACCTGTGTTGGTACTCATTTATCAACCTCAGCATGATGAAAAGCTGAGTTGATCTTGCTGGGAGTCGAACCTGCAACCTGCACATCACACACACAGTGCAGCAACAAGTGCTCAACCCACTGAGCTATCTTACCGGCTATAGCGATCTGAAAACCAGCTACTCCAGAAACAAACAGCCACATGCAGCTGGCCTTAGCCCAGGAGCCTCAATTAAGAAAAGGGGGGGGGGCTATTCTTTTTTTTAGAGGTAGCATGGGAGGCCACAGAGGGTAGCAAGGGAGACCTCAGGGGTCGATGGCGCGACCCCTGGCAACCCCTAAATGATGTCCCTGGGTAGCTTCTAATCAGCACCTTAACACATTTTTTACAAAAAATAACCAGAGTGCACCTCAATCTGGGTGCTCTATGTAACTGTTCATTTTGGTGAATTCGAATTCTCAATAACTGTACTTTTGAAGTCTAGAGATTATCTAACTCAGCCCCTTTGATATGAAATATTAGGGATTAACATAACATCATTATTTATCTCAAAATGGCTTCATTTAAAACAAAAAAATCTCTTCTCTTATCCATCCTTCCATCTCCTGAATGAAGTAATCTTTAATCAAAATGGAATTATCCATTTCTGATGCTTTTAAATGTCACTCAACTATAACCTTTAAATATAATCTCCGGTGGATATAAATAGGCATAGAGATTTCAGGCTTAGCAATGAAGTGCTTAGGAAATCTCCCTATGGGAACTAGTGTTCTGATCTTTAGCGTTAAGTCTGTATTGCCAAATGCGCAGGCTTTGAATTCTCCATATATCTTTTAAACCTAATTCCTGCAACAATGTGTTTAAATAATGATGTACCTTGGACTTCTGATTTGCCAATGTATACTGCAATCAAAATTATATGTTGTGGAAGAATTAAAGTCACCCCTAATTAAGTAGGGTACATGTAAAACTACTGATGATTTAAACCTCAGCTCTTTAGCAATCCGAGATCTTCAGTCATTGGGCGATATAACGTGCCAGAAGTTAAAATAATGCCCCCCACCATGAGCGTTGCGATTGCCAACCTGCCTAAATTATTTTTTGACGTTATGAGGATCCAGCTCTCTCGTTTTTTGGGGCAAATCACAATTGCCCTTCCCAGGGACATCATTTAAGGGTCACCACGGGTCGGAACTGCGACCCCTGTGGTCTCCTTTGCTACCACTGTGGTCTCCTTTTCTACCCCTAAAAAAGAAATGTAAAAAAATGTAACAACAATCTTTTCTTTTTTTTTTACAAACAGAAGCTCCTGGGCTGTGGCCAGCACCACATGGCTCTTTGTTTCTGGAGTGGCTGGCTTTCTTGTTCAGGCCTCTAAACAAAAGCAAGGGCTTCCACAAACTTAACAGTGACCCTAAATAAGAAAGAATAGGAATAGTAAATAATTTGTCTTTCTGGAATTCTATACAATAATTGCTAGACTCGTTAAAGGTTTATTTTAGGCACACTTCAGGGGTCAAATCACTGATTTAGTCCGTTCTTAAACACCTCAAATTCACAATGCAGACAAAAACTTCAAAAAAGCCTTTAGAGCAGAATAATCATGGACTATGTATTTAGCTTTCCGCAGGTTGCAGTCATAGTCTGTTTTATTTCTGCCATTGTCTCTGTTACGATCATCACAAGACATTCCATCTCGGTGTTCTCTGTCACTGGGCAAAATCCTTGTGCCTAAAAGCTTGTGTACAGTCTAGAAATGTTTGACCATGGGAGATTAAGTGGCCCTTGATGTCATTGTGCCACAATAAATGCTTTGTTGCAATGTGTCTATTTTTCCTATCTCCATGGCTTTTTGTTCAGGATGTTTGTTTGCATGTATGAGGTAACGAGTGCCCAGAGTACGAGATGCTGTGTGAGTGCGCTGCTTTCCCTGCACTACTGTGAATTCATTCATACACAGTTATGAACCCTCCAAATGGTATGCAATTGCCAACCTCTGAAGCCTGAAAAATAGATACACACAAGCTTGACATGCGGCCAAATGTGCACCAGACCTGCAGATGAACTGGCCTGCTGTTCACAGTTACCAGTTTAATGGTATCCACCCACAGAGTGTAATTTGCTTTCGGACTTTGAGAACATTCAGGCATGTAATTGCTAATGTTACTATAGCTGTTAAGATTGCTCAGTGGGTTGAGCGCTCAATGCTGCAATGTTTGTGTGATCTGCAGGTTGCAGGTTCGAATACTAGCAAACCCAACTCAGCCTTTCATCCTTCTGAGGTCGATACATGAGTAGCAACACAGGCTGGGCGATATTGGATGTACATTTGTTCTATATAACGTGCTTAAGCAGTGCTATTCAATAACACATAATTATCATTGACCTTGGACGTCAGTTTGCATTCACAGTAATATGGGCCTATACACACTGATATTAACAATACATATGGTGATCCATTCTTGTGTGAAATGTATATCACATTACAGTGACATCGTGACCATATTTTTCGTAGTGTACTTAGGAACAATGCTATGTGATGCCAGTTCCTGTTTTGTCAAGGGGTGAAGGGCTGTGTGCCATCGTATCCCGTGATGTCACTTGGCGGTGGGGCCAAATGACATCACTTCATGTGATGTCATCAGAGGTCAAGGGTCGTGTGATATCACTTCTGCTACCCCTGGCATTTTGGTGAAATGACGTCCCTGGCCCTTCCAAGTCCCTCCTACAACAGAGGGGGGCAACAGTCACAAAAGAGGTGTGCACCCCAAGGTTATTTCAGCAAGGAAGTTTTCACTGCCAATGAGTCACCTTAAAAAAATGAATAGAGTTACCTTTGGAAATAGCTAATTTATAATGCTATTTTATGTTGAGGTAACATTTTAAGACTCATTGCAGCACACATTTTTATTATACATCCCAAATCCATGAATTAATTAATCAGTTTATTTGCTGTCATAATAAATGTCCTTCCTCACCCCCAGCTGCGTCTTCCCATGTCTCCTCTCCCCTACTTGCCCTTTCGCTCCCCGCCTCATGCTTGGGGTTGCTTACTCCCTCTGCCCTTCTAACTGAACCACCCAAATTGCCCCTGGCAGGACGCCTCCAAATTAGAGTTACTGCTAGGAGGGAAAGAGAAAGAGAAAAAAATCATTTGATCAGCTGGTCTACTCAGAATTAAAAATATAGCAGACTGAAGATGACCTCCATAGCTACCTCTTCCTTTAACCAAATGAGGACCCTTTATTCTGTAGAAAGGAAGAAAAAAAACGTTGTCAATGGACGATAATCTATGATATGACTCAAATAGGCAGCTTCTTGACAAAGAGAGGAAGAAAGAAAAAAAAACATTTTCCAACACGTCTTTGCATTGTTGTAGAGTTAAGTTTAACATCTATAATGAAACCTTTAGCAAAAGCCGTCACTGTAAAAAAACAAAGAAACCCCTGACGCACAACTTCAAGTTCCGCTGGCTGCATCAGTTCTGTCAGAAGCCGCTTCAAGTGCCATCGGCTCTCAGACGTCTTTTTAGCTCCAATCATTATAGATTTCATATTCTCCCGAGTGCAGTACTAGCACTTTTCTCCAGTGTATTGGAACATCTTTTCTTTGATTTCATAGTTTGGAAGTAAGCCAACACCATACCAGGTTCGGCGCGTTTCTCAAGTGTCTTGAAAGTCACCCAGCATGCTCTTTTGCTCAAGACTTCACAGTACAATAGTTTAAGGATAGAGTGTTGCCAATTATCGGTGAATCCTATTTCCTCTGCAGAGGAGCAGTTAAATGCCTCTTCAGGAAGTCCCGCCCTCCTAACACCTGTATGCTTGAAGCCTGAAATGGTACCATGCTTGACACCAGCATTTGTGACCATTCTACTGCGAATATATGACACAAGCTATCCATTGAGAAAACGCTGCCAAATGTAGTCCCAAAGAGCTGACAATCTAAGAGAGGAATTCCCCGAAGGAATATGAAAAAGAGTGAAAGAGGAGCTGGTGACGTCACTAGAGATGGATGTGACACCCTGATAAGAATGGCTGAAGAAGAAAATGTTTGGACCTTATAGAAACTGATGACAAAGTAAAGAATCAAGCAGAGTTTCATATGCGAAAAGAAGATTGCATGTGTGAAGAGCACAGCAGAAAATAAAGCCTCTTAACAACTGTACAGATGCTGTAACACAAGTGGATCAAGAAATATTAGACACTGGCTATAAGTAGTGAATAGACTGCAGGCGGAGGCATCATTGTATAGAAGCTGGACATCAGTGTCACGAATTTAGTAAGCTCGGACCCATGGAGAGGAAAGGCCAAGAGCTGTGTCGCAGCAAGAATTAGCTGGGATTGTGGAAGTCTGGAGGGCTGTCTGTCCTGGTACCAAATCTGAAGCAGTCAAGGCCGGTTATCTATTCTTGAAGACGGTGGACGTGAGCTGGTCAATCAACCCTTTTTAAGGTATAAAGAAAGACCACCCTGAGTGCCTCATTTAAGACATTTAATTACTACAAAAAGGACCAAATCGAGGTTTCCTGTCACGTGAGCCAAGGATGGAAATAGAGTTGGGTGAGGAGTTCTAGAACAACGATAGTGCATGCTCGCACTCCCTTATTTTCCCAGAGACAAGAATACTCTGCAAGGCCAAGTTCAAAGACAAAATTCATGGCAGAAGGCATGGGGAATGAGAGACGTTGGGCTAATTGGGTGGGGAGGTAAAGTCATGTCCACCTCCTGGCACCTGGGTATGAGCTTACGTGCTGCTAAGTGAACCGAATGTTCCAGACACGGCACGAGCCTGCCAACCAGTTATAGAGGGCCATATAACGAAGGGCCTTATAATTTAAGAGCCAATGATATACTGTGTATCTAATAGTGTTGAAGATGACTTGCAGTTGAGGAGGGCACAAGTTGTCCACCTGACAGCAGACATCCAATCACAACCCAACCCCTTATAGAAAGCATACTCAGATGTTCCCCTTGATCCTATCACAATCCCTCATAGGTTTTTCTTAGTTTCCACGCAGTATGATGTCACGTATGACAAATATTTACTATATAATTGTGATTTTTTGTAAGATGCGCCGACAGCTCGAGCGAACGTCAGTTGATGTCCATTGTAACTCCCTGTTTTAGATCATTGTTAATAAAACAGAAACCTTTGCCTTCTTCCTGAGTTGGTTCGATTATTTAGTATGAGAGTTATTCTGCATCCCATCCATTGCATGCGCATTACCCAAAGGGCCCTATGCTCACCTCTCATGGAAAACATCTGGAGCCAAAATATTGCTCTGGTTTCTCTGGTTTCCCCAAAAATTCTCTGGTTTCCTAAAAACCAACTTGCACTGTTTTGCAATTCTTCCTGTTGCAGTTGTGGGATTGTGACAAGTTCTTGCATCAGTGGCACTCCTTGAACTAGAGCATGGGTGCACAACATACGGGACGCGGGCCAGTTGCGGCCCGCCATGCTGTTTTGTCCGTCCCGCGAGGCACAAAGACTTTCCTAATGGAGGGCGGCCCGCAAGCAGCATTGGCCGCCCTCCATTAGGAAAGTCTTTGTTGTCTTCCGGGCCGGACAAAACACTGGCCGTCATTGGCTCAGCACACACGCACCACGTCACTCCTACGAGCCACGTAGTGCGTGTATGCTGCACCAATGGAGGGCCAGCACTATGGCTGGCATGGCCAATAAGGCTTAATGCCGGAAGGCATTTCAGCCTTCCTTGCCACGCCAGCCGTAGTACCACTCCACTTACCTCGCCAGCATTCCAGTTAGCCTGCCTTCCAACACGTCGGGTAAGTGGTCGGTTTGTTTGTGTTTGTGTGTCGGGTCTGTTCTGCTGTATGTTTGTGTTGTGTATGTTGAGATGGCGAGGTGGGGGGTGTCGGATGTGCATGAATGTTTGTTTTTGAATGTTTGTGTTGTGTATGTTGAGATGCGGGGGCGGAGGGGTGTCGGATGTGCATGAATGTTTGTTTTTGAATGTTTGTGTTGTGCATGTTGAGATGGGGAATGGGGGGGTGTTGGATGTGCATGAATGTTTGTTTTTGAATGTTTGTGTTGTGTATGTTGAGATGCGGGGGTGGGGGTGTCGGATGTGCATGAATGTTTGTTTTTGAATGTTTGTGTTGTGTATGTTGAGATGGGGGGTGGGGGGTGTTGGATGTGCATGAATGTTTGTTTTTGAATGTGTTGAGTATGTTGAGATGCAGGGGTGGGGGGGTGTCGGATGTGCATGAATGTTTGTTATTGAATGTTTGTGTTGTGCATGTTGAGATGCAGGGGTGGGGGGGGTGTCGGATGTGCAAGAATGTTTGTTATTGAATGTTTGTGTTGTGTATGTTGAGTTGGGGGGTGGGGGGTGTCGGATGTGCATGAATGTTTGTTTTTGAATGTTTGTGTTGTGTATGTTGAGATGCGGGGTGGGGGTGTTTCGGATGTGCATGAATGTTTGTTTTTGAATGTTAAGCCTTAAGATTGGCCAAATCGACACCGAATAGCCTATTAAGGCAGGAACTTGGTATCACTGCATTATCTGCACGTCGTAATTGGCGTTTATTAGCTAACTTTGCCAGAATGTTATATCCTCCTTCTAATTGCTTATATGAGGATCTGGGACAGTTAATGATAGCGCCGGAATGCTCCTCTTTTACAATCTACTATGCTCAAATGGTGCAGATACTCGATGGAATTGCACTTTTACCAGCTGACTTAGAATTCCGACAGGGATATGTGAAACATCGTCTCATAGAAAATGACTGGTGTAGAACAGTAATGGAAATTGAATCACTAAAGAGTTACAAGGAAGCGGCTCGTTTCTGTTCCACTAGAAGACCGCACAAACCCTATTTAATTCAGTTTCCCTGCAATAAAGCCAGAGAAATATATCTTCGTTTTAAATTGAATCAATGTCTCACCCTAGAACGAATTTGTGGATGGAGTCCGTATTGGAAGGCTATTGCAGATGCCGGATGTAGGTTCTGCAATGATTGCTCAGCTAAGGAAACACTAAAACATCTAGTTACACTGTGCCCTCATTTTGAAACAACGCGTACACTAACTATTACACCTAATGGTGTACCAACTGAGGACAACAGGGAATGGCTTTGGTTGGCCTCGATGTGGGGAACGCGAACGAGTTTTATACTAGCTCTATGTAGATTCCTAACGATTATAAATACCGCTCTTGAGACGAGGTTTCGAATGAGTAAGCCCCAGGGGAACTTGTAATGCAAGAAAATGTGTACTTGCATTCCTCTAATACTGTAATCCCTAGCAATTTTTTGAATGTTACGCTCTGTATACGAAAACTTAAACATGACTGCAACCCTCCCCACCACACTAGCAAATCTACTCAAAATATCGTAAAATTGTGTTGAAAGTTTCAAGAAGATATTAGTATATTCAGTTTGTCCTGTTATATATGAAAACTGTTCTTAAAAACTTTCCTAACATATTGTATACACGAGAGTTTGCAGATTAACTTTGTCTAATTGTTAAAAAATGAAAAAATGAAATATTTTATGTAATATGAAAAGAATTTATATTTTTATAAATGTTGTAAAAGTTTGTTGATCGAACTAATAAAACAACGGTTTAAAAAAAAAAAAAAAAATGTTTGTGTTGTGTATGTTGAGATACGGGGGTGGGGTGTGTCTGGTGTGCATGAATGTTTGTTTTGGAATGTTTGTGTTGTGTATGTTGAGATGCAGGGGTGGGGTGTGTCTGGTGTGCATGAATGTTTGTTTTGGAGTGTAAGTGCGGTGTATGTTGAGATGCAGGGTCTGTATGTGTGCATGCTTGCTAGTTTGTATGCTGATTTGGGGGGTGCAGGGTTCGGGTCTGTATGGGTGCATGCTTGAGAGTGTGTGTGCTGAGTTGGGAGTTAGGGGGGGTTCAGGTTTGTATGGGTGCTTGCTTGAGAGTGTGTGTGCTGAGTTGTGGGGTGGGGGTTCGGGTCTGTATGGCTGCATGCTTGAGAGTGTGTGTGCTGAGTTGAGGAGTGGGGGGGTTTCAGGTTTGTATGGGTGCTTGCTTGAGAGTGTGTGCTGAGCCGGGGGGTGGGGGGGTTCAGGTTTGTATGGGTGCATGCTTGAGAGTGTGTGTGCTGAGTTGGGGGGTGGGGGGTTCGGGTTTGTATGGGTGCTAGCTTGAGAGTGTGTGTGCTGATTTGGGGGGTGGGGGAGTTCGGGTCTGTATGGGTGCATGCTTGAGAGTGTGTGTGGTGAGTTGGGGGGTGAGGGGGGTTCGGGTCTATATGGGTGCTTGCTTGAGAGTTTGTGTGCTGAGTTGGGGAGTGGGGGGTTTGGGTCTGTATGGGTGCATGCTTGAGGGTGTGTGTGCTGAGTTGGGGGTTGGGGGTTTGGGTCTGTATCGGTGCATGCTTGAGAGTTTGTGTGCTGAGTTGGGGGGTGGGGGGTTTGAGTCTGTATGGGTGCATGTTTGAGTGTGTTTGCTGAGTTGGGGGGTGGGGGGTTCAGGTCTGTATGGGTGCATGTTTGAGAGTGTGCAGAGTTGGGGGTAGGGGGTTCTGGTCTGTATGGGGCATAGTGTTTGGTTGGGGGTGAGGGGGACATAGGGCATAGTGTTTGGTTGGGGGTGAGGAGGCAATGGGGCATAGTGTTTGGTTGGGGGTGAGGGACATGGGGCATAGTGCTTGGTTGGGGGTAGGAGCCATGGGGCATAGTGTTTGGTTGGGGTGAGGGGGGCATGGGGCATAATGTTTGGTTGGGGGTGAGGGGGCCATGGGGCATAGTGTTTGGTTGGGGGTGAGGGGGCCATGGGGCATAGTGTTTGGTTGGGGGTGAGGGGGACATGGGGCATAATGTTTGGTTGGGGGTAGGAGCCATGGGGCATAGTGTTTGGTTGGGGAGGAGGGGGCCGTGGGGCATAGTGTTTGGTTGGGGGTGAGGGTGCCATGGGGCATAGTGTTTGGTTGGGGGTGAGGGTGCCATGGGGCAGAGTGTTTGGTTGGGGGTGAGGGTGCCATGGGGCATAGTGTTTGGTTGGGGGTGAGGGTGCCATGGGGCAGAGTGTTTGGTTGGGGGTGAGGGTGCTATGGGGCATAGTGTTTGGTTGGGGGTGAGGTACATAGGGCATAGTGTTTGGTTGAGGGTGGAGGCCATGGGGCATAGTGTTTGGTTGGGGGTGAGGGCCATGGGGCATAGTGTTTGGTTGGGGGTGAGGGACACGGGGCATAGTGTTTGGTTGGGGGTTGAGGGAGCCATGGGGCATAGTGTTTGGTTGGAGGTGAGGGGGCCATGGGGCATAGTGTTTGGTTGGGGGTGGGAGCCATGGGGCATAGTGTTGCACACCAAGAGTGAACCCAATAATAAAGCTAAAACAGGCACAGTTAGGAGATGTACATCCTTTGCTTTTTGAGGAAACCTGACTCAACGAAGGCCATACTCCTCTTGGGCAACCCAAACAGCAAACTATAGCAGTCCAAAATAACGGAATGTCCAATCTAGGGTCAATAAAATGTATATAATTTAATTAAACAGACGATATACAATAACTAAATCGAAATAAATTGTAACAATGGAAAATGTGTAGTACAAAATGTAAGTTTGAAATGCAAATAAAAATCATTACCCCTCAAAAACATTCTTTTTCCATGTGTTTAATACAAATTGGGGGTTGAAAAAGCCTCCTGCCACGCCCCGCCTACCGCCCCACCCACATTTACTTTTTGGCCCACTATAGCCCTCATGTAAGGTACTTTCGGCCCTCTGTGAAAATCAGTTGTGCACCCCTGAACTAGAGCAACACAAAGGCGTGATCAATGGAAAAGCTTTGAATTAACCATAACCAATGGCAATTGCTCTATGAGGCCTTCAAAACCATTGTTTTTTTCAGCCTTCTTTACATACATGCCAGGACTTGGTTTTATATGCTTAAGGCTTCCGGTTTTATGGTATTTATTTTTGCATCATCTCAGCTGCTTTGAGTGGCTGGGATTCAACGGCAATATCTGATTAAAATACATTTTGAAGATGAAATTAAGAATTAAAGGAATGTGGAGGCGAGAGAGTTGTGAGGAAACCTCATTTAAAACTACAGGCCCCCTGTCCTGAGAGAGAAAAACAAAAATGTTTGTTCAACTGGGTAGAACATCAGAATACTTTTCATGAAAATACGCTACCGTTGGATGCTGGAGTTAATGAGGTCGTTTGTGTAGCCCACTCTAGAATTATTTACCAGCATGTAGCTAGTATAAGTTCAGGATGATTGCCATTTGTCACACAGCAAAATAACTTGCAGAGTGGGCAACTCGATTAATATAATGCACCGGTCTCTGTCGCTCTCCAGATGTTTTGGACTACGACTCTCATGATCCCAACCATTGACTCTGCTTGCTAAGACTGATGGGAGTTAAAGTTCAAAACATCTAGATCGAAGTGTGCAGACGCGTGGTCTAATAACTAGCGATGTAAGTGACCTAGTGAGCATCGATGCTATGACTTCAGAGCACTTGTGTCAGCGGATGGTGAATTGTGCAGTACACACACATGTGATTTTATTATATATATATATATATATATATATATATATATATATATATATATATATATATATATATATCACGTGTATGCTACCGATGGACCCTCTAGACACTACAACATTGAGTAGCAGAAGCTAGAACAGGAAAACCCTGACTTCTAACAAAGTCGAAAAAAGTAAATGATGAGGGAAGGCAAGAGTAGTGATAGCCATTGCTAAGCAACTGTTCTGTCAACCCCCCCTTTTCTCTGATAGATGGTCCAGAGCGGGGCGGGGAGAGGACATGCACTTGAATACTGCAGCATCGCAGAGAGCTGATTTGCCAGGGCAACGCAGTACAAAGTTTAAAGAAATGCCAACATTCATTCTGCGGATCCCTTCAAACAAGAGAAATAGGATTCTAAGTCAAAAAAGAGTGAAATTGCAGGAAAGAAAGTGGAGGAGAAGTGGGCTCCATCAATGCTCCCCAGACAGCAAAGATGCCAAGCACTGTCAGGCTGACGAAAGTTTGCAGGATCCCCTGAAGTGGGATGTCAAAAGAGAGTGAGCGTCAAAGGCTGCACTAGTCATGGACGTAAAGGGAGGTCACCAATGTGGTGGCAGCGGAGCTAGATCGTTGCTAGCTCAAAAAGAGATCACTGTGAGACGAAAAAATGATCATAAAGAGAAAATTTAATTCAGACTAACACAGAGACATATTTACATAAATAGACATGTGCACGTAGGGTAGGCATAGTAGAGTACATTGTGGTATGCATAGTAGAGTACATTGTGGTATGCATATCGGTGAGTTAGTAAACAAGTGACAATTATTTCATGTATTGTTACATGTATTTGACAATGTTAGCGTATTGCTACTTAAAGTGTTTTAGCAATACATGAAATAACTGTCACTTGTCTACTAACTCACCGATAGCCTTAACCTTAAGTAGGCCCACTGGCAAAAAGTCAGATGGTGAGGTATATAAACAGGTGCACTAACATCTTACTACATATGTCAGTCATGCAGTGTTAGCACTTATGCTAGGGGAGCTTAAGCAGCATTGTGGAGCGCACAAGCCAGTGTGCCCGGCAGCCCATGCCTGTCCTTAAAATGAGTAACTTCATCAGCCCCCGGATTGCAGAATATTTTGATAAGCCATGTGAAGTACGTTGGCTCAGCAGTTTAAACGCTTGTTGCTGTATTCTGTGTTTGACCTGCAGGTCGCAGATTCGAATCCAGGCAAGGCCGATAAATGAGTACCAATTTCGATTGGGTAAGGATAGTAATGTATGTTTCATTAATATTTGTATTTAGTACTTAAACTTTTACAAAATTTCCAATTTATACACATCATAACATTTATACATACGTCTTCATACTCCAAATAAAATCTAACAATTGCACAGTTAATCAGCAGGCCAACTTATCAATAAAAAATACATTTCCGTTTCTCAGACAACATCCCAGTCCACTAAACATGATACATGGATACAATTTGTACACTTCAGTGGGAGGTTCTCCTAACCATACAATATAAAAATGAAATTTTAATATTATAAATAATAAAAATGCAAGTCACCATGGCTTGCATATTTAAGACCAAGACTAAAAATGATTATTATTTGAGGGTAACCAATGATCAAATACCAGTACTTTATTTATAATACCCAGGAGTAACATACATTAGTCCTTAGGTAATAATTTCTTTATGATACCCCATAACCGAAATAGGGCTAAGTGCACCCTTTCACTCTCAGTATTTAAACAGTATACCCAGAAGGAATCTAATTTAAAAGAATCATAACTATGTACAAATCTACTGAGTGTGGTCATAATTGCTGGACCTAAACCTGAGCACTCGGTAAACAGGTGTTTAGCTGTCTCCGACAAAACTCCACTATGCTCTGTTGGGTCACAATCCTGTAAAACTGAGTCAAGCCCTCTTTCTTCTCCCTATAGCGCCTCGATGCCCGTGGGCTGTAGTGCGCTCTACAAATCTAAAAAAAAAATTACAAAAAAATATTACAGATTCGGCATTGTGCCTGCCTGTCACGGAATATTATACTTAGCCCCATATGTTAACAACAAAGGCAGTCGATTAATCCTTAGTTTCAATAAGTTTCAATAAGTAATGCAAGTAAACATGTCCTATGAAAAGCGCTTTATATTAAAACGCTATATAAAAAACGAATTATTATTATAAGTGTGTAAATATAGAATGTGGGATCGTATATAAACTGTGCGCTAGTTACCAATCTCAAATTATCAGAAACAAATATTATTAATTCAAAAATAGAAAAGTTTGAGAGAAAGAAGAGGACGGGTGGCTGTGGGTAATTCCACTCCCACAGAGCTTCCCACAAGGTTGTGTAATTGGTAAATGATCAACAGAAAATGGGAGGGTTGTCAAGTCCCACGCTCAAACCCTAATAACATATAAAGTTCAAATGATGGCGTTATGATGCCGAGAAATCACTCAAAAAAAGTTCCAATGTCACAGAGATTCTTTAATATGGTGGACAGCCGACACGTGTTTCGACCACTGGTTGTCCTCAAGGCAGTGTTAAGTATTTGGTGATGCATATAAGTTTACAGTATACACAAATAAATGAAATAATATTATTACATTTGGTCATTTACAAAGTATAAAGAAAAAGAGACTATCCAATGTGTAATACATATATGTCAACAGAAATTGATTGATCAAAAAGTAAAAAATGAAGATCATACCATATTGTGTCACAACATCGGGTCAGGATGGACAGGTGGGTTTGGGGTGGTGGAAAGAAAAATAAGAAATAAGGTAAAATAAGAAAAAGTTTGTTGTATCCATCTCAAAATTTAACTATCTCGGACTGGTGCCATTAAAAGTAAAATTGGATTTTACTAGGAAGATTACAGAAGATTACATCGTTCCTCCTTTATAACTCTAGATTGTGTAGCCATTCAATCTGATACCAGATAGCGTGATTATTTTCTCTTCAAGTCACTATTGTATGTTCATTGTACTGTACCTCCCCTAATTTCACACCTAAAAATACAAATAGTTAAATATTTAAGCTTACCAGCCAAATATTCCATTTAGTTATTTATCCCGTTGTAGGAATAGGGAAAGATAGCTGGTTGTCATCAATTCTGTGTGTCAGCTTAGTCTTCAAATTATTTATTTGATCAACTGTGAGAGAAACCCTAAAATCAGTTCAGAGGCCGCTAAAATAGCTAACATAGTATTTAAAAGCACTCAAAAATGTAGCCTACCAGAATACTGTAGATGCCAAATAATCAATCTTGAAAAATAACAGTCTTCTTTTTAAACCAATTGAAATGTGGCTTCAAAGAGCCCAAACCAAAGTTCACTGCTCCCAATAGCTTCGGGTCACCTATAAATGCAATGGTATCATAGAACAGTATAATATATAGTATTTCCTTATACCATTATGAAAAATGTTGGTAATTTGTTTTTTAATATATATTCATGTTCACCAAATATTTATGGTAGCAGATCGATCGTCATCTCTATTGTAACCCCCTCCTCAAACAATAGAGCCCAATTACCATTGTAGTGTGTCCGTTTATATTTAGTTTATATCATCACTGTAAAATCATTAAAATGGTGGGTTCTAACTGTGATACCCCATTAGCCATGGATTTCCTAGTTATTCCTTACCTCATTCGGTCGCACTCGTTAGCGGGATCAATCCCGTGTAGTCCGCGTCTCTGTTTGGCAGAATGCTTGCTGCGTAGAAGCCACGGGAAAACATATCATTACGTGATGACATCACACGTGGGTACGCATGACGTCTGATATAAACAAATTCTTTGTTTTTAGCATTTTTTGTCCGTGGCTGTTAGCAAAGGAGGTATATGATTATATTGTGAGTTATTTTTAATAAAGATATTGTCCTTGTTATTGTGTGGATGCTACATTGGCACTGACCATTTCAAGATAAAAACAAATCCTTGGCGTGGTGACATCTCGCATAAAAACGCGTGACGTCAGATTTAAACAACCTCCTTGTATGTAACATTATTCAAGAATGGCTGTATGCCAAACAAAAGGAGATATCCTATTTGGCACTATGCACTATGTACCGTTCTTAGAGAATAAATTGCCCTCACTATAGGGGGATACTGAAAAAGCACAATTTATCCAAAAGATACTTTTAACTTCACCAATTTTGATCTCGTCCCAACCTAAATCGCACTACTTTGATTTGTACAATGACACCACATGCAACTGTGCGTGATGCCCAATAAAAATAATTGTATATTTTCTAACCATTATAGCATCACATTCTATTAAATGGATACATATCCTGTTCAGAAAGGCTTGTTTTTTTGCCCTAAAATGTTAGACTCCTACATGTAATCTTTGAACTTAGAGTTCTTCTTGTATTGCAGATAAGCTGCAGACAGTCATTCCAATGTGTAGAAATCCTTGTGAATGATGTCTTATGATGGAAGTATATAACTACTATTTCCTATTTTTTAACAATTTAATAAACCATCACACTACCAGTGGTTCTTGGTCCTCTCTATTTCAGTTTACAATAAATAACAAATGTTATAGTGAGTCTAAAAATACTTGTTTTAAAATCTGGATACAGACGGAATGGCTTCACATCTCTCTTTCCGATTGAGCTAATTGAAAAAATGTCCCTAGACAAGAGTGATTGTCCCATCTGTTTCATAGCCATTAGTTAGTGGGTTTCTACAGAAAGATGTGCATCTCATGATCACAATTGAGACCGACTTGAGTACTTCTCAGAAAGCATATAAGTCTGGATTCCATTTGTCTCAAAGTAAGTTTGAGATTACCACCATGTTTAGCCTTCTTAGCTTTCATTAAGCCTATGAATCTAATGTCATCTTTGTTGTTCATCTGATGTTGTTCTTGCCAATGAATGGCCAATGGTGATTTTGGTTCTACACTCCTCGGACTCGCCAAATGCTCTCTTATTATTATTCTCAACTGTTTAACTTCCTAGATATAACTTACCACAGGTACAAATGATAGCATATACTACATAGCATGTTTTACAGTTAATAAAGTCTCTGATTTCAACAGTAGTCCAGTTTGCGTCTGTGAAGACTTTACAATTGTTATAAGCAAATTGACAATGATTACAATTCCCACGTCTGAAAAAAACAATGTTCTTGCTGAGCCAATTAGCCTTGTTATCCTTCTTGAGATTCAGAAAAGATGGACTCAGTTTTTGTTTAATAGTACCTGCTCTGGTATATATAAACTTGGGTTTTTCGGACAATTAAGGTAACAGATCCTTGTCAAGTCTTAGGATATGCCAGTGTTTGGATACCATGCGATACAAGGTAGAAGAATCTCGCAAATATTGTGTTATGATTGATATCTGTCCATCATCAGGTTTCTTTTTTGCACACTCTTGCAATAGTTCTGACTGCTTTTTTCCATTATATTTTTGTGCAGCCTTGTTGACATCATTCAAAGAATAGCCCCTATTAGTGAACCTTCCAATAAGTAACTGTGATTCCTTTTGGAAATCTAATAGTTATATGTTATTAGGGTTTGAGCGCGGGACTTGACAACCCTCCCATTTTCTGTTGATTATTATTATAAGTGTGCTTACTATTTTAGACCGTAATTTCAGCTTCTTGTCCCACCTGGTACACCAACCTACTTACCAAGAAAACACATACATTTAGCAAACAATTAGACTGCACAGATGGTCTCTTGCAGGATAAGAGCTGCCCCGGTGCATGTGAAAGGTACCCTTTGCCATTCCCTCTCTAGTGAAGGGCTGCCACAACTAAGTAGCAGTAAATGGCACCCAGGGGGAGGGGTGACCACCCTCTGAAAAAAAATGGACGGGTGCCGCCACCCATATTTGTCCTAGCCTTGTGCCCTGAAAATGGGCAAAGGACCAAAAGCAGGGAAAATAACATCTGCAGTCTCCTGGCCTCATCCTCTCTTCCCATATTCCAGGACCATCATCATGACCCACTTGGCCTCTTCCCTACTCACCTCCCAAGTTTGGTTTTTGAAAATACTCTGATGTTTAAAGGCGATTTGAAAAGTACACATATTTTAATAAAGTATTCTGTTATTTATGAATTCTTTAAAAAATGGATAAAGACTTTGTTGCATCAGGTAGTCAGCCATGTGCCCACCACCGACAAATAATGATAACACTGTGAAATAGGGGACTTGCTGATCTGACGAGGAAGCATCCACGCCACAGGTGCTTTCTCTTTGGGTTCAGCACAGGGCCCAAGTCGAGGGTACACGCGGGGGGATGGAGTCCACCAACTTTATTCAGAGGGTGGACTCAGTCCCACCAGCTAAAAGAGAAACATTGGATTTCCTCTTTGAATTTATGAATTAAAGTCATCTCAGGGATCAAGCCGCAGTTGTCAGGTTTGTGGGCTGGACACTTCACTACTGCACTTTATAACCTGATGAAAAATAACAAACAACTAAAGGTGAAATATCCAATTTCGGTACTGCAAGTCCCAGGTAAAACATTTGTATTGGTTCTTGGAGTTTAAAACATGCACACCTTTTAACGTTTTCCAAAACACTATTGGAAGAAAATATCCTGTCTTGGTTTTGTGTGTGTGTGTGTGTGTTGATTTTATGAAAGTCAAATGCCACACGTCCTGTGCAATTTGGGTGGTTATGCAACACCAATTTAATTAAATGTGCATATTTCACCTTGATATGCTAATTTCCGGTGACGTCACATCCCATTTGTTTGTTGATCAGTCCCCCCACTTTAATTTTTAGGACTTGATCCCTGGTTCAGCCAGACCCCTATTTCACTTCCAACATTCAGGCTTCCAGTTTTCTGCAAACGGGCGTGTGGGGAGAGGGGGAAGGTGCAAAGTTAGCTTCTCCACTGGCTCCCTGTGCCAACCACTCCCCATTAGACTTTTTCCTTTTTCAAGTAAGCCTCCAAAGACAATGGACTCGCCAGTAACGTGACCATTGTTGTGGGTGATGGTGCAACCCCATGTCACATGCCCCTCTATCAGGCCCCGTCTGTGGGGCAGCAAGCCTCGCAAGCGACAGCAGCTGCACGTGCACACATGTCTCCAACTGTAGGGAGGAACCGTCCAAGAACCGCGTGCAAAACTCTTGTTGCAGAGCAGAAAAGTACCATGTTCGTGGGACAATGCAGAGATCCCGTAAAGCACCGGCTGAATACCAATTTTTGGAGCCAAGCCCTAGGTAGTCCCGCCCCACTTAATGCCCTGAGTATGGGGAGGCACCTATACACCTAGTGAGAACCATCATGACAATAGTAACTACTATCCAGCAAGCCAAGAATGGTAATCATGCTCTAGAGTGAGGGATGGCAGTCAGGGAGATCGCCTGGAGGCAAACCAGGGATGACCCATCGCACCTAACATGAGCATCCCAGTCCAGTCGTTTGGTAACATAAATACACGCGCATTGCTTGCAAACTATTCCCTGTCACAAAAGGGAAATATAACTTTCCATACTAACCAAATTCACGCTACATCAGCCCCATCTTTGTAGTTTTTGAATACACTTTGGAAGGGCTCTTTTTGTAAGTTTCCTTTTGGCCCCAAACACTTGCTGAATTGAAGGTAGAAAGGAAGCTGTTATAATGGTTGATTTCTTTCTTTTAATGTAATGCCATTGGGATGATGCACTGTATGATTCTGGAACACACGTGTGTTCCAGAATCATACAGTGGCGTTGTTGGGCTGTGGAGGATGCACCCGCCCGGGGACCTCCAATATTAATACACTACTTAATATAAATGCTGTCTACGAGTCTTCATCCCCGAACAATTATGCAACATTGGCGACGAGGACTAAATGATACCTGAACAACAGGAGGTCTCCGGCATAGCAGTATGCTGCAACATTGATTGAAATTAGTCCAAGAGCAGCCAAGTCAGAGAACGGACATCGCGGGCACTGCTGCCGCAGAGTGATCACTGATTAGCGTGCCATCAGTAAGTAAGTCTGTTTATGGAAAAAAAAGAAAAGAAATATATATTTATAAAGGCTGGGGAACCGGCAGCGGCCCAAGAGCTTTTTACGAACTGCAACACGCGCGATCGGAATAAAATATTAGAGGAAAGGACCTAACTACGTAAGAAAACGTGCTACAATTTTAAGGAAAAGCTGAGTTACTATAGCAACGTGGTATCAGCCAAACGAAACAGTGCTGAATGCTGACAATACCGACAAAGTGGCCCGTATGAAATACAGTCACCGCAAACACTCACATGAATGAGGAGAGGGCCAAATGTAAAGTACTATGACCATAAATGCATCACTGCAAATTGAGGCGGAAGCAAAATAAAGATAAAACAAGGAATGGTGTTTGCAGCAATCTAATAAACAGAAGACTATCAGTTTCTTCACTGAAAAAAAAGGAATAAAAGAAAGGAAACAAGCAGTTAGCAAACAACATAATAATAAAAAAGAAAAATGCAAAATGTGATAGCTCCCATCCAATTTTGGGCAGGAAGTCCTACATGTACATGGGAGCAATGGCAGGACAGTTTCCAGGTTTATTTAAGGGCCATTGGTGGTACCAAATTTAATGATGATTTAAAAGAGGTCACTCTGCTAAATTGTGTGGGTGCAGAAGCATTGCACATTTTTAGGACCTTGCCTGATATAGTAGATGGCGTGGAAGGTTCTGATGACTCAACTGCTGCAACGAGTGGGGGCAGAAAATATGGATATGCACTAATAAAATTATCGAGACATGTTGGAAATAAGACTAACATTGCCCTGGAACGGTACCGATTTTTCTTCAGAAGACAGAATAAGGGACAAAGTGTAGACAACTTCATGGCAGCGTTAAGAGGTTTGATATCGACCTGCAGTTTCACTGGTATAGCTGATTATCTAAGAAATCAATGGGTCTTACAAGTTGCAGGTCCTCTTATAAAACAGCGATTGTGGCAGGCAAAGGATCCAACTTTGGAACAAGCTATGGAAATAGCTAGATCAATAGAGTTAGGAGAAAAATGCATGAAAGAACTACAGAACAAGACAGAGAATGTTGAAGTGAGATGCATTGAAAATGTACAAGGTGGAAATCGTGATAAAGTTGAAGAGACATTGATTGCTTTGGTGAAAAGAATGACCAGAATGGGTGTTAACACCAATGTAAAGAGAGATAGAGAATATGGGAACAGGTCGCAAAACAGATGTCACAAATGCGGCAGATACAAACACATAAATGTAGAAAAGGAATGCCCAGCGTTTTCAGCAGAGTGTTATAAATGTGGATATGTTGGCCATTTTGGTAAAGTGTGCAGGAGAACTAGAGGCAGAGGCAGACCTATATCGCAGAGAGAAGCAAGTCAAAATTCCAGAAACAATGTGGCGAGTATAAGAACATGGGAGGAGATCAATAAAATGAGTGATATGCTGTCTGTCACTGATGAGTTTGAGGAAGAAATACAAATTTTGGCATTTACACCATTTTTAAAGTGTATGGGCCCCTGGGTACCTATGTCAATAAATGGAGTTTCTTTACAAGTTATGGTCCACACAGGTTCTCCATATACCATGGTTGACACGGTACATTTGTAAAATACCTAAGAGGGAAAATTGATGGGTTACAGCCGACAAGCGTAAGAGCGACAGGGTATGGTAAGACGCCCATTAATATAATTGGCTACAAACGGGTACATTTGGTTTTCAAAGAAAGGGAGACTTACTGCAAGTTATATGTAGCAGAAAATGGGTTCTCCATCGTCGGTTGGTGGGAGGAAGCATCGTTGCAAATCAAGATACATCCTGGGGAAAGCATTCCCATATTGAGTATTACTGAAAATAGCTGTGAAACAAATGTGAATTTAACGAAAAGCTTTCCTAGAGTTTTCAACAAAACCATTGGCATGTTGAAAGGGTTTAAACATCGGATTATATTGAAGAGAGGTGCCAAGCCGATAGTTCGCAGAGTGAGGAATATTCCAATAGGCACAAAGGAGGCCTTGCATAAAGAACTTGTGAGACTGTGTGAACAAAACATCATAGAGCCGATAGAGAGCTCGGAATGGCTCTCTCCAATCGTTATTGTACGGAAACCTGATGGCTCTATCCGGATGTGCGTGGATTTGAGAGAACTGAATGCAAATATATGGGTAGATCTCCATCCACTGCTCAATATAAGTGAAATGCTCAACACAATGAGACCAGCAAAGTTTTTCGCAACATTAGATCTGTCTTCTGCCTATCATCAGGTTGTGTTGGATGAGGAATCGAGACACCTTACGTCCTTCATCACGCCTTTGGGGGCATTCAGATATAAATGGATGCCTTTCGGTTTAGCGGCAGCGGTCTTCCAGAGGGTAATGCACCAATTATTCAGTGGCCTTCAAGGTGTTTATTTCTTCAAGGACGATATACTTGTCTCTGCATTGACAGCAGATGAACACAATGCAAAGTTACTAGGTGTACTGCAGGTCATCCAGGAGAAAGGTGTTACACTTGAAATTGACAAGTGCAAAATCAGGAGGCACGAGGTGACAAAACTAGGACACTGCAAAAATGCTGAGGGAATTAAACCAAAGAGAACCCTGGTGGATACCATTTTACACATTCCAGAGCCAGCGAACAAGGAGCAACTACGCAGTTTCCTAGGATTAGCAGAATATTATTCGAAGTTTATTGACCACTATGCGGATAGAACTAGGTACATGAGACAAGTGATGGGCAAAGGTGCAAAATGTTTGCGGTCGGATAACTGCAAGGAAGAATTTGATAAAATAAAATATCTAATTAATAAGGCTCCAACACTCAAAATGTTTAATTGTAAGTTTAAGACCATGATATCTGTTGATGCCAGCAACATTGGTCTGGGTGATGTTCTTGAACAACTCTAGGAAGGCACAGTTGTCCCTATCGCTTTTGCTTCCAGGGTTCTTAATTGTGCAGAGAGGAATTACTCCACCATTGAGAGAGAAGCCTTGTGAGTCAGATGGATTCTTGAACATTTTAAAAGTCTTATTTGGGGCATTCCAATTGAATTGAGAACTGACCATAAGCCATTAATTCATGTGTTGAATTTTAAAAACTCGCATTTAACGTCACCGAGAATAAGGAGATGGACCTTAGACATTATGCAGTATAATATACATGTCGAATAAATTCCTGGGAAATCCAATTCTATAGCAGACTGTTTTTCCAGACTTCCCTGGGACGACGAGAATGGAGAAGATGGAGAGAATGAAACAACACTAGAACAAGACTCTGAATGCATAGTGGCCCACGTGCATTCAAGTTTCTCGAAGGAAGAATGGATCCGGGCGACCAACGATGATGTTGAACAAGAACATCTAAGGATATCTATCAGAAGCAACTGGAAAGAAGTTGATACAAGTATCAAGTCATGGGAGAAGCTAAAGGATGAGATCTCCAGTGATGATATTTGCGTTTGTAGAGGCGACTGAATAATTCAACCCACGTCCTTGAGAGAGGGAATAAAGCTTATTGCCCATGAAGGTCATGTGTGACAGTGTTTGACTAAGAGAAGAGTAAGAGAAGCGTACTGGTGGCTGAACATGTAGAATAAAATGGAGAGATTCTAGTCAAGGATTGAACTGCCTGCGCAGTGAGCGATAAACGAAAGACCACGCAAATTATACCCCTTCAACCAGTGGAAATTCCTAAATCTGTGTGGACCAAATTGGCCATTGACATAACAGGGCCGTTTGAGACATTGGGACCTCAGAGGTGTATTTTATTGTGTTGGTAGATTACACCTCCAAGTGGGTGAAATGCAGAGTAGCAGAGGGCACAGTCACTTCCATGAAGGTAGTAAAGTTCTTGGAGGAAATATTCAACAGGGAAGGAGACCCTCGAGAATTGATCTCAGATAATGGTGCGCAATTTATGTCAGTAGAGGTTCAAAGTTTTTTTAAGGACAGGGCCATTGAGCACAAAACCACTGCACTGTTCCACCCAATTGCAAATGGATTAGTTGAGAGAATGAATGGTTTTATCAAGGGAACCATTCAATTAGCGATAGCTAATAATTTACTGTGGAAAGAGACTTTGAAAGAAACAATTAACACATATAGTTACTCCACATTCCGTCACTGCTGAAGACCGTTTACCCTAATGAGAGATTGGACGGCTACTAATAGACTGAGGCCTGCTTGGCTTGGTTCTGGAAAGAACAAGGTGGTCAACATGGATGAAATTGTCAGGAGGGTGAAGAAGAGACAAGATGAGTACAAGAAATACTATGATAGTAGGAAGCATGTGACAGAAAGTGAGATTGTGAGAGGCGACTGGGTTAGGGTAAAGGAACCAAGGAGAGTGTTAAAAGGCAAGTCTAGATATAGGGCTAAGCAAAGGGTGGTGGACTTTTCGAAGAAATCTGTGATTCTGGAGGATGGAAAGAAATGGTCATGTGATGATGTTATACTAGCAAAAGGTGGTGAATCAACGAAAGGCAGAGTGCTACATGAAGCTCCCAAGGATGAGAGAGTACAAGAGTTTGGAGAGTTTTATGAGGACACTATTGGTGAAAACGTGGTGTCATCCAGAAACAGGAAAATCACACAAAACTTCAAGAAGGACTATGTATATTATTGAAACTGGTGGTCGCCTATGACAAAGCTTTTTTGGAGTGTTCTACGTTCCAGCTGTATCCTTTATTTGTATTGTGTTACTGTGATTTCCTTAGTGTGTGTTTGTTGAAGTTTCATGGTATCTAGTATCCCCTGTTAACAATATCTACTTTTGTTCCATTTTTGTTTTTCGCATATCTATCTTTTAATTTCTATAAAAAGAGTTGGGTGGGAGATGTTATAATGGTTGATTTCTTTCTTTTAATGTTATGCCATTGGGATGATGCACTGTATGATTCTGGAACACACGTGTGTTCCAGAATCATACAGAGGCGTTGTTGGGCTGTGGAGGATGCACCCACCCGGGGACCTCCAATATTAATAAACTACTTAATATAAATGCTGTCTACGAGTCTTCATCCCCGAACAATTATACAACAGAAGCTTGCCCCGGATCACACACAGCGCAGTGAGAAGTTTAAACTAAGCTGTTTTACTGGTTTGAGGTTTAGGAGTGGTGATTTCAGACACATTAGACCAAATTGTTCCTGCTGCATATGATCTCTAAAGAATAGCCAATGATTTAAAATATCTTCAAAAAAGGTTATTTCAAGCAATCTTTGTTTGTTTTAAGTTGTTCTCGCTTAACAGAAGGAACTGCCACCCAACGTCAATGTTATGATGAAAACATGGCGAGGAAATATCCAACACGAGGTTGATTAAGAATTGTCGCTGTGAATGTTGTATGCCACAGAACTCCCCCAAGCTGTTTATTGAGTGCATCTGAGTGACAGGGTCCCAAATGTCAGAGATGCAACAATGCAAAAGCATAACAGAAAAGGAAGCAGCGGTAGGGTGTGGTGAGGGAATTGTAATTGTAATTGCAATTGTTTATTTATACAGCGCTAATACATAGATGGATTGCTTCAAAGCGCTTCAAGGCGGTAGGGAGCAAGGGAATACAGTAATTATTAGGCTTTGAAGTTTCTGAATGATCTAACAGAGAAAAAAATGACCATACTAGTCCTGACAGCATTTCTCCTAGTGCAAGTGGGACATGATCCATGAACTTTCTAGTCCTAGTACAGACAGAGGTGGGTGTGGGAGAGTGTGGGGTGGGGAACAAGTGCATCCAGTCCAGCAGGGCCCTGGTTAAGTGCAGAGAGGTTGCCTCACTCATGGAGCGTAAGTTGAAAGTGCAGTAATGCTGAACATAGTGCAGTGGCCCGGAGGCAAGTGCAAAAGACTGGCAAGGGAGCCCGGGGCCTGTAAGACTCTGGAGGTGAAACCAGTCAACCAGTCAGCAAAAACTGAAACAGAGTTAGGGAAGAGAAGGAGGAAGGAGGGTGGAGGGAAAGAGAATAGAGGTTAGCAGGGGAGAGGGAGAGAGAAGAGGAAGGTCTTGGGGAGTTTCTGGAATTTAAGGTGCTCTGGCTCAAGATGGAGAGATGCAGCAAAAAAACCATAGGTTGGATCAGTGAAACGGGTTAACTCTGGCAAAATTTAGAACATATCACCTTTTATTTACGTTGTTCAATTACAAAAATATATGATTAATTACATAAAAACTCTTGAATATTCAACAATTCATCATCTCATTCATACCTTCAAACAATCCCCATTCTAACACATCTATCCGAAAAGCACATCAAGTAATGCCTAATGCTTAATTTTTAGCAGAGCATCTGTTATTGCTGTTTGTTAGTATTTTTCAGCAATTTTCCTACAAAAAACTAGAGAGGGATCCCACGGCAAGACTGCAAGAAGAAATAAAAAGTTTAACTAATCATGCAATAAATGAACGATGGATTAGTGTGGAAGAAGGACGGTTTCTTAACAAAACTGGATCTAAGAAGGCCGCATTCTACACACTACCCAAAATTCACAAAAATTCTACAAAACCCCCCGGGAGACCCATCGTGTCAGCAATAGACTCTCTTTTGGAGCCACTTTCAGTATATGCGGAGGTATTTTTAAAACCATTTGTGCTGGCTATGCCATCATATGTAAAAGACTCGACCCATATGATCAACATCATCCAAGAAGTTCAAATCGAAGAGGGCGATATCTTGGTGACCATGGACGTAGAGTCATTATACACGGCCATTCCACAACAAGAGTGTCTACAAGTGCTAGGTCACTTCTTAAATCAAAGAACGAGACCCCATTTGCCCCCTACTGAGTTTATACAGGAATGTATTAGGTTGGCAATGACCGAAAATTTCTTCCTGTTTAAGAACCAACTTTATAAACAAGAGAGAGGGGTAAGCATGGGTGCTACTTTCGCTCCCGACGTTGCCAATTTATATATGGCTGATTATGAGGAGAAGTTTATTGTGGGACCACATAATCTACTCACTAGCCATCCCACCTTGAGTGGCCATCTAAATATATGGCATCGTTATATCGATGATGTTTTTCTAATTTGGAAAGGGACAACCGCATCCCTTAAGGAATTCCATACATGGTTGAACCAATGTGATACACACATAAAATTCACCATTGAATATAGTTATCTACAGGTGAGCTTTCTGGATCTTGTGATCAAAAAAACTGGGAATCACCTTACGACCACCTTATTCAGAAAGCCCACAGACAAAAACACCTTACTACATTTTAATAGTTTTCATCCAGCAAGTTTACGGCAGAATCTACCCTACGGTCAGTTCCTACGTATAAAAAGGAACTGTTCTGAAAGGGATGAATTTAAGATCCATGCGGAACAACTAAAAGAAAGGTTACAGAAGAGGGGGTACCCAAGAAGGTTGGTGAAAGACCAACTTAAAAGAGCGGAAAATACAAATAGAGAAATTTGTCTTACCCCTCGTGAAAGACAGAAAAATGAACGCTTAGTGTGTGTCACAACTTTTAATCCAGTGAGTGCCGACATAAAGAGAATAATCAACAAACACTGGAACCTTGTAAAACACCCAGGGTCATTACTACAGAAACCGATGTATGCATTTAAACGCAATCAGAATCTAAGACAGAGATTAGTGCATACGTATAGAGAACCGAAGAGGGCCATTACCATCAACACACAGTGGGGGTTGCCCCCCATATTGGGTCATTATAAATGTGGCAAATGTGTAGCTTGTCCTCTGACAGTAACCAAAAAGGAATTCAAATATGGTGAAAAGGTGTGGAAGATGAATTGCCACACTAATTGTTTGACAAAAAATGTGATTTATATTATCAGTTGCTCCTGTCAACTCCTATATGTTGGTAAGACCACACGTGAAGTACGACAACGGATATCAGAACACAGGAGCTGCATCAGGAATGGTGTGGCAGACAAACCGCTCGTCGACCATTTTTTGAAAATGAAACATAAAGATACAGAAATGAGATGGCTCGTACTCCAACACATTAAAAGTAACATGAGAGGGGGGGACATCAGTACAATACTACACCATACAGAACAGAAATGGATTCATACTTTGAATACTGTTAAGGAAGGATTGAATGTTTCAGTGGAATGGAACACTCTTGTCACAAATAATTAATATTTCCCATTTTTCCAATTAACATGTGTTATAAGCAATTAACTTCTTAGTCATTGATGTATACACCGCTGACAATGAATAATACAGGTTCACTTCATGAATAGTAGTGAATTCCCTCGTGTTGGTACAGCTGATTTTCAATAATGTATTTTGAATAACGTGTTTTGAAGATATAGAAAAAACCTATTAGACTTCTGCATGTTGACATACATCTGAAGAAAAGAATAGAGGCTATGATTGTGTGGCTCCAGGGTATGTTCTTTTTTATTTAGCTTTTTTTGTATTCAGCTTTTTTATTTAGCCTTTTTATTTAGCCTGTTTATTATTATTTTTTTAGCTCTTATTTAGCCTTTTTAGTCAGTTGGTTATGTATGATTTATGAATTGCAGGTACTTCAACATAGCACCCAGTTCCTAAAATCAAGCTGCAGTAGGACAAGGGTTAATATATCTTAAACATTATGTACGTGTATTCCTTACGGTTTTAATACTTTAGAGCCCGCCCGGATGTGATCGACCATTGTTGTTTGGTCAGGCATGGGATTTGAGACAGAGTCACGGAGCGTTTCTTCTTTTTTTGAAATTGGTGGATGTGCGCACCCGTATCATTATTTATGTATTGCCCACATTCTGGATACGCAATTTGGTGGCGTAACATCCACTCCTTTGTGCTTGTTCATATCTCTGAACGGGCCATTAGTGGTTTGCCCGGATATAGTCCCTTTTTTGTGTCTACACATGAGGATATTAGTTTGTCCCCTTTCTATGTCCATCACTGCTTTTGATTGAGTCGGCAGTTACGTGTTAACCGAACGCCGACCGTAGTTGTGATTCTCCCGCTTGGGGTTGCAGATTGATTGGACCTAGGTAAGGAATACGTGTAATAACAGGCACGATTAGGTGATGGCAGTACGGAGAGGGCACACTTTGTAGAAACAATATGTAATCTATGTTGTCTGTATGAGTGGGGTATAGAGTACTAGTAGGCAAAAATATTTACAGTGACGGCACTCCGAGTATAATGTTGATAACTAGATGAGTCTAGCATCATGGTGATTTTATATTAGAAAACAAAGCGACACCTCGAGATTTACGGGGAGCTTACCCGTATATATTTATGTTACAGTGGTTGATGGGTCCAGTGAGGATTTACTGCTTGTAAAACATCAGTGCACGTCCGGCCTACATATCCGTGCAGTTTCTGCATGAGTTGCTCCTTGTGCCATCAGATATTTGTAAGTTTACATCACTTTTAGCCTGATATACGTATAGTTACAAGTTTTTCTTGATTTATGGAATAAATATTAAGTGTTTTTTGGTATGTGTTGATTCCACAGGCTCGATATAAATACCGAGGCCAGTGGAGGATTAATCCCTTTGGTCCTCTCTCATGATCCTAGGATTTGCTTCTTGGGGTGAGTAAGGCGAGTGTCTCGATTTAATTTTGACACTAATGTGACACTAATGCGTCACCTTTTTAAAAGAAATAGGGTTGACATTCTGGTTTTTCTTATTGTTTTTAGATTTTGGCCCATACAAGCATACAATAGGGCGGAGAAGTGTCCTCTTGCCCAACGTCCTGAAGAAGGTTTTTGACCGAAACACGTGTCGACGCTTTTCTCTAGAAATACGATATCTGGTCAAACATCATACCAGCTATACAATGACATTTGATACTATGGACTGGGTCATTGCTGAAAAATACTAACAAACAGCAATATGATGGCATAGCCAGCACAAATGGTTTTAAAAATACCTCCGCATATACTGAAAGTGGCTCCAAAAGAGAGTCTATTGCTGACACGATGGGTCTCCCGGGGGGTTTTGTAGAATTTTTGTGAATTTTGGGTAGTGTGTAGAATGCGGCCTTCTTAGATCCAGTTTTGTTAAGAAACCGTCCTTCTTCCACACTAATCCATCGTTCATTTATTGCATGATTAGTTAAACTTTTTATTTCTTCTTGCAGTCTTGCCGTGGGATCCCTCTCTAGTTTTTTGTAGGAAAATTGCTGAAAAATACTAACAAACAGCAATAACAGATGCTCTGCTAAAAATTAAGCATTAGGCATTACTTGATGTGCTTTTCGGATAGATGTGTTAGAATGGGGATTGTTTGAAGGTATGAATGAGATGATGAATTGTTGAATATTCAAGAGTTTTTATGTAATTAATCATATATTTTTGTAATTGAACAACGTAAATAAAAGGTGATATGTTCTAAATTTTGCCAGAGTTAACCCGTTTCACTGATCCAACCTATGGTTTTTTTGCTGCATAATACCTGAAGGATCAGGAATTATAGTGCAGGTCTACCCCTTTGTTTTTCTCTCAAGATGGAGAGAGGCAGAGAGGCTGTTCCAGAGGGAGGCACCTACAGAGGATAAAGATCTACCCCCAAATCTCTGGAAAAATGGCTCACCCGCAAAGAGTTGGAGGAGGATGAGCAGAGGGCTCTAGAAGGAGAGTATTTAGGAAGAGAGGATTGTAGATAGTGCGGGCCCTGGCCTCAGAAAGCCTTGTGGACAATGCAGAGGGTCTTGAACTTGATCCTTGCAGCCACTGGGAGCCATTAGGGGGATTTCAGCACCAGAGAGATGCGGTCCCTGGGCTTGAGGCCAAGGATAAGTCTTGCGGTTCTGTTCTGGATGAGTTTTAGAGGACAGAGACATTGGTAGGTGAGGGCCCAGGGCCTAGGGAAGCCGGCCAGTGTGAAAGTGGGAATGTGGGAGCAGGAGTCCCAATGAGGAGGATCTTGGTCTTACTGGCATTCAGGCAGAGATCGTAGGAAATAAACAACCTTTCTCCCAACACTGGTAATTGCGCTAGTCATGGTTGGGAATGCACATTCTTCCCGTACTTATGGTTTATACAGCCTCAAAGATGGTTTATTATTTGCCATCCCTTGAACTCCATTACCCTCAAAGCATGTCTACTGCATCAGGCTGACATGCAGAAACAGGGCGTGGCTTTGATTGTTGAAGATTTCCAAGAGAAGCCAGTGTTGTCTTCACAACATTCAGATGACATTATTCTGATCATTTTGTAATGAATCCAAGAAGAAAGCTTTCATCGGTCAGAAATAACATATACATATTTGTGCGCACACCCTTCAATAAAAGGCAGCAGCATGCCTGTTGCGTGTGCACCATGTTTTTTTTATTTTCAAAACTTTATTGGACAATAGTAGTTAAGAATGAATCAACCAGCCTGTTTCCCATTTCTCCCTTGACCTGTGCCCCATGGTACTGACCAGACCTTACCTCTTGGCCCTCAACATTCCAGTCTGGACAGCCATCAACCCTGTCTCTTCCCATAGGCTTCATCATGCCTGTCCCTCCTATAGTGTCTCTCCCCCACCTCAATTTCCTGGATTATCTGTCCAGCCTTGTGGTAACATTTTACTAAGCTATATGAAAGCTAGTCCATTTAATTCCACTTGTGCCCTTCAATCTTCAATAATTGCATTAACTTTTTCAATACGGACCACAAGCACTTTATGGGCGAATTTCCAACCTAACAGGGTCATCCATTCTCATTCTCCTATTCGTTTCTATATTCTTATACATTCTGACACTCTCTTGCATTCATCCATCCACCCACCCATCTTACCACTTTTGCATGCATCCAACATCACACTCTCGTCATTCATCCGCTATCACAATGTTTATTAACCTCTTTAACCTCACAGTCATTCTACCTTTCCATACACTTACACTGATTCATACATGTATTTGTACATCACTCTCACTCTCATTATTTTATTCGCCCACCCAGCATTACTCTCATTCATCTATTGTCCGTTTATTGACCTCTCCCTCCAGCCTCACATTCTCATGAATGTGTCCCCTCGTCCGTCCTACACACCTTCTCCCCTCTCTTTGCCTTGTAAGGAGCCTATTGCCTATAGGAGCCTTCAGATCGAAAAACGCTGGAGTTCATTTGCTGGCGATCTCCTGATCGCACGTTTTCTTAGTCCTTCCCTATCCCTAGCCAACAGTTTTCCTTGTATGCAAAAAGACAGGGCCAAAAGACAAGCCCTATGATGGTTTTCACGTTGGCACAGCCAAACCGTGCAGTAAATCTAGCTCTGTGGACGCAGATTGTACCTTCTGTCTCCTGGTACGGCGTGATCCGCGAACAACGTGTAGTTGCTTCCTAATGGAAGTGGTGGATTTGCAACAGAACCTAACAGTGATGAAAAAGGATCTGTAGGAGAGTGTGGAGATGAAGCGGCTGTTTCCCCAGGCCCCACAGGCTCAGGGAGTGTCTCCGAAGTACTCTCGATGCTGCTCAATGCTGAATGATCGCTGGGAGCAGAGCAGGTAGGGTTTTCTGTATCTTCAGTATCGTGTGGAAAACGGAAGGGAATCCTCTTGACATGCGACGCGTGGATCCAGTGTTTTCGTCCAGTCACTCGTACAGCGGTCTGTGTGACCAGCAGGACCTGATGAGGGCCCCTCCAACGCGGTGCGAGACAGGATGCTCTTTCAAATGCTTTCACAAGCACCCAGCTACCAGGCCGTATACTGTGACCTGGCCCCTCGTATTTGACTGGGAGGGCTTCTCGCACCTGTTGATGAAAAAAATACAGATTTTTTGTTAACCGGTCACAGTAGTCAGAAAGAAGTACATGTTCAATATCCCTCAGGGCCTTAGGCTTAGGAAAGTTCCAAATGTTAGCTGGCCTACTCATAACCACTTCAAAAGGGGAGAGCCCAGTCTGGTCTGTGGGGTCGTTCTCATTGACAATAACACAATCGGTAAGGCGTCCGGCCATTTCAAATTGGTGCCGGCACACGTCTTAGTGAGCTTGTTCTTTATAATTCCGTTGTGTCTCTCTACCAATCCAGCACTTTGAGCATGTCTAGCCGAATGGAACCGTTTATCGATCTGTAATCCTGCGCATATCTGCAGAATTACAGCAGCGATAAAATGTGGACCATTGTCCGACCAGATGACCCTTGGCAAACCAAACCTAGGAAAATATTCCTTAAGCATGGTTTTCGCCATTGTCATTGCTGTGGAATCTTTAACGGGAAAGGCTTAAACCCATTTACTAAAGGCGCAGATAACAACTAAGACGTATTTAAAGTTGTTGCAACGCTCCATTTCAATGAAATCAAAGTGGATGACTTCGAAGGGGACAGAAGGAGGGCCTAGGTGTCGATGTGCCCTTTCCCATATTATGCTGTAGACAGATCATGCAACTTTGGACAAAGCGTTTGGCTGTTTTCGAGATTTTGTCGTTCACCCAGACATTTTGTAACATTTTGGAAACCTTCCTTGCACAGATGTGGGTGGGCCCATGAGCCATTGCGACCATCATTGTAATGTACGCATCTGGCAGCAACCAATCTTCTTCTAACTTATCCACCCAACACCCGTCATCATCCAATTTTGTCAAACCCTCAGCCCATTGTTTAGTTTCTTCTAACATGGCATCGGCTTGGATATTCTTTACAGATTCGATACCCTTATCCATAGTACAAACATTCGTGGCTTCCCTTGCAGTGTACATTTCTTAATAGAGATCAGTGGCAGTTTGTTTGGCTAGCTGGTCAGCGAAAGTGTTCCCATTTCCTACATCACTTATGATTTTCTGATGCACTGCGCATTTCATGATAGCTAACTGAGTGGGAAGTGCAAACGCTGAAAGTAACCGTACTATCAAGGAGCCATATTGGATCTTTGTTCCATGTGAGGTCAAGAAACCTCATTCTGCCCAAAGTCTACCAAAGTTATGGACTACCCCAAAAGCATACTGACTATCAGTATATATATTCACTCTAAGCCCTTCGGAAAGTTTACAAGCTCGAGTCAATGCAATAATTTCTGCGGCCTGCGCGGAATTATGCGTGATTCTCTTGGTTTCCACAATTGTGCTTAATGTGGTGATGGCATAAGCAGCCGTGGATGTACCATCCGGAAGTTTGAAACAGGAGCCATCGCAAAACAGCTCCCTTTGTGGGTTGTTCAAAGGAGTATCTTTCAGGTTGATCCTGCCTTTGGTCTCTTGCTCTGTGGTGTAGAGGCAGTCATGTGACACTTCGTCACTGCAAGCAGTATCTTGCGGGAAAGGTAATAGTTCAGTCGAATTCAATACACAACACCTCTGGATTTTGATGTGCGGTGCGAACAAGATCAATTCGTATCTCGTTAATTGTGCGGAGGTGAGGTGTTGCGTTTGTGTTCTGTTTAATAGAACATCTATAGAGTGAGGTACCATCAGGGTTAAAGCAAGGCCTAGGACCATACCCTTGCTCTGTTTTACAGACACAGCAGCAGCGGCAGCTCTCAAACATCTTGGCAAAGCGCATGCAGCAGGATCAAGTTTGGAAGAAAAGTAGATGCACGGCCTATTCTTCCCTCCATGTTCCTGCGTTAATACAGCCAAAGCACATCCATCACGTTCATGCACATACAGCTCGAAGGCCTTTTCATAATTTGGTGTGCCCAAAACTGGTGCTGAACACAGTGCAGTCTTGAGCAGATCAAACGCTTTCTGATGTTCCAAGTTCCATGGCAATGGCAAAGAAATGCCCTTCTTTGTCAAAGCCAACATTGGTTTAATCACTAAGGAAAAGTTTGGGATTCACTGCCTACAGTAAGAAGCCATTCCTATAAAGGCTCCGACTTCCTTCTGTGTATTTGGGACAGACATGCTAGAAATGATTTTAATCTGTTCAGGCGTCAACCTTCTTCTCTCCTTTGACAGGAGATAGCCTAAATAGGCGACCTCCTGTCGACAATATTGAAACTTTTTGAGTGAAGCTCCATGTTTTGCTAGGTGAATAAGCAACAACACGGTGCCCTCCTTACAGGCACTTTCTGAGTCAGTAGCTAAAAGAAGATCATCTACATACTGAAGCAATGTACAAGTGGTAGGCAACTCGAGTGTGTCAAGCTGCTCTGTCAAAGCCCTACTATAAATGCTCTGACTTTCCGCGTACCCCTCTGGTGCACGGGTGAATGTAAACGAGCGTCCCGCTAAGGTGAACGCGAACAGGTATCTGCTATCCTTGTGTATAGGAATGCTAAAGAAAACATTCTTAAGGTCTTCAACACTAAAGTGAGTAGCAGAAGCCGGGATCATGGTTAGTATCGTTGTCACTTCAGGCACAATAGGAAATTGTGGAGAAACAATCTTATTGCTAGCGCGTAAGTCAATGATAAAACTAAAAGGAATTGCATTATCGCCTTTCTTATACACAGGTAAAATCAGACTATTGCAGAAACTACCTGCAATTTCCTCAATTACCCCACGATGTACAAAATCGGAGACTATGCACTTCAAAGCTTGCTCACCATCAACCAAAATCTTATACTGAGGAATACGTGGCAGCTTTACTCCATGTTTTAAAATGATTTTAACAGGCTCAATTTGTAGGACACCAACATCATTGTCCTCAATTGTCCATAAACACTCCGGAACATCACTAAATTCCGGCAGCAAAGGTCTAGTCAGAAACTGAGAGACAGAAAGTTGCTCTGGTGAAATCATCAAACGTACTTTCTGCGAAGAACAATGAATTACTGCATTTAATTCTTTAAACAGATTGAACCCCAACAAATTCTCTCCACAGTTCATTGTCAAAAGAAATGGACAGTGATCCATGAATGGACCTAGTGTAATCGGTACCGGCGAAGAAACCGGACAAGCTACTGGTGTACCAGAAAACCCTACAGAAACATTGGGTTGCCCTGACAGTGGAATGTTTGAAACCCGTGAATGGTCAATGGAACACTTCTCTGCTCCTGTATCTATCAAGAATAGATGTTTCCTATTTCCCACTATCATTTCAACGTAGGGACCTTTCTGATTAACGGGAATAGGCGTCAGTTCCAAACCCTGCTTCGGGCAATCCTTGCGAAACAAAATGTCATCAAAAGGAAGGTCTTCAGAGAGATATGCAGTAGAAGGATTATCAAAAATGTTTCTGTTATCCACACTCGGTGACTGATTATCCTGTGAAAAAGGTTGTGAATTCTGAGAAAACCGACTTCTACCAGGACCCCCTGCCCCAGAGCGGCCTCTGGATCGTCTACCCATGTTACTAAATGTGTTATTTGACCTCTGCTGGAGGATCGGGCATTGTGCTTGCCAGTGACCGTCTTGTCTGCAATACGCACATTGGTCCGCGTGTACAGGACCCAACGGCACATTACCCTGTGGATCATATTGTCCCCTAAATTGTGTATTACCCCCTCTAGGGCCTCTAACAGTCTGATGCAATAGAACTTTTCAGGTCTCCCTTTCTCTTTTCAATTCTCTCTTTTCATTATTGACTCGGTTTTCATAGTACTGAGCCATATGCAATACTTCAGACTGAGACTTAGCTTGCCAAGCGCTCTCAGAAGTCATAATTTGCGACTGGATGTTAGGCAACAATCCACGCACAAATATATCTACAAATAGTCTTTTTCCAGACGCTGTGCTCAAATCCTGTCCACTGAAATCTGAAAACACTTGTTCAACCCGATTAAAATATTCAGTAGCACCCTCAGACTTCCCTTGGACACAAGCAGTACATTTGTCCCAAATAATCCTTCTCTCAGGAATTATGGCTTTTAGTTTCATCACTATTCTATCAGGCAAAGTCAGTATTACCTGTGGCGGTCCTTCGCCAGCTGGTCTATCTCTATCTTGTCTAACCATATAATGTCATATGTCCCCTAACCCTGGTACATCGTCCACAGTTCTAATCTGTTTTCACAAATCAATGGGTAGGAGCACAGGAAATAAAAAATCTATATCACTCAGAGTAAATACTGACGACTGCAAGACAGATTCTATCTCTTTATAGGACCCTGTTGGATTATCTCTTTATAGAACCCTGTCGGATTCTTTCTAATATCAGGGATGGATTGTTTGATGGTGTTCACTTCCTGTCCGACGTGAACAAACGTGAACAAACATAATGAGCAGGAATGTCATAGGCAGCTGTGCCTGCTTTGGCATTAGCTGGAACCTCGACTTTTGGGACAAATGTCAGAGGAGCCTCTCTCATAGGCAACTGAGAGATAGGAAACTCCGAACGCTTACTGAGCAACTGAGCTAAATCGAGCGCTAAGGCAGCTGAAGGAGTGTCAGACGAAAAGGCTCTCTTATAGATATTCAATAATTCTGCGGGACAACAAATCTTTCTTTTTATACATTCATCCTGCAGGTATCCTACCATAACCTGTATCACTTTCCTCTGCATTTCTGGTATATACTGACTATACGTGTCATATACTTCTATCGACACGTCTGAAATCCATCTAATCGCATCTTTTGTGCAAATTCGTGTTTCCTCACTCATTGACTTACAAAGAGGAAGGAACCGTTTCTGTACAAAAATAATGTTCAAACTATCACCATCAATTTCTTCATTCTGTAACCTTTCCAACTCCCTTCTATACTCAAAAACCCTCTCGATGTGCTCATATACTTTCGCCGTAGTATCTCTTCAATATGCTAAAACATTCAGATCCCTCAACCCTTGTGGGAGACCTACATTGTCCAGTCTGTTCCACATTACACATAAATGAATTCCCAACCCTTCGATAAAGACATTTTTCTCAGGAAAACTTTCTAGAAGCGAGAGTGTGGCAAAAACATCAGCTTGTTCACCACTCTCCATACACTGTTTAGCCCAGGCAGTCAAATCGCGCTTTCTCTCTATAGACACAGTATTACGAGTTACAATCTTTGATTCTGCTCCCTTATCAACTACAACTGGGACAGAATCACTCGGGAGAGGAAGAGTAGACAAATCTTGTACAATCGTAACAAAGGTGCTATCACTGGTGCAGAAGACAAATCTACCAGACCCGTTACAGTAGGCAAAGGCGGAGGTGCAAGTGGAGGAGCAACGATCGGAGGAGGAACAACAACCGGAGGAAGAGGAACAATAGGAGGAGCGATAGGAGGAGCAGGAATTACTACGGGAGGAAGAACGACAGCAGGAAGAGGTAAATCAGCAGGAATAGGTACATACGGAGGTGACGCAGTGGCACCAGGCCTTCGTTCATTTAGAAGTTTGACAATTAATTCATCAGACACATGAAAATCTTTAGACGGATATATTTTCTGAATACCAAGTTGAAAAGCCCTATCCATATTTCTAACTGACTCTGACTGTTTATTTTGATCATACAACACCGCTTTTTCGGCGTTGGACATATGACGGCACGCATGTTTCTCTCTACTTTTAAGTTGCTGCATAGCTTCTTTCTTCCAATTCTGTGATACATCAAATGCTGCAGGTCTCAGTAATAATGTCCAGCCCCTCTACAGGTTAATAATTTGTGGTCTAGAGTTCGTGTCGAGTTCACTTATGGCTCATACAATAATATGGATTACTTCGGTTTGTATTTTGAACAAGTTACAATGGCAAAGTGTATTCCTGGATTTAGCAGTAAGCCTTAGCACATATCCCTTCACAATGCAGTTGTGCCAGTGTGCACGTTGGATATTTACATTACATTGTCCTTGATGGGTGTTCGCGGATGAGGCTTGTTAGTGCAGACAATCCTTAGACCACAAGTCATGTACGGGACAAGGTCTCATTACCCAGTCTAAACATTCGGCCCTCGGACAGTCTAACCATTAACTAGGCACAGAGGTCGGGAAGGCTCGGTTACAAGTTGGAAACCCAGTCCACCGGCAAAGTCGATCTAAAATCAGAACTTTGCAACGTGGTTTTCTTCGCAGAGCGACTAGGCTCAAGCCAATATATATGAAAGGGAGGCACAATATGATTTCCCGTTTAACAGCCTGACTTTGTCACCCCTGATCCCTCATCTGCCTATGTGTGGCTTTGTGTTTGTGAACAAGAAAGACTTTTCACCAAACGAATTCCCGAACAGTGGGCTTTGCCTGCACCATCTGATGAAGAAGTCTGTGGGACTTCGAAAGCCAATGCATTGTTCCGTCCATGCCTAATATTTCCATTTTGTCAAATAAAGGGATCAGACCTGCATATTGTGTGATTTTAAAACTGGACAAACATAGCGCCAATCTTTTCTTTGCCCTGGCTAGTAAACATTTTATGGCCTTACAATTTCAAGAAGATAAACACTTACCTATCAAAGGTCAGTTCCTTTATATACAGCAGCTAAAAAAAACTGCTACAATCCTTTATAAGATGTAGGGCCTGATTCACCGAAAGTTTTCCAATGGGATTGCACAATTATAAAACGCTTCTGTCAATCAGGCCTTTTGTCTGAGTCAATTGCAAGTGTGCAGTGCCTGGCCAGCGTGGACATTGACAGTAGCTCCCATAGGTCGGTGTGTATGCTGCCAAGTCCAGAGTGCCATGATGTCATCTTTTGCAGCAAATACGAGGTTTTAAGAAAGAGATGTTTGTTCCATGTTTTTAAAGAATAAGGAGTTCAAATTGTTGAAGGGGCTATAGATTTTTGTTGCCTGGCTGAAATCCACAATGCCAAATTTGCCACAGAAGGCTTTCGATTTAGATCATGAAATGTCGGTTGGAAATTGAAAATGCAACCAGATTTTAATTAGCATCATCTATTTTATCAATTGTCCGGCAGTGATGTGAAATTATGAATTGTAGTCATTTTATATTATAAACGAATTTAAAAAAAATAATCCAGGACACATTACTCAGTTCCTCGTGTTTCTATTTAATGAAGTTACTTCTGTGTTTTCTATTAACTATTCCGGATAAAGAAATGATGATGATGGCGAATTCACAGTCTCCGAAAGAAACATGCAAGCAAGTCTTTAATGTTTTATTTCACTATTGGTAAGGACAAACATGAACTCTTCCTGTACAATTCTCAAACACCTGTAGAAGATGAAATACAGTATGTGTGCATATTGCACGTAGCCTACAGAATCCTTACACTGCCACTTTTTCTCTTGCTTGAGCACTCTACCTTTTCGGTGCTTTTTTGAATGCACATTATGAACTATAGAAGCACCGCAAACCTTGCCAAAGCTTGTGGTAAGTATGAGATGTTCGACCAGGTACAAGTCGCTGAAGTTTGTGAGATTTGAGCTTTCTTTGTAGGAGTTTGCTCATGATTATTGAGCTACGGTCAGGAGTGTCAGTTGGGTTGGATTGGAGATGCAAGTGGGGTAAGGACCAGAGGTGGATCTAGGGAGGTGGGCATCAATCTTGAGCCTCTAGGTTTTGCAGACGTTTCGTGTGCCTTGGACTTCTTGGGTGAGGTAGGCAAGAGTGTGGATGGGTATAGGTTTAGAATGGGAAAGTGAGTAGATGTCTGGAGTGTAGGAAACTAGTCATTACACGTTTGCAAGCTTTAGATCAAACAGCTTTTAATGAATCCAATTCCTTTTGTAAATGTAAACACATTTCCACAAGTTTCTGAAGAGTCTTCAGTTGCTTTATCAAGTGATTTAAACAAAATCAACCAGTGATACGTTTTTGAATAATTGAGGGTTGAATGAAATTTGTAGACATAATAAAGTCTACGCCATGCAGCTATTAAGTAAAGTCTTTAGCATCACAAATACAACAGGTGCAACATTTTGTCACACCATCGGCTGCTGGATGCTCTCCTCCTTCAGAGGAATAGGAATGCTGGAGTTTCCTTTTGACTACACGTAAGTGCAACTTATCTTTCTGTTTGTTGTCTTGGTTCCATCATTTAGCTGTGACACAAGCACACAGCGTGGTAAGGCAATCCCCTTGAGGCTCTCTTAGCCATCGAGGGACCAGAGAGGTTGCAAACTCGAGATTGCAGTGTTATTGTAAAGTCCATCCTAACACACTGAGCCAGATCCCCTTCTGCCAGCAGACTGATCTTCACCATCCTGCAGCTGACGCGCACCCACGTACCTTTTTTTAGGCCAAAGTGCTGGACATTTTGAGGAATCCACAACTCAGCTTCTATCTTTTCTGCTCCTTGTTTTATCATGAAGAGCCCCGCTAGACCCCGCAAGGCTGCGGCATCACTCTGATCAAGATGGCCCGTAGCAGCATCAAAACCTGGTGAGTTGTGGCCATTGAAGGTAGACTGGAGGGCTACATTTCATTTTGGTCTGTGTGAGAAAAGTTTGGGGTGTGTGGGAGACAGCAGGGTGGACACCTGGCTCCAGCCCCACTCAATGCCTGACAAAAGCCTTGCACTGCCTTGATAGGTCCTGCCCTCGATTGGCAAACGTCCCAACCTGCCATTGAGCATGTTAAAGTGAGGGTTGAGTCATCTCTCAGCCTGCTAACCAGCAAACTAATGAATGTGAAATGGTTGACCTCAGTCCTCAAATTTCAAGCAGCTCTTCTCTGAACCAAATGTTGTTGCATCCCATAACCCTTGGCATCCCTAGTTCATGGTAATGTCAAAATTCTCCGACTGACCCTTTCCCTCATCTACCAAAATGCAGATGCTTGTTATTTTCCTAACATGATAAAATGTATCTATTTGAGAAAAAAGACTGAGAGAGTGCGAGAGTACGCACAGGGCAGATAGTGGGATTGACAGATGGCATTGTGAGCTAGAGAAATGGGACTTTCTGCAAATGGCCAGGGGTAGTAGTGTTGGCTTTCAGGTTGTTTTGCATGGTAAGGCCTATCCTCACCTTTCCCCCGACTAGCCCATCCTCCTATAAGATCGGCGACCACCTTACACTACACACACATCACATACAGACAGCCACCACTGGACTAGCCATTAGCAACTCAAAACGACTCGAGCCACAACTAAGCTTTTCTCTTTAGCCCTATCACACTCTCCCACCTCAGAGGCTAACCAAACCCAAACACTGTAGTCTACCAGATCTCGGGATCTTCCCTATGCATAACATGCTCCCATGTTTCTCTGCCAAACCATAGAATGCAGATTGGCACTCAGGAACCGGGTGCTTGCGACCCACGCCAATCAACACTGCAGGTTTTACATCTGCCTCTCCCACTGTCCCCCCACAAATGAACCCCACCCCCCACATTCTATTGTATGTTTAGTTTAATCTTTCTAAGAAAAGGGTGCTGATTGGCTATTGGCTTTGAGTCATACTGATTGAGGTTGCTCAAGGAACTAAAGCCTGTTGCGGAACATGCTGAAGAAATGCGTTAACATTTTCAAAAAGGAATTGGGTTCATTAAAAAGTGTTAGATCTAAAATTCACAAAGGTGGAACTACTGGTTTTCAATTTTTGAATTTGAGTTTAGAGAGGGGAGCTAAATTGATGTTGCTTGTTTATATTTATATTCCTTGGATGTGCATTCTTCAAATCGAGGAGACCGTCCAATAGCAGCTTAATACAATTGAGCTAATGGGCGTGGCCCACCACTTAATATTCTAGATGTCTGGAGTGTCCCATGAGGGTTCATAAGGATGGGTGGGTGCTGCAGCTGCTTGCTGGGGATGGTTGATGAGGTTGTATTGCACCTGATGGAAAGGGATTCCGTGTGCTAGCACTCTGACATAAAGAGAAATGTCTGGTGCCAGGGGCACACAGACACTGGTGGCACTGGACGGGATTTGCACCCTTCAAGCACATTTACATAATTTTGGAATCCATCTTGGAAAGGGCACACTGCAACTGTAGTTGCATTCCGGAGCGCGTCAAATAATTCACTGACCTCCACCCCTGAGCCTGATGTACAATAGAGACAGGGTGCTATGGAAGGACAAGCCATTGATGGGGGGTGACCTTCCTCCTCGGTGGGGCTGTTCTTCCAGAACTGCCCAAGAGAACATTTATACAACGCTGTGTGACCCTTCACCCACCCTTTCCATGCATGTGTACACTGCTGGGGACCCGGGGCACCGTGGGAAAGGCACGGCTCAGGTAACTGTTTTTGTGTTTGGCTGAGGGCCTGTGTGAAATGGCATGGGGCTACCTTTGGTCAAATGTTATTGACACAGGGCAGTCCTATGGAATTGGGAAAGATACATGGGGCAGCGGATATGGCGTTGGGAGTGAGGCAGGGGACATGGGAATTTATGGGGGCAATGTCAGTGGCATTGGTAAATTTAGAGTACATGTTTGTATAATAGGACAGTTCTGGGGCAATGTGAAATAACATGGAATATTCTGGGTAAATGTGAGTTTCATTGATCAATCTGGTGTCCTCGGGAGTGAGGCATGGCGGAGTATGAAATGGCTTGGGCAAAACTGCTGTAATGACTGTTGTTGTGGGAGTGTGAAATGGCACATGATTAGTCTGTGGCTAATGTGAGTTACATGAAAGAGCAGGGGTTTCATGTAATGTGACTTGCAGGTGTTGTTCTGGGAGCTTTGGGAGCCAGGAATGGACAGCTCTGGGGCAATGTGAGATGGCACGAAACTATTCCATGAATAGCGTGAAGTGGCTAATGTAGTTATGGGGTATTGGGAGAGAGGTGTGGGAAAATTGTCCGATCAGCCTACTCGACCTATCAGCCGCATTCTACATCGTAGACCACAAAACTCTCACCTCCCACCTCACCAGCGCTGCTAACTTCTCCACCCATGCCACCTCCTGGATCACCTCCTTCTTAGAAGGCAGACCAATGAAAGTCTTCTCTGACATAGCCAACGCTGCCCCTACCACCATCCACTGTGGTGTACCACAGGGATCCTGCACTGCCCCCCACACTCTACAATTTGTTTACCAAGCTCCTTTTAGACAAACGTGACTCCTTCGGCATAGCCTACACAAACTATGCCAACGACACTCAAGTCCTCCTCCCACTCACAGGCTTCTAAAACCATGATGTGGCAGCTCTTCTCCAAATTTATTCCACCATCCAGGCCTGGATGGCCACCAACGGCTTATGTCTCAATGGTGATAAGGCTGAGATCATTATTCTAGGCCCCAAAGCTACTCTGAACAAACTGAACATCAAATATGACAACTTCACCATTGAAAACACTACCATCCCAGTCTCCCCATCTGTCAAGACTCTTGGTGTATATCTAGACGCTACCTTATCCATGGACAAACAGGTCAGTGCCTCTGCTGCCGCTCACACCACCAAACTTATAAATGCTGTTAAACCTCTTCTCACTAACCAAAACTTCCTGTCCATCGCCAGAGCTACCATTGGTGCCAAACTAGAGCACCGCTGAAAAAAACCTTAACCGGCTTCAGACAGTACAAAACAATGCGCTCAGAGCGGCCCTCAACATCCCTAAGAGAGACCACATCTCCCAAGCAAGGAGTGATGCCCACTAGCTCCTTGTTAAGGAAAGAATAACTGTCAAAACTCTCACGCTAACCCACAAATGCCTTAACCTCTGTGCCCCCCCAGACCTCTCCGAAACCATCTTCCGTGAGACCGCCACACGCCCCAGAAGGACACATCACACCAACCAACTCAGCATACCCCCGATAAAAAGAGCTAAAGCAGAAGGCATAAGCTTCACTTATCTTGCCCCGGAACTTTGGAATGCCCTGCCCAACACCCTGCGAGCTGAAACCTCACTTACCACATTCCACAAGGGCCTCAAATCCACCATGTTCAACTGAACCACCTCCGCTCCCACCGCATTCTCTTGACCATCACAAACTGTAACTAAGTATGCATGATTAACTGTTACTGTACCCGCAACTCCTTGCACGCACAGCATTTCTCCACTGTAACCAGACATGATTGTTTCTGTTTCTATCACATGTAACAGATTTTCAACTGTAACAGCGCCACGATGCCTATCGGCTGCTGGCGCTTTAAAAATGTTAATAAATAAATAAATAAAGAGTGAATTATGTCGGCAGTGTGAGTGAGTGTTCTGTGTCATTGGGCGCAATGTAGCCCTCGGATCGTGTGAAATGACAACCGGCTAGTAAGGGAAAGGTCAGTCACAATGTGCAGTTCTGGGAGCCTAGTGGACGATGCACAGGCAATTCTGGGGCCCTACCAACTGACATGGGGCTATTCTCCGGCATAGGGGGTAATGCGAAGCAACGTGAAACAGCACATGGCAATATTCTGGGGTATTGAGGCAAGGGATATTTTGAGGGGAAGTGCGAAGCAAACTTATTTTCAGTATCAATAGGAAAACAAATACAATGACAATAGACACGGGTAGTATAGCGCAGTGGCTACGCGCTCCTCTTGTAAACAATACGACACAGAGCAAGACAGGTTCGACCCCCGGGTCCCACTAAGAAGCCCCTTCGGTATTGAGCGCGTTATAAATAACCTATCATATCATAATGTGCTTAACTCGGCCACCATTAGCATAACGTTGTTCAAAAAAGGCAATGTTTGGCAGCATAAAAAGCATGAACGTCTTCTAAGTAGGGCAACGCAGCCTGGCACTGTTGCATGGCCATTTGTTAGGGGAACATGTGAAACTGGCAGGGGCATGTTCTGTGTTTGGCATAGCAACATTCGTTGGTGCTATGTTTTAATAATACATGGGGGTCACACTAGGATAACACAATTGAAGCTGGCATTATAATATGAGATGTACTGGGACACTCAGAAATTCGATTGGCAATCATGAATTTGGCATAACAATGTTTTAACCAACAGGCTGCCCCATGTCATTTTCACAAGTACTGTGGGGTATTTGAGCTGCACTTGTCATATGGCAGGGTCAGCATCGCCTTTTAGCATCACTCTGACCTATTTGTGCCAAACACTGATGTGATTAGTTTCCTTGATTCTTTGATCTTGGATTTATTTCGGAGCTAACCTGGCATGTGGTAGCATGAACCTTGCATGTACTGGCAAAGCTGATTGCTTTATATGTTTGCAAATTCCGATGTGTTAAATGATATGTTATGTTATGTTATGTTATATGGTCAATTATAGACCGCGACAGAGCACAGCTGACAATATGGCACTGAAAGGTACTGCCATTAAATTAACTGAATTAAGACTGAATGATGTTTCGTTGATTCTTAAAATTTCAAGTGAACATTGAGAAAGAGTAGGGATAAATATGACTCAGCCTCTCAATCGATGCCTGAAAGAGCTGGTGCTCAGTGAAAGACGTTGTGAAGAGCGTAGGTATGTTTGGAATACATTGACTGATTCTAATAAATGCTGGGATCATCAAACCGTAATAGCTGCAGTGCATAATGCATAATCATTTACAATTCCACACCTGGCAGTGAGCCATTGAAGTGAAAGCTCACTAGGGCAAGCCATGCTAGTTTCTACATTAATGTAGCGAAAGATGGTCTGCTGAGCTTCGAGATCTCTGAAGTGTGTGCAAAAGATATCTAGGAAGACCTGGCTAGATAATGCGGTTGACAAAGTCAAGGTGGGACATGACTGCCCCCCACCCCACCCGCTGTATATCTGTTCTGTTGTTACCTCTGAAAAGCGCTCCGTTATGCAGCTGTACTGTTGTACAGAGGCGTTGCTAGAGGGTGGCCAAGGGGGCTATAGCACCTGATCTTTTGGTTGTAGTCCCGGATACAATCTCAGGAGCTACAGCCAAAAGAAGAGCTAGCCCTGAGTCCCGACAGTTCCAACATCAGCATAGCCCCGGGTCTTTTCCAGGCCTAGCAACACCCCTGCTGTTTTATACCTCTGTAATGTGCTCCGTTGCTCTTCGAAGCCATAATAATAATGCTAATAATAATAATAATAATAATAATAATAATTGATGCAATCGCTGCATTCACCTTCGCATGAAAGGATAACATGTGAACATTTCCTTTAACAATTTTAGATTAAAAATAATTTCTTGCTGGTTTCTCGAACCTGAACATCTAAAGAAACTTCTGAATCAGTAATCATGCCAAGGGTTTTTATTTCTGAAATAATATACCCTTGATTTGTCTCTAGGAGTGGGGATAAATAAATATTAAATAGGCTTGTGAAGAGTATAGCTCCCTCAGGAACTTCCATTTTAACAGCCATGGTTAGCATTTAAAAAGTCCTAAGGCAAATGTCTGGGAGTGTCCTGTTAAAAATATGTAATCCAGACCAGCGTTAGTCCATTTCTGCCCCTATCTGTCAAGCGTGAGATAAGTATTGAATGATGTATAATATAAAGCACGGCTGATAGATCATATGAGATCAGAGCAGTAGCTGCTGTGTGATCTAGTACCATTCTCGCATCATCCATCACTGAAGTCCTAACCATTTCCGTGCTATGTAAAGAATGAAATCCGGCCTGAACTGGGTGTAAAACGTTATTGCATTCAGTGAATGAGGTCAAATACTCAGCTTCGGTTGTTCCAGAGGTTTGCCTAAAAAAGAGATGTTGAATGAGCGATCTGCCTTGTTTTTTCCGAATTGGGGTAACACAGGCTTTTTTATAAGCTATCTGGGACAATGCCACACGTAAAAGAGAGATTTGCAACTTTAAGAAGGATGGCGGCAAAGCCCAGGAGCAATGCAAGTTCTTTAAAATGTTTCCGAAGTAAAGGATTAGGAGAAGGGTGCCCAGTGATTTTATTGCAGAAACTATACTACACATATTTTAATGTTCATTGCCGTGAAACTCATAGAGCATTAAATACATTCATAAATAACAGATGGTTGGTTTGGGAAAGAGGATAATGAGTTCATAGAGAAAGTGCAGTTGGACATTAACAATTAACAGATGGCTACAACGGGTGAACCCCTCATTTTGCAGGAGAAAATCAGTAACATGACAGTAAAAATCAGTACAAAATGGTATAAAATTCAGGGGAAAACATCCATGAAACCCACAAGCAGATCCTGTGATGTTACTCTTTTAGTCTTTCCACTTTACATCTGAGATACTAATGAGGCTATGCATGGATTCACCGACAGAGGATAACGTAGACCAGGAGATTGGGATTGGCAGATGCAAAATGCTAGAGGCATCCTGATCCTGAAAGCGAGGACCCTTAGTAATTTCCAGAAAACAATGATGAGAAGCACAAGTTGTGAGAAAACACAGGTTTATTGCAGAAAATTAACGGCGGAAGAGGTCATTCAGTATGCGACCAAAAAGCTGAACACTCAGCACACCCATATTAGTCAGTAGTATTTATAGACAAAACACCCACAAGATTAGAATAAATTTGCACATAATCTGAACATTATTTGGAACTGCATTCTAAGCATCCTATTGGCTCGTGTCTAAATAAAACCTAAGTCAGCACAACTGGCCCTATTCTAATAGGTTAGTACATTTCCCTATTCTTATTGGTTAGTGTCTTTCCCCAATCCCACTGGCTAGTACAAAAACATCTTTCATTTTGATATGCATCCCCCAGCAGGTGACCTAATCATGCATGGTCAGTAATAAGAGTGAAATCTTCCATCCCCAGCAATAAACTAAATGTAAGGCCATTCTCCTTCGTGAGCCAAGATAGCTTGGCATCCCGTGCCACCCACTGCACCTACAGCTCTTCTATGCAAAAGCCTACCAATGTTCTGATCACATTCATGTTTGCCTCATGCAAGGCCAAAACCATGATTTCATAGTGTGCTCAACTCCCTCTGAAGGATACCAGAAGAAAGTGTTCCATACACCTAACACTTAGCATAATAGCTAATATTTATTATCCTTCCCCATATTCGGCAGCTCGAAAGCCCTCTGGGATGCAATATAAATTAAACTTAATTCAGAATGGCGCAGACACTAAACTAAAACGGCTGAATGTTGAGAGGCCTACTCTTTGATACAATGGTTGATATTTGCGCTGCTAGTTCACCCTGTCATGAACTTGACAGTCCATAGCCTCTCTAGAGGAATGCAGAAACAAGGCCTAATTCAATTAAATGGAAAACCCCTTTAGTTAATAGCAATCACAGAGACAATATTTTCTCTTATGTTGAGGACATAGCATCCCCATATTTACATTCCCCCTGCTAGTTAATGTATTAACCACCTTATTGTTATCTTTCATCTTGTCAAATGGAGTTTTCGGGAACCCATACTTAAAAAATATTTCTTCCATCTCCTGTGTATTCTTTTGGACAACATGTTAAAAAACAGCAGTCCCCGTCCCCCACAGGATCGACATATGGGTCAAAATAATTCTCAGGATCATCAGGGCACTCAAACAAAGTTTCAGAAGGACCATGGTTATGAGGTGACACATTTTGACCATGCAAGGCGTGTCCCCGTGAGTCTCAGTATTGGGCATTCTTTTGGAGGGGAGTGTCATCAATGACTTTTAACGTGAGAGACATCATGGGCATTGCTTTAGTCATCATTGTCTTCAAATACCCCAGAGTTAATTGACAGGTGCAGAAAAGAACTAATCGAAGATGATATAAAAGGGAGCAATACTTTGATGAGGTTACTCATCCACAAGGGCACCAATGAGAAAATGGAGGAAAACCAGTCCTCGTCCTGCATCTCACCTTCTTTCTCCATGGTAGTGTGCAGAATGTGCAGTGCATTTATTGCTTGTGTAATGCTTCAACTTCTCACATAATTTGAAGGTATGTAAGTGCAGCAAGAAGTGACTATCTTTGCACAGATGTCTCCTTCCAAGTCAGTCATGAGGTCGAGGACGTACCTGTTCTGCAACATTGTTATGCTTATAGCTCTAGGTTCTTCCTTGAAAGCATTCAGCCCATTCTCTGTATCATTGGACAGTTGTATTAATTCCCACCATGGTAATATGCAGCCATTTCACGTTTGCTGCTGCTTGCCTACCAGGAATGAGAAGAGAGGCAAAAAACATTTCTGTTTTGCTAAATTGTCAATATTTTTGCGGTATCACATTTACCTTGTCACGCGACTCTTGATATAGGTAATTGCTGCAGCATTAACGAAGCAAGCATAGAGATTGGCAGATCCACTGGTGCAGTAGGTGCATATGTTTAGCCATGGGATACTTGTGGATGGCGGTATGGTTGACATCAGGTACTACCAATACAGGAGCTTGCAACGTGGCCATTGAGCACAGCCCTCCCCAGAATGGTATCAGTTGGGTGTAGGTTAGTTCTGCACACACCAAAAACATTTCCAAGAGTGCTGCAGTGCCACTTCGAAGGTCAGGATGGTAGACAATCTTGTTACAATTGGTATTAGCTGCCATGAAAATGCTGCCATTGCCTCTGAAACTTAAAGAAAACCATGTAAGTTTCATGATTCTTATTGGAAGTTCATGCTGATTTATCCACGTTACACTTTTTGCATAACTGCCCCAGGAAGGAAAACAAGTTGCATTTATCTTTTGTAGCACATCATTGCTCAGTCCGAACAACCCTCCTGTGTTGCAGCGGGTTGTCCCCGCGACTCATCTGCCTCTGTAGTAGATTGCTCCCTGCACCTGCAAGCCAGGCCTATTTCCACAATGAAATTGGCTCAGCCCTGTGTAATTAAAACCTTTGCATTCAGGAGACGTTGTTAAAACAAAACCACTCTTCCTGACAAACCTTTCCTATTCGTCAGTTATCTGTGCCTGCCCCTGCTTTCAATACATGTGTATACGATTACTCAACCCATTTCCTTCTGTGATCATTCCTTGCTGTACATATTTGTTCTCATATACTGTTGTATTAACTGCGCACCACCTAATGTAGACCTTATTTGCTCAGACAGTGCCTTGCACGCTGCATAAAGTCAGCTGAAGTAAGCATATTGCCTCACTTATCAGCAACTCTTTGGATAAAAATAACCTAGGTGTGGCTGTTGCATAGAGAATAAATGAACAAACAAAACAGGACTTACTTGATTGGTCTCTATACCGCCTGCATGTGGTGGAAACACATGTTCTCTTCTGCATGGTGATGCACATTGTTACATTTGTCTGGAATAATTCTTGGATTCACAATGTCCCTCTTAATTACTTTCAATGTTAGTAGCATTATAAACCCCACCGTTCTGAGGGACTAAACACATAAAATATAGCATGGGAAAACGTAAGATGCAACAAAGAAGGGCAAAATAAGGCATATACTGCTTAAGTTCAGGTGCGTTTTTCTGGTCTTGTGGTGAAATGTCTAGTCACCCGAATGGATTCATGACAATTAAGACGTTACTCCCCTTGTCATTTGCCCCCTCTTCCTCCTGCTGTTGGAGAGGGGTGCAGAGATGTCATTTCACCAAAATGTCAGGGGTAGCAGAAGTGAGATCACATGACCCTTGACCTCTGATGACATCACAGAAAGTTATGCAATTTGACCCCACCCCGAAGAGACATCACAGGAAGCGATGGAACATGACAGTTTACCCCTTGACAAACAGGAAGTGGCATCACATAGCATTGTTTCTAAGTACACTATGGCAAAACCTTTATTGAGTCTAGCAGTTATTGTATGGAATTCAAGAAAGACAAATAGTTCAAATAGGCACATGGCATTGGCCACAGCCTAGGAGCTTCAATTTGTAAAAAATAAAACAAAAAAACAAAAAAAAAAGATTGTTTTAATTTTTTTGTATGGGGGAGCAAGGGGGATCACATCACAGGGCTAGCAAGGGAAACCTCAGGGGTCGCAAGTGTGACCCCTGGTGACCCCTAATTAATGTTTCTGGAGGTTTGATAGAACTGCTGTCCTTCCTGACATCGCTAAGGTGTATACATTGCTTGTGTCCTGCTACTTTGATTGCTGCGGGAGCAGCACAGATCACTTTGTAAGGTCCAAGAAATGTTGGTTCCTTCCACTTGAGGGTGAAATTGCGCACAAAGACACTGAGCCTGGAAAAAGCTATTGTAGCTGTGCTGGTGATGTGTCTTGGTGCTGCTGTGATGAGGCATCCAATGGTGGTGGAGCTAGCTTGTGGCATTTAGGCTCAATCTGACAGATTTGGTAAATTCCCTAGATATCACTGACAGTCTACTCCTAAAATCTGTGCTGACTTGTTTGCATCAGAGGCTGTGCCTGCAGGTGTGACAGGTGTGTGCTGCCTCCTTTCTGTTATAATTTTGTGTGGAGTAAGGTGGTGATCTGACCCTGGCTGGTTGCTCAGTGCAAATAGAGCTATGTGCAGACAGTGTAACCAAGACTTTTATAATGTATTACCAAGCTTAGCCAGCCAGTTTAGCCAGCCTTTGTTTCAATAGGCCATTCATCCTCTCAACCACCGCTTTGGCTTGGGCTGATAAATTGACCACAGTTTGTGTTTAACACCTAACAAAACACATATTTCTTTGAACATTTCATTAAAGAAGTGGGTTCCGTTGTCAGACCGGATGACGTCACATATCCCCCATCGGGGAAATACTTTGTGTACCAAATATTTGGCTGCACATTTAGCATTGGGGCTAACACAGGGTCCTGCCTCGATTCATTGTGAAAAAGGGCCAACCATAATAATAAGGTAACAGTAGTTACTGCACCTGTTATCCATGTCCATGTAGTCGATGTGCACATGACAAAACAGCCTTGAAGGATGGGGCAAGGTTGCTTTGAGTGTTTTAAGAGTGCAACCAGTCGTGTACAGCTGACAGGTGATGCATTTTGATATAAAATCACTAATGAGTTCTTGTAAATTGGGGATGATCCACTCATGCTGCAAGTTGGCTGCATTGTATTCTTTGCAGGTGTGCACAGTAAAGTACAACTGCTCGAGGGCAATCGTGAGTAGCTCTTGGGGCATAACTGGTTTTCCTGAAATGTTTTTCCTCTTTATGAGTTCTGTAGGAGATATAGAGCATCCCTTTTTGTACATAATTTGTTGTCCTGCTGGGGATCTTGTGCCTGTAATTCAATAATATGGGTCAGCGGAAGGGTGTTGTAGGGAACTTCAGCTTCTCATAGTTGTGATGAGAATTCAGTGGATTGTATGCCATTGGGATCTGCTAGGGATGCTACTTCTTTTGCTGCTATGTCTGCACAGTCCTTAATGTTAGCTGAGTCTTCTAAATATGCTGCTTCTTTTGCTGCTACATCTGCTGCACGGTTGCCATGAACAATTGGTCTCTATTGGTTGTGTGAGCTGTGCATTTCACTATCTCTACTATTGTAAGGAGTGCTAATGTATTGATCAACCTTGAAAGTAGTGTGGGGGTGCTGCACGGGTGTATCATATGATATTTTAAACCCTCATCTCTGCCATCTGCAGAGGCTGGAGTGCACCATGGACGTCATGTAAGCTGAATCTGAGTAAATGGTAACTGTGAACCCCAGGGATAATTCTACCCCTGTTTTCAAAGCCACAGGCTGTGCTGCTTGCACCGAATATTGCAAGGGTAATTGTACTTGTGTTACCACACTGTATTCCCCTGCTTCAAGGCTAATTACTGCTCCTCCTGTGTACCTGACCCCAGTGCTCTGATCAATTGTTGATGAACCATCAAGAAGAAAACCTCTCATTCTTCAAGGGCATCCTCCATAATGCAGGCATTCTCGTCCAAGTTGTCCTCATATGTAGACCAATCATGTACTGAGTTGTTTGCCTTTATATGTTGTGAGGGCTCTGAAATGTGTCTGCTTTTTCAACAAATGCCATTTTATTAGAATATAAGGTTGGATGAACGCCTCGCTATACCAACCCTGATGAGGATTTGCCTACCTAAAAAAACCCAAAAGGAAACACTCTAACAAAGAATACCTGTTCCTTAGACTTAAAAATATAATAAATAAACAAGGAAATACATGGCAATTCAAAACAATAATAATTGAGTTCATAAAGTAACCAAAGTCTCTCTTCAGAACCTGGGCAAACTCACCTTCCCAGGTTTTAAACGTGATTATGCTTCACAGTTCAAGAAAAGAACAAAGTTTCAATATAGTCTGATCTAAGTTTAACTTGTGAACAGAATGTTCCAACACGTAGATTATAAGATTCTTCTTCTTCTTTGAACAGGTTTTAAGTGCTTCTATATCAACAATGTTTATATTTCTCAGAATTATTTGACATTTTAACAACTCCAGGAAATATAACTTCTCTGCAACAGCCTTGCTTGGCTCTCTTTTTACAGTATTACTAAAAACATACAATGTCTCTGCTCTGTCAGGACCACCTTGTAGCACTTCTCCAACTTTAACTTGGTCTGCTTCCTTGCCAGGCCTACAATATCTAAAGGTTGGTCACTCGGGTATACACCCCCGCCCGAACAACTTTTCCCAACAACAAGTGCTTTTATTGGTCAATGGCAACTGACAAGAGGTCACAACAGCTTCACAGCTTTCAATAAATGACAGCTTCAAGACTTTCAACAACTTTTCAAGGAAGACAAGGTGCACATTGAAGCTCTTGAATATTTTTCTGTAAATGATGTTCCTTTCCTTCTGGATAACTGTTTCCAGGAGTGCAGCCTTTTTGCCACTCTTGTTTCCCCACTTCACAAACCACCAAAGACTTACAGGGATAGGTTCACTTTCTACTTCTCCCTTGGTTTTGACAAGATGTGGGCATCCCAACTTGTATCATATGTTGTATATAACATGGGTACTTAGTTTAAGACTTCATATCCCTTGCTTTAGCCCTCTTCTGCTGTTTACAATATTGGCTAGATTGTGTTTGTCGTATTCCCAGCCTCTCTTGGCTTGGGCAATGCTTACTGACACCAACTCTCAATAAAATCGCCCTCACAGTTGGTTGGGTTTGCCACTAACTCCCCATTTCAATATTATAGTCATTTGGCTTTTGTATTTGAAGTTTTTGCTGCTTTCCCCTAGTTAGATATTCAGAAATAACTGGGGAACCATTTTCAGTCTTACGCAAGTGCTGCCTTTGTTGTTTTACAACTGTTCGGTATTGAAAATAAACGTGTGGATTACTCTCTGTAAACAAGCAGCAGGGGCTATTTTAGCAGTTTAGAGTGTACTTGGGCCCCATCAAAATCCTAACCGCAAGAACAGAAGACTCACCATAGGGCAAGGTTTACTGTCGTTAATATTAATCAAAATTACATGGATCACACTAGAACAACACAACAGTTCCATGAACTCTCATACTCCAAATGTGTGTCACACCATTTTAACCATTAGTGATGTCACAAAAGTTGTGTCCCAAAAAACCCAATGGGGAAGGGAATTGGTTAATCAGTGAAAAATATATATATAATATATAGGGGTTAGTAAACCTATTGGATAGCCATATCTGGTGTCTTCTCCTAGGACCACCTCTAAATGTAACAAATATAAAGTTGCAGTTTAGCTTGAGGGTAATTGGCTACCGCAACATAGTGTGCTTAAGGTGAAAGGTAGCTAGGGATTGGGCAGAACAGGTCTTCTCGGTCTTGGGACCTTGGACAGCTACCAGACCAAGTGAAACTTCTCAAGGCAGTGAGAATGATCACAAAGGTGCTGCGTGTTCCCCACAAGTTGCCATTTCTGATCGCCCAGGCCCTGAGACAGAACATTCTGCTTTGAGCCTGTATAGTAATGGTATCCTTCCACCTTTGGTTCGATGGGAACAGCTTTCTCACATCTACCTCAAATGAATAGGTTCAGTCCTGTTCTTCGATATCACATGTGTAGGCACCACGTAATGTAGCTCTCCTGCTTGTAATTATGAGACTTTTAGGCTATATCACTTGCAGGTGCCTTATCATCTTGGCTAACTGGAAACTTAAATTCTCTGCTCATCCTTGGTGAGGATGTGCAACATGGCTGTGCAGGAAGCTCTGTTCGTCTGCTTTAACTGGATCAATCTGTCAGCCTTTCCCCATTCACTTCAATGCACCTATCGCTTCCAACGTTGTTCTTATGGCCATCCATATTAGTGACAATTAAGCATATGCAAGCTGGTTGTACGTATTCCTGGCATCTTGTGGGATCTGCATAGCAAAGGATATATGTGTGTATGTCATTCCTCTAACTCTTATGGGTCACGTGCATCTGCTTCATGCCTATCTGCAATTAACTAAAAGTGTTGCTGTCGCTTTGTGCATTGATGCCTATATGCTTCATGTCTAACGCATATACGTCATGATGTCCGTGGTGATGTCATCAGCTTCTTCGAGGTTATAGTCAGTCAACTTGTTCAATCAATGATAACTGTATCTCTTCCATGTCATCGGTCGGGTACAGTTTGAATGGCTGTCTGAGTGAACAGAGTTTCTCACATCTGTGATACATCATCAATGGTGAGGAAAGGCCCAGGAGTGATGTGCATCTGTACATTGGTTCTCTCTAGCTTGGACTATTGTAAAAGCCTCTTTCTAAATCTACCTGCCTCTACTCTCCGCCCTCTGCAACTAATCCAGAACAGGACTGCGAGACTTGTCCTTGGCCTCAAGCCCTGGGATCGTATCTCTCCAGCTCTGAAATCTCTCCATTGGCTCCCAGTGGATGCAAGGATTAAATTCAAAACCCTCTGCATTGTCCACGAGGCTTTCTGGGTCCTGGGTCCAAAATACCTTCAGCTATCCCTCCGCAAATACCTTCCCTCTCGATCTCTTCGCTCCTCTACCTCCAACTTCTCAGGGTCAGTCGTTTTTCAAAGAAACGAGCTGGGGATACATCTCTGTCTTTGGCTGGGGCCTCCCTCTGGAACAGCCTCCCTGCCACTCTAAAACTTGAGGAGAACCATCTCCAGTTCCGGAAGCACCTCAAGACCTTCCTCTTTTCTTCTGCCTTCGCTCTGCCTCTCCCCTGCTGATCTGTTCTCTCTTGGCACCATGCACCTGGCCACTCTCTGTCCTTCGGGCCCAGGTACCTGCTCACCCTGCCACCCTCCCGCACTGCCTCTGGGCCACCCCTTGCACTGGGGTCTGTATCTGTACCCATACAGACCCCCCTTTATCTTAGTGCACTTATCAGAACTTCCCTGTCTGCTGCCTTAAACCTAGCACTTGCAAATTGCTGGCTGCACTACCACTGTTTGTTGCCTCTATTATTTATTTATTGTTATTTATCTGTTTCTCCTCTGCTTCGCACTTTCCACTCCTCCCCGCTTCCATGCACTTTTCCCCTCCCCCTCTTCCATGCACTTGTGCATTCTCAGTGTCACTGGGCCTGTCGGAATAGAAAGTATATTGTGCCTCCTATTGTAAAAAAATATATTTAATATTGGCCTACGCCAAGCTGCTTGAAAGTCGCTTGCGAGAGAAATCTGTGTTGCAAGGTCCTGACCTTTAATCTATGTAGGCCGCCATTTTAGGTCAAACCGCCATTTTAGGATTAGTTGTGGAAAAGTCACCCTGTGAGCTAAAATGGTGGACGATGTCATTGCAAAATACAACATGGCCGTCTTGACCTCTGTACGTAGCTAATGTGTAATCTGCCTGCAGGCCACTTGTTGAGGTCTTGAACTGAGACCTCGTCCTTCGTTGACCTATGTGTAAAGGGATCACTCGTGCGATGAAACTAATCCACAAGCATATATTGAGATAATGTGTTTACATACTGAACGAAGAACATCTGTCTTACTACATTGTATTTATGTTTAAGAAGGCCTGCATTCAGAACTTTAGAATACACAGTTAATGCATACGCTTGTTGTTACATGTATTAAAGACAAACCAGTTATATGTGGTTATTTGAGACTCACCACGAACCCTAGAATTGGTGATGTATAAAGTAGAATATTAACCCGAAGTGGGGCTGGACATAGTGCCCACAAAATGTATAAAAAGCGAATGCATTCTAATGTACAGAGTCTCTCACTGAACACACTGAACCACGCTGGAGTTCGTTGTGTTGTACTGAGGGCCGTTAGCTATCTGACTTTGCACTGTTTTTGTAATTGAATTCAGTAGAGAATAAAGTACTTTGTATGTTCCTTTGTAACCCGTGTTCGTTGTATTTCCATTTGGGGTACTTCGCCTCGATATTTTATTTCTGTTTTCACAGGCCTAGTAAGATCGCTGTTTTGTTCTCCCCTTTTCCTCTCCCTTGCCTTGTCGCGCTCTGAAACACTTGTGTACGAGCGCGGTAGAAATAAAATATCATATCATATCTGTAATTTTCCTGTCTTCGGGCTCCGAGTCTGGTGGTGGCCACAGGGGCCACACTTGTATCTCCCTCTACATTTTCATTCACATGCCTTTGCAGAGAAGAGTCTTGGCCCCTGAAGGTTCTGGTATTGTTGAACTGGAATACACTTGTTTCTGTATCTGATATCTCATCCATATCATTCATAGGCCACAATAATGGTGTTGAGGCAGCAGAGGCCACCCCCACCTAAAATGAGGATAGGGCTAAGATAGGGAACCTGGTTGATCCACTGTATACCACCTTGGGGGCTTGCATCATTTAGTGGGTGGCAGTCCTCAGCTCCTAGGGTCACTCCACTTCCATCCCCTACCCTCATGCTTGTGGCTTTGTCACATACGCTCCCCATTCTCTATTGCTCCCCTTCAGAGAACTGTTGTCCTAGGTGAAAACCTTTGGTTGCCTTTTACGCCTTCATTATTGGTTAGAAAATTGGATTTTGTCTATGACGTCCTGGGGATATTTTCAGGTGTCCTGCCGCCTCCTCCCGGTTCCCCATTTGAACTAGTCTATGTGGTCTACCCTGGGGTTTACTATTTCTGGGCTGAGAGATTTTGGAACTGCGTTTGCCCCTTCTTCCGAGCTCTATTCAGCTAACGTAGGACAAAGACTAGGTTATTCCAGAATCTTTTTTTGGGGAACAGGAATCACAGTAGCTTCTAATAGGACTGTTTCACCCTCCACTTTTGGGCCAAATTGTGGCTTTTGAAAATCTTATTCTAGTGTACACACTTTTTGAGGTTGACCCTGTCAGTCAACAGCTGCTCAAGGAGGATGAGATCTAATCAGATAGCTGTTTGTTGGCTCCCAGAGACAGTAAACCAGTTAGGCACTGATGTCTACAGTGGTGTACTCTTCCTCTACTCCTGCACCTTGGGCCTACATGCACAGTTGTTTGCCAGGTTCGTCTTCAGTCCCTCAAGCTCTTTCCACCATTCCATCTTCCCAGAGAAAGCCAGGGGAATAGTAACCAGTGCCCATGGGTTCCTCTGGGTCTCTTTCTAGGCATGCCCGAGCAATGTGCTCCATCTCCTCACAGGCACAGCACTTCACCACCAGGCTCTTCATTCCTACAGGTTGTGGTTGCTGAACACGCTCTTCAAGACTCCCACTTGTACTCAGTTGGGTTGATTGGTGCTTTCAGTTCCTGTCTGATTTCTAACCTCGGGAGGGAATTGTGACCTATTGGAAGGATTGTCTGCTCGCCTTCAGGATTCCCAAGCTGGTTTCTGCTGTGATTGGTGCTTCACACTTGGTATGTTGTTACTGGTACACCCCGGGTGCTCAGTGCTCATTTGGACAACATGTTCCAGTGCAGGTCGCCTCACAGTTACTTTGTTGAAGGTAATATTGCAGCTACTTGCAAAATGGTACTATGTTGAGGGTGTCCTTCAGCTCCTCTAGTGTCACGTCTTGGGATCCATTTTTTCAATCAACTTTGAATCCAATACAACATTTACAATTGAGGCTTCCTTAGGCTGAAAGTGCCTGAAAGTGCATACATTAAAGTTTCTGGCTGTGGTGCTCAGGATCATTGCCTAATCGCTTCAGTATTCCATATTACAGATTGTTATACTCTGGATCACCTTCTGGGTTGAATATCTTATGGGTGGCGCGCAGATCACCAGTCAACAAAGGAGCAATAAACCATCTTCAGTAGTCAGCTGCCCCCACTACTCAGTTCATCTTGGTAAAAAAAGGAACCTGGGTCTTCTACTTGCAGGCTAGCAAGAGGACGGTGTGGCACTTAGCAGGGTTTAGCTACCAATCACATTCTGCTCTCCAATAACAGTTAATTGGCCAGCAGGCAGTTCCTTCCGAACACCCTCTAAGGACATTTTGGTATCAGTGTTGGGTCTGGTTTCGTCTTCCTCCCAGTACAAAGAGGGTGGCTGTCTTTGGAATATGGTTCAGATGAGGCCTTCTGAATGGACAACCTAGAGCTTAGGTCTTGGTCCCACAGCATGGGAAGTAGACTGACAGCTTGTCTTGGTTCTATGACTCTTCAGTCTGGGCTCTCATTTGTGCTCTCGGATACAAACTCCTCATTATGTAGTCTTTTATCAATGGCTAGTGAAAATGATTACCCCTTTTCTGAGTAGGAGGAGACCGGTTTGGCTAAAGGTATAGGGGGAGACAAATGTTTTGGTTGGACCTTGGTTGGACATTTTCCATTTGAACACCTACCTCTCATTTACATCCTGGGAGAAGAATACAAAAAAGCGGCTTTCATGCTTCATGCAGGATTCCTATTGGCAGGATGAAGAGTTTTGGCTAGACCCTGTCTGTGCATGCAGGTCTATGCTCCCACTTCTGACACCATTTTCAGAGATAATGAAACAACTGACAATTTAGACCAGTTAAAGATTTACTGTCAGCTTTGTTTAGCTCACACAAACAAGGGAATAGGTTTGACTGATCCCGTAGGATGACGTTAGGAATGTCACGACTCTTGCGAGGTATCTTGCCCAACCCCTTCACTTTTCTTAAGAGAATGACCCACATTCTTTTCACCCTTCTTTTAGGTCGGAACCACTTCCATGATGGTTGAACAATCACTCACAATCTCTGGCATTTATAGTGTCCCACACTAGCTTTTTGGCTCAGTCTTTCTGGTAAGCAGCAGATGTCCACAGGATCACGTGTTGGTCCTGCTGGAGTCTCCCACTAGGTTCCTCCACTTTGTACCCTTACATTTCCAATTGGGATCAGGTGTTTGCTAATATTCAGGGAGTTAAACCTCAGAGTATGTTAGCATTCCCTTTCTCTATATGTGATGGCAAATCATCTCTCCTTGGCATATGGGTAAGGCCTCTATTTCTATTTGCCAACCTGGCTTTGACTTCTAGAGTAGATTTTTCTCCATCAGATTTTGAGAATGTTCCTAATCCAGGCTGCAAAGGACTTCACTTCCTTGTGCTTTCTACCTGTATGTACTCCTTTCCTCCCTCTTGAAGACCTTCTACATCCACCTGCCTGGCTTTGGTTTATCTTTATCTCTCCCGCTCCCCTTCAGTTCTTGGCCTTTCCTTTCCCTCCTCAGTTGCTCTCACCCTCTTTCTCTTTATTCCAGTGTTGCTCCCTCCCCTTACTTTATATATTCCACATCCTCTTCATTATCCTTTATTCTGATTTTTCTCCTTCTTCCACATTTCTCACTGTATTTTCTCTGTCTCCTCCTCTCTGCCTCCTTTTGCTCCATACATTCTCCTCTCACTCTCGGTGAGTCACCCATCTCTCTTCTCTCTCTCTCTCTCTCTCTCTCTCTCTCTCTCTCTCTCTCTCTCTTTCTTTCTCTCTCTCTCTCTCTCTCTCTCTCTCTCTCTCTCTCTCATTTTCTCCCTCTCTCTTCTCCCTCTCTGCCTTTCTGTCTCTCTCTTTACCTTACTCTCTCTGCATTCCTCCTCCTCACTCCTCTACGCCTCTTTTCCACACTGCCACACTCTTCTCTGCACATGCACCTCTACACTCTGATGCCTAACTCCACACCTTCCCTCTGATGGGCTATGCTTATATAAGTCAGCTGGGCTATGGCCTGACTGTGTAATTTTATCAATGAAATCAGCTGTATGCACAGTGCAAGCTGTGTGACGATTAGGTAGAGCTGAGGTGCACTGAGGTTCCTCAGGTGCCCTGAGTTGCTCTGTGGCCCACTGCATGGCTCAGCGCTCCTAAGTTAGAAAGCTTATGTCTGCCGTCTTGGAAACAGTTCTCTGCAGTTCCTGGCTGGATGCCTCTCTGTGGTGCTGCTAGACATTCCACTTTTATTCTCACCTGATCCTGATTCTGCCTTCTACCTGCCAGTCCTAGGCATCTGAGAGCCAAGTGAGCTGAGGCGTAGCTAGGATTGTCTAACAAGTGGGGCCTGAATCTAATGAAGTTGGGCACATCACAGTGACATTAATATCTGTAAATGCCCACACAACGCTGCTGCTTTCATAGTTTGGGTGGGCCTTGCATACTCAGGCCCTACCCTCTCTACGCCTCTGGAAGTGAGCAGAGCTTGGGCCGGTGTCGGTGACTGATGCTTGTGAGCCTGCGTCTCTTTAGACCCTGCCAGTCGTTGCAGCGTCCCAGTGCCGCGTGGACTCCCGTGGTTACAGGTTTGTGAGCTGTGTGCCTTTCATTCCTCCAGCCACTGCTTTTCTTATCTCCTATGGGATTTACAGGCCACAGTAAAGTTCTTGGGACTGTACGAGACCCCCTGGAATTCGGAAAAGGGATGAATGGAAAACATGGGGGACCCTCTGTATACCACTTCCAGGGTCCAAAATGTTCTCCCGCTCCAGCAGGTGGTGGTCCCCAGTTCCCAGGGCGACTTTCTCATAATACCTACATTGAATATGGAACCACTGCAGACGTTTCACAGTACAGATAAATTAATGACTTTCATTGGTAAGATTTATTGTAGTGGCTTTAATTGTTCCGGCTGAAAATTCACATATAAGACATGCTGTGGGTGAGAGAGCTTTGCGAATGCAACTCTAGACAATGCATCTCAAATGGCATAATTTATGTTAGCATACATGACATCTCCTATGACATTACCTGCCGTTTCAGTGAGGAATAGCTTGGGAAGGCACAAATAGTGGAATACGCGCTGAGCAATGTGAAAGAAAGAGCTGCTAGGAAGGTGGTGGGTAAGGGTTCATGGGGTTTTCCCTGTACATCTGAACAAAAGAACAAGCAGCATTTGAATTTTGACACAATGGGCCTCATTACGGGGTCCGGCGATAACCCTGGCGGTGCTACCGGCGGGTTGCCGTCGGGCCCGGAAATATTTACCGGCACCTGATTTCCGGTGCCACCAGGATTTTACAACCCCGGCAGCCCAAAAACTCAGGTGCCAGTAAAATGTCAGTCCCCATTCCCATAGAGTCCCATAGGACTCTATTGAAGTGGGTATACGGAAGCACTGGCACCGTTGCTAACACTGGGTCAGCCCTGTCGGGCACGGCGGCTCCGGCCGGGAGATCTGTAATATGCCGGTCCGGAAAGGTCGTAATGAGGCCCAATGGCTTGATAGACTCAGAAAACATGTAATTGAATCAGCTGTCTCTATCACCAAAGCCAATAACATAGGCAGTTTGGAACTGATCCATCCCACCCCCTTCCCCAACATACCCTGCAATTACTCATTGTACGAATAACTGGGAGGGGCAGCCATCTCAACTAACCTCTTTGTCATGCTCTTAAGATTTTCCCATCTCATGCATCACTTAGCAAACCATTGAATGCCAGTCTTTTCAAAGGTCCTCTTCCTTTTGTTCCTACTGTAGCTCGCCCACTCTGCGGCTCACACTAAGAATGAGTGACCAATCACCCATGCTAAATTCCTGCCACTCGTGGCTTCCTCTATCACAGGGGGGGGAATCATATAACCATCATTGGTGGGCCCTACATCCTCAGTCCTAACATTTCCTGTAGGCACCCGAACTCCATTGCCCACATCCTTAATTCCTTGAATGCTTGCCCCTGACTCTGCTGCCATGGTGGCCACCCCTATTCTGAGTGAGTGGGTGCCGTAATGTTTTGGGTCCCTCCCTAACCTTCTCAACAATATGCCCATCACTGCTCGGAAACTGAAAAACTGTTAGATCTTTTTTGAACTTTTTCCTTCCAGAGTTAAAAAAAGAGGTAGAATAGGTGGTAGAGTAGTAGTTAGAATAACTAGGGGAGATGGAGAGCACCATGGAGGGAGATGGCCGAGAGAGGAAAGAGGGAGAGAGAGAGCGAGAGAGAGAGAGAGGGAGAGGGGGACAGAGAAACCGCACAATGTACAATGAACTCATCAGGAGGCCAAGCAGCAAAACAGATGCAGACAAATTAGATGCACAACGGTTAAACACATCGGCAACAGGGTATTGCACTGTTCCAGCAGCAGAGGAGGAAGGAAGACGACTGAGGTGGGATGAACCCTTCTCCGGAATATGAGGAAAGTGCCTTAAATCCCCAGTCACAAGGCACTTCATGAGATTGCAATGTTATAGCAGCTTGAAACTTCCACTCAGGACCTGCCCAGTCCTTCACTCAGAGTGCTCTTCTGTTCAGCACAAGTCCTAGGTCGCATCTGCCATGCTCACTCTGCCTTTGGCTCCCCACCTACGCTGTAACCAGTCTGGAAGGGGGACCTTTTACTTGCCCGGCTGTTTGGCAATCAATCCCGTTTCCTAGATTCTAACTCCAAGACCCTGCAACAACTCTTCTTACCACCAGTGGTGCCCAGTATCTGCTGAGGCTCACCCCCTGGCCCTGAAATAAGTGTGAGGTGCAAAAAAAACCTCTATATCGTTGTCCATTACCAGGGTGCAGGCACAGTGTCCGGTGACCAAAACCAGTCATACAAGGTAGGCACCTTTAGGTCACACCCTCCTCAGCCCGCTGAGGCGGTTGCTGTCCAAGGGTCCCAGACACCCACACCAAAGGCCTATTACCTTCCAGATGAGAAGCCTGAGGCAGTTTTCACGCGCCTCTTAAAAGTGTGCCTGCAGCACTGCTCTCTTTCAACTGTGAATGCAAACTGTTTGCCAGGCAATGCTCCCAGTTGCACTGAAGGGGGATAACAGTTCTTCACTGATCAGGGGTACACTAGGACCAACTGACCCCCTGTGCTCCCCAGGTAGGGTCCTTGCCTACAGCTGGACTCTTTGCCAGCATGTTATATACCCTTCTGCAGCTTGGGCTGCCTTGATATCAGATGCCTGCTATTCAGCTGCACTCACTGCCACATTGACTATAGACTGTCATGTCTTTTATTGCTCCAGGTGCCCTATTCTTGGGGTAACAGTGCCCATGAGTCCTTTGCTTTAATGGCCGTGATTACGCCTACCCGCTTCACCAGGGATCCACAACGTTCTCTTGTTGTCCCACCGAGAGCCACTGTTGCAAGGCTGCTGCATTACCGGTGCTGCCTCACCCCTGCAGCCCATGCGTGAGTCCCATCCAAGCGGGAGGAGGGAAGTGAGGGAACAGCCACAACAGGCCTCCTTATATCCCACGATGCCCCTATTAGCAGGTGTGATGTCTGGTGAAGTGTGAGGAGCATTGGGGCTGACAGCTGTGATGCACGTATTAATGCGAGTAATAACTGACACAAACAGACAGACTGGAGTTAGAGCCGGAACTGCCATTGGCAGGCTCCGCGCTCGTCTTTATTTTCAGATGTCCACGTGAACGCGGTCACGTGAACATCACATTCCTCCCCAACATTTGGGATAATTAATCAAACATAAATGATATTCAGTATTTAAAACAAAAATGCTCAACATCAGGAAAACTTTTAAACAATCTGTTCAGACCATAAAACATCAGTGTTGATGAGAAACACTTTTATAAATCATTAACATTAGTCCTTTAATCTCTATTGGCTCTCATGTGGTCTTCACCAATTACAACTGCAACTTTTTGTAGATACTATGAAGAACATAGTCTTTCAGCCTCGTCAACGGTAGTGGTTGTCTCCTCAGCATGTACCTCTCGTTCCTCTCTTGTATGGGAGTGCAAGGCATTTCTTAGTTTTCTTCTTCTTTTCTCATGTAAGATGGAGACCTGCAATCTGTCTCTTCACTTGGTCCTTCATGAGAGTGATTGTTTTGAAGTGGTTGATTTTCATCGCCACTGTTTTCTCCTTTTCTTTCCTCCCAAAGAACTGACAATATTTTTTGAAAATGAGAGGCATTTCTTGACACAGATTCTCGCCCTCGCATAGGTGACAAGAGGCCATGTTTTCGTTGGGTTACTGTCGACATCTTCCCTTTTCGATTTCTAGTTTTCACTAGTACGGTGTCACCAACTTGTATTTTACTTGTCACTGCCTTCTGTTTTACATCCTCTTTTGCGTTAATTTATTGCCTCTGTAGCTCACTGTTATCCCAATCAACCTGGGCTGGTTTCCACAAAGAGTGCAGGGGCAAACCACCTTGGATGGGTACTTGGAACATCAAGTCTGCTGGGCTCACATGAGTAGAAGAATGTGGCGTCAGACGATACGTCTGTAGAAATCTGTAAAGTTCAGGAAGACACCTGTGGCCTCTGTCTTTTGCAATTCGAATGACTTTATTGATAGATGCCATAAATCGTTCCACATCTCCATTTGCTTGAGGCCAGTATGGTGTAATATGATGATGACGTATCCCTACCTCTTTTACATATTGGTGAAATTCTTTACTTGTAAATGGTGGGCCATTGTCACTGCGAATCACTGACGGAATGCCATGTGTAGCAAGCATTTTTTCCAAAGCTGTGGTAACTTCTTCTGTTTCTGTTGAGTATACCAGTTCTATTTCAGGATACCTAGTGTGTTCATCAATAGCTACTAATAAGTAGGCTTCATTAGCGATAGTACAAAAGTCAATGCTAATAGAATCCCACCGCCGAGTACTTCTTGGCAGGTATTCCATGGGTTCTGGCAGCCCAAAACGACGAGAAGATCGGCAAGCACTGCAGGTCTCTATGAAAACTAACACTTTTTGTTGCATATGAGGCAGCCAGACACGTGACTTTAGATATGCTAACGTTTTCACAACACCCTGGTGTCCTTCATGTGCCAGCTGAACTCCTCTCTCGTGTAATGATAGTGGCACCACAATTCTATGCCCTTTTAGGATCAACCCTTCTTCTGATATGGATAGTTCATGGCATATCCCAATGTCTGTAAGAAGTCTTGCGCTGACTGTGCCCTTCCAGCAACAGCCGATAGGAAGGTCTTCCATTCGCCTGTCAGAGCAGCAGTTTTCACAAGCTGTAAACATGGATCATTATCTGTTTCAGACCGGATTTCCTGTAACGTCATGGTTTTTGGTCTAGCCAGCTCAACACTTTGGCAGACATGTTCTTCAGTAATCTTTGCAGTTTCTTCTTCAGATGCAGTGTTTGCTCGTGGGTGGCGTGATAAGTAATCTGCTGGATTATCGACTCCTGCACAATATTGCACATTTAAATCAAACTGTTGCACTTGCAGTAGCCATCGTTCAATTCTTGCAGGCGGGTGTGGAGCTGTGCCTCCGAAGATTGGGATGAGTGGTTTGTGATCACTGAGTACAGTTACTGGTTGTCCTAGGATATACACCTGAAAATGCTTACTTCCCCAGACAATGGCTGGTGCTTCTTTTTCTATTTGAGCATAGTTCTTTTCTGCCGGAGTGAGTGCTCTGCTTGCGTATGCAATAACATAGATTAGTCCATTCTTGTCTTTTTGTGTTAGCACTGCTTCTAAACCAACTGGACTAGCATCCACAAGTAATTCCGTTTTACGAGTAATATCAAAAAATGCCATGGTTGTATCACTGGAAAGTGACTCTTTTATCTTCAGAAAGGCTTGTTCTTCTCTGACGCCCCATTGCCATGCAGTTTTTGTTTTTGTAAATTCACATAGTGGGGCAGCAACCGTGGCAAGATCTGGGATAAAACAGCCACAATACGTAGCCATGCCTAAAAAACTTCTTACTTCCGATACAGTTAAAGGTGCTTTTGCATTTTTGATATCGTTTACTTTACTGGGATCTGGTGAGACACCATTTTTATTGAATACATAATCAAAGAAGCTCAGTGGTTTCTTTGCAAACTCACATTTCTCAACATGGAGTGTGAGTCCTGATTCTTCCAGTCATTGCAAAGTCGCTGCTAAACGAGTTATATGTTCTTTTTCTGTTCTTCCATAGACTAAGATATCATCACTAATGTTGGTGACACCTGGCAGCTCCTGGAGCACTCATCGAATTTCATTCTGGAAAATCTCTGCTGCTGAGGAAATCCCAAAATTAAGCCGACGATATCGTCGCAGTCCTACATGTGATGAGAAGGTGGTGATGTAGCGTGATTCTTTGGCCAGCCGAATCTGATGATAGCCAGATCGAAGATCAAGCTTGCTAAACACAGTTGCACCAGTGAGGTCTACGATCAATTCATCAACTGTTGGCGTAATGTTTCATTCTCTGCCAATAGCTGCATTAGGAAGACGCATATCAATACAGATGCGCACTGCATTTGGTTGCTTTGGTTTTGCCGTAACTACCATGGGAGAAACCCAGGGGGTAGCTCCTGTCGTTTTTTCGATAATTTTTTGATCTTTTAGTTTATTCAAATCAGCCTCTACAGCAGCTCTCATATGAAAAGGGACCCTCCTGTGACTCACTGCTCTGGGTTCAATAGGTGGGTCAATATATAGGTTCACTGAATGGCCTTTGAGGCACCCAATACCATTGAAGAGTTTTTCATGTTTCTTTAACAGATTTCAATCTTCTCAGGTTGTACTGCAAGATTGAACTGTATTACCTCTAGTCGTTCAGCTGTGGTGCAACTGAGCAATGTCTCAATGCCAGCATCTACAACATGGATCCGAGTTTTGCAGCTTACACCACGATATGAGAGTGTTGTTTTAAAATATCCTGTTACGGAAAGTGGCTTCTTACACCCATATGCATACAACAGGACTGAGCGCCGTTCGAGGATCGGTTGTGGTTTCAGTTTGTCAAATCTGGAGACAGGCATGACATTTACAGTGGCTCCAGTGTCTATCATCATGGTAACTGGAATGTCCTCCACTAGCACTGTGCACCGTCGTGACTTGGCACCACTGTGATTATTATTGTTTCCTGGTTTCACAGCTGATATCATATGCACTTTCTCTTTCTTCTGATTGTAGTTCCATCTGGAGCTGCTTGGTGATGTCTCCCTGCTAGATTGACTTTCTTCACTGCTGCTAACACTGTCAGACTCTTCACCTCCAATGGCACGTGCTCGTCCACTTTTGCTTTGCCGGGGTTTGTCTTTTGTTCTTTCCCTACAATGCTGTTGCTTTTCTCTATACATTGGCGGTCCTCTGTTTCCTACACAATTTCTGTATCGTGGTGTTTTCCCCTTGCCAGTAGTATCTCTAGTTGTCTTAGAACTTAAACATACTGACGCGTAATGGTTCTCTTTCCCACACTTATGGCACGTAGTGCCGTATGTAGGGCATGACTCATTTCTGGTATGTTGTCCTCTTCACCAGATGCCCTCTCTCAACTTCTTGTTGGCTGATTTTCCTTGTGGCGTCTGATGCCCCAGGGCATTTACAGTTGGAGGATTGCTCTTTGACAGATCAGCATCTAGTGGTAAACGGCGTATAATCTGCTCCATCTCTGCCGCATGTTGCTCTGTCCTTTCACGTAAACGCACCATTGTCCGAATATTGTCAAGCGGGAGATCTTCTTCAGCTAAAACTGCACGCCTTAACTTCTCCGAAGACAGCCCGTGTATAACTTGTTGCTGGACTGTAAGCTCCTCATCTGGAAAATCACATGACAAAGCCATCTCTCTCAGTTGGCTGTGAAAATCATCTATGTTTTCTTGCGGGCGTTGTCTAGCTTGACTCATCTTGAATCTTTCAAAATCATGGGTGGCTTTTGGTTTAAATTTCTTCGTGAGGATGTCTCTGGTAGTGGTGTAGTCATCATCTGTACCTCGGTTTGGCAGGGCATTGAAAATGCGAAGGGCAATGGTGGCCAGGTTAAGCATAAGGAAAGCTCTCTTCATCTCTTCATCTTCAATTTTTCTTGTGTGGAGGGAAAGTTCAAACTGTTGTAGCCACAATTCCCATCTAAGGCCAGTGCGTGTCCCAAATGGATAAAAAGGTTGCTTGAACGTACCCTGTGCAGTATCTAACCACGTGTTAGTATCTGGGTTCCGGCTTTGGCTTGGCAACCTCTTTGGCGTTGTGATGTCATCTGCCATGTTTGCACTTATTCTTTGTCACTTCTTTTTTTTTTTTCTCTTTATGACAGAACATAGCTTGGCTGTGGATGAATTATTGATGCCACCACATATGTGAGGTTTCTAACGTGCTCTCCCTTTAAAACGAAATAGTTGCGATGCTATGTTTGAGTTTAAGGTTTATGACACTGCCAAATTAGCTTATGAGCCGCTAAGTGCTCAGTACTTGCATGTGCTGTGTTGTTTCTCCCACCTGTGGCAGAAAGTTTGTGTCTTTTGGTTGGTTTGCTGTCTCTATAGGTGCTCAGTGCTAGTATGTTATACTATTATTTCACTGTTGCAGTTTTTTCTCTGAGTTTATAGCTGGGTTCCTACTTGTTGTGCTCTCTTTTCCAGATAATGTTCATGGAAAAAAAACTAACTCTCACACATAGACTTTTCTCTCTTCAGATAAATTATTTCTGTGTGAGAGGAAGAAAAAAAAAATGTTTTTTTTTTAAATGTCAGCTCCTCCCTCACGCGTTGTGTGTGCGTGCAGGGGCACAACTGGTTTTGACTGATTGGCCGTTAGCTTTTGCACAAATGAAACAGGAAGCGTATCACTTACTATTTAAGTCCGCAACGGTGGGCTTATGACATCTTTTTTTTCCACGCTCCCCGACTTTCTTTTGCCCGGCGTGAGAAACTCAGCCAGCCTGGGCTGTCGGAGGAGCATAACTACCTGCTGATCTTTCTGCGATGGGTCTGCTGAGAAATCCCCAGCCTTGTCGCCAATGTTATGTCTGGTGAAGCGTGAGGAGGATTGGGCCTGACAGCTGTGACGCACGTATTAATGCAAATAATAACTGACACAAACAGACAGACTGGAGTTAGAGCCGGAACTGCCGTTGGCAGGCTCCTCGCTCGTCTTTATTTTCAGATGTCTACATGACCGCGGTTACATGAACATCACAGCAGGGTCCCCTACCTCCGTACATCTGCGGGCCCGGGTACTGCTGCAGTCTGTGCTTGAGGACCCTGATGAGGATCCGCTGCTTTGTCTGGTTACACCAACTAGGACCGTGGTGTCTCGGGGTGGATGCGGTGCAGCAGAATCACTCGCTCCTCACCATACGCAGGGTGAAGGTCTGCCGCCTCTCAGCTCTGTTTGTCTTACGTCCGCCACCTTTTACAGTACAGTATAAACCATTGCATTTGTACAATAAGGGTCATGTAAGAGTTTGATATTGGGCTACAGTACTGAGTGTTATGTGCTTGTTACTTCCCATTTGTGAGGGCCCATGGCATTGAACATAGTATGTTTTCTCGCACGTCAAGACTTCGGCCACAAGACCTTATCTGTGCCCACAAACGATTCCAGTCCCTGCATGGCTGCCTCTGTCCCCAAAAAGCAAAGATCATTTTCAATGGACTTTGAAACCCAAACTGCCATCATTAGGAGGCAATCACACTGTAAGAAAGTGGCGAAGGAGTTGCCATGACCCCTGTCACAAGGTGAGCAAGAATTATTATTCAGTCTGATACAAAAGAGACTCTTTTTTTAACACTTTTTTTCATTTCTGAGTTTGTTTGCAAATGTGCATGTGTCCGGACCCACTTAGACAACCCAAAAAGGAATGAATATCACTTCTGCCCAGATGTTCCTGACTAATTCTCTAGTGTCCCTTGTATATCTCGCCCAATTTCCATCCAAGTGTGTTGTATGCTCAATGTTAGGACTCAAAGGATAATTAACAAAAGAAGGGAAAACCAGAGAAAGGTTCTCCCTATTTGTTCCTGGGACTGACTTTCCTCCAGGATTTTGTTACATCGACCCTCACCTGTGTAGGCAGCCACCACTAGCAAATTGCAGCACTTCCCCTTTCATAGGGCCAAATGTCTTCAAACATAAACAATAATAAAAATGTACTTAAAACCTCTTACTACTCAACAAAGGCAGCTTCAAAAACCAATGTCAGATGGATTCCCAGGGTCTTTACCCAGAATCACTCACAGTCTCAAATGGTTCTCAAGGGAGCTTGTACCTTGGTCAAGGATCTTTTACTGGCTTGTCTACCACTAGGCAGATCTTTCTCTCTGCTATTAGCAGATAACCATTCTGGCAGCTTACCATGCCTCATAGTGGGCTTCGGAGGCTGAACCCCTGACCCTGTACTACAGCCTTCACCCTGGGTCCTAATGCTGTCTCCAAACACTCCCAGCAGACTCTTCACTTCAACGCCCTGTCACATGCTCATTCCTAAGCGAGCCTGCTGTTGAACCGCCTAAGTGGATAGCCACTTGCTCTTTTCTTCTCCTTTGATTTTCACATACCTTATAGGGTTGGGGTGCACTCATTCTTCTCTCTACTCCACCACTTCTGCCCACCCCTCCTCCTTCTCAGCTCCCTCCTCTACCTCCTCTACATAACTCTCCCCTCCACCTCCTCTGCAGATCTTCCTTCCACAACCTCCTTCTTATCACCCCTCTCCAACACCTCCATCTTCTCTCTGCCTTCTGCCCATTAGTTTAACTCTCCACCTACTCCCTAGGTCTTCTTTCAACTACCTGGTACAATTAAAAAAAATAAAGAGTAAGGTCCTCCAGGTGAGAATACCAATATAACAACAAATGGACCAATAGATGAGAAAGATGACAGAGTGCTATTGCTTGTATAATTCACAACACATGATTTTAATTCATCATATATCAAAACATCACAAAAGTTGATATCTAAAACAAAAGCTCATAGCCTTTATCCCATCATTAAAACTCTTACGCACTCATTCATACGCACAAGCATTCTAATATCTGCACAAAAGTAATGGTCTCACAAAATTACCATATCCTACAACACAATATAATTATAAATTTAAACCCCTCTGATTAACAAATGTGTCTTTCTGTATCTGTTACAGGAGATCCAACAGTTGACACATGTTTCGGTTGAAAATAAGTTGGGCATCAAATCTCTTGCCCTTCAATTTCAGCCAACCTTCCTCAGGACAGAGGACACCCAGCTGTTTGTTGCCTGGCAGGAGGATGGGTTTGAGCAATGTGATCTATTCTACCAAAATGGTGGAGGCGAGTATGGAAGTACTAGGATGAATCTCATGAAAACTCTGTTTGGAAATGATTCATAGATAGACATTCATGTCCAATACGTGAATCTTTATACCCAACCAGCAATGCTCATCTAGGTTTGTCGCGGGAGAGTCAGCGTCTTATTAATGAGTCGCCTGGTGTAAATGTGTACATTGATGGATGATCCTCTAGTCTGTAGACCACAGACTTGTGGATTTCTTCAAATCTTGTTGGCCAGAATAGCTTTGCAGCAATCACAGCCGCGAATGCCATCTGTTGGTCACTGGATCTCCACAGAGTTAAAGTCACTGCAATTCAGAGAAGAATGTACAGGTCCCTAAGAACCCAGAGGCAGTAGAAATTGTGGCAGAAGTCGTGAAAGCGGTGCAATCCACAGAGTAAACGTTAAAGAAACTGGTGAGTGAAGCCTGGCATTCTAACACTGCAAAGGCGATTACCAAATACCTAACCAAGAGAAAACAATTGTTGAATTCCTTATCTTATGAAAGCTACATCAAAGAGTGGTCGAGTGTGCCAACTTGTGATCACCAACGGAAGACAGAACTCTATCCTTTACTTTCATATGGGAATACAATTCAATACAAGCCTTTAACCGAAGAAAACTACGTTAGGAATTGGTTGCATGTGCCTAATTGTGATTTCTAAAGGAAGACTGAACTATATTCTTTACTTTACTTTATTTATTTATTTATTTATTTATTTATTTATAATGCGCCAGCAGCCCGCAGGCATCAGGGTGCAGACATAGACACAGTTAACATAACAATTAAGACAGGCAGAATTAGGAAATCAGTGGAGTGCCACTTTAATGTGGCATACCTTTTTGAATAAAAAAAGCTAAAGTGTATCTACTAGTGAAGAAGAGGACAAGCATTGCCCAAGTTAAGCTCCTCCCTGTTTTAAAAGTGAAACAGCCTTTCTCAGAGTCAAAAATCAATCTAAATATTACAGTGAAATTACTAACAGTTTAATTGGCCTAAGATACATGTGTGCAAGCATTACCTGAAGCTAAGAGCGTGGCACCAAGACCTCTGGGTATTTACTTGCACTGACACTTCGCAGAAAGGTGAAGGTAAAGCTGGGGAAGGGAATCTGGCTGCTTGTATACCCTATTTGAAGTTGACACAACCTGTAGTGCCAAAGACTGTGGAAGACAGAGAGAAGTGAGTCTTAAAGGCAAACCTATGTTTTTATTGTGGAAGACAGACAAGAGAGGCGAAGAGGCTGCTCATTTTGAAGAGAGATATTCAGTGGAAGAGTGCCTTGTCTACTTGAAGGTGTTGAAGTACTTTAAAGTATATCTTGTCAAAGCCTATCTTGAAGTACAAATCTCTGACGTAATAGTAGTAGTCGAAAGTACTGAAGCCGTGTTGGTATATCTGGTTGTCAGTAGATGCAGCATTGTAGTAGCCTAAACAAAGTGAAGTACTGTGAGACAAAGGTGACCGTTCTCATGGTAAATCAAGTAGAAGTGAAGTTGTTGAAGTGGAAGTAGCAGCACTGTGAGATCATCCTGATAATGTGATTTGTGAATTCTAAAACTGTTATTAAGGAAATACTAATTGTTAACCAAGAACTGTACATCACTGAAAGTTGTGGATATTGCTTTTCTTTTTAACTGTGGCAAATCGTCTTGAAGAGGTGGCAAATCATTATGGTTTGTATTACCATTGGTGCTATTTGGTGGAAGTGGAAAGTGGATATTTCACCAAGGCGAAGAAATTTGCTATCATTGGAACTTTGGTTGACAAACCTTGACCTAGAAACATCCATAAATGGTTTGAGACATTTCTTTCTTCGGTTGAATATTATCAGATTTGCCCTTGAATCCTGGGGAAGGGAATGCACCCAGCACACCAGAAGGTTATTCAGAAACTGTGAATGTTGTTTATGTTATGTTATATTGCCATATATTGGGCCTCATTACACGGAAGGCGGTAATCCAGGGTGCTATTAGCACCCTGGACCATGCCGGTAAATTACCGGCACCGCCTTGGCGGAAAGGGGATTTACCGCCCCATTCCAAGGTTGGAGGGGCGGTAAATCCCCCTTCCGCCATTGCCCTTCCCCATTCCCATTTCTGCCCCATAGGGCTCTATGGGAATGGGGAAGGCGCTAATTACGGCACCGCAATTTTGCGGTGCCGTAATTAGCTCCGAGGTCCCTTAGCGGGTTGGTACTTAACGCCTGCAAGAAGCAGGCGTTAATTCCTCCAACCCGCAAAGGGACCTCGTAGTACGGCGGTAAGGGTTAACGGTCACCGTTGCCATTAACGGTGACCGTTAACCCTTACCGCCGTCCGTGTAATGAGGCCCATTGTCTTTATATATTTGTTGCTTAGTGTGAGGGCCAGATATCCTGTGTTACAGTGTTTTCCTTTAGTTTTTGTTAGGCAGGGACATTCTTATCAGAGTAGGAACAGTGAGGCATTTCATCATATTTATTTTGAGAATAAAATGGCATGTTTTGATAAATCATCAAACAGTTGTCCGCCCCACATTACTGACCCCTCACAGCTCTCACTGAAGCAAATGTTCTCGCATGGGAGCAAAAGATGTATTGCGTGTCGAGTGATATTAAAAATGCTAATGCCAAGACTTGTAATCAGGACCCTGCAGAATGGGGAGTTAGCAACATGAAGCGAATATTGAAACTGAGTCTGTTATGTCCCAAGAAGCATAAAGAATGAGAACAAAAATAAACAACATTTCAAAGAAACAATGTTTGTATAAGTTATGCAGCATGGATGATGGCAAGTCCATATTTAACAGATGTGGGTTGAAAGGACTTTATTAATATAATTAAGATATTTATTGAGCAGGAACTTAGATTTGGGAAGCAAGGGAGCACTTTACAATAATAGGGGGAAGAACACTGTGAAGGGAACAGGGAGCTAACAACAGGGGAGGGGTAGGGGTGGCAATTGGGCAGCAAAGTTTCTACAAGCAACCAGGGGAGGAAACAGTGGGGAGCACATCTTTTGAATGCCATCAAATACCCTGCTGTAAGGTTAGAGTGCAACAATTGTGGAACCAGGAGCAATTTTTCTGAGGTGTACGAAGATAGTGCAGAAGATTTTGTATTGTAGATTCTGAGTTAGAAGGAGAACAGTAGCGTCATTTCACCAAAATGCCAAGGGTAGCGGAGGTGACATCACGCACCCAAGGTCATCACAGGAAGTGATGTCATATGACCTTTGACCTCGATGCTATCACATGATATCTAACCCCCCGTTGTTAGTACCTAAACTGACAGGTAAGTATACAAACACAAAAAAGCTTATATTTCATGAAATACGAAACAGGTACTAAATCAGATACAAGACTTTTTTAGATACCAACAACATTTTAAGAATGGAAGTGCCTTAATATGCCATAGAGAGGGTCACGTTATGACAGGGGTAGACATAGTAGAACCATTATAGGCCAGGGAAACTGCCATGCATACTCTACTTTAGCCTCATGCCAAAGTATTGCCAATTTATACCAATTGTTGCTGCACATGTCAGGTAATCATTTGCCAAGTAAAGCCCATATTCCCCGTGCTGTCACAGTACACAGTGGCTATTGTACTTTGTAGGCTTTGAGGATACTACCACCCCAAGTCTGTAATAGCCTTACACCCTATGTACTGTCAGAATATGTAAGTTACAGCTTTATATATCCAATTGCTTCTTTCATATGCAAAGTGCATCCTTAAATGTCCAATAATGCCACCCAGTCAGTTAATGACTCATACACCTGGTATGGGTTAAGGTCAGAGCAACTGCCAACTGACACAACACCCACAAACTTTATTAAACAAGTAACACATAACCCTTTATTTCTTTTTTTGATCACAGAAAGACTTTCATCATAATATCAAGGCCAAGTTTGTAGAGGAAATGTAATCAATCAGATTTTAAATAAAAGGTTCATTTTTATATAAACTGAAAGGGAATACATACATGGTTCATCGTCAGGCAGCACAAGAGACTGACACCACACCATTGTGCTTCTATATGCCGCTGACCTCATATGGTGTTCACTATACCTGCCTGAGCTATATGGTCAGTGGCCATATGGTTCAGTAGACCTTAATAGGATTCAAACCTATGACTGGCAGAACAAACATAGACCTCAGCAGAGAGCATGTAACCCACTGAGCTTTCTTATAAGCTATCTATCCTTAAAAGTGCATACCAAAGCATTTGGTAATGTGTTCATTATGGGGGTTAAAGTTCTTATTAACATAAGACTTATTATGACAGTGCTTAGAAGCAGCAGGGATATGTCATGCCACACTAGTAAACCTGACAATAGTAGTGCTTTATTCTTTTTAATAGGACACATGATGTTGGTGGGAAGATATCCTCATAAATGTTTCTTTTTAACTGCACCATTGATTCTACAGCATATTGTGTCACAATTGGATAGCTCAGAGAGTTGAAATCATATGGGTTTTTTTCTATTCTTGCTGCAAAATGTGCTGTAAAATGTGTTGTTTCGACATGGGGATGGGTACAGCTTCCTAGCATCACTCAGTGTGGGAATCTCGGCCCTTGTAGAAAAAATGAAAAGCTGCCACCCATTGATATATGCACAGTAAGTGAACATATCCTAAAGTGAAATATACAAATGTAGTTCAATTGACATTTCCCTTTAGAAGAAAGTGCATAAGACAAATGAGTATTTGCCTTTCAAAAAAAAGTAATCAACACTGGAAAAATAACGTGAGAGGAGTGAATTTCCAATAACTATGCTGGCAAAGTATAGAAGGTGCCCACTTTTGAAAACCCAACAATTTATAATGAAATATTCCAAGTACAACAAAATCCAAACTGGAGACCTGTGCTTCGATGACACTTAGGGCCTCATTACACGGAAGGCGGTGAGCCATGTAGCGCCATGGCTCATGCCGGTAAAATACCGGCACCGCCTTGGCGGAAAGGGGATTTACCGCCCCATTCCAAGGTTGGTGGGGCGGTAAATCCCCCTTCCGCCATTGCCCTTCCCCATTACCATTTCTGCCCCATAGGGCTCTATGGGGAAGGCGCTAATTACGGCACCGCAATTTTGCGGTGCCGTAATTAGCTCTGAGGTCCCTTAGCGGGTTGGTTTTTAATGCCTGCAAAAAGCAGGCGTTAAAGCACCAACCCGCTAAGGGACCTCGTAGTAAGGCGGTAATGGTTAACGGTCACTGTTACCATTAACGGTGGCCGTTAACCATTACCGCCTTCCATGTAATGAGGCCCTTAACCTCTCATCCTTACCCTTCTCACCCCCACGTTTGGCTTCCAGCAATACTGTGTTTTATCAAGCAAACTTGAAAAGTACACAAACCATAGTAAAGCACTCACTCAGATATATAAACCATTCTTGAAATATGCTAGGCGAACAATTTACAATTCTGACATTATTCCCCCCACCTTGAATGGAAGGCTAAAAACACCAGCATGCAATTCAGCAGAAGGCAAAAAGATGACGTGTGGATTTTGAAAATGTACTTTCAAGACTTAAACACTCATAACAAAAGGTAATGTGGGAAAAAGTTACCTGCTTGTATTTCAATGTTTGACAAAGTCATGCTTCATATATAAGCAATGATGGTGTCAGTGAAGCAAGGAGGAAATGGGTTTGGGGGCGCTGGTGACTGGGGAATGGCAGATGCTGAACCTGGCTAATTAACCTATATTAAAATAAACATTCCATGGCCAGAGATTTGAATTTTCCTTTTGGAATCTATGGATGTTAAGAACATATATTATGGAATTAATAGAACGGTCTTAATGATAGATATTTTCCAGAGCATATCAATGTTTTTTATGCAATTTCGGAACTGCACGATGAATAATACAAATAAATAAATAAAATGATAAAAAATCAGCGCTATGTACTGTTGGTCAGCAAGTTCTAAGCACAGCTAAAGCACAGATCAATTTGGCAGATGGGTGAGGAGCAGGTGGATTGGGATTTTGGCCCACAATTTGATGAAGCAGCAAAGCCGCAATTAGAACTCTGGTGCCCATGTACGCACTACATTGTGGTTCCTCTTTTGAAGTGATAAAAGATTCATAGGAATACGTGGTGCAAAATATAAGTTTAGTAACTCTTCTTTTTTAATATGTATTCTTGAGCTAGAGTTATCATTGCATGTTGGGCTCAACAGAGCGGGTATCTCAGCAGCCCCCCGCTTTTTTCCCTGCAGACAGTGGCATTCTTTGAAGGCTGCCATATGTACTATTGAACCATACTCCCAAATGGTTCTTGTCTGGCAAGGGATGCGCGTTATTCTGAAAGTAAAAATTAGAAATGGATGTTCATGCTTTCAGCTCCCCCTTTCTAATACGTTGGCCCTCCTTTGCGGCCAAAACATACTTTGTGTTAAGGACCAGGGGCTGGCTAATTGGAGGTAGAAAATTAAAGTGATAAACAGGCAAAATTGGCGCGGGATGTCTCCTACCAAAAAAAAGGTGAGGCAGCTTCAACTGCCTTTGGTAAAAGTTTCACTGCAACCAAAACAACTCATCTGCTTCTCGCAGAGAGTGAGGTCCTGTTTCCACCCTCCTGGCCATCTGTTGTTTTCCTGCACATGTGGAGTTTGTGCCTGGCTGCTGACCATTCCATAAGGTAGGTGCACTTTCTGTGCATTACTGCACCTCCAGGGAAATTATTGAATCTGAAAAATTGAAAATTGAAAAAAAAGAAGAAAGAAGGAAATTTGCATAAAATTGTTGGAAAGGACTGTTTTATTTGGCATTTTCATTGTGCTGCCATTTTTTGAGCTTTTTAATGCTTGGAGCTGCCTTGCTATTTTGAAAGCACAAGTGTTTCCCACTTTTGTCTGCTTATTTGACAGTTTTTTGGCCTTTCCAAGATGGCCGCCGTGGTTTTCTTTGTTGTGTAGGCAGGCTGGGCTGAACCACCTCTCCCTGTTCTGTGCTCCCATTGGTTGCTGAGGGTTTTCTTCCATCCATTCAGGGAGTGGCAGGCTTTAGCCAGCCCTTTCAGCAAAGGCCCACTTCTAAGGCCCCTGTCTGCTTCCTGTCCGCTTCCGGAATGCTAATTGGGTCCTCCCTGCACCTTAACCACATTGATGCTGCCACCTCACTCCTCTAAGAAATCTAGACTGCCTTGACTTTGCCTCCTCATAACTATGGGTTAGTTCCCTCCTTATGGACTCACTCCTACCGCCTTTGACTATCACTGTTCTTTTTGCCTGTTACTCCCATATTGTCATCCTGATGTGCAGTGCTTCCTAAAACCCTTTGCTAACATCTGATTCCAAGATTAAAAAGTCAAATATTGCTGTTTTTGCTTTGTGCTAAAAAGTCAAATCTTGACGTTTTTGCTTTGTGCTAAAATTCAAATCTTGCTGCCCATTGCGAAATTCTCTGTATTTTGCTTGTATACTGAAGCTTCACTGTAACTTGCAAGCCCAGTGACCTCACCACTCTCTTTTGTCCCAAACCTACCAGCCTTAGCCCCCCCAAGATCTCCAGCCTCTCCTCACTTCCACCGCCATGGCGCTTTCTATTTCTCCTATCTTTTCCAACTGATTCTCTATTGACTATCCTTCCCTTCTTACTAAGTCTGGTAAGAAGAAGTTCAAAAAGGATATCTTGGCCTCTAACCCTGGTCTTCCTATCACTGACACCTACTCCAATGCTTCCTCCAGACAGACCCTCACTGACATCCTCTTTGTCGTTCCGTCGCCAGATCTATGGACTCCTCATATGGTCTCTGATCTGCCCTATCTCCTCCTCTTCCATTAATGGTGGCACTCGCTGGGAAGTTCTCATGGCTTCCTTCGACTCCTCTAAAGTCATCATTAAGGTCTACCTAAATGGCACTGTCATGGTCCAAGGCCCTCAGGCCAATCTCCTCCTCTTTGATAGTCGCTTCCCTCGCTTCATCAATTTCCTCTCATCTCCTGCTATCCCTCCTCTCCCCCTTGGCTACCTTGCCATCTCTCTCCTCCTCCTCCTCTGCCCCTCCTAGGGCTGTTTCCCCTCCACAGGGCGTACCTCTGATCTGTACCCCTCCCCGGAAGGTCTTTAAGGCTGGCAACCTTCTTCATATTGCCACTCTCCACTCTTGCTCTGCTGTCAAACACTCCTTTGACATCTGCCACCTCCTTGAAGAACTAGACCTTGATGTCCTTGGTCTTACTGAGACATGGTTCATGGCTAGCTCTGTCACAAGCTTTGACACTCTCCTCCCTGATGGCTACAAGATCCTCTCAGCACCCAGATCCTCCCGGTCCGGTGAGGGGGTAGCCCTGATCTTTCTTGAGTGGATCCCTGCCTCTATCATTCCCACTCAGACCTACTCCTCTTTCGCATGCCTTGGCTTTAGGCTTTCTCTCTCACCTACCCATTATCTTACTGTGGCTACCATCTACCGGCCTCCTGGTCAAATCACCTAATTTCTCTATGAGTGGGCAGACCTCTCCTCCTCCCTCCTGGCCTCTATCACTCAAATCCTCCTCCTCTGTGAACTCAATATACATTTAGACTCTCCTTGTTTCTCCTCTCTACTCTTCCGTGACATCTGCGACTTCCTCTCCCTGTCCATCCCTGTCCATCCTCCCCTCTGGCCCAACTCACTGCAGGGCACACACTCGATGTCTTGATCTCCTCTGACTGCCCCACCTCCATTCCTCTGACCACTCCTCTCTACTGGAGCGATCACTCCCTCCTCTCCTCTCCTCTTATCTCTCCCTCTCTACCCCCCAAGCGAAGCCTACCCCAACACTGCCACCTACCTTCTCGGACATCGGGCCCATGAAGCGTGTGTCAGTTGAGGATTTTGCCTCCATCTTTGACAGTCTCACATCCTGACACAGCCCTGTCTCTGCTCTACTCTTCACTTTCTGATACTCTTGATGCTCTTGCCCCTGTCATGAGGAACTGTTTGAAGTCCAAAGCCAAGTGCAATTCCTGGTATGACCTAGCTACACTTAGACATAAGTGTAGGGCGGCTGAGAGGACATGGAGGACTTCCTGTTCATCTTCTGACAAACTGGCCTGTCGCCTGCTACAAAGGCAATACGGACTCTCTGTTCTCACCAAGAAGAGAGTCCACATTCAAGCTCATGTCTCTGCGGCATCTAAAAACTCAGCCGAACTCATTAAAATCTGCAAGGAGCTGGCCAACCATGCTGCAGTCTCTACCCCTCCTGTTGCCTCCCAGGCTCTTTGCAATCCCCTTGCCTCTCACTTCATTTAAAAACCCAGGACATCCTGTCAACCCTCTCCACCCCGACCCCTCCTCTACCCTCTCCATCTGTGCTTGCTGACCCTCCTTTAGCCATCCCCCACCATCATTCTCGTCCTTTCCACTTTTCTCCCCTGACAAGGTCGCTAGACAATTCCGATCTATGAAAGCCTTGTCAAAACAGGTTTATCCCTGTTCCTCTAAAACCATCAAGGACCACATTGACACCCTCGCTCCGGCACTTGCTGATTTGTGAAACCACTCCTTTGCCTCAGGCTCCTTCCCCTCCCCTCTGAAGCACTCGCATGTGCATCCTCTTCTCAAGAAACCCACAGCTGATCCTTCTTGTCCAGCTAACTATCGCCCAATTTCCATTACTTCCTTTCTGGGCAAACTCCTGGAAAAGTTGGCCATCTATCAGCTTAACCTTCATTCCAATTCTGTTGGCTGTCTCCATGACCACCAGTCTGGATTCAGCGCTGCCAGCAGCATGGAAACTTCTCTCTTGAACATCTGTAAAGATCTGCTCTCCAACCTTAACTCTAACAATCCCTCTGTCCTCATCCTCCTCGATCTCTCTTCTGCCTTTGACATGGTCAACCATACCATCCTGCTCAACCAGCTCTGTGAAAACCTGGGTATCGCTGACCTCTTTCCTATCAGATCGACCCTCCCAGGTCCAACTTGGGTCCTTCCTTTCATCTATTTTCCTCTCTACCTGTGGTGTTCCCCAGGGATCTAACCTCTCGCCCTGGCTTTTCAACCAATACCTGGCAACTCTCGCGCACTGCATTGCCACTTTCTGCTCAAATTTCCAGTGCTACGCTGACGAAACTCAACTCATTTTCAGGCTGCCTTCTGCCACCTCCTCTCCCTCTCTCATCTATGATTCCCTAACTGCCATTCAAGATTGGTGTGCCGCCAATGATCTTTGTCTAAATGCCAGCAAGATGGAGATCCTCCTCATCGGCACACCTTCACCATCCTTTCCCCTCAATCTCTGGACGGCCTCCCTTGGACCTCCTCCTAGCTCCAACTGCGAGGCTAAGAACCTCGGGGTCATCTTTGACTCCACTCTTTCCTTCTCCGCCCACATCTCTGAGGTCTCTAAAAAGTAAAATTTCCTACTGCACCTCCTCAGAGGTACTCTGCCCTTCCTCTCCTTCCCCCAGAAGCTCATGGTATCCCAAGCTCTGGTTCTCTCTTTGTTGCACTATTGTAACAGCTTCTTTCTAAATCTACCTGCCCCTACTCTCCGCCCTCTGCAACTAATCCAGAACAGGACTGCGAGACTTGTCCTTGGCCTCAAGCCCTGGGATCGTATCCCTTCAGCTCTGATATCTCTCCATTGGCTCCCAGTGGATGCAAGGATTAAATTCGAAACCCTCTGCATTGTCCACAAGGCTTTCTGGGGCCTGGGTTCAAAATACCTTCAGCTGTCCCTCCGCAAATACCTCCCCTCTCGAGCTCTTCGCTCCTCTACCTCTAACACCCTCAGGGTCAGTCCTTTTTCAAAGAAACAAGCTGGGGGTATATCTCTGTTTTAGGCTGTGGCTTCTCTCTGGAACAGCCTCCCTGCCACTCTAAAGCTTGAGGAGAACCATCTCCGGTTCCGGAAGCACCTCAAGACCTTTCTCTTTTCTTCTGCCTTCGCTCCCACTCTCCCCTGCTGATCTGTTCTCTCTTGGCACTGTGCACCTGACCACCCTCTGTCCTCCGGGCCCAGGTATCTGCTCACCCCGCCACCCTCCCGCACTGCCTCCGGGTCACCCCTTGCACTGGGGTCTGTATCTGTACCCATACAGCCCCCCCTTTTTCTTCCTGCAATTACCAGACCTACCCTGTCTGCTGCCTTAGCACTTGCAAATTGCTGGCTGAACTATCACTGTTTGTTGCCTTTATTATTTATTTATTGTTATTTATCTGTTTCTCCTCTGCTTCGCACTTTCCACTTCTCCCCCCTTCCATGCACTTTTCCCCTCCCCCTCTCCCATGTACTTGCACCTTCTCAATGTCACTGGGCCTAGTAAGATCGCTGTTTTGTTCTCCCCTGTTCCCCTCCCTTGCCTTGTTGCGCTCTGAAACACTTGTGTACAAGCACGATAGAAATAAAATATCAATATCACACATGAAAGCTATAATTAAAAAATGGCATGATGCAAAAAGTCTACCCCTAAGGATGGACACAGGCAGTGGTGGGAAAGAATTAAAACAAAAAAAATCCATGAAGAGAAAGAGAAGAAGAAAAAAGAGCCTGGAAAGAAAGAAAGAAAGAAAGGCAATGGGCCTCATCACGAGTCTGGCGGTAACCATTAAATGCGGCAGTAGCGCTGGTGGTCGGTCAAAAAACCGAAAACAAAATATCGAATCACCAAAATCTCGAAAAAAAAAATCTCGAATTATTTATTTATTTATTTATATGTATTTGTGGGTTCAGGTAAGTATAAAAAAAGGGTAAAATAAAAAAAAAAAGAAAAAAGGGGTTGGGGGGGAACCCCCCCATTTCGAAATAAAAACGTATTAAAAAAAAATTCGAGATTTTTGTTTTCGAGATTTTGGATTCGAGATTTTTGTTTTCGAGATTTTGTGATTCGTTTTTTTCACTATAAACCAGTAGCGCTATCACCACCGCATTTAAAGGTCCGCCAGATCATGGCCTTGGCGGATTTCCCCCCAGCTCTCAGCTGGGGGAAATCTGCTGCAAGTTTGCTGAGTTTGCCGATTTTCGGCGCTATTACCGCAGGCGGGAAATCCGGAATGGGGAATGGGCACTAACCGTTCCACCAAACCCATGATCCGGCGCTAACAGTGCCGGGAGATTTGGCGGTAGGGCTAATAGCGCCGGCGCTAATAGAGCCAGCATTACCGCCCAACTCTTGTTGAGGCCCAATTGTTGTCAGAAGATAAAGAACAAAAGGCCCAATTGTTGTCAGAAGATAAATAACAAAAGGCAGTGCGTGAGACAAAGTTAATAAAAAGTAAAAAACAGAATGTTGCCTGAGGAGAGTGTTTGCAAGCCTCTGCATGCAATGGGCTATGGCTGTGTGCAATGAGGTGTACCCCCTGCGAGGCTGCCGGTGACCTCCCTCAGACCCGCTGTGGCAAAGTCTTGCTGTGACCGGCATGCCCTGCTCTGTGTGTGCCTTGTGTCAGTCAGGGCAGGGAGGCTGGCGGTACTCTCACTGTTGCTACTTCCTGGCAGTCAGCTCGCATCGGGAGGCAGTGGGCTGGGCTGAGACCTGCAGGTGGGAAAGTGGCATGCACGAGTCTCCCAGATGCAGGCCTCATGTACTTTCACATCTGGACATTAGTCTAGCTCATGGTTGCTAAGCAACCCTTACAGAACAGCAAATGAACACTCCAGACACAGTGGAGTCGCGCCTGCTGCCCAGGCAGGCATAGCTTGCGATTTAAAACAAATATTTTGATGTTTTCAACAGCTCCTGTTGAAAGCAATAAACCATTTTTAAAAAGTGCAAGCTCTATGCTTGGGGTAGCAGAGGTCGTGACAGGGGTCGCAGCTGCGACACCTAGCAACACCAAAATGACGTCCCTGAAAGAGAATCAGGTGAATATGACTTGTACTTGCTGCTTTGGAAAGTAAATCGAAAGAAGACTGATGTAAACGCAGTGTGGACGGTGTAAAAATGTTCATGGTGATTGATTGAGATTCTCCACACATAAGTGTTCCAAAGAGGCACATTTGGAGACATTGACAGGTGCGATTAAGAATCTTGTTAAATTAAATATTACTCCTAATGCCTTTGAAGTAACCTAATCCCAGTAATTGGTTATGTAAGGGCAACTTTAAATTTCACGTCGGAAGCAACCGTTTGGTGTGCGTGCACATTCCTTTTTCTGCGCCTACCCACAGTGCGGCTTGGCGGCTGCGCTGGAGTGTTTGTTGTGTGGGGTTTACCTGGTGTTTCTGCTCTGGGCCTCTTTGGCTGCTGTCCTGGCCTGCTGGACCCGGTGTGCGCTGGTGCCATTTTTGCTGGCCTAGTCCTGGTGTCGTCTTTTGCCTGCTTTCGGGGTTTCCCCTTTCTGAGCTGTGCTGGACAGTGTCTGTGTGTTGGCGTGCAGAAGCAGAAGCACAGAAGACTGCAAGCTGAGTCTTCATGAAACAAAGGTATCTGAGGGTTCAGACATGAGACACGTAGCTTTGTTCATGGCTCTCGGATCACTAGTCTGTGTCACATTCAAGGCAAGTGGTTTTCTGGCTGACTATGTGATCTTCAGCTCATTCCTGTGCCCATGCTAGTTTAGTCAAGTGGCACGTTGTAGTCATCACTGTGCGTCAACCGGGATGACCCGAATAAGAGTGTTAGAACAGGAGTAAAAGCATTTTTAGCCTTCCATTGTTGCTCCTATTGCTAGCTGTTTCCATACCTATTTACACAATTGCTTTTGTCAGTGACCATATTAAGTGCTACATTTTCAATCGGGTAAGGATGCACGGCTCAAGGCGAAGGGGGAAGGCAAAGCACTTAGTTTGAGAGGCAAAGGAATTGGACTTAACAAACTCTTTAAAGCTGCTCTAGTCCAAGACGGGAAATTATAAGCTACACTTCGGAATTGGATAGACTGTTCTACGGACTTGGGATCTGTTATTGGGAGTCGGTTGGGAGTACAGCCTATAAGAGGTTTGTCTGAAGGGCGCCTCGCCTTATCTTGTTGTTGTTGGTGAATAGCCCTGAGAGCACAACGCAGCGGGGAGAGAGGCTTGAACCCTTTATATATTATTGATACTGCAGGGTTGCTAACTGTTGGAGGTCGACTGCAGTACATTATTGTACTTCATTATGGTCAAAAGGAAAGCTGAAGAGACGCTCCCCTGAGGGCTAGCCAATGAAAAATCTGAAGGATGGTTAGGCCCATTAAAGAAGTGCACACTTTGGTTTTAGAGATCAAGGACTTATTATTGGACATTGACGATATTGAATCTGGGACTCCCAAACGTCATTCAGAGAGTGAACACAAGTTAGGATCCCATCAGGGTGATGAAGATCAGCTCCCGGTCATTCATTCTAATTGTGTGGTGGTGGCGGCAGACGATGTGGATTTGATAACCTTTTGTGAACCTGAACCTACAAACGCCAAACCCTACACAAGATCTAGCTCCGGGGCCCTGAAGGAGGACCATTTAGCACCGTTTGAAGTATCCCACAAACCAGGACAAGAAGAGGTTTTTGTTCCTTAAAATGTTGTGTGAGTGGTGATTTTACTGATTGTTGTCTTATGTTTGATTTATGTTCACACCATCTTGTTTTTGCCTTTCGTCCTGTTTGTCCAATATAATATATTCTGCATGGGCATTTGATCCCATATATTACATACATCAGTCTCAGGAAATAGGTCTCTGAAAATAATGTCTTATCTTCACAGATAGGACAGGTGAGAAGAGAGAAAGCAAAACCACGCTAAGGGGTGAACTTTATGATCCAGTCTACAGACGAGTGAGCGTCTTTCACGCCCAAAACTCATTCTGTAAAGGTTGGTACAGCGATAGTGCTTTGAATATATAAAAATTGGTGTCAGTAAAAACGAGTCTAATTGTAGTTTAATTTTCCTTTTTAGTCAAATTAAGGAAGGTACTGCTATCCCCACCTGAAGAAGGGCTGGTATTGGCCCAAAAGCTGTAGTGGAAAACCTAGACACTCATACTTTGAGCATAAAGTTAAAAACAAGATATCAGCATCTGTAGAGATTGATGAACAGTTAAGAGTGGTTAACAGACATGACCACCTCACATTTATGAAACTAATGACTATGTAAATGTGTTGCTTTGTATATGATTTGAGACTAATAATTTGAATTTATGCATATTAACTTGTGAGAACATTGAATAACACATGATGAATGTGAATATTGTCTGATTTACTTACAAATACACAATTTGAATTTAAAGAAACAAGTAATTAATTTATGTTGTTTGGCTGATGTTATATCAGTATATGGTGTGCCTTTGCCATGTCCTCCATTTGAGACGGAAGACCATTTCATTTTTGTCTAGATTCACAGTCTGGTAGCACAGACTTGGCAAAGTGCACCTGAAAGTGTATGTAAATTGATTAACAGATATTTTTGAGTTAGAAGTAATTAACCATACGTGAGTGCACCTCCCCACCTAACCCTCCATAATTAATCTAAAGCCCTCAGTAGTCATGGTTAATGTGCCTAGGTTAGCTCCACATTCCCTTGAGGATACGGAATCCTTGAAGAACAAATGTAGCCATTGGATTCTTCACACTAAGTGCTGCCTCTCAATTGTTAGAGAGGATATTGTGCACTGTACCAGGGGTATTATACCTAATACTGGTTTTGATTTTATACTGGTGTTCTTAGTATCATTTTCCTTGGTGGAGGGTCGTCTTAGTATTGATTGAAAGACCTACCTTCCAAGGGGTGTTATGATTACTTTAAGGCCCCTGGACCATTTCCACAAGCCACTAGTAAGTCATATGTACCCCATTGGTAATGTAAATGTACCTTTTGACTTCCAGTGCACCCAAAATTTGACCCCACAGAGAAGGAGTTCTAATTCAAAAGAGAGTTGCCACCACAGTAATTTGGAAGAAGTGTATTGACTGGTTGGGGATAAGGTCCAATCTGTAGAGATTGCTCACGGTTGTAAATTAATATCCTGTAACATACCAGGTCTGAATAGGCTGCTAGATATTCCTGATTGGTGTTCTTTTATTCACAACTTTCAAATTATAGCATTACAGGATACATGCTCCCCTGAACCAATCTTGTTCCAAGGGTATCAAATATTTGGCATCCCAGCAATCAAGGGCCAAAAGGGAAGAACCAGCAGTGCTCTTTTGGGGTGGATAAATATTTCTTCTGGTTGGAAGGTAGAGGCTGTTTCCACAGATTCCCCGGATCTCCAGTCATTGTTAATATGGACTGGAAAAGATGTATTATTGCGACTATTCAATATCTATAACAGACCCTCAACAACACTTGGGAAGGCAACCCTTGTTTACTTACAGGAGCAAATCAATATAAAGAGCAGACATCTCCCTGAGAATAATTACATCCTTGTGGTCCGGGATTTCAATTTACAAATAGAGCCCCAAAAAGATCTGCTTGGGTTATGGGAAGATCAAGATCAAATATGGGAAATTCAGCCCCTGATTGCCGCTTTCGTTTGGCCCTAGAGTCAACTTGTATCTTCTTTAATTTAAATCTGAGGACCTACAGTGGCCGATTTGCTGAGAACCAGCCTGCCAAGAAGACCTTTAGGGGTAATAACAGGAGTTTGCTTATTGACTATATCTTTATCTCTGGAGTTGCTTGGTCAAGGGTTGATGAGTTTGAGATTTGTGTAAGATCTGAAATTGATCATTTACCATTAACTGTTAAAATAAAGGGATGTGATCTCAGGGTGGATAATGTTGGTGGACATTTTAATAACCACATTTTAGAGTTACACGGCCATGCTCGCAAATCAGCAAAATGGGTTAACTTAATAAAGTGTGCTGTCAAGCCCTTCATGTATGCATCTATTCTGGATAACCTCAGTGCTACCTGTAACAAGGAATCAAGTGACATAGTAGTATTGAATGAGTACAGATTACTTAAAGATAATCTAATTCCCTATATTTCTGTCCCTCTTGGCACACTCAAAAGGAAAACCTTGGGCTAACCTGGTTGGTATGACTGTGTATGTCGTGAGGCTAAATAGAAAATTGAGTTGTGTGTAAGCTCTCAGTTGGGGGTGGACAGACAGGACCTGCTCACCTTAACATGAAACTATAAAATCTAAATTAATCATAAAAAAGAGAATTCATCCAGGGGAAATGGTCCACTCTTTATAATGCTTTACAAACTGGGGATCATTCCCTTTTTTGGAAAATGGTATCCAATAAGGTCTTAAATGGGGATTGTACCCGTCAGTGTTGTATTTGTGCGGATGACTGGTGGACGCACTATTCCAGGTTATATCGCAATCCTGCCTTTTTCCCCCCTCTGGTGGTTTGGATATCGCCACATCCTCAGATCCTTTGATAATTATGGAGGATGAGGTGGAAGTTGCTCTTAACTTCCTGAAGAGTGGTAAGGCAGCCGGTCCGGAACTTATTCCAATACATTTGCTGAAAGATGAGGTAGCTGTATGGGCACCAGTTCTATGTAGGCTTTTCAATGCTATCATAAGCACTCGGAAAGTACCAGAATTTTGGCGTTTGGCTGTGATTTTACCTGTATATAAAAAAAGGGGAAGGTAATACCATGCTAACTTCACCCGATCCCCCTCTTAGATTGTGTTGGAAAGTTGTTTGGGAAAATCATATGAAAATATTTGCAGGAGGGGCAGACAGGGATAACGTTATCAGTGATCGCCAAGCTGGATTTAGAAAACACATTGGATCGATGGATCAGTGATTTATGCGTTTTAAAGGTAATCCAAAAATACACTGTTTTGAAGAAAATGTATTTATATGTGGTATTCTTAGACTTAAGGACAGTGTTTGATTTTGTCTCCAGAGTGACACTCTGTCAGATTCTTGTAGCTTGTAAGGCACCCGCCAATCTGATATCCATTATACAGAGTTATATTCACAAAATAAGGCCGTGTACGTTATGGTTTGAGTGGTGAACTGCTGCAAGACTTTTATGTTAATATGGGAGTTAGACAAGGCTGTGTCTTAGGTCCTCTATTTTTTTATATTAACATCCAAGCAATTATTGACATTCCTTTGAGGGTCCTAAAATGGCATCTGCAAAATATTCTGCATTATTTTACATGTATGATGCGATTCTGATTGCTACAACCCCACATGGCTTGAGAAAATCTTTTTGACTAAATATTAAGAGTTGTCTCTTACATTGAACATTGATAAATCCAATGCAATGGTGTTCAAACCACACTCTTTCAAATATAGACCAGTAATGTTGAAGATAGAAGGCTCCCCACTAGAACAGGTTATGTTTTATGATTACCTGGGTGTGAGATTTCACGAATCTGGTGGCTGGGTAGCAAAGGTTGACATCTATGAAATTACCCTCGAGAAATGTAGTGGTGCTACACTGTCTTTTTATTTTAAACATGGTAGTGGTGCATTATCTCCAGCCATGCACTTGTACAAAAAACAAGCTCCATTGACTTAATGTATGGTTCAGAAATATGGGGCCAATATTGGTAACATGAGCCTCTGTGAACACACATTTTTTTTAAACTATTGATGCTCACTCTTAGTGCCCCTCCTCTATGCTCTATTTGGAGCTTGATACTGTGTCTGTTTACCACCAAGTTACTATTAAGCCTGTTCTTTTCAATCAGATTATGGGAGCAGTGTGGTCTGGAAAAACTTTGAGATGCACTGTGCCATCTCATGTCATTGGAGGGTGGGAAAAGTTTGAAATGGCTTCAACATGTTAAGATAATCCTCCAAAGTCTGGATGCAGCTGACATTTGGGTGAATCCCCATGGTTTGACTCTCTTGGCTAATATGATTTTAAAGAACCTAGCCAAAGTGAGAGCTAATTCTTATGGTAGATGCTGCTAAACTAAAGACCGGCTTGGATAATCTTGAGATTAGGTTACAGCCTAGATTCAAACCTCACCTGGACATTTTTCCACCATTTTAAAAATCTTTGTATTTATGTTTTAGGCTGGGAATACTCCCAGTTGCCTTCTTTACTCAATCATGGACGCCTTGGAGTCGAGTGAATGCCTAATGTGATATGATATGAAATGGCATTTATATGTGTGGGTAGCCAATTAAAAGAGCTTAAATTTTTTGCTAATCTGTGATAGGACCTTGCGACTGAGATGTATTTTGTCTTTGACAAATCTGAAGGGAGAAAGGGATTTGTTCCTCTGTCCTTGCTTTGAGATTCCCGAGCCAGTGTTTAGATTCTCATGCTGTTTTCTCAACCGTACATTCCATATACAGGGGGTGGTGGCAAAAGTCTAATGCTCTGAAAAATGTAAGATTAGAATTAGGTGGTTGATGATGGTCTGACAAGGTTGCAAGTTGTCTCTACTTGCCATTTACTTTTCTTAGTCATTTTCTATTCTGTATTCATGGGTCTTGCGTAAGCAATGTCTATTGGTTGTTAGTTTATGTATCGATTTTTTCCTCTTCACAAATTGTACTGTCGTGTATTATTTTTTTAAAAGTATGTTTATTTCATTGTCTATTTTATGAAAATTGTTTGTATATGCTGACTTGATGGTTTGCACTGAATAAAAGTCTGAACATGAAATGAAAATTCAAAAACAGATTGCTGCTGTGTAAACTATATGTAGAGGAGAAAGACTTGCTAGTTGTTGCATGTGCTGACCAAGTAGCTTTAAATGTATGTCGGATGCCTGGAGAAGTATAGTTTCTGAGTGTCACAGAAAACACAGTCAATGAGCCTCTAGCCATAGAGTGACCTGATGTATTTAGATAAGAGAATGGTGTGTCGAAGAGGTTTCCTCATCATATAATTTGGAAATGAGGACTCGAGCTCAGAGTACATACGTTGAGACCTAAACCCCTAGATCTCATAGCTGACTAAACTAAAAATGAAATCGATCATGTGAGAGTGATGTGATTGAGCCAAGAGAGTAATTAGATTGGCTTGCACCTTTGGTCATAGTACATAAAACAAATGGGAACATTTGAATGTGAGTTTATTTTTGAAGAACTAAATGCAAACACAATGATGTATCACCATCCATTGCCTAACATCACAGAAATGTTATATATCATGTGACCAGAAAAGTGTTTTGAAACACTTGAAACACTTGATGTATGCAATAAATCGGCCTGCATGAGCCCTTTTTGCACCTCACATCTGTTGTTTTACCGTTACGGTAAAACCCTCTGCATTGTCCACAGGGCTTTCTGGGGCCTGGGTCCAAAATACCTTCAGCTATCCTTCTGCAAATACCTCCCCTCTCGAGCTCTTCGCTCCTCTACCTCTAACTCCCTCAAGGTCAGTTGTTTTTCAAAGAAACGAGCTGGGGGTAGATCTCTGTCTTTGGATGGGGCCTCCCTCTGGAACAATCTCCCTGCCACTCTAAAACTTGAGGAGATCCATCTCCGGTTCTGTAAACACCTCAAGACCTTCCTCTTTTCTTCTGCCTTCACTCCCCCTCTTCCCTGCTGATGTGTTCTCTCTTGGCACTGTGCACCTGGCCACCCTCTGTCCTTCAGGCCCAGGTACCTGCTCACCCTGCCTCCCGCACTGCCTCCGGGACACCCCTCACAATGGCGGCTGTATCTGTACCCATACAGCCCCCCTTTTTCTTATTGCACTTATCAGACCAACCCTGTCTGCTGCCTTAAACCTAGCACTTGCAAATTGCTGGCTGCATTACCATTGTTTGTTGTCTTTATTATTTATTTATTTATGTATTATTATTTATCTGTTTCTCCTCTGCTTTGCACTTTCCACTTCTCCCCCTTCCATGCACTTTTCCCCTCCCCCTCTCCCATGCACTTGCACGTTCTCGATGTCACTGGGCCTAGTAAAATCGCTGTTTTGTTCTCCCCTGTTCCCCTCCCTTGCTGCGCTCTGAAACACTTGTGTACGAGCGTGATGGAAATAAAATATCAATATCAATTTCAATTTCTCAAAATGCCCTTTGAGTCCGTACTAGCTGCGTTCATGTTTCAGAGGTGCATGCACACTCTATTTTGAGGTATGCCGGGTGTATCATGTTCCAGATTTTATGTTGGCCTCCGGCAATTGAGATGATGCTGAATTACATTGATTTCCAATAATTGTAAGGCGATACATTCTTACTTTATAGGTGGTGTGAAGGCCACACGAATGAGACAGAGACAACAGATTAAAATTTGGTCTACAAACCTTTATTAACTAAAAATACAAGATGGACTAATGCCTAATTTACCCTATACTAAGGTGGGATTTCCCTACCTAAAGACGAACAAGGATAGTCTGTGTCAGGAAATCCAAAGCAATTGACTATCTGTGACCAACACCTATACTTGACCTCACATCTAAATATATACAATGTGTAGGGATGTCATCATCAAAATAAGTAGTGTTCAAATAAGAGTTCAGAGCTCCTTGCAGCTCCTGGCTTGTAAAGAGCTTTCTCTTCCCCAAGTTCAAGATAGTTCACAGGGCACAGGGGTTCCCTTCCTCAAGAGTTCAAATCCTTCAGCTTTCCAAAACAACACAACTCTTTGGGACATTTCCCAGCTATTCTGATATGGTTATCTTTCACCAATTGACATATTTAGTTCAGGTCCTTGACTTCAAATCACATAAAAGTCCCTTGCAATTCAAATACAAGCTAATTTGTGGGTGCTTTCAGTGGCTTTTCATATAGGGGTGCACTAGGTCTGGGTGCAGTTGTCAGACCAGACGGTCAATCCATTGCAGGTCACGTAACCAACAGACCTTATCTGCTTCTTTTCCATAAACACATGACCACCGCTTCAGCTTGACAATGGTGCCTGATTCATTAGCATCTATCAAACCCTATTGACATTGCATCATGGCTTGGTTTGCCACCATGCACTTGTTGCACTTTCTTATATTCTCCTGGCTCTTGACAACGCTTGTTTTCTCATATCATACAGTTCCTTGAATTCTCTTGGCTCTTGCCAATGCATGCTTGTTTTCTCATATCATATAGTTCCTTGAATTCTCGACGCTCTTGCCAATGCTTCTTTTCTCATTTCGTACAGTTCCTTGAATTCTCAACGCTCGTGCCAATGCTTGTTTTCTCATATCATATGGTTCCTTGAATTCTCAACGCTCTTGCCAATGCGTGTTTTCTCATATCATAAGTTCCTTATATAAGGAAGTTTGACAAACTTTATTTCACCCAGAAGGGTATTCCAAAGTGCTTAAACTTCCTTTCACTCAAATCGGTATTCAAAGAAATATTTGCTTTCATTCAAATCAATGTTCATTGCTCGCTTTGCGTGCACACCTACCATCCCGGTGTTGCCTCTGCTTGGTAGACTCACCGGTCGGAGCTTACGTCTCTTCCACAGGGGGTACTTCCGCCACAAGCTCTCCTGCTTTTAAAGTTGTTGCCACCATGATCGGTCCAAAAAGGACACGTCCGCACACTGTTGAAACGGTAGTCCTGCATTACTCTTGCTGGCTTCCTCCTTGTCCCAGTACACAACTGATGTCTGTTTGCCTGTGTGTTAATAAAGTGAGGATGTGTTTCTCTAGTTTGTGTCTTCTTTGTCCCAGTACCAAACTGGTGTTTCTCGGGGAATGTTTTAAGGAAAAAACAGGGAAAGGATTGGCAATAGCCTATAATGGCTTGAGGGACAGAGGACACATTATGAAAGGGAAATGGGGACAACATGTCTCACCTAAGGACGTCTCCTCCGCACTCGCCAAGTTTCCTCCAACCAGGTGATTCTCCCCCGCATATCCACCCCCAGGGTCAGGATCCAAGACTGATGGCCTTTCTTTGGCCACTCAGGAGGAGGATATGTTGGGGAAAGAAGTGAGGATGCCTTCAGATTCCTGACAGTGGAGAAATGTCAAATAGAAATTAATACTAGCAAACTACCTTGGTCATGCAATTTTTGGGAAAGTCTATTCCCCATAAATACTTGGTTGATTGATATACTGGGAGCAGCTCTTCCTTGCAGCAAAGACCAATCATGTTCTTACTTTGGCCAAATAAAATATTATGGTGATTTAACACTACATTTTGCAAACAAATAAGTATGGGAGTGTTACTGAAATAAAATATGCAGAAGATGAGTGAAACAACAAATGCCAAAAGGAGTGTGAAAGTCTGAAAGTAGATGTAAACACAGCAACTGCTCTAACAATGCTCATGCTGTGACACATTGACTTCTGCTCTGCAGGAGTGCTAGGATGAGTAGGTGTTAAAATGCCCACTCAACCCTCACACTTCCACAATCCACAAGCCAATACAATCATAAAGGTAAAAAAGGCAAGAGATATACCTCCTTCACCTTTTGTGGAAACATGGGCCGAAGGAAGGCTATACTCTAAAGGGGGGTAGGAATGTGGTTCATTAGCAACCCAAACAGCGAAGTATGGAGCCTACTGCCCCTATTATGAGTGATACCACATGTATTATGAGTGATGTAATATGTATATTGGAGCTTATTGGAGCTTACCGCCCCTACTATGAGTGATGCCACATGTATGCTGGAGCCTACTGTCCCCATTATGAGTGATGCCACATGTATTCTGGAGCCTACTGTCCCCATCTTGAGTGATGCCGTATGAATTTTGGAGCCAACTGCCCCTTTCTTGTGCGTTGCCACATGGATCCTGGAGCCCAGTGACCCTACCATAGTTGATGTCTCACACACACTAGAGCCTAACACACCCCCCACTCCTGCCACCTCCTGCGTCGGAGTATCCACTGCCCCCACAGATGAATCACACTCACCAGAATCCATCCACCACAGCATTCAGCAAGGCATCTAGTAAACTCACCACAACTGTCCCTGCCTTCTACCCCTACACATGGAGAAAGCTTAACACTTCCAACAAGGAGACTGACATAGATCCACCCACAACGTACCTTAGAGGAGTGCCTATCAATACCAGATCCCTCCTGGCCCACGCCCTTGATATACCTGATCTCATTACAACAAACAACCTAGACCTAATAGCCATTACAGAGACCTGGTTACATGCAGCTGCGGGACCATCCCTCTCACTTGGCATCCCGGACATCTACACTATCTTTCAGAACGACAGACTGCTTTCTAGAGGAGGTGGTGTAGCTATCATAGCTAAGAATCACCTGACTATCAGAGAAATACCTAACCAAGCATCCCATTTGGGAGAACTGCTCTCTATCAAACTATCCCTCTCTAACACCACCACACTAACCATCCACACTATCTACAGACCACCCAGCCACATGCTATCCTTCAAGGAGGACAGTGCACTGCTGCTCTCTAAGGACACTAAGCCTTCCTCAAGAATGATCTTCATTGGTGACATAAACCTAGCCTGAACGACCCTACCGATGACAATGCATTAACGCTAGCAAACACCAGCGAAGCTCTGGGTTTCTCTCACTGCATCAAATGCCCTACTCGTGTCAAATGTTGCACGTTAGATTGGTTGGCTGACCTGATCTGCAAAACCAACATCAAAGCCAACACCCCTTGCCCATGGTCTTACCACAATGTAATCTCATTTACCATCCGAAAGATAACCAAATTTGCACTACACAGCAACCGGCTTCAGCCTCCCTTTTCAAGAAATGCACGCAATGTCACTCCTGCAAACATGCTCCCATTGCTGCAACCTATATTGAATTTCCAGCACTCAATCACTGACCCCACATCCATGGTAGAACTATACAACCACACACTTCTTTTAGGCACTCGCAAACCCAAACCATGAGCCCACCTAAACTTATAGTACACCCCTAATTTCAAAACCTTACCCTCAACTAAACGAGCAGCTGAGTCCATGTGGAAAACACCACCATCAGCTGACAACACTTTATCTCTTCAGCCAAATCATACAAACAAGCCATCATCTCAGCCAAAAGCTCAACCTACAATGAGCAAAAACAAAAGGCCAATTGGGCCCGAGCGAGCTCTTTGCCATCCTGCGAGAACTCAAATCCCCAGACACCCCCCTAGATAGCTGCCGCAAAGACACCACATGGTGTTCCAATATTAAAAAGGCACTATTGGACAAAAACACCATACTCAAAACTAAAATTGAGACAAAAAAAAGCTATCACTAACGGAAATACCACTGGCCACCAGGCCACCACCTCCATAATCCCCCGAACCATTCAAATTTAACCCAGTCTCCAATGAAGAAGTCACAAAAATTATCAAAGGCCTAAAGCCATCTAAATGCCAGACATCTGCCTAGCATCCCTTATTAAAGACTCTAGGGACGAATTTGCCCACTTCATTGCATCTCTCATCAACAATTCCTCATCCTCTGGCAACATCCCAGCCAACCTAAAGTATGTATAGGTCCTTCCACTCCTAAAGAAGCTTCCTCCAGATCCAAATATCCCCACTTATTAAAACCCCATCACAACAGTGCCTTTCCTACTTAAAATACTGGATAGAGCATCTTAACTACAAACACAAAATACTCGAAAATCAACAACCTCTTGGGCTTACGCCAATCAGGCTTCCGAACGGGTCATGGAACTGGTCGACACTACTGGAATTAAAGATCCAAATGGATGAAATCATAGATAAGTGGAATCCTGCCATTCTACTCCTACTTGACCTATCGGCAGCCTTCCACTTAGTGGACCACAAAGTCCTATGCCAACACCTCTCCTCTGCAGCCTACTTCTCGCCCAAAACCACTACCTGGATAGAATCCTTCCTGTATAACAGAACAATTAGGGATATCTCCAATATTGCAAAAACCCCCCCGCCCCCAGTCACTTGCGGAGTACCCCAAGGCTCCTGCGTCTCCCTGACACTGTATAATATCTTCACCAAGCCCCTCTTCAACCTATTGTACGAACAGGGTGTCTCCTACTCTAACTATGAAGATGATATCCAGATACACCTCCATATCTCCGGGAAATATAATTATGATACCACCGAACTGAACAAAATGTATCAAATCATTCAAGCCTGGATGGCTCAACACAGATTTTGTTTAAATGATGAAAAAAATGAGATATTTCCTGTGGGAACACAAACACGACTAAATAAGTTAAAGGACAGCTACAAATCCTTGTCGTAGACGGGAACCCCATCCTAAACTCTAAAGAAGTAAAGACGCTACAGGCCTATTTAGACTCCTCGCTCTCTATAACAAGACACGTCAATGTGATTGCATCTGCGGTTGCATACGCAACCAAACTCATGAACGCCTGCAGACCCTTCCTCACCCCCGAGAGCTGTATCACGATAGCCAGAGCACTCATTTTCTCCAGGATAGACTACTGTAATGCCCTCTTTGCAGGCTCAACCAATCACAACATCCAACAACTCCAGGTAATCCAAAACAATGCCCTAAGAGGTGCCTTAAAAATCCCCAAAAAAGAACACATTTCAGCCGCTAAAAGAAACACCCCCTGGCTTCCGGTTCACATCATGTTCAAGTCTCTTTCACTAACGCATAAATGCCTGGAGAACACTGCCCCTTCTTACCTATCGTTCAAATTCACCAAATCACAATCTACCAGACCTCCCTGGGCCACCTATTCACACCTCCTCTCCGTCCCTATATTGAAGCAAAAAAAGGCAGGGGGCGCAGCTTTGCAGTGGTAGCAGCTAAACACTGGAACCACTCCCGCTCTCTTTAAGATCAAATCCATCCTTCTGGTCCTTCCGTAAAAGTCTCAAAACTTTGCTCTTCATGCATGATCCTTGAATCACGGGCCATCACCATGCCAGGCTATGCATTAAATCATTTCAAATTGCAATTGTTAGCACTTGTGGTCTGGGTCATGCTCCCATGTATCCAGCCACCTGACACCAGGGCTATCAACTTTACTGTTTGTTTATCATCTTGTCTTCTATGTAACCAGCACTCAGATGCCAATGGGTTTGGAGCACTCCACAAATGTCAAATAAATAAATAAATAACCACCCAAAATAAAGGAATGACCAATCAAGTTTCTACAATACTAACCATCTAGAAAGCAGTGTAGAAATCCACCCATGTAGCAGAAACACAGAATATGCACAGGTAGAATAGATGCAGCACTCTGAGTGAGGAGACAAGGAGAGAAAATGCACTTGAAAGACTGTTCAAAAGGATATTTTTTCAATTTGCAAAAAAGGATAACATGACCTATCCAATACTGAGGGCCCAAGGATGGACCAGGGGGAAGATGTCAATAAATTACCTTCTCCTGTGTCTACAGTGTCGACCCAAGCTTCTCAGCATCGACCACAGTGTCGGCTCGGGTCGCAGGTGTGGCAGTCGCGATGGTTCAGCGTCAAGCAGGTGTCGAGGCAGGGTTGAATGGAAGGGGAGCTGCAGTCTCGATGCGTCTACACGAGCTGTGTGGATTGGGTGGTTACCAGATTTGGTTCAGTGGTCAAAGATCGATGGTGGTCTGGCTGGTAGCAAGATGCAAAGGTGGTTCAGTGTAATAATGGCCCCGCAAAAATGTCTCCTGACAATATTTTGCAGAGACATTATTACAATGAACATGCGGGGACACCCGTGCAACCCACCACACCATTTTTTATTTTTACAAGGGGAGCAGGGTACATCCCCTCAACACGTCCCCACGCATATTGTCACCATATATAGTGTCCACAATGGCTTTTCCCGGTGACATTATGTATGGGGACATTATGTATGGGGACATTATTACCTGATACCACGCAGGTGCGCAGGTTTGATACAAAGGCTCGGAGGTTGCGGTTTGGGAAACACCAGCATTGGGTCGTTCAGCTCACAGGAGTAGCGATGAAGAAATATGCGTATCGGACACAACTCGGGCAAGGCAGGGTAGAATCAGTAGTTAGAGCTGAGGCAACAACAAACTTTTGCTGGCTCGATGTGGTGGTGAACAAGGTTGAATCATGGATGGCGGTTTGGAGAACAATAGACTTCAAAGGACAGCATGAGCAGATTCTACTGGATTGCTTGGCGGCAACGTACGCTTGAATCACGATTCGGAAGGGGTCGTTGTCGACAACAGGGATCTCAGCTGTTCTGGATTCCAGGTGCTGTGAGCCCCACTTCAGCATCTCTAAGGGCAATATCAGTCCGTTCTCAGGCTCCCAAACAGGGGGAGGCTGGCAAACACTTTCAGGGGCCCTGCAGCATGGTGGAGTCTTAGGAACAGGGTGGCTGGCAGAGAGGCAGAATTCTGCAACAACAGCAGTGTTCACCCCCAATGGCCCCTGGGGATGGTTCTGGAGCTGATCTTGATTCTGCCCTTGGAACCTCTGCCTCCATCCCACAAATGGAGAACTTTGGAAAGGACCAACAACATCTTCAGGATGTTTAGAAGATGAGTCCAGATGATTCAAACAATCGGTGGGAGACCCTGTATTTTATAGACAAAAGTCCCAAGGTGATTGGACTAGAGATAGTCTGCTTTAGGGGTCCAATACTTACTTTTGAGACATCTGTGGACTTTTCCCTTCTGATGTCACACCCAAAGATGAAGTGTAGCAGAAGTGAAGAAAAAGAAAGGCAGAGAGAAACTGTACAGACCCCTCTGTGGTTCACCATAACTCCACCCCCTCCCTTCTCAATAGCAGCAAAGTCCTTCAGAAAAGCAGCCCCCTGGCCTGACTCTGTGAATAGGTGTCCCTCTTGCTGTTTGATCCCATGCAAACGTCCTGTGGAGTGGCTGTCCTGTGGAGTGGCTGTCCTGTGGAGTGGCTGTCCTGGGGATAAGGGTGTTACCTGCCTTTTTCAAAGGAACCAAGAGAAGCAATCCCCCAAGGCTAGTCCTGTCAGTCGACAGGGGTGGGCCTTGTCTGGGAGGAATACACATAATACCACAGGTGAACTGGGCCCACAGGGCTGATACATGTGCAAAATCAAATTAATGTGGCTGATATATCCCTGAAAGATGCTGGCCACCATACCCTAACTCGGGTATGCTTTGTATTTGATGTTTTATATGCCACCAGGACAGCAGCTTCAGAGTTATGTAGTCTTTGGAACAGGGGTGCATTTTTTAAATGCATCCCCTGGTGCTGCAGAGACTTGTTTGTCACTGCAGCTGTCACAAAGCCACCTGTGGCCTCTGAACCTGCTCTGTGCCACTGATACAGCAGGTGCTGTGAATCAGGATACTGATGAGGCAAGGGATAAGTATACACTATGCTCTTGGCATAGAGCTTATGAAAGGATAATCTGATTAGCAGATTTCCCTTTCAGAGATAGAATTACCTGCATCATTTTATTATTTAATGAAAATCAAAAAAGCCAGGGCTCTCACGCCCTTGCCAGATAGCAATTCATCACACATGTATGCTTGTGAACAAGGGTTAGGTTGTTCTTGCACAGTTGGAAAAAGCTTATGATAACTTTTAATTCTTGGGCATTGTGAGGATCTTTTAAAAAAACAATGTCGCCATTGATAAGGAAGTTTTGGAAGCAAACTGAGAAAATAAGCCTTATAAAATAGTATTATTCCAGCTACAAATGACTGTCAAAACAGACAACAAATCTTACACCGCTTATCCTCTGCCACCTCGACGCTCAATCTGCAACTCTGACACTTGCACCCTTCTTGCCCTCTCCTCGCACATCCATTTCAAGCTCCCTTCATTCCATGTCTTGGCATCCCTTTCAATCGCATCGACTGTTTCACTTCTTGTCTCTTGCTATTTTCCTGCTCGGTCACTTTTCATTTCCTTCTTACAGTCTCACAAGCCCTTGTGTTTCTTCCTGTTTTTGCTCTTTCTCTCTCCTCGCAAAGAAAAACTGAAATGCATTACCTTTGACTATATGCTCTTCTCCTAACCTGGCCTCCTTCCGCTCTTCTCTAAAAACTTGCCTCCTATCCTTACAATGTTCTTCTAATTGCATTCATTTTGTAACCAATTATTGTACTGACTGTTTTTGTTCACGCTTTTGTGAAAGCGCTATACAAATTCAATACATACAAATATAAACTATGCCGTATCCACCAGGGTAAGCAATAGTCCTGGAGAACTGAAGCTTCATAGCTAGGGCAGCTCTGATCAGTGAATACCCTCAGAAGTCTGACATATTTTCTTTGTTGTGTTGGTGGATTATATCTCTAAGTGAGAAAGGTGGGAGTATGTTTACAGCAACTACAACTGAAATAAAAATGATTTTCTCTAAAGGTGTCCTACAGAAAAGGAATTCATCACGCGATGGCTTCCACCCAATGATCTTCTGAGCTCTCGGCTAAAGAAACCTGAGAGACCGCTATTGGGGAATCTGAGCTCCTTTCTTGCATCTTTCCTTCTGGTGGACAAGGATCAATGTGCGAGCGATGCCGTCGATCATTGCCCTTCCCCAGAAATCAATGAATCGTATGAAGATGCAGAAACCTTTGAAGATGCTATAAGTATGAGAGCGAGTGTTGACTCAACTGATGCAAGGCAAGCAACAGCACATTACCACAACGCTGCGAACTGTGAGCCTGGGGGTGCATTTGGACTGCCGTCATTGGCTGAGGAGTTGCGGCTGCCATGGCATGTGGCATGTAGTACTCTAGCCAGAGAGCTGAGTCTGGAGTTTGGTGCCTAGTGTTGGTGGCCATGACTCATCTGCATCTCCTGCACTCTGGCTAAGCATTGACTTTCATTTTTAAGATCTGCTCCCTTTGGGTTACTCGTTTTGTGGTCTTTCAATTTTCATCTGGTTGCTGGACTTTCACCATTACTGATTTTATGGACCATCATATCAAGTTTCTTACCATTTTGGCGCTCTTCTGATCTCTTGTCTTGTTCTCTGCAGTCTTGATTTTAACCATTTCACCTATTGCACCAACTCAGTAATTTTTGCAAAGCGCTTTGGCATAAGGTGTTATAGAAGTAAATAAATAACAATAACTGTTAATGGTGTGCAATTCTGCTCTGAAGCGATGCAGGAGTTTTAAGTTGTAATACTAAGTGCTAATATATTTATTTATTTTTGTATCTATAAAGTGTGCTTAAACCGGAGGCATCAAGGCACTGGTTACAGAAGAACACGATCAGTGGCAAAAGAAAAGAATCAGTACAGAGTGTTTGTCAGATTAATTGAAAAGCCAAGTTTTTAAGTGTATTCTGAAGGCCCAATAGGAAGATTTCGAGCTCAGGGAGAGTGATAAGCCGTTCCAGAGCAGGGGGGGCAGTATCAGGAAAGCTGGAGCCTCCTGCTCTATGGCAATTGAATTTAGAAATAACAAGGCGGTGGCTGTTGGCAGAGTTGGTTTTGTGGAGATGGATGTTATAAATATTTGTGAGAGGTATGGCTGGGCTGTGTTGGAAAGGCAGCTGTGAGTGATGGCGAGAACCTTTAATTTAGCCCACTTCCAGACAGGGAGCCAGTCAAACTCTCTTCTGGATGCTGTGGTGTGATCACATATAGAAAGGCCAAGGGCAGCACGGAGGGCATTGTTCTGAATGACTTGCAGCTTGTTGATGTTCTTTTCTGTGGTGCCCACCAGCAGTGCATGACAATAGTCTAGTTTCAATATGATAATGGTTTGTGCGATGATGAGGCGGTTGTTGAGGGAGAGAAATGGTTTGCTGGCGTTTATGGGTTTTGTGGTGTACGCTGCAGACGAGGCAATATTGTTGATGTGTTGCATCATATTAAGGGTGGCATTGAGGTGGTCACCCATTGTTTTTACTGTTGGTGAGACGGGAATTGTGTTGATGTCAATCGTGAAAGCTTGATAGGCTGGGCCAAGTCTGGTGAGTAGGACTTGGGTGCCAATAAGCAAGATGTTTGTTTTTTCGTCATTTAGATAGAGTAAATGGGAGGCCATCCATGCTTGGATGGTTTCGTAAATGGAGTTAAGTTTGGTAGTGTCCTGCTGGTGGTTGCCACAGAGGGTGATGAGAATTTGCGTATCATCCACATAGTTTGTGAGGTGATGCCTAGTGAATCCAGGTGATCAAAGGGGGGTCTTGTGTAGGTGTTCTAGAGGGTTCGGGGAGATGCAGGAGCCTTGTGGAATGCCGCAGGAGACTGGAGTTGGAGGGGCGGTAGAGTTGCGAGAGAAGACTCTACCAGGAAGGATGCAATCCATTTGGTGGCTTCAGGGGAGAAATTGGCAGCGGTGGTGAGATGGTGGCACAGTGTGTGATGGTCGACAAGGTTGAAGGCGGAAGAGAGGTCTAAAAGCAGGAGGCGGGTGGGTTTGACAGACTCTATGATGTTATCAAGTTGGTCCTTAAGGTCCAAAAAGGTGGATTCGGCTGCATATGTAGATTGATGGGGAATAAGCATGTGGTCTCATTCAAGATAGTTTTGCATTTGGAGGAAGGCTGCTCAGTCAAGTATTTTGAGGATGAAGAGGACAGTGGTGATGGGGCGGTAGTTGGTAGGAATAGAGGGATTGAGCGAAGATATTTTGAGCAGGGGTGAGATCCAGGCTTTCTTGAGAGTGCAAGGGACAGGGCCAGAAGCAAAGGATGCACTGATGATGGCAGTGATGAGTGACAACAGGGCTTCTGCGCAGTCTTTGATGAGAGGGACTGGGCAGACATCGCCTGTACAATGTGACAGTTTGAGACCTTTGATGAGGTGGGTGACTTCAGGTTCAGTGGCAGGGTGAAAGTTGAAGGGTGGGAAGGAGGATGTAGGGGAGAAAGTGTTAAGGGGTTAATGAGCTGGGACTTCCCACAGAGGGCAGTGTGTTTTATAAGGATCTTGTTTTGTAGTGTAGTGATTTTTTCCAAGAGTGCGTTTTGCACTTTACCACACCAGGGATCATCGTTGGTGAAGTTGGAGGGTGGGGTGGTTGAGGTGTGGAGTCCGTCCAGGATGGTGACGAGTTCACATGAATCAGATTTAGCAGTAGCAATTCTATCATTATAGAAGGAGGCTTTGGTGTCATGTATGGCTTGTCTGTATTCTTTGCGATGATGGCATAGCTAAGGGCGTCTATGTCATCCTGAATTCCCACAACGAATCATTGTAGGCTCCGCCCACCTCAGCACTCAGTGGGAATTTGATATTGAAAACCGCTGCTTAGTTCTTAATCATTCCTGTTCCAATGGTCTCTTAGCAGGGGTAAATAAGTATGTCAGGATGCATGCAGTTGGCATTATCAAGTAACTTGGATTGGCATCCGGTGTTGAAGATTTGACTGCTTATACGGCTAGCCACAGCAGTAGCTGCTTTTGCATTAGTGCAGGGGTCTGCAACCTGTGGCTCTCCAGATGTTTGGGTCTGTGACTCTTGTGATCCCTCACCGTTGGCTATGCTGGATAGGGCTGATGGGAGATGCAGTTTAAAACCTCTGGAGAGCCAAGTGTTGCAGATTCATGCATTAGTGAGTGGCAGGAAAAATGAACAGAGTAGAGCATCATGGGGTAAAGACGCAAACAACCGTATGGCAAATACAACTCTGCCACAAGAGATGAACTACCAAGCTGGTGGCAAAAATTAACGTTAAGGGTCCTTGATACGTTTCTCATGTATTACTGTGGAGCATGCCTGCAAAGAAGGTGATTTGGTTATCCTTGATAGTGTGATGGCAGAAGGTGGTAATAATTGGAGTAAAGGGGATGGTATTAAAGTAAAATGTTCTAATGGGCAGCATGACAAGGTTGAACATGGCCATGAAGTAACTCTGGCAAATAAGTATTGTAGAGTGATGTACAAAGACAAACTGCTCTGGTTGACTTTAATTTGCAATGACCTATATATGTATAGGGTATACGCTGAGAGTTTTGTTAAGGGGGGATATTATGCTGTGACCCGCATACCCACAGTAACACCTGGGGCAGCATGAACAGCCAATCAGGGTCTGTGGAATGCAGGCTCTATTTGCAGATAAAGCCAAAGGTAGGGCAAAAAAAGCCTGAAAGGGCACTGCGCTTGCAATTAGTATTTAGGGTGGAAGAGGCAGCAGGTGGCTGGAGGTTGTGGGTACCTTGCCCTAGTACTCCACAGGCATAATACAATTTAACATTTGTTCCAGCCTCACTGCGCCACCAAAGAAAATATTGTGGAGACTGCTTTAGTTGCAGAGTATATTTAATGAAAACAGGAAACAGCCTGATACGTGTTTCGAGCAATGCTTGCTCTTCATTTGAGGCTGATGTGGATTAGGTAAGACATGTCAATAATCATAAACCAAGATCAATTAAACAGTGCAATTAAACTGTGCAGAGAATTTGCAGATATAATGGCCGCTTTCCTTAGTTGCTCCCCGCCACAGGCCCTGCTTCACCTCCATGGCCACACACAACTCAGCACTCCTCTGCCTTACTGAGTACATTTTTGGGCGCCAAGCTAGTGCAACAGTGCGTATGACTGATAGGCTGCCATGGAAAGAGATAAGGGACTCCTCTCGAGTGCCCATTCGGGACTTCCGCTGTGGGCTGCATTACTGCGAGCATCAGCTCACGCAATTTTTTTTAATTCAAACGTATCATCATTAGCGGGGGCAAATGGCATTAATGGCGGCAGAGTGGAAATGGCCCGCTGCCTTTGCTAATTTAACCACTTCGCTAGGAACATTTTCTCGGGCGGCAGGCTGTAACCAGCCAGAATCCCACACAGTCTTTATAGCCTGATTCTTGGTGCATCGAGTATTCCAGGACCAGTGTCTATTGGGCTGTGGTTGTGGAAGGTGGGGCATCGGTCTACTAGCATCTGTCTACTACAAATAAATTCCATATTTTATAACGCTTACATTTCGATATTACAATATTCCCATAAGCTGACTCAAATGAGAACAGCTTTAAGAATGATAATTATTATGCTCTCGAAAACATTTCAATAAAGCACAACATCTGCGCTCTGGCGCTACCCTAGGGCAGAGCACAGCCTATTACATCGTTATGTGTTTGATCTCCCTGCCACGTAAAATGCATTTTCTAAAATAAATGTGATCCATCCAACTGGTGTGTTCAACGAGTATACCTGAGGCCAGGCCTACAAAAAAATGATTAGCCCATAAATTAGCATAAACATATTTACATTTTTTGAAAAGATGAAAGTCGCAGCTCTAACTCTGGAAGGATTTTGTAATGTATGAGTGTCAGCTTTATTAATCACCAACAAGACTTTATAACAAAGGACGCCACCAAACCTTTAGGAGTGTGGGCAAACAATGTGCTCTGTTTCTGATTTACAGAATGTTTCCTACATTCGAAGATATGAAAGTGTTGTGGTGGCTGGCAGTGCCGACCTTAGTGGTGGCAGCGCCCCGGGCAGAACAAGAACAATTTGACGCCAATCCCCCCGCCCCCGCCACCACAGCACCCCATGTCAATTGTGGGGGTGGGGGGCGCCAAATGTTCCTTTTTGGTGGTCGGACAAGGCATCCTTTTGAAATGAAATGTGCATGCTGCAGCAGGCGCATTTAATAACAATAGGCTGCTACACACCCCATTGGGATGATTATCTGCCCACTCCTGCGCCGGAGCAGGGAGGTAACTATCTCAATGGGGTGCCAGCATTCTATTTTTGTTAAAAGCGCCCGCTCCCGCGAGCGCATTTAATTTCAAAATGACACTTCTTCCAACACGCCAGCCCAGAGTAGCCCTTGAAAGGCTCCCCTGAGTTAGCGCCCTGGGGGGCTATGATGCCCCGGGCGATCGCCCGGCCCGCCCTGCCCTAAGGACAGCTGTGGTGGCTGGCATAGGATATAGAGTGTTGGTGTGTCATCTGGGATGGTCTGTGTTTGGTGGTGCCAGTTGGCTAGGGGATTTTTCTGTGGAAGTAGCAAGAATGGTCTTGATGGACTCCATAAGTTAAGCCTTCGACGAGGTGAAGAAGCGATTGAGGAGCCTTAAAAAGTGTGTCTCTACTCTTGCAACGGAACATCATCCTCAGACCATGGCCTCTGCAGGGGAACAGTTCAACTGTTCATCCTTTGTCCCTGGCGTGAGAGCACTACAGCGGTCCTGGATATGACAGGCATTGCAGGTAATGGCATTCAGGTGGTGTGATCTGAAGCAACCACAGCTGGTGATGAGTGCTTTTAAAACCTGCTGTACCGTCATTTCAGGAGTATCAATTATGATATCCTCAAAATAAGGGAGTATGAGTGAACAATAAGAACAGTACCACAGCTTGGTCCTGATGAATGCAAATGTAAGATATTTTATGTCGCTGAAACCGGTGGACCCCAATGAGGGATATCGCTATTTGATGAGATAGCGTAGCTATTTTTTGTTTTACAGAAAACAATTGGTCTTCTTGTTTTTAACTGAAGAACAAAAAGTAATTAGGGATAGAATCGAGGGATTAATAAAAGTTCTCTGATTCATGTTCCTACTTTTAAATGCATTTTTTATGCTTCATATTTGTTCTACTCCTTATCTATTGTTGTCTTTAAGTAAGGGGGCTAAGACGTTATGCCTGGTTAACATACCTTCTATTGTATTTCTTTTTCATGAGTACAGAGTGATACCAAACAATAAAACATGAATGTGTGCCTCGGTAGGGTGAGACAGCTAGATAGAGTAATTCCTTTCTATCCCTTTCCTAGATAAGCGGCACACCACTGATCATTAGGGAAATGCTTTTTCTGGGAGATATAGCTAGAGTTAGCATGAATGATGAATTATTAAATTGAAATGGATCAATTGTCCACAGTTTGTTATAATGTGATTGAGCGCTGGACAGTATCTGATAGCTAATTTGTGGCCTCCTTGGTGATTATATGTACCATGAACAGCCCAGATAATGCACTAAAGTGTGCATCTGACCTGATGCCATCTGGAGAGCCATATCGGAGTCTTGCCCAAGACAGCGTTAAGTGGAAAAACACCTGTCCAACACAACTGTGTGAAATATGTAAGCCTGTAAAATTCTTTCACGTGCAGTGTGTGATGCATCCCTTGGAGTTGTCACTTTTCCCCAGCAGGAGAACCCTTTCTATGGGGCCGTGGAGGTGAGGCACCTACCCGATGGTCCCCCTGAGGGTGGTAGTCAATGGGAGGATCCCATGGGTGGAGACCCCATCTATGGGAGAAGTGAGGACTGTCAAGGGGCAACGTAGTATCCGCACCATCATGCTGTAAGACATATTTTACCCAACCGTACAAATTGAGATCAGACACCCCATCCTCTCTGTCTCCTCTTTCTTCTACAAATGTCCTTACACATAGTAAATATGTATATCAGGCAGATAATACCACGACGAGGAAGAGTGAGGGAAGAGTGAATATGGATGACTCCAAAAGTACTGCCAAAAGGAAGAGCAGGGCAATGTGGAGCCCAACCTGGTACCGATACAAACATTCTATCTATTGGACGCTATTAAGACAATCCGACATAAAAAGTGATGAAGGACTCTCCTTGAAGTCAATCCTACCTGAAGCAGCTTCACGCTGGGAAATGGAGCAACATGGAAAGGATGCTCTGAAGACCTGCATGCTTGGAGCAAGAAGGTGGGGACCGAGAAGGCAGAGAAAAGGCACAACCTACCTGATTGTTTGGGAACCTGGTGTCCGGTGCCTGAAACCAAGTCAGCTAAATGGTCAAGGTGAGACCCGATGCGCGGTGAGAAGCCAGTGTGGTGGAGCCACCAAAACCCTAAGGAAGACCACGAGAGCCCAGAGGAAGCCACAGAAGCTTACTGGTGTTGGTGAGGACAGTAACCCTCATGAACCAGGTGCAAAGGTACGTAGAGGGGGACCAGGAAGGCACAGGGAGACCTCAGAGGCTGTGGTTGCAAGTGGAGAGCCATCTTCTTCATCCCAGTGGGAGCGAAGAGAGAGACCAGTTGAAAATGCAGCGGGTGAAACAGCTCCCCAACGAGATTCAAAGAGAAGCCTGGCAGGATAGTAAACCGTGCCTAGTTAAGAAACATTACAAAGCTGAAAGAGGGGTCAGGGACCCAAATATTGAGAAACCAAGGTTAGTGAACTGGGCTTAAAAAATCCATTTTACAAAGCTGAGAAAGGGGTCTTGGACCCGCACAAGTCATGCAAAGTCGAAGGGGAAAGAGATCCTTTGGCACAAGTCATGAGAGGTCCAGGGGGAAGAGATCCTTTGGCACAAGTCACGAAAGGTCCAGGAGAAAATATACTTTGGCACAAGTCACGAGAGGTCCAGGGGGAAGAGATCCTTTGGCATAAGTCAGGAAAGGTCCAGGAGAAAATATCCTTTGGCACAAGCCATGTAAAGTCCAGGGGGAAGAGATCCTTTGGAATAAGTCATGAGAGGTCATGGGGAAGAGATCCTTTGGCACAAGTCACAAGACGTCTTGTAGCAAGATCCTTTGTCACAAGTCACGGGAAGTCATGGGGAAGAGATCCTTTGGCACAAGTCACGAAAGTCCAAGGGGAGAAGAGATAATTTTGGCACAAGTTACGAGCAGACCAGAGGTAGGAGAATATATCATTTGACAGAAGATAGAACTTTGATAAATAAGGCTATTGGAAAAGGGAGCCTGAGATAGGCTTGTGGAAGGGAAACACCTTCCCAATATTGTTTTGAAATTGGAACTTTGCTGAGAAGGTCTGGAGAGAGAAGGACCTCCTTCCTGATCACAGGGAACAACACATTAAAACCTAGTGATGGCCAGGGTAAGAAGCGTTCCCCCCCCCCCACCCCCCACGGTTTATGAACTGCCCGAAACATCCCGAAGGAGGGAGTCATTCTGCTTTAAGCAGGGTCCAATCTAGTAACATGTTTCTGTTGAAGTGTAAGGGATGGAAATAGCTTTAGGACATAAGTCAGTGGACTGTTTACTTTTGACGTACCCTCTGACGTTATCCTTAGTTTTGTTTGAGGCAGGGAAACCCCTATTAGTTATAGGAACATGTCTGGTACTTTTCCTAATTTTTTGTTTAATAAATGTTTTTACCAACAAGCATGCCACCTTTGTGCCCCATTTCTACTTCTGCACCTTTAACAGTGCCAAATAAAATAATAAAAAGACTACAAGTCACAGAATGCCCAGTGAAATGCTGTTCAGATGCATGGATGGCAAGGTCAGTCTTTGCATACCCCGCCAACATTTTACTATGGATTTCTAAGATATGATGGAAAACAAAACAATAAAAAAAGGGGATTGGGTAGAGAATTATTTTGTCCAGCAATTTAGCATTCTGCTGATCCCATGATCTGCAGTTCCCAGCATATGCCTCTCTCTTGTACTGTCCCAGGAAAAGTGCAGTTCTTCAATTGCCCTGTGCAGCCACTACATAGCCATAAATTCATTGTGGCATATGCCAACAATGTGGCTGTTGCCCACAGCATATGTACAGGTCATGAATCATAATTTGTCGGATAATGGACATGCAAACCAAACATCCTGGGCCAAACATCCAATTGGCATTGCAGGCCGAGAGGCCTTCAAATGCCACATGTGTACGGCACAGCAGAATCAGGAGTGCACAGCTATTGCCATCTGCAGAACCACACAGGTGCTTCCACCCAGTGAGGTCATATCACTGGGACAAGCTTCAGCTAGGACAGGCACTCCATATCTGGTAAAAGGAGACGGCCGAGTTCATCAATACCACCAGCCCCACAGCCGCCATCACCATCACTGCCACAGCCTCTTCTGCCACCATCGGCTTCTTTACTGGCACCACTACTGACATGGTCACCATCACCACTGCCTCTGCCCCAGCCTTCTACTCAATACCTGCAGACCCAGCCATGGCACACAGCTAGAGGGCACATCATTATTATTTTTTTAATAGGCATTTAGTTTATTTAAACGTTTGCCAATCTCTTTCATACTGAACCAACAGCAAATCCAATCTAGACAATGAAATCATGAAAACGTACGAATGCCAATTTAACAAAGGCGGAAGAAAGAAGAAAAGTACAAAGGCAGAGGCAAAGGCAAAGGTGGAGCGAAGGCCCAAGACTGGAAAAGCAGATAATACGGAGCATAAATCAGTGTCTCACAGTCTTTTCAATTGATTTCCAAGAATTTCACAAGCGCAAAGTTACGTTTGGTATCCGTCCCCCCATACAAGACCGTGCACCAATCTTCTGCATCCGTTCCATATTGTCTTTTCATTCGTTCGTACAAAAGAACTGTTCTCAAAGTTCTTAAATGTGGGCATAAAAGGAGTAAATGCTTTAAGCTTTCCTGGGCGGCATCAATCATCCAAAACATCTTCTCCATATCTACGAAGGGTTACCTTTGTGCATAAAATGTTTAAGCGGAACCTGAGGAGTTGGTCTGTTTGTTTCGCATTGGGAAATGTCTTCAGGTAAAGGGGTGTCACGTTCAGAGAAGCTGCTAGCTGCACTTTTGAATAAGATCTTCTTTGTTCGGTTTCCCACCAGTCGTCCCCCCCCATAGAATCTTTCTTGCCAATAAAGGGTTCTTGCACAGTGTTTCCATAGACACACCCAAATTTTATAGAATCATTTGACATTGGGTTTGCCATACATTCAGTATTGGGTCTTATCCTCCAGGTTGTTTTGCAACCAGTACTTCAAATTGCAGTGGACAAGTAGGGAGGTTCTGCTTTCTGAATAATAGGAGCGAGTTCCAGACCACTTTTGCATAGAGCGATAGGAGGCCCACTTTGTGCCTAATTATGACCATGGGCACACATGCTGGAAGTCTCAGGACCTTTTTCCAAAAAGGTAACCCTCCAGGGCATCACAGGTTTCCCAGGGAAGAAGGAGACAGGCCTCAACTCCGTGCAAACCTTTGGTTGTAGAACTTTATGATTGAGACAAGCGAGAATTTACAGTACTTGCAACCTGTGCCATTAGTTTTTTTTGTCTTTTCCTTTAACCAATCAGCCCATGGGGCATGGCAGGCACTGTCACTTATTGTTACTCCTAGTTATTTGATGTGCTCAACAGGTCTGATCCGCCTTTCATTCAACAGCTAACTTTGCGTTTTCCTTTTGCCCCCTTTCAAGTTTTCCAGGATTATAATCTCCAATGTTTTTGCATTGATCTTTAAGTCATTTTGGCGAACATAGTTTTGCAAAAGGTCAAGATTTCTCTGTAGACCGATTGGTGTAAGGTCTAACAGCACTAAATCGTCTGCATATAGTAGCCACTGCACCGCTGTTTAATTTATTCTTGGTGAGAAGGACCTGCCCTGGCATAATACTTCTACTAATAGATCTATGAAGAATTTGAATAAGGCTGGTGCCATCCGACAGCCCTGTTTCAAGCCTTTAAATTTAGGTATTTTAGTTAATGTCCCTGCTTGATCGAGTCTGATTGGCATAGATGCACCTGTGTATAGATCTTTTATGCCAAAAGCAAATCCTTTGGACACCCTCTAGGTTCTAGTTTAGTTCAAAGGGTCTCACGGTTTATGCTGTCAAACGCATGTTCTAGGTCTATGCAAGCTAATTATATTTTACTGGATCCCTTACTTCCTCTCATCTTCAACAAGTTGATTAATAGGAGATTCAGGTTGCATCCTACTTCTTGGACAAAGCCTGTCTGACGGCAGTAGTAGCATCCCCCTTGTGTAGACCAATCGTTCAGACGTTTAAGTAAAGGAGAGGCAAATAGTTTCCCCAAAACATCTAGTAGTGCAATAGGCCGGTAGTTTTTGGGGTAATTTCTATCTCCCTTTTTGAAGATCGTCACCACCACAGCAGTTTTCCATGACTGTGGAACTTGGTCTCTTGACAGAGGGTACATAACAGCTCTTTACTCTGAATGAATCCACCTACCAGAGTGTTCATAGCCACAGCCATCCCATCCAACCCACATGGGGATCTTTGATGGGGTGCTACACCTCCTGCAGCCCCGGGAGTCAGTGCCAGTGAATTTTGAATTGCGTTATAGAGGAGCAGGAAGCAGGCAGAGTTGCTCAACCCCATAAGGGATAGGGGAGGGGGAAATCCTATCATCATCCTAAGGGTGACACTCATCAAACTGTCAATCTGAAAAAACCATACCCCTAACCGTCGTGTTGCCCCCCCTTGGGCAACCAAGCTGCGGTCTTCAAACAATCTTTGACAATCTCCTATTGGGGGTGTGGATCACTATACACCCCCTTTGGCTGCATTCGTATCAGGCCCCATGTGCACTGTGTACTACTAGATTACGCCAAATAACATGCACCTATCTTGCTACCGTGGGCAATAACAAATAACACTAAGACACAAAGAAAACACAAAGAATCGATTCAATTTATAACAATGGGATACATTTATTTATATACACACAGCTAAGCATAATACATGACAATGCAGGCAGTTCTAATGCTATGTCTTATGTGCACCTTTTATACTTCTGGTGCAAAGCTACCATGCAGTATCTATAAAACTGTGCTGCGAGTGTGTGGTTCTAATGCAATCGAATGCAAGCTTCAATCATCCATCACCTTCATGGATAAATCCACACCTTCAATCCACACCATCCACTCTCCTCTCCCAAAGCTCTGTGTGTGTGTGTGTGTGTGTCTGTTCTTTTGAATCAATTTAAGCCTAGGCCAAACCCATACTTCCCATTCTGCATGTGCCAGGTCAGTCAGTGTCTGCCTCTCAAGATCTGGTGACTCGAACTCCCAAGCTCTCGATCTCATCAGAGCGTCATCAGGCTGCTGCACCAAGACACCTTCTCCAGCCAACTCTCTCTCTGTGACTCTCCCGATCTCTCTGGCCATCTCTCGATCTCTCGTGCAGTCCCCTCTCGTGCAGACTCCCACAACTCTCCCGTCTCTCACAACTCTCTAGTCTTCCTCTCCAGCCCTCCTGGTTATAGTCTCCATTGACGCACAGAATGTCTAAGAATGTCTCTCCCTCAGCGTTTAGCAAAATGCCTGCCTGTCTCCTTGCGTGTTACTTGTCTCGGTATGTCCTGTTACTTCGTGTGCTGTCAGCGTGACCTCATATCTCTCCCTCTTGGCCTTCCGAGTATGTTGCAAAATACATCATCTATTCCCTGTTTCTCCATTCTCTCCACTGTAGGCTCCACTCTGTATAACAAAATGCTCTTAGGCCCCGTCCCTCTCATACAAAAAGCACTCCTCCATCTCTCCATCGTCACTCCCTTCATGGCCCCAACCCTCGTGGTTCTCGCCGCGAAGCACACCAGCCAAGCTGACAAGCTTCCTAGGCCGTCTCTACTAGGACAAGGGTCCATGTTATCTGTACTCTCTGCCAATGTTTACGAAACCATTCTCCGCACTGAGCCCAGTGCGTGCAGGCAACTTCTGCTCCATCAGAATGGATTCAAATGCCAGCCTAATGCTTTCTAACGTTTACCGCAAATCCAGGCACTATAAAGCAACTCATTCTAAGTGACTCAACATACATACATACATACCAAACATATCTCTAAATGTGTCTCTACAAAGCATACCAATGTGTGAATGGCTTTACATGCATTTCAAATATGCCAGTGTGTGTAGTGGTGCAAGCAATGCATTTTCTCTCTCAGCCTAAGCGCTATATCTAATGCAAACATAGATGAACAGCAAATCATGGTGAGTATATGTTGTGTCTCTAAAACACTACCATGGCACTTCAAATATGTGCAAGTGTCATTCTATTTCAAATGGCAAAGTGCAAAGTGGCAGCATGTTTCTCTCCTAATGGCAAGTAAAATATGCAAACATATCATTCTAAAAGCATATTGCAAATGCATACAAAGGTGACAGTCTAATATGTGGATACTGTAATGTTGTGTACTTCAGCAATGTACTATGGTTAGCTAAACAGAATGCAATAATGGAATAGCAATAATGGAATGATTCCATAGCAAAGTGTAACAATGTAGGCAATGGTAATTCTAATGATTCTCTAACAGTGAGTCTAATAATGGATAATGGTTCTCTACAGATAGTACCTATTCTTCTAATGGGTGTTATCATTTCTAATAATGATAACAATTCCAGGCTTCTCATTTTATCCAATTCCACAAAACCACAAATGATTATGATGCAGATGTCCTGAAGGTACTGATGGTGTAGCCATCCCAACTCATGGCTAAACATCACTAGCAGCAGAGGCTACGGGAACACTTCTGTGTGCTTCTGGGGGCCTCGCCTCTTTTGTAGTGCCAGACAGGCTGCATGCCATGAACCAGAAGCAGGATGTGTAGGAACAGCTGACCCACCCGGTTGTGGGGGAGATCTGTGTTATCCCCAAGGCCGCAGGACAGCTTGGAAAGATGGTAGAGTAGTACCTCTCCTGCCAGTTCAATAGATGGAAAGTGCAATGGCAGAAACGACTCACCAGAGTCAGAGAATGTGGGAGGGAAGGGAGGCCATGAACTTTGGTTTCACCCTATTCTATGGCATCCTTGAGTGGATTGAGAGGTCTTTGGGACAGCAGTCTGGCCAAGACAGAGCAACAACTCTCCCCTCTATCTGTACTAGGGCCTATTGGAAGTCCTAGGGGACTACTGGACTCCCCCTGCAAATCTGGATCCACAGATTGTCCAGCCATGTTTCTGGCCTTAACAAAGACATACCGAGGCCGATTTTTTATTATCCTGCTAATAGCACACGCTCTAAAAGTTGTATAACTTGGAACCAGTGGATTGGCTTCCATTTGCCAATAGTGCTGCTTCATATACTATTGGCATTATTTAAGCAATACATTTGAACACGTATCGTATCATTTAAGCATTAGATTAGTGAAAATTGTACTCCCTTAAATATGAGATTTTTTCAGAATCAGCTTTGACATTCAAAATTCTGCCATTTTTACCCACAATATGCCACCCACAATCACCCTTACTTACCTGGAAGGGGTAATGGTCCAGCATTATGATCAACGGTTAGATATGAATGCAACTTGTGCCAAACGAACGTTAACGCATCCATTCATTGGCTTGAGTTATTATGTGGCCAGCAGCAGCAGCTGCCAGACTTTTGCAACAATGGGTCCACTCAGAATAAGGGTTCTGGTTCCAATTCTCAACAGCATGATTGATCCACTGATTACTCAGTGGACGAACTCAAGCATTAATCACATTATTTAGACATTAGAATGGGAAGCTTCTCAACACTCTAAAGATGAGTTGTTTTCAGAAAAATAATGGACCGCCAACTTGTATGTCAAAATACCATTGGTTTTACTTGTAATAAGGGTCTCAAATCACCCTTTAAAAAAAGAAAATGTAATCATTTATTTGTAATGTCGACAAAACAGTAAAGAGCAAGCAATGGAATTAAAACAATATAAAGGCACGCACAAAATAGAGCACATATTTACAAACAACTAACTAGTACATGTTTAGAAACTCATCCCAGATCTTAGCATACAAGCCAAGCTTCTTTTGTTTCCTGTAGATTATCCTTTCCATACTGGCAAGACAATTCATCTCCTCGATCCACTCCACAACCGTTGGTGCTGTTCGAGACTTCCAACTCCTCAGTATCATCTTCTTGCACACACAAGCCCCCCTGAATAGATGTTTTCTCTGAGAGACTGAAAGATCTTCAAGTAGATCGTCACAACCCAAGACCATCGTTTTGAAATCTAGAGCAATATCCCGATGTAAAAACCGTAGGCATATGTTACACACATCTTGCCACAATCCACGGACACGTATACAGTCCCATATCATATGTTATAAGCTTCCCACTCCATTTCCACAGCTCCAGCAGTCATCCGAATCCAACATACCTCTCATCTTCAATCTCTCCAGGGCTCCAATACACTCTGTTGAGGATTTTAATTTGCCTTGAACGTTCTTCTAAGTTAATCGAGCAAAGTTTAACATTAGCACACATCCCCATCCACATCTCAGAAGAAATCTCACAATCTAACCTCCTGCCCCACTCTGCTCTTAGGCCTGTTTTCTCTTTATAATTGTACACAATCCGGTTGTATATTCTGCTGGCAATGGAACCGCCACCTGGTTCACTTTTCTGTTGGAAGAGGTACACAATAGTATCTCCTTGCTCATCCATCTCTTTTATACATCTTTTTAATTTCCTGAAATCACCACTGGAATAGCTGGCTATAGTAAATTTAGCACATAATTCCTCCTCCTCAACCCATCTACCTTCCTTATGAACATCACCAATCCAATTTATTCCACTGAGGGACCATTTCGGCCAAAAAAAAGGTTTACCCCTCTCAACTATTCCCGGATTCAACCAAATAGAAGCATGGGAAGTTTTCCAAGCCTCCGAGCCCAGCATTTTATGTATACTATTCCAAGTGTCCCTCAGGAACACAGTCAATTGAATTTTTTTACAGTGCCTATTCGTGGCCGTGAGGATAGCCTTTGGGGGAAGTGGACCCAATAGACTTGCCTCTGCCACAGCCCACCTATCCGGTGATTACTCCAAGAATGGGATAACAAAGCGGCTAGAAAAGGCCAGATGGTAAGCTCTAAAATTCGTCACACCAAGTCCTCCTTTTTCCATGGGCAATTGCAACTTCCATAACTGCAGTCTTGGTGGCTTATCATCCCAAAGAAATGATTGCAGCAAGCCATCAATTTTTTTCCAATAGAACTGACTTATTTTCATTGGAAGCATGCCCAATATGCAATTAATTTTCGGAACTGCAGTCATCTTCAGAGCGTTAACTTTGCCCCAAAGCGATAATCGTAATAAAGACGATCTCTGAACACTCATTTTCAGGTCCACACATACATTCTTCATGTTCTCTCCCACCATATCTTCTATCGCAGGGGTTAGCCAAACACCCAAATATCTCAATTTTTTGGCACACCACTGAAAACCCCAGTCAGATACCAAACATTTATCACAATGTTGTGTAATGGGTAAGACCTTGGACTGCAAATCGTCCGCATACAACCATACCTTTTGTTCAGCACCCCGGAAGTTCAGTCCTCGTATCCCAGCATTATACCTTAAGGCAATCGCCAGCGGCTCATTGGCCAAAACAAATAACAGTGGCGATAGCGGGCACCCCTGCCTTGTACCTCTATGTAGCTGAATAGAAGTCAACAATTGTCCATTCGTTTTGACATTGGCCATTGGACACGCATACAACAGGGTAATCCACGAAATGTATTCCTCACCTAAGTTCATAGCACGCAAGACAGAAAACAGATACTGCCAGTTAACCCGGTCAAATGCTTTTTCAGCATCTAGTGAGAACACTGCAACGTCTTCCATTGAATCTCGGGCCTGCAACATTAACAACAATAGATTTCTAAGATTACTAGAAGTCCTACGTCCATGAACAAAACCAGATTGATCAGTGTGTACCAGCTTTTCAAGTAATTTTTCTATACGAACAGCTAATTATTTTGCCAATATTTTGTTGTCCGTATCTAACAAGCTTATTGGGCGATAGCTAGACGTCAAACTACTGTCTTTGACTTTTTTTTAAAAAACTGATATAGTTGCATGATTGGTAGAGGTCGGCAACAATACTACTTCTTTAGACTCATTAAACATGTCCCTTAAAAGAACCACAGCTGACTCTGGCAAAATCTTATAAAATTCAGCAGGTAATCCGTCTGGTCCGGGAGTTTTGCCTGAATTCAATTTACCAATTGCAAACCTAAACTCCTCAGTAGTCAACACTCTGTTAGGATGTGATTTTTCCGACTTTGAAATTCTTGGAATCTCCAAGCCTTCCATAAAAGTATCACCTAAACCATTGATACCAGGCTCATTCTGATATAACTCCACATAATATTCTTTGAAAGTCCTATTAATCTCACTAGGATTGAACGTTATGAGGCCATCCCTCCCCTTAATAGAGGTTATAGCCCCTTCTGTTTGTTGTTGCCGAAGTCTATGGGCAAGCCAGCGATCGCACTTCTCCCCCCGTTCAAAATACGCACACTTTAATCTGTACAGGTCTTTCTCAGCCTTCGCCGTCAAAATGTCATCCAACTCCCTCTTTAGTTTTTTAAGTTTCAATCTCTTATCAGAATCACTGGGGTCACGTAACAAGTCACTTGTAAATATTTTGATGCGTTCCTCCATATCCATTCTCTCATTCTCTGCATTCTTCCTCTTACTACTAGATAAGCCTAGTAAAAGACCTCTCATAGTACATTTGAAGGCCTCCCAAATAGTCTTAACACTAATTCCATCAGTTCTGTTCAATGTCACACAATGATCTGCTTCTAATCTAATTTTTTACACCAAACCCTCATCCTGCAAAATAGAAGTATTCATCTTCCAACAGAAGGATCTGTGAGTATCAAATCGCAATTTCAAATCTAAAAACACTGGTGCATGGTCTGTTACTGCAATACTGCCAATTCTACAATTCGCCAGATTCACTGTCATCGAACCTACAGTCAGGAACATATCAATACGGGAGTGTGTGTTGTGAGAACCAGAAAAAAAGTGTGCTCTCTTAAATTTGGATTCTGTAATCTCCAACAATCTTTCAAATCAAACTCAGCAATAAGTGACTGGAGTGAACAGAAGGAGGTGGGATCTCTCCTTCAGTTCATTCTTGACCCAGTAAGATCCAAAATTGGATCAAGAGCCAGGTAGAAATCCCCCCTAGAACAATATTAGGAGAATCTAAATCTTGCAAGATTTGAGCGACTTTACCAAAAAAATAGGCCATCATCCACTGAAGGAGCATAAATATTACAAAGGGTAGCCTTAACCCCTTGAATGTCCACCTGTAGGGCAATAATCCTAACCTCATCATCTGAATGAATGCTAAAATTTTAATAGGAGCATTTCTCTTCACCAAAATGGCAACCCCTCTACTTTTGGTGGTAAAGCATGAGGCATAGAAGTCACCTATCCAGCGCCTCTGCAATTTATTTATCTCATCCTTCACCAAATGCGTTTCTTGCAAGAAAAACACGTCACCATGCATATCATTTAAACAGTTGAAAACTTTTTGCCATTTAACCGGGTTATTAATACCATTGTCGTTCCAAGAGGAAACAAACAAAAGAGCTCCTTTGTCAGAGGACATTGTGAAAACTTGTATAGTAAAACGAGTGATATGTACTAGTTCAACACTTCTGCATGTAATTGAAAAACCCCACCCACTCCCCACTCCCCATGAAACAGAAGTTTGGATCCAACGTAACAAGAAGCAAAAAAAAAACAATACCCCCGGTTTCCCCCAATCAAATGTATGAATTCACTTGCAACAATCCCAACCAATAAATCAAAGATAAATGTAGACCTCAGATAAGTCCAATAAAGCTGAAAGCACAACCACTGTATACCCAGCCTCTGAGTTTATAACACAATACCATCTATCCATGTGCGATTTTTGAAAACTGCTAAAGATCTTCTGACCAAAAAAATACATATGTCAAAGATGGATATATAAAGAGCCAAACAACAGAACCTATAAAGCACCATGAATATTATTTGGAGCCATATCCAACACCCATAGGTCTAAAACCCACCGCCCGCTGAAATGGCATATGAATAAGTGTGAAATGTATATAATCTGCGTACCTTAACCCAAGAACAACCTACATTAATTTAATTTAATTAAGTCCACAAAAGGGAAAAACCACCCCCTTTAACACAGTATGAAACCGATATACAAACTGGTGCATAGAACTCAAATGAACCATTCATCTCCGCTAAGCAAGCCTAAACCATAAATACGCGTCCGAGAACACATCAATATACCAATTAGAAATAATAAAACTGAACTAGTATATAGTAAATCTTTTCCCCACCTGCTATGTAAAAAACAAGGGGGGAAATAGTCAGCATGCAATCAAATTGCTACTAAACCAAAGCATATTATGATGGAGGGGTATAATCCATCAGCAGCAAAAAAAAAAAAATAAGATAGGTATAGCCACAAACGAAACAAAAGTAAGTACATATCCAACGCACAATTGACATTAAGTCATCAGACACTACCATATCTCAAGCAACATTCTACTTGAGTCATGAGTACATGCACTATAAAAATAGGGAACGCGAATCTCAATCCATCCCATATATTCCACCCTCCCTTCAGCATTCCGGAAATGTCTCACACCAAGAAGTAAGGTTCTATAAGTTCAAAGAATCCACCCACAAGCCACCTGGGAACACTCACCAATATAGGACGGGATTAGGTGTGAAGGCGGGTGCGAATAATTGTAAGGAGTAAGCGCAAAAGTCCACACCATAACTGTGCCACTATACATCAACCTCTGAACAGAGTGTGCTACAGTGCATTGAGAATAGCGTGAAAACGTAAATAAATAAATAAATATATAAAACTTTCAATCAAGTAGCATGGCTCTGTTATTGCGGTTTTGTAACCTCAATGGTGGCTGCTCGTGTCATGTTGGAGGCACGCAGTTGATTGCTCTTTTAATACCAAAGAAAGTCAAGGGTTCCTCTGTTGTTAAGACGTAATAACACAAGAGCATGGGAACACATTATAAACTCAAGTAGGTTCCTAATGATTCAACAAATGTTTACAATGTGTATGACAATGGGCTTGTTACAGTACAAATATTATGCATTTATGCAGCCGATGCCATTGGCATGGCCTAGTTGTTAATTACACAGTGACAATCACCAATCCCCTCACTTCTGTAGTTTGCAAGCACGATAATAAAGAAAACGTTCCAGGCAATATTCAATCTTGGCCTAGGCGAACTTTAGAAAGGGGCAGTGCTCCATTTTCTTTTCAGAAATGGTTGGATTCTAATGCAATCTATGGCACACAGGCTGTAAGTTATCTGGCCCAGTCTAGCTTCCTGCTGCCAGTCGTGGACTGCAAACTTGAGATATCTCCGGGATGTTTGAAACATCTATAGGTAAGTGCATGGCACAATTGGAAACATGAGCTCTACCACAAAGAAGTCAACACAGGTATTTTTTGCAATAGTTTGCATTGTGCCGCTCTTCTTAGAGGAACATTAAGAAAGCATGCTATAGGTTGGCATCCCTTCTTAGTGTTCCTCTAAGAAGAAAGAGCGGCACAAGGCAAACTGTTGCAAGAAATAACTGTGTTGACCTCTTTGCAGTAGAGCTCATGTTTCCAATTGTGCAGTTTTGCCCTCTTCTTTGCTTGCAAATTAACACAACACCACTGCACTGCCTTTAATCCTAGATCTGGTAAGAGTGTTAAATTGGCAGGCATACATACAAATGTGCAGCCAATATTTTATCCCATAACTGTCAATTCAGAATCTATGTGTTAATTTGCAGATTTGTGACCATCACTCTTAGAAACATGTGATGCAGAAGATACTGGAAAAATACACACAAACATCTTTTGATTCAATACAATTAAGCAGTAGTGAGCTTGAACATTTAGGGGTCGCTTCATGGAGCAAACGTGCGCCGAAAATCCCAGCGCAAGGTGGCGCAAGCGTGAGAAACCCAGCGCACGCGCACGCGTATGATTCAAGGAAGACGCTGCGCGTGTTTCCGGCTGTCTGTGCGCCAAATCCTTGCATGGCGCACGCGGGCACACACTCCACCAAACGGCGTGCGCTACGCGCACAGCAAAAGCGCACACAGCGCGGCGCACACAACCAAAGTGGGCGTAACAGTGGGCGTAACACGCGGAATGGGGAATAACGCGTGAAAAAGAAGGCGTAACTGGGGAAGTACTGCAGGGAACTACACAGAAAGACAAACGCACGCGAACAACCCGTATTCATGGATTCGAATACGGGAAACCCGCGCACGGCAAAAGACGCACACAGGCGTCAACGCGTCCTCCACACGAAGGCAGGCGGAAGCGTCCCCGCGCACAGTATAAAAGTGCGCGCAAACAACAAACACTTATATACAGCTACGATGAATGCCCTATTTGTCGCAGCACTGATCGTGGGACACCGCAGGAGGAGAATAGCCAGGACACGCATTTTCGCACCACGGACAAGCCTTTTTGGGATGCCTGACGACCAGGTCTACGGCAGGTATAGGTTTCCACCCCATATCATCCTAGACCTGGTCAGGGAGTGGGAAGATGACCTTACATCCCCCACCCTTTGCCCCCAAGCATTGAGCCCCTTGGAGAAGGTGCTCAATGTCCTGCATTTCTTGGTCACTGGGTCATTTCAGCGGACTACTGCCATAGTGGGGGGGTCTCACAGGCCACGCAGTCACGCTGCCTACACCAGGTACTGGCAATCATGACAGCGGGCCCCTCAGTCCGCAGGCACATATACATGCCCAGAACACCCGCAGAAAGGCAGGCCATTGTCCTGGATTTTTACAGGGTGACACACTTCCCCAAAGTACTCGGTGCCATAGATTGCACCCATGTGGCCCTATGTCCACCTAGGGCCACTGAGCACATCTACCGAAACCGCAAGCACTGGCATTCCATCAATGTACAGGTGGTATGCGATGCAAAGGGAATCATCACCTCTGTCTATGCTAACTACCCTGGCTCCACCTATGATAGTTTCATATACAGAATGTCTGCCCTGAGCCGGGCCCTGGAAGCTGGGCAGCAAGGCGACACATGGCTCCTAGCTGAGAACAAATGCCCTTGCACATGCATGCATGTCACACACACACAAATATACAAACCCCAATAATCACAACCATTTACACCTCCCCAGGGGACAGTGCCTACCCTCTGAGCAACCACATGATGACGCCAATCCGGAACCCCACCACACCACCCCAGGTAAGATACAACGCCACCCATATTGCAACCAGGGCCATAGTGGAGCGCACATTCGGAGTGCTCAAGTCACGTTTCCGCTCCCTTGACCGCTCTGGCGTGCAGCTACTCTATGCACCCCCATTAGTGTGCAGGATCATTGTGGCAGCATGTGTCCTGCACAATGTTGCAACACGGCAGGGCGTACCGGTGGACATGGTGGTGCCCCCACATCCCCAACCACAGGCACAGGCGCTGCCCATGGAGGGGACAGGGCACGTGGCGAGGAAGCCCGGACCCAGCTTGTGGCCACATTTTTGACCTAAACTCCCACCCCTGCAGAGTGCACACAGGCCTGGCACATACCAGGTGACAATCGATGATGACAAAGAGACAGTCAACTGTCACAACCTTACCACCCTGAGATTGTTGCCATGGAAGTGCCACATTGTCTGCATCCCTAGCTACTTAAACACAAGCTATCCTGTGTGACCAAAAGGCACACATATGACATATGACATGACATGATATGGCATTTGTAACGTGCCTATACACAAGTGTTTCAAGGTGCAACGAGGCAGGGAGGGGGGAACAAGGGAAGACAGACAACCATCCTACTAGGCCAGGTGTCATTTAGATTGCGCAAGTGCAGGGGTAGGGGGAAGGGAAAAGTGCAAGGGGAAGGGGAGGGGGGGAGTGCAGTACAGGGTAAGTAGAATAAAAAACAAATAAATAGGCCAGCTGGTGGCAACTGCAAAGGTAAGTGCAGACAAGTGCTGGGGAGGGGGGCTTTAGGGATAGAGAGACAGTCCCGCAGTGCAGGGGTTGCCAGGGAGGCAGTGCAAGTGGAGAGTGGCTGGGCCAGGGACCGAGGTTGGTGAGAGTGGCCCAGTTGCACATTCAGTGCAGTTTCAGTGAAGAATTTAGCAAGTGAGAGGGAGAGAGAAAGCAGAAGCAAAGAGGAAGGTTTTGAGGTGCTTCCGGAACCGGAGATGGTTCTCTTCAAGTTCCAGGGCGGCAGGAAGGCTGTTCCAAAGGGAGGCCCCTACCGCGGAGAGAGATCTACCCCCAGCTCGTTGCTTCGAGAAGCGGCTGACCCTGACATGCAAGGTGTGAAACACACACACCTGAAAAACAGGCCATGACCATCACTGTTATGTCACTCAAACCCTCCCAAACCACAACATGACATGGCAAGCAATAGCCATACACCAACACAGTACCAATAAGGTACACATTGCCATGTTAAAAATGTACATTGACATCAGACAATGATGCCTGACATGGAATCAGATGAAATGACTGACCAACAACCTCCCACCCAAAATAAGTAATTCCCAAATGCATTACAAAAGTTGTAGCCGTAACATAACAATGAATGCCTGTCTACATGCACATTGTGCATTGCAAAATCAACACTGCAGCTTCTGTGTCCTGTGTCCAACTCCTGCAACACACTGCTCAGCGCACAGCACAATAAACATCTATTGTGTGTGATGCACACCCTGAGCATCACTTCTAAGCGACAAACCACATCAAAAAGAAATTAGGCATGTACAGGATCCATAATTGGTCACAGAACATGTGCTGCAGGGACACAGTGGGCACCAGAAGGCAAACAGAGTGTACACGTGGATATACAAGGGTGGTTGTACATGTAGTGCATCATAGTGCAAGTGTGTGGGTCAGTAAGGACATGCACTCAACATATGCATGTGCAATCAAGTGACCATCAGTGTCCTCTACACATCACATGTGAACATTAACCATGTGTACACCCCAGCATGTCAAACCGCAACTATCCCCTCACACCTGAAAGGTAAACACAACACATGAACAGGCATTGATCAGCAGAACACAACATGTACATTGGATACCACAATTACAATGTCAGTGTTCCCATCACACTGCAGGGCAAGGCAACTATCAACAACAAAACACCCCCCCCCTCCCTCACAAATCACCATGACCCACTGAACAACTGCACCTGGGTCATGGAGCCTTCAAACCTCAATTTCACCTGGCCACAGGATCACCCTTCCCCTTCGTCACGATCTCCCACCTTGTGTGTAAAAAGGTTCCTGCACCCTCAGAGTCCACCTTCATTTGCAAAAATACAAAATCCAAGGCAGAAAAATGAACCAGAACAGCCTCCAGTAGATGACTTGAAGTAGCAGTACCTCACAAAGGCCAAGTTATGCACCACGAACGGATGTGTACTGTCACAGCTCCCGTTTACAGGCGCAGGAGTGGCACGAACCAACCACCCCCACCGTGGCCTGGGTGCCTGCAAGGTCAAACTCACACAGGCCTCTGAGACCCTGGTGGGGGAGGAGGGTCAGGGATATGCAGTCGGGACATGCGTTGGCACACTGGATAACTGGAATGAGTCGCAGGAGAGGGGAGGAGGAATGACACGTGAAGGTAGGGAATGCACGAAAATGTACTACCTGCATGAACACATACACAATCCGAACAAACTTGTACATCATTGTCAGGGCCTTCCGGAGTCCAGGCTTAGGAGTGGCACGAACCAACCACCCCCTCTAGGGTATCGGCGCCTGCAAGCTTGGGGCTTACACAGGCATCCGCAACCCCAGCGGGGAAAGAGGGTTAGGGAACGTTGGTTGGATAGGTACGGGAAGCAGGAACACCGGGTAGAGGGTACAGGGTTTAGAATTGGATAGGACTCCGGGTGATTAGGGGAAAAAAAACATACCAAATTGAATTACACATTCATCCATGCATTAGTGCACTCCCCAGCAAGCCTATGCAGAGCAGTCTGAAAGAAAAACAACAAGACACTTAGCTCTGGTTTTGAGTGCTGGCCTCCTGCCTGCGCACTCTCAGGTCCGGTTACAGGAGCACTTCAATGCTGCAAAGAGTGCCACAGTTAATAATCTGTGCGTGCCCATAACACAAAAACACACCACCAAATATGCCCCATAGCAACAAACTACTCTACAAACAGACAATCTGGTGTGGATGCTTCGTACCCATATGTAACATTACCCTTGTGATGGGTCATAGACAGTCAATGCAGTAAGTCAGCCGCCGGTGGGTGCGTGGCAAATGGAACACCAATGTGTCACAATTCACACAACATGCAATGTTCCCTGGGTAAGCAGACAGACCCATATAGCAAGGCATGACTTCAGAACAAGTCGTGTACCACCATGACCGAAACAAAGTAGGCAGTGCATGTTTCAAAATGTACATGGAAATGAAATGCACTGCACCCGAGTATGTCCCTTGATGTGTGTCCCTGTGAGCTGCTCCTTTCCATGTCTCGGAAGGCTACATGGGTGATACAAGTGCCTCAATGGACCTTGGTGTACCGGAGGGTATGTGCCACTGCCCCTGCAGGTGCCCCAGACAACCTTACAATCAACAGCCATCAGTCCACCAACACATCTGAGCTGTATTGTGTGCTTCAACACCAATATTCGTCCAAGCTCACCCTCAGTGCTGCTACTAAGCCTGCATGTGCAACTGGCCTGGTGGAAGCTTTGCTGTGTTGTGGCCCCCCTGTGCTGCTCACCTTGCCTGGAGTTCCTTGGAACACGTCAGCAGTTCTAAGATGTATGTCTGCAATCCCTGTGCCTCTGCTTGCGCACACATGTGCATGTGGGCACCAAAAAACGTGTCCAGAATCTAGACGTCCAATGGGCCATGTCTGCTGGCAAAGGTTGTCTGGAGGCTCATCCCCCTGCAGAAAGGGCATGAAACACATGATTAATGCTTTAAAGTCATCTGTGCGTGTCTCTTCAGGCATCTCATTACTGGACCATGTCAGAGACGTACATCAGAAATCACACCATCAGTCCGTCTTTCACATCCAAAGTGTGGAACACACTATCTACAGCATGAATTGCAACAAGCACGTGTACAGTAAAGATAAGAAACATACTACACAATGCATAGCAATGAACGTACACATTAATCATGAAACACCCCATCTAGCAAAAGCCGAACAGTGGTCAATAACACTGCAATCATCCCCACTAGGGGTGTTAACATAAGTTACACAGCACCAGACATGCCACAGATATGACAGTCCAAAGCCCTTGTGTAATAGGCTGTCACACCGAACCATCCTTGCGAGCCCATGGATAAGGGAGGCAGGAGTGGCATATGTGAGTCAAGGACCCCAAGCAGCAAACACATACACAAGACAAGCCTGAAGGGCCCAGCTGGAACAGACAGTGGATGCTTTCAAAAGCCACAAAGCACCGCAGCATCACATGAAAGCCCAATAGACAAGCAATTTTAAACTATATTAACTAATTACACTGACTATGAAAAACCTACATTACCTAATTAAACTAACTATCAAACAGAAACTTAACTAACTAAACTAAAAGAAAAATCAAAAATGGCCACATACGACCCGGGGGAGGGGAGGCACCCAGGAGGGGGGAGGTACAGGGTGCTGCTCAACACCCACATGCGATGATGCTGAGCCAAAAAAAAAACCTCCATGGGCTCAACGCCTGCACAGCCCGACCTATGTGGGAGATAGATGGTCATCCGAGTCTGGCTCATCCTGGAAAAGAGGACGTGGCACAGTAGCCTGGCCACGCCTAGCCGCAGCTTGCCCCTCGACGGCAGCAAGTCTGCCGGACGGGTGAGCCTGGTTCTGTGTGGCGATGTGACGTAGGTCTGCATGCAGAACCTCACGTGATACACGTGCTTACTCTTGCAAGGTAGCATGTGTAACACGGAGTTCCTCCTGAAAGGCCTGGCTGGACAACCGCTGCACCTCCCGGCAAGCCTGTAGCTCAGCCGAGATGGCACGCTCAAGCTGTGCAAACCTCTCCTCTGCCCGCTGCCTCTGGGACATCATAAGGACACCCAGAACCTCATTACGAATCAGGCGTTAAGGGGTTAACGGTGCCGTAAACGGCGCCGACCCTTAACGCCTGATTCCGAGGTCCCTTTGCGCCATGGTGAGTTTAACGCCTGCTTTTTGCAGGCCTTAAAATCCATGGCGCTAAGGGACCATGGTGCTAATTACGCCACCGTAATTTACGGTGGCGTAATTAGCACCTTCCCCACTCCCATTATGCACTATGGGGCAAAAATGGGAATGGGGCAGGGTAAAATGGGAAATGGGGATTTACCGCCCTACTCACCTTGGAATGGGGCGGTAAATCCGCCATCCACATGGTGTAAACGTAGTTTACACCATGGTGGTAAGGGTACGACCCAGGCGGTAACTTACCGCCTGGGTCATAATGAGGCCCCCAGAGTGGATTTGAGGGAAGCATACTGCTCCCTCAGGGCATCCATGTGCGCCTCTGCGTGAGCAGCAATTGCTTTACGCAGAGATGACATTTCAGCCTGGTGTGCCCTGTCTGAGGCCGCCATGCCCAGCCTGAGCAAGCAGGCCGTGGACGTGCTGCCTGCTGCTGGATAAGCACCTGCCTAGCAGGAGGGAGCACAGATCGGGCCACACGCTCCATGCTCTAAGCGATGTTCTCCATTGCTGCCCCCTGCCGTTCTGAATTGGCAGTCATGTCTTGCTCCCACTCAGTATACTGCGGTTGCGCGCGGCGACAGCGTTGCTGGGCTTGACCCCTGCGGGACCCAAGGACAGGGTGTCCTTGCTGTGTTGGCACCGCCCGCGGCTGCACGACTACATGCCCCCGTCGACATGATGTCCCAGGCACATCAGTGACTGGTGTGGAGGGTGACCCTGCGTTCCGATCCACCATGGGCGGAGGTACCAAGACTGTCTGATCCCTCAGTGCAGGTGTCGCGGACAGAGGAGTGTCCACATCAGAATCACTCACCCCTGACACATGGACTTGATGCTCATCCAACTCGACATGGACGTCAGAGTCGTCATCAGGGCTGGACTCATAGGCAGCCAGAGACAAGATGGACTTTAGCACTTGGGGGTTTTCGGGCCTACCACCCCATGACCCCCACTTGTGCCGGGTTGATGTAGTGGTAACAACCCTGTGTCTGGCATTACAACACCATCCTCCACCTCCATTGCATCATCACCTGAAAAATAGAGAGAAAAAGGTCACTACACATGTCAGAAGCACACAACACACACACACACCGACAACAAACACATCAGGGAGATATATGACATACAGCATAGAACCTGGCATGCATGCTGGGTCAACTTTGAATTGCTTCTGTGATCAGACCTGTTGAAAAGTGGCAGTTTGCATGGAAGTGGGTCTATGCAGTGCAGAAAATGTGTATGTCACTCACTACCTACATGTACAAGGACTCCATGGTGTGTGTCAGGAAATGTGAAGGCAGTCCAAGGTCAAATTCAGGCATCACGTGCACTCTGCATTCAATGGGTAGCATATCTACAAGCAAAGCACCCCTCCACCCAAGTACAAAAGCAGGGATGCCTAGCATGGTATCGAAAGGCTGACCATAGACCTGTGTATTGACAGGCAGTGTTGACTGGCATCAACAGCTTAATGTGATTCAAGTGACAACACTGCAAATGATGATGGGACAGTTAGCAGGACACATGATGAAAACTCTGTAGGCCACCCACGTGTGAAGAAGACACTACAACAGTCAGGCAGAGTCATTGGCCATTAAACAGGCTGAGGCCTGTGACCCACACAGATTGTCAGACCCTAACCATGTGTGCAACGCAGTACTGAGCCACAGTTGACATGGGAAGGCTGATGAGATGCCATGCAATGTATGTCACCCAGGGCTTGTATTACAGTGATCATCCAGTCAAGGACACATAGGGGCATGCGTGCAATGCACATGGAGCATGAATTGGCACTCATGTCCCTGCGGGACATCTGACCTATGCACAATACAAGTGAGATACCCTGCATCAAGTACAAAGGCTGTACCACACAGCATATGTCTGGCAGATTGTACGCTGGAAGTTAGCATGTACACAGGACGCATGAACAGGAAAGTACACAATGGCAAGATTGAAGCAAACCAGTGCAAAGGTGGAACTGGGGTGCAGCATGGCGGAGGAGGGGCAAGGGAGCATGCCTACATGGAGTACCCACATGCAGGCAGAGGACACATGCGCGTCAGTCATGCAATGACATTGTGCCTGGGCTGAGAGGAAGGTCACCCCACGCCACATGCAGAAGGGCCAGTGAGCTAGAACATGGACCGGAGGGGCATACTTGTAACCAGCATGTGAGTAGGGTGCAATAGTGGTGATGCAGACAGTCCCCGTCTGCTCCACATGTCCAGCATCCAGCAGAGCAGACATGCATCACGGAAGCATTGCATTACTTACACATCAGAACCATGTACACGTCACATGTAGTGGCAATCATGCCCAACACATCCCACAAGTGAAACGCACACGTCCTCAACAAACACCCATCAACACTCACTGGACTGGGCATCAAAGTCCAGCATCTCTCCCACTCTTTCGACCAATTCAGGTGGTATGAACTCCGCAAGGAGTGACTCATGCGGAGTGAGCTCTTCCTCCTCTGGTGCAGGCCCGCCGCCAGTCACCAGAGTCAAGTTGTAATTTGAGGCACGCTTAGCCTTAGCACTGCATTTGAGGTCATTCCAACGCTTTTTGCACTCTTGCGCCATGCGCACCTCATGGCCGAATGAACTGACATGTTCCGCAATATGCTTCCAGTGGGTGTCACGGTGGGCAGCCGTAGTCTGACTATTGGCAGCAACTACCATGTCACGGCTGTGGCCCCGCACGTAGTCCACGAGGAAGTCCAGTTCCTGCTTGCAGAAAGGCTTCTTCCTCGACGTGCAGGAGGGTGTGGCTGTGTGTGGGGTCCCAGCCTGTGCTGCAGGTGCAACCTTCCTCCTCTTGGACTGTGGCGCAGACCCTGGCTGGCTAATGCCGCCCTGACCAGTATGGCCAGTGGGTTCGGTGGATTGAGCTAAGGGAGTGGCAGGTGGGGGGATGACCAAAGGCCTGACTTGTGTCAGTGGCATCTGGGTGCCCTCTAATGGACCCTGCGCAGCAACATCCACTGTGGCAGGGTCATTGACCGCAATGGTCCTGGTTGGCAGACTCACAACCGGGGTGTTGTTGGGTGCATCTGCCCCTGCACTTGCCAACATCCGGCTGTTCGGGGCAGCAGATGACATAACTGCCCCAGGGACACGTGTCTTGGTCAGAGCAGCCCTGCGTGCCCCTATGGTTTCCCTCCTGGCCTGTTGGAAATCTACCAAGGGCTCCTCAAGTGCCAACGCAGCCTGCGCTGGCAGACCCTGAGCCTGGGTGGCGGTGTCCACAGCTGCACCTGCAGCTACCACTACCCTTGGGCCCGTGGCAGTCGATGGAACGGACTGCCGGGTCACACGGGCGCCAGTGCCAGATGCAGAAGCTGCATCCCCCGGAACCACAGGGGGTGGTGGCATGACTGCACCAACACATGGCACAACATTGTGCTCAAGTGGCGCACCTCTGCCTCTTCCCCCTCTGTGGCCACCCTGGACACCCTGGAGTCCCCCTACTCCCTGGTCACCACAGCCACATCCCTGACCACGCCCGCCATGAAGAGTACGCCCAGCTGAGGCGCCCCTCACCTTTGGTGTCCTCCCAACCATGGCACAGATGTAGTAGTGCCGGCACAGATGAGGTAGTGCCAATGGGAGGTGTACACCACTGTTGACCTGGGCAATTGGGGTGAAGGGGGTGGGAAGCAAGATGTTAACAGCCCCCCTGCACCTGCAAGGCTGTATGTGACCCCGGTGATGTAGTGACAGGTCAAGCAATGCTCAGGCACCCCAAAACTGCAGTAAAACCGTGCACGCAACCCTGCAGCCTACGTGCGTGGAATCAACCTCCCGCAGTATGCGGTGGCACCCAGTAACACGAATAACGCGTACGCGTGGGACACGCAGGCTATTATGACCTCGAAAATGGGTGCGATACAAGACCTCGAAAATGGGTGCGATACACAGGGGCACCTGCAGTGGGAAAAATAGCGTGTGCGACTCACCGTCTGACTAGCGCGATGCAGAAAAACACGCGTAGCCAATACCCCTGCCAAAAGAAGAGATACGTCCTTGATAGCTGTGAAGTTGTGATGGCGGGCGAAACAACAGGAAGCAGCAACACACGTCGGTCTCCACGAAAGGCACGTACAGCAAACTGCTGTCCCTGCTCACCTTTAACCCGTGCTGTGGGAAACGCCCGCGCGTGTCACGTCACTTACGCGCATGGGCCCTTTCCTCGGATTACACGCATTCCCACGCGGACGTGCAGTTTTTCATGCACGCTGAAACACCCGTGCATGCCCGCGCGCGTCATGTCACAGAGACGCTTATGCTTGAAGGGCCTTCGGTCCAATGAAATCGCGTATTCGTGCAGACGCGCTTACGCGCTAAGGGCCTTTCCTCGAATTACACGCTGACGTGCAATTTTTTCACGTGCCAAATCACTCTGTATCAAGCTGGCCACGCGAAAACACACAGAAGACCACGCTCCTGCCCAAAAGGCCGAATCACTGCCCCCCAGAGGCCCAAGCACGCTCCCACCTGCCATCTGCTGCTGCCTGACTGCCTGCTGCCTTCGTGCCCTGCCATTTGGTGCCTGCACATCAGCCATCTGCAGGGGTCCAGTTGCTGTGTCCACCCCTGCTGGAACAGAAGACTCCCGACTGGGATACCATTGCTCCACATCCCAGCCCCAGGACCCAGTTGCCCACCCACGCCTGCCTCGGGGGTCGCCATGTCGGGGCAAACACCATCTGAGACCACTGGCGACCCCCAGCTAGAGGGGCAGAGGGCCACCAGCTTCAGTCAGAAGGAAGTTGGTGTCCTGGTGGAGCTTGTCCTGGGGCATTATGATGCCCTCTTCGGATCATCACGCGCCGACAAGGAAGGATGGGACAGGATCTGGGACGACTTTGTGTTTGCCATCAACGTGGAGGGGGTGGCAACCCGCAACATCAAGCAAGTCAAGAAGCGCTGGGAGGACTTGAGGTCCAGGACCCTCATAAAGGCCCGGCGCCTCGTGGAGGGGGGCCGGGGCAGCATGAGTACCATCCAGCTGAGGGACCTGGAATGCATACGCCCAGCGCTCCATACCCAGATCCTTGAGAGGCAGACCCGTCTGGAGTCGAGCGGTAAGTGGCCAAGCATTGCTGTGTGAGACAGGGCATGTTGCAGTGTGCTGGTTGTCTGATACTTGCCTGTATGTGTGACATAGGCCATGTACGCGTGTGTGTGTGCAGGGACATCATGGTCATGCATGTGAGACCAGTAATGTGTGAAGCACACGGTTGGTGTATGTGTTTAAATACAACATGGGGAGCCCTATGCGGAATGGACACATGAGAGCATGCCAGTCTCTGTTCCTGGAAATTGGCGGGGGTGAGGGATGGTTGCTGATGCCATGTACATGTATGGTGTCCATGTCTGTGTGTCTGACCTGCGTGTCTGTGACTTGTGAATGCCATGGATGCATGACACATGTCTGTGACAATGTTCAGAATCACTGATGCAGTCTAGTTATCCTTGCATCCACTGTGTCTGGGGTGTACGAGTCCAGATGGATGAAAGTACGGTGAAGTGTGTGCATGTGATAGGCATGACTCATGATGCATGCGAGTTCAAAAACAACATTGTATGTTTCAAGAGTCCGTTGGACATGTTTGCTAATGTCCATAGCATGCACCATGCCTGTTACTGCATGTGTTTTGCCTGCACTGACCCATGTGTTGTGGAGGGACATGATGGAAGTGATCTTTGACAGTGCCACTCATCTGCTATTGCATCCTGTCTAGGGGACCATTGTACAGTACCCTGATGCTTGTGTTCTATGTCTCCCTCTACACAGCGCAAAGTGAAGAAGAGGGTGGAGATGGCGCTGTGGAGCAAAGCGGCGGGGATGCCCCCATGGCTGCAGCGGAAGGGGTGGGTGAGCCCCCACAGGGGCTTGCAACGGTGGAAGACGGCGTGGAGCCATCCAGGTTGGTGGTTTCCACAGAGGAGGAGGCTGCTACTGAGCCACACATGGGGCCTGGTGGGGGCATCCCTGCTGGTGCAAGTGGTGCAGTCCAGGGGCAGGAGGCAGCACAGGTCGCAGTGGAGGTGCCTGTGCATGTCACTGTCCCTGACACTGTGACTGCACCACCATGCACCAGCAGGGATGCCCCATCCAGGCCCGTTCGCAGGTAGGGGGATGTCCATGTCATCTGACTCCCCTCCACCTGCGGACGAGGGGACCCCTGGCGTATGGAGAAGGTCCTGATTGGTATTGCATTGCGCACGGGTGTCATTCGTGATGAGGTGCGTGCTTCCCGGGGGGAGCACGCACATCATCACGAAGAGCACCGTGCCAATGTGGCCCAGTTGGGAGCGGCCGTGGTCGGGGGTTTCGTATATGTGTCGGGCACTCTGGCGACCCTCTCCTCCTCTGTGGAGGCTATGCGCCAGTCGTTCTCCATGCCGTCTTCCGGCCCAGATGCCACTAGGTCCCTGTGGACCTGCCCCGACCAACGCAGCCAACTCGGTGGGGATCCCATCCCTGCCACAGTCGGGAGTCGGAGGTCCAGCAGGGGTGGACACACCAGCAACTGGACCCCAGCAGATGGAGGATGTGACGGCATCATCGGGCAGGGCACGTGCACGACAGCGTCGGTGGATTCCATCAGCCTGGATGCCGTCGTGCTGGCACAGGCAGTTGCGTCGGAGGCAGCGGCAGGCTCGACGTGGGAGGCATCATGGCTCAGGGCCATCTACATCAGGGGGGCAGGCATCGGCCGGAGGGCAGGAGAACCCTGGAATGGGAGTGTCTTCCGTGTGGGAGCGGTTGGGCCAGCAGATAGGTGCGGAGCGGCAGCTGGCAGAGGAGGAACGGCTCACAATGGTCAGGGCGGAGAACTCCATGTGGAGGGCGCTGAGGCGGGCTGAGTGCCTCGAGGGTATTCGCAGGGAGTTGGAGCTGGACACTGCATTATCCCTGCGAGACCTCGGGGCCAGGGAACATGCCCGCCTCCAAGCCATTGAACAGGAGTTCGATGATGCCCTGGCCCAATGGACCACATTTTTGTATATAGTTTTTTTATTAGGTAGTATTTTTAGATAGGTTTCATTTCTTCATTTGGGATCATGGACCCTGGATTGTTTATCTGTATATAGTTGACTGTTGGATTATAGTTTTTTTTTGGGATTTACCCATGGAGCAATGGTTTTTGGTTTTGTTTTTCCCTTGGATTTACTTTTTTGAACTGTGACTTTGGACACCTTTCCTTTGGATTATGATTTGTGTTTTTTCATTATTTTACGGACATGCTGCTTTTGGTTTTTAATTCCCATTGTCGTTTGTTTATTTTTAATTCCTTTTATGTTGCTTTTAATACATTTTTTTCATCAAACTTCAATGTGTAGTATCATCTCATTGGTTTCATGCATATCATGATATGGGTTTTGACATTCACTTACACCCATTGTGTGTATGTGAGGGACATGTGTTCATTTACATACTTGCCATTGGGGTTGTATCATGTAATTGGCATTTCTAAGTGGGTGGATGCAATACTTGGGTGGGTGTTTGGCATGTGGAGGCTGCCCATAAGGGCCAGGGATCTAGATTGTGATGACGTGTTGGCTGGGGGACATGTGTCAGGGCCTGCTGGCAGGAGCCCCACAATGCTAGGGGGTGGGGGTGCAGGGGGACATGAGTGGGACATGAATGGGGCCCTGCTGGCAGGTACCCTGCAATGCTGGGGCGTGGGGATGCAGGGGGACATGAGTGGGACATGAGTGGGGGCCTGCTGGCAGGTGCCCCACAATGCTGGGGGGTGGGGGTGCAGGGGGACATGAGTGGGACATGAGTGGGGGCCTGCTGGCAGGTGCCCCTCAATGCTGGGGGTTGGGGGTGCAGGGGGACATGAGTGGGACATGAGTGGGGGCCTGCTGGCAGGTGCCCCACAATGCTGGGGGTGGTGGTGCAGGGGGACATGAGTGGGACATGAATGGGGGCCTGCTGGCAGGTGCCCCGCAATGCTGGGGGGTGGAGGTGCAGGGGGACATGAGTGGGACATGAGTGGGGGCCTGCGGGCAGGTGCCCCGCAATGCTGGGGGGTGGGGGTGCAAGGGGACATGAGTTGGTGATCAGTAGTGCAAGGAGACATGTGCCTTTGCTGGGGGGCATGCCCATGTTGGGTGGGCTGCCTGCGGGACATGACCAGGGATGCAGGGTAGTCCCCTGTGGTGTGGGCTGCCTGCAGGGGCCGTGGAGGGTGTACAGGGAACACCTGGGAGGACCCACACTGCCAAATCACGTGTAGGACTCCCCAGCACCCCCGAAATACACGTACCCTGCTGAAATCGTGTGTGAAACTTCCCGCGCACCCCAGAAATACACGTTCCCCGCTCGCACATGGCCAATCGTGTGTCACACTTCCCATGCACCCCAGTAATACACGTACCCTGCTGAAATCACGTGTGAAACTTACCGCGCACCCAAGTAATACACGTACCCCGCTCGCACAGGGCCAATCACATGTGACACTTCCTGCGCACCCCAGTAATACACATACCCTGCTGAAATCGCGTGTGAAACTTCCCGCGCACCCCAGTAATACACGTACCCTGCTGAAATCGCGTGTGAAACTTCCCGCGCACCCCAGTAATACACGTACCCCACTCGCACAGGGCCAATCGCGTGTGACACTTCCCGCGCACCCCAGTAATACACGTACCCTGCTGAAATCGTGTGTGAAACTTCCCACGCACCCCAGTAATACACGTACCCCGCTCGCACAGGGCCAATCGCGTGTGAAACTTCCCGCTCACCCCAGTAATACACGTACCCTGCTGAAATCGCGTGTGAAACTTCCCGCGCACCCCAGTAATACATGTACCCTGCTGAAATTGCGTGTGAAACTTCCCGCGCACCCCAGTAATACACGTACCCTGCTCTCACAGAGCCAATCGCGTGTGAAACTTCCCGCGCACCCCAGTAATACACTACCCTGCTGAAATCGCGTGTGAAACTTCCCGCGCACCCCAGTAATACACGTACCCTGCTGAAATCGCGTGTGAAACTTCCCGCGCACCCCAGTAGTACACGTACCCTGCTGAAATCGCGTGTGAAACTTCCCGCGCACCCCAGTAATACACGTACCCCGCTCGCACAGGGCCAATCGCGTGTGAAACTTCCCGCGCACCCCAGTAATACACATACCCTGCTGAAATCGCGTGTGAAACTTCCCGCACACCCCAGTAATACACGTACCCTGCTGAAATCGCGTCTGAAACTTCCCGCGCACCCCAGTAATACACGTTCCCCGCTTGCTGTGCTGGTACAGGGTTAGCGCAGCCCTTTGCGCTGGATTGGGGATTTTGATGGCTTTTCCCTGCGCGAGGGGCTTTCTTGGGGGCGTAACTGGGGCTGCTGCAGGGTCGCTGCGCCACTGTGTGCCACGGCTGGTTTTGGTAGCTGGAATCTATGAATACGCTGTGCGCGGAAATGGATTTTAGCGTACGCGGCTGGCGCAGGGATTCGCACGCGCACACTGTGCGCCAGCCGCGTGCGCCACTTGTGTGCTAAATTCTATGAATTACCCCCTAAGTATGGATTCTATATACAAGTTGTTCATTTTTAGATTTTTTCTGAAATATAAAAAAATTGTTTCAAACATTTAAATGTTTTTGTAGGAATTAGATTTCACATACATTACATTGGTCAAACATTCCGAATACATATTTCAGTCCTGAGCAAAGGCTGGCCAACAAATCAAGAGACTCGGAGGCTGAAAGCTAACTTGGCAGGGGCTGCAAAAAGATGTAATTGATTAATCAGACAAAATTGTGATGCAGGATTCTATTAACCACAGTATTAATTAAGGTTAACAAAGGATTATTTATCTTGCCATCTAGTCTGATGGATTACAGTATGATGTCTTGAAGTGTAGACTGCATGTGTGTCTATTGAATATTCATTTTTGCGTCATGTTTGGTATGGTCACATGAGTGACAAATATGTAAAATATGTACACATTTTTATGACCCACACTTTATGTATTTTTGAATTTATTGTAGTTTCATACTGTTAATTAAAAACATGTTTTTTAAAATGTATTGTAGTTTCATACTGTTAATTAAAAACATGGTTTTCTATACTAAAAATCACTTTATTATTATTTTTGAAGTGTAGTGTGTAAGTGCCCCTCTTGGATCTTTTATTGACAATATTGTAAATGCCCAGATTCCTCGAGAGGAACAGCTTGATTGCGGTCACCCATCTCCTTTTTATCTGGTGAGGAATAAGGGAATGAAGATGGTAAGTGGAGTTTAGGGCCTCACTGGGTTGCTGCCCCCATGGGAGGTGGTGGGAGCTGTTTGCCTTATCGGAGGAGAATGTGTGTTTTTGGTGGTTGGGCAGGTGTTATTTGTCGTAGGGGAAGGTACTGTGTTTGTTCAGCAACTGTTGAGGGTTATTTTCCTAATAGTTTTTGAAATAAATATCACATTCTCGTAAGAATTGTGGTTGTATTTATAGTTTATTGGGATTGTGGTGGTATTAGAAACAAGAATGGACTTTTCATCAGGTGTGCCCAGTGCTATATTTGTGCTCACAAAAAAATTGCTGCAAGTTCCTGAGGCAGATTTCGGACATTGGGGCTCATGACAATACCGGCAGTAGCCGTGCCAGTATAACAGGCGCGGCTGCCGCCGGTATAATTTTATTTCTGGCACCCACAAATGGGCAATTACCGGGTCATTACAGCCCCACCGGACCCAGTAATTGCCCATTCGCGGGTGCCGGAAAAAGATGCTCTGCATTCCCGTTTGAGCCCCATAGGGTTCAATGGGAATAGCGAGGCCGGATGCACCAGCACCATTCACAGTGGTGCCGGTGCATCCGACATGCTCTGCTCGCGGGTGCAAGTACGCCCGCCAGGTCAGACCTGGCGTGCACGAAGGCACCCACTAGCAGAACTTGTAGTTTGCCGGTCCCATAACATCGGGACCGGCAAGTTTCCAGCACCATTGTTACCGGACCGGCAAACGTATAATGAGACCCATTGTTTATATCACATATTTTGTACATCAAATTGGCTGTATGAAACCACGTCCTCCTTGTCATGCTCTTGGTCCTGATGTTCCAGTCGGACAGGGCCGAAGAGTGATGTGCAGGGATTTGAAGGGGTGAGCGTGGAAGTTTGGTTCCAAATAAGGTAATACTGTCACTCACCTAGGGCAGGGTTTGTCTGAGTGACTCCATGAACCCGTGAAGGATGCTGTTCAGCTGAATTGGGGAGTCATGGGTTGCTCCTGGGAAACAGGCACAATAGTGGGAGATGCATAGAGTGGCACTGTATGGCACTGGCACTAATCTGTGATAGCTCCACTCATCTCTACTTCTCGCCCGTAAAACTCCCCCGCTGCTAGCCATATGCATTCTATGCACTTCTGCTACCCGGTCACTTTATTTGTAACCCCCCTGTGTGTGTGTCCTGTGCACAGGGCTTCATTGTGTCTCCACTAGGATTGCTCGTTATACATCCCATACATACACAGGCTGTGCTGTAGCTCAGGTACCTGGGGACCTGGTCCTTTGCCTGGAGGTTTTCAAGGAATTGTTGAAGACAGACATTGCCCGCAACAGGTTACAGAAGCCAGCTTTGGAAAAAAGCTGCCTTTGATGCTGTTGCAGTCAGCATCTGCAGCGGGGCTGGGAGGCGGGTGTAGCAATGTGCCACAGAGAGTATGACCTGTGACGATTCATACAGTAGTATGGTGGTTTGTGAGATTGTGCCCGGGGCAGAGAAGTGCAGGGCCACCAGCAGCATGTGCACAGGGGGTATTACAGTCCATATGCAGATGCTGCTATTTATGCCTGCTTCAGAGAGCTAGAGGATGAGGGTGATGGCCTCCCTGTCATGACTGCATAATGGCAGGGTTTGCTCATTGGTGGGTTTCCAGGAAGGTGGTCTTACAATGGTATGCAGTAATAAAATCACGGCAAAAATATCACCTTTACAAAAAATCGCGGCAAAAATGCTGTGGTTTGACCTGCTAAAGGTGTACCCCATTATACCATTTAAGGGGAGCAAGGGTGTCCCCCGCTCCCCTTAAATGGTATAATGGGTCTGAGGGTTGCGGGGGTGTCCCCCGCATGCTTTACATGGATTGCGGCGGCAAAACCACTGCCTTGCTGCCGTGATTTTTTTTCCAAACGGACATTTTTGCCGCGATTTTAACACATGGAACCCTTACAATTGCCTGCCTCCTCTACCTTCTTATCTGGGAGAGCTATCTCTTCCTATCCTCCTTCTGATCTTCCTTGGCTCCAACGAGGACCTGCATTAATTCCTGTTGGTGTTCGTTTATGGCCCCAGCCCCATACATAATGCTCCACTCTGCGCTTCCTGAGCGCTGGGCTTTTTTTGCATGCACCTGGTCCTTGTATGTTCGGACCTGTCAGCCACTAGCTATAAGCGCTGTTTGTTGCATTTTCTAGGTCACCCCTATCCATAAAATGTATGCCACATGTCTTTATATACAATATGGGGTACGAAGGTATCCCCACATGTGATCGGTCATTGGACAATTTCTTGTGATCGTAACTTTTGTAAACCAACATTTGTTTGCACCACCTATACAGGGCCTTAGATTGGCCTGTGTTCTATTTGGGCTCAACTGCCAGCCATTATGAACACACTCTACATTTTAAAGGTTTTGAGTTGATAAATACTGCATGATTGGCGAGGAAGGATAGCTCAGGGGCAACGCGTTTATCTAGCAAGCAAGACAACGCTGCGCAGAATAGGTTCGGATCCTGCTTAGCAACCGCTCATTATAAATGTACACTAAAATGAAATAAATGCGCACTACCTGCAGTATTTACGACATGCCATGTATCACATGCATTTTTATGTTTCTGGATGTGGAAATACTGTATGCTGATTCACACTTATTACCAGGTGGTATTACAAATAAGGACTGTTTTAACTATTATTTCTAAATGAATAAGGACCAAGGAAACAGGCAAAGCTTGGACGTTAATTCGTCAAAATGCCTGGGATAGCGGAAGTGACACCACAGACAGTATGAGTGCCTTGTGCAGAGTGTTGCAGGAGAGCCGGCTGCAACTGTGTGTGAGTTCCCAGGACAGAATGATGCAGAAGAGACGAATGAAACAATGTAGGAGTTTCTTCCCTGCACTGAATGGTGCAGAGGAGACGACTGCAACAGTGCATGAGTTACCCTTGCAGAATGGCGCAGGAGAGTTGAGCGTGACAGGAGAGTTGGCTGCGACAGTACATAGGGCAGTCTAGTGACTTCTATCACCTTGTCAGCTCCTTCGGTTTCTTGCCTGTTTATGAAACCTAAGCTCTCCCACCAGGAAACGCATGGAGACTGTGCGTGGCCCTGTCCAAGGTGCTGAACGCGATGCAGTTCAGTGACTTCAGACATTTACAGATTTCACACCACAAACAGCTCCCAATTAAACCGACAAAAACGACGTGCTTGCTTTTAGCAATCCGTGGCCAGTCATTCATTAATTTCTTAGGTAATCAACATTATTTTGTGCTTATTAAAATATTGAAAAATGAACCCATGCTACAGAGAAATGCGCAGTGAACCGTAATATTGTCAAACTTGTCTGTGATATTAAACCAGTGTAAACACATGTAAACGCAATGACACCTGAACTTGCCCAGTAGACAATTAACTTTGCCCCGTCAAAGCCCGTCCTGCCTGAAAGCCACACATTCAGTTCTAAGAAGGCTTAACCACTGCGCCAACATTGTAGAAGGATACCACCCGAGTGGGGAGAGGGAGCTTGGGGGGAGTGCTTGGGTGGGGCTAGGCGTGGAGTTGCGGAAGGCAAGTGATAGGCTCGTGCAAAAGTGCAAAAGCAAAGAACTGCTTGATGTCAAACCTTATATAAAAGTATGATTAATAAAATAGCAACCGCTTACTAAAGTAGACAAGACTACTTTAGCAACAAACTATTTTTTAAATAAGGTGCTGCCTTGATATGCCATTGATGGCCTCATGACAGGTACACACAGAACCAACAGGGCAAAGCCTTTAAATGCCAGTACAGCCACGTTACTGCCTTCTTACGGCAGTTATAGCAACATATCTGGGGTACAGTCATCTTGTGCTAAACTTATTTATTTATTTATCTGTTTACACCGCGCCAAAAGCCAGCGGGCATCAGGGCAACAAATCAACACAAACACACAGGACAACATAAGGCCTAAGTATTCTGGATTCAACCCAATCTACTCAAATACAAAGGTTTTCAGGCGTTTTCTAAAAACCAGTGGCCTTTTTTGCAGTCGTTACACCAGGAGGGTATTCCAAGGATGAGCTGCCAAAACCGGAAAGGACCGGCCATTGCTTCTTGCTCCTTTAACATGGGGGATGGTTCGGTGGTGTGTGGAACTGGAACGTAAAGCTGTATTATGTTCATACAAAATTCAGTGAGGTAAAAATTAAAATTGTGTTTCCGGTGCAGTGGGGCTTCCCGTAGAGGCATGTATGTGTCAGTGAGATCGCTTTGAAGCGTATACTGGTGGCTACAGATAACCAAAGTAGGTTTTTCCTAGCACTATTCATGTGATCTCTTCTTGCAACATTCCTAATGACCCTGATTTCCCCATTCCGTATTACTTGGAGTTTCTGTATACACCTCTTGCTAGCGCCACTAAGCAAGGCATTACATTAATCTAATCTCTGCATAATAATGGCTTTAACAAGTGTTTCACAGTTTTTGCCCGTTACCAAAGGTTTAATCTGGTGTCCGGAACATTTTACCACAGCAGCCACATAAGCTTTGGCACCAAACAAGGCTTCCAAGAAGTGACCTAGCATTTTTACTTTGTCAGACACCAGGATACCACAATGTTCCACCTCAAAAGCCTCATAATCAGGACCTAGGTTTGCCCTTGCTTGCCTTGATTCCTAGACCAAAAGTTCTGTTTTTGTACTATTAAGGCATAGCCAGTTTGTTGTCATCCAACACTCAATAGTTCTATAGATGTTTGACAATTTTCCTAGGGATCGAATTGTGCTCACTGACATGCTCGAAGATATACAGCCATGAGAGGTAGCTAGATATCTCAGTAAGCACAAATTAGGTATAATGATTATGGCCTCTTCAAATTCCAAATCCTTGGCTTTCTTTTTCAGCTGTTGCTCAGTGAATTGCACCTGCCTTAAGCTGCATGATTTCTAGACCCCACGTTTTGCAAATTGAGGTACAACTCTTGAGCCAGGAATGGACAGCCAGGGACATTTTTGACATCATTTCCCCCATAGCATTTCTACTGAGTTTTCCATGAAACCAGAGAATAATTTCTGAAAATATTGCCGGAATCTTAGTTCTACCCACACACTAATTCATGGGGTAACAATTTCCAGATGTAAAGCTGCCCCAGGAGCACTCAGGCCCCAGAGCCAGTAGCTTCCTGAAGAACATGTGTTGTATACTGTCCACGGCACAACAGTTCACACCGCCCCAAATTTCACTGCTATATAGGATGGCTGAATGTACTTTGGCCTCCATAACCTGAATGCATTTGTCGAATCGGTTCCTGCCAAACTTGTAATAAAACCTCATCAGCCTGGCCAGACCTGTCCGGAGGTGGATTTCCACCCACTCGGAAATGCAGCATCCAGAAACGATACTTGTAAAAATTGCCCCAAAGTACAGTAGGTACCCACTACTTTGACTTTTTTCATCAACCATATACATTTGGGTTTGTTATAACCAAAGGCCACTATTTTAGTCTTTGAAAGGTATACATTAGGCTGTTTTCCTTGAAGTAGCTGACTGCATGGCTCAGGTTACGGCTTAGTCCATTTGGTGTTAGGTCGCGTAAAATTGCATCATCTGCATATAAAAGGATGGGATAGCTAACTGCATTTAGAGCTGATGGCAGTAAGACTCCATCAGGTGTACAAGGATTAAAATCTAGCAGGACAATGATTAAAAGTAAAAGGGCCATTGGACAGCCCTGTTTTACCCCTTTATTGGCTGTGCGGAAGCCCCTTGACCTGGCTACCTAACCGAATCCCAGGTATCTGAATAGAGGGAAATGATTAGTTGCAAGAGGGGCAGAGGTACTTCCAATTTGTGCTGTTTCCCCCATAAAAGGCCTTGATCTACAGAGAGAAATGCCTTTGCAAGATCTAAAAAACCAGCCTAAACCAGAGCGCCTCTTAATACAACGTCCTTTCAATTGTGATTTTAAGAATGTAAGCATGATCGATTGTTGTGCGAAAGCAAAAAGAGGCTGAGTACCCCAAAAGGAAATACACCAAACGCGGGTTCAAAAGATACACAGATCTTTATTCTACAACTGAACAGTTTCAAAGTACAAAGCAACAGATAGCTCTCAGGAACTCTGTACAACACAGCGAATACCAGCACTGTTCGGTGTGTGCAGTGAGTGGGGCTGTACAGTAGAATGGTCGTGCCTTTTATACAGTGTGTAATCTGATGTTCAGCCCACTTACAGGTTAACCATTTCCTTGGGCTAGTGTTCATGCCGAGTTTGTTCCTAATTTATGCATCTATACATTTATGGATTATCCTTAATACATTCTCCACAGGTTACAATAGCAACAGTGTGTCTTTGGATTTCACATTGAGCCTTCGCACATATCTTATACAATATAGTCAAACAAGTGTTCATATTAGATGCTCGAACAGTATTGTGCATAATATATGATCATGGATTAGTATCGTTGGCACAGGTAATCCTTTATCCACAGGTCAACGAAGGACAAGGTCTCATTACATGACCCTAACATTTGGCCTGTGGGCAGTTTATACATTAACTCACATGCAGAGGTCAAGACGACCATTTTACAAGCAAAACAACACTGTCCACCATCTTAGAACACAGGGTGACTTTAGAGTGAGAATCTAAAATGGCGGATGAACCGAAAATGGCAGCTAATACTGATCTAAGATCAGGACCTTGCAAAGCGGATTCCTTCGCAGAGCGACTGGGCTTAGGCCAATATATACAATAAAGGAGGCATGATATGATTTCCCGTTCGACAAACCCTCCTTTTGGCCTAAGCCAAGCGCTAAACTACTTCTAGTCACTTTACGAATAACCCCACGTCTCAACGTCCATACACCCTGAATCACTATTGGAAATATCTATTGCCATTAGATCGGTTACTAGGATTTCTTTTAGCACATATTCATTAGAGTTCTTGTCTGGGGCATATACCTTGCGTCCTAATGTACCCATCGCCTGTGCGCAACATCCTCCTAACATCGAACATATACCAGATAGGCATTGTATACAGCAACAAAGAAATAGCAAAATTCCTAAAATGATCAGCAAGACCGAAAGTAGCTTCCAACCCCAAGATCGCAAGAAGTTCCAGAACCAGGCGCTAAGATCCCAGTTCCCTTCAGGAACATGCACTTCTGAACTTAAGACATGCAAATTCTGTATTGCTTTGAAAATAGTTGGGGAGGAGTCTGGCACGAAAACACAGCAAGCGGACCCCACTAATTTACATACCCCTCCACGTTCAGCCAGGATGACATCTAATGCCATCCGGTTCTGAAGTGCTACTTACCTTGTTGCTTTCTGTTCTAAAGTCATATTATAGAGTATGTCTTAGGTCCGGTTGATGGTTCTCTCCAGCACTCTCGCTAGTCTCCTGATATCTTCAGTTCATTATTTGTCCCCAAAATGGCACAAAGGATTTAGCTACATCATCCAGAATTTGTGCTGAAGTGTCCCCATCCTCGTCCCGTTGTGGTGGAGCCTTTGAGACCTCTACGGTACTGGCTATGAATACTCTGGGTAACAAGATCCCTAAATAACAAGTTCCCTGCCAATCCCTGGGTAACCATGGAAATGCTACATTACCGCAAACAAAGTAGACAGGTTTGCCTACATACAAAGGTCTGCCCTCCCTTCTCAAATTCGCAACGTTGGCGCAACCTTTAAAATCATCCATTGACTGAGTACCATTCCTCTGTATGCAGAAAGAAACTGAATCAGGGCTATGGTTAACAGTGTAGGAAGGAGACGTGGCATCCTTATTGCCTATAGGAGCCATTTTAAAAGAGATCCAGGATTGAAAAGGACGAGGCAGTCTATCAGATGGCCTAATAGAAGCAACATTAGGCTGACTCCTATTTGCGAAGAGCGAGCATCCCAAGGGAGTCAGAACACGTTTTTCAAACTGATTCAAATTAGTCCCATCAAAGTTCCCTGAGATGCTATTGTTCCAGCGACCAAAGAATAGTGCTCTAAGAGAAGCATAGCAGGCAGTTGTCAAAGGTAGAGAATGAATATACGAACCTAGCCCTTGATCCCCGTGTTGCAGTAAATGTGAACAGGCCCAACAGTTGGACATATTAAAGATGGCATGTGTAGCATTCATGATGAGTAATACTGTGTTATTATGATATCTCTGTCTGTGCTGGGAGTCCCTAGGAGATAGACTGGGTAATTCATAGAATTTCGCACAAAAGTGCCGCACGCGTCTGGCGCACAGTGTCCCCGTGCGATACACTGCGCCAGCCGCGTACGATAAAATCAATTTCATCGCACAGCGTATTCATGGATTTTAGCCTCCAAAACCAGCCGTGGCGCAGAGTGGTGCAGCGACCCTACAGCAGCGCCAGTTACGCCCCCAAGAACGCCCTCGCGCAAGGAAAATCCATCAAAATCCCCAATTCATCGCAAATGTCTGCGCTAACCCTGGACCAGTTTACAGGGCTGCCAAACAGCAAACACCAACCAGGGAACGTGTATTTCAGGGGTTCGCGGGAAGTTTCACACGCGATCCCAACAGGGTACGTGTATTTCAGGGGTACGTGTGAAGTGTCACATGCGATTCCATCAGGGCACGTGTATTTCGGGGTGCGCGGGAAGATCCACACGCGATTTGCCTGGGTACGTGTATTTCGGGGTGCGCATGAATTTTCACACGCGATTCCAGCAGGGTACGTGTATCTCAAGGTGCGCGGGAATTTCCATACGCAAATTCAACAGGGTACGTGTATTTCAGGGGTGCGCGGGAAGTTCCACACGCGATTGGCCTGGGTACATGTATTTCAGGGTGCGCGTGAAGTTTCACACGCGAATCCTGCAGGGTACGTGTATTTCGGGGTGCGCGGGAAGTTTCACACGCGAATTCAGCAGGGTACGTGTATTTCAGGGGTGCATGGGAAGTTCCACATGTGATTGCCCTGGGTACGTGTATTTCGGGATGCACGTGAAGTTTCACACACAAATCCTACAGGGTACGTGTATTTCGGGGTGCGCGGGAAGTTTCACACACAAATTCAGCAGGGTACGTGTATTTCAGGGGTGCGCGGGAAGTTCCACATGCGATTGCCCTGGGTACGTGTATTTCGGGGTGCGTGTGAAGTTTCACACACGAATACTGCAGGGTACGTGTATTTCAGGGTGCGTGGGAAATTTCACACGCAAATTCAGCAAGGTACGTGTATTTCAGGGGTTCTGGGGAGTACTACACGTGAATTGGCCGTGTGGGTCCTCCCAGGTGTTCCCTCTACACCCTCCACAGCCCCTGCAGGCAGCCCACACCACAGGGGACTACCCTGCACCCCTGCTCATGTCCCGCAGGCAGCCCATCCACCATGGGCATGCCCCCCAGCCAAGCCACATGTCACCTTGCACTACTGATCAACAACGGATGTCTCCCAGCACCCCCACCCCCCAGCATCCAGGGGCACCCTCCACCAGGCCCCCACTCATGTCCAAATCATGTCTCCCAGCACCCCCACCCCCAGGCAGTCAGGGGCACCCTCCACCAGGCCCCCCTCATGTCTCCCAGCACCCCCACCCCCCAGCAGTCAGGAGCACCCTCCACCAGGCCCCCACTCATGTCTCCCAGCACCCCCATCCCCCAGCAGTGCAGGGCACCTGCCAGAAGTCCCCCACTCATGTCCAACCCATGACCCCATTCACCACCACCCCCCAGCATCTAGGGGCACCCTCCACCAGGCCCCCACTCATGTCCCCCTGCACCACCACCCCCCAGCATCCAGGGGCACCCTCCACCTGGCCCCCACTCATGTCCAACTCATGTCCCCCTGCACCCCCACCCCCCAGCAGTGCAGGGCACCTGCCAGCAGGCCCCCACTCGTGTCCCCCTGCACCACCACCCCCCAGCATCCAGGGGCACCCTCCACCAGGTCCCCACTCATGTCTCCCAGCACCCCCACCCCCCAGCAGCGCAGGGCACCTGCCAGCAGGCCCCCACTCATGTCTCCAAGCACCCCCACCCCCCAGCAGTCAGGGGCACCCTCCACCAGGCCCCTACTCATGTCTCCCAGCACTCCCACCCCCCAACACTGTGGGGCACCTGCCAGCAGGCCCCCACTCATGTCCAACTCATGTCTCTGAGTACCGCCACCCCCCCAGCAGTCAGGGGCACCCTCCACCAGGCCCCCACTCATGTCTCCCAGCACCCCCACCCCCCAGCAGTGCAGGGCACCTGCCAGCAGGCCCCCACTCATGTCCAACCCATGTCCCCCTGCACCACCACCCCCCAGCATCCAGGGGCACCCTCCACCAGGCCCCCACTCATGTCTAACTCATGTCCCCCTGCACCCCCACCCCCCAGCATCCAGGGACACCCTCCACCAGGCCCCCACTCATGTCCCCCTGCACCCCCAAACACCAGCAGTGCAGGGCACCTGCCAGCAGGCCCCCACTCATGTCCCCCTGCACCACCAACCCCCAGCATCCAGGGGCACCCTCCACCAGGACCCCACTCATGTCTCCCAGCACCCCCACCCCCAGCAGTGCAGGGCACCTGCCAGCAGGCCACCACTCATGTCCAACTCATGTCCCCCTGCACCACTACCCCCAGCATCCAGGGGCACCCTCCACCAGGCCCCCACTCATGTCCCCTGCACCACCACCCCCCAGCATCCAGGGGCACCTTCCACCAGGCCCCCACTCATGTCCAACTCATGTCCCCCTGCACCCCCACCCCCCAGCATCCAGGGGCACCCTCCACCAGGCCCCCACTCATGTCCAACTCATGTCTCCCAGCACCCCCACCCCCAGCAGTGCAGGGCACCTGCCAGCAGGCCACCACTCATGTCCAACTCATGTCCCCCTGCACCACTACCCCCAGCATCCAGGGGCACCCTCCACCAGGCCCCCACTCATGTCCCCTGCACCACCACCCCCCAGCATCCAGGGGCACCTTCCACCAGGCCCCCACTCATGTCCAACTCATGTCCCCCTGCACCCCCACCCCCCAGCATCCAGGGGCACCCTCCACCAGGCCCCCACTCATGTCCAACTCATGTCTCCCAGCACCCCCACCCCCCAGCAGTCATGGGCAACCTCCACCAGGCCACCACTCATGTCTCCCAGCACCCCCAACCCCCAGCGGTCAGGGGCACCCTCCACCAGGCCCCCACTCGTGTCTCCCAGCAACCCCACCCCCCAGCAGTTCAGGGCACCTGCCAGCAGGCCTCCACTCATGTCCAACTCATGTCTCCCAGCACCCCCATCCCCCAGCATCCAGGGGCACCCTCCACCAGGCCCACACTCATGTCCAACTCATGTCCCCCTGCACCCCCACCCCCCAGCATCCAGGGGCACTCTCCACCAGGCCCCCACTCATGTCCCCCTGCACCCTCACCCCCAGCAGTGCAGGGCACCTGCCAGCAGGCCCCACTCATGTCCCCCTGCACCACCACCCCCCAGCATCCAGGGACACCCTCCACCAGGCCCCCATTCATGTCTCCCAGCACCCCCACCCCCAGCAGTGCAGGGCACCTGCCAGCAGGCCCCCACTCATGTCTCCCAGCACCCCCACCTCCCAGCAGTGCAGGGCACCTGCCAGCAGGCCCCCACTCATGTCCAACTCATGTCTCCCAGCACCCCCACCCCCCAGCAGTCAGAGGCACCCCCCACCAGGCCCCCACTCATGTCTCCCAGCACCCCCACCCCAGCAATCCGCAGGGAGTTGGAGGAGAACATGTCGTCATCCCTGCGGACCCTCGGGGCCATGGAAGAGGACCGACTCCGGGACATTGAGCAGGAGTTCGATGATGCCCTGGCCCGGAACATCCAGAAGTAAGCCGTCGGACTAGCCAGCTGCCCTTGTAAATAGTTCTTTAGTGTTAAGTTTCCTTTCAGTTTTGTTTTGTTTTGGGGCGCTTGGACAATGCCCCAACTTCTTGTATATAGTTCTTCATTAGGCCTCAGGGCCCTCCGCATGGAGTTCTCCGCCCTGACCATCGTGAGCCGTGCCTCTTCTGCCCGCTGCCGCTCCACATCTATGGCGTGGCCCAACCGCTGCCACACGGAAGACACTTCCCGTCCTGGGTCCTCCTGCCCTCCGGCCGATGCCTGCCCCTCCGATGTCGAAGGCCCCGAGCCATCATGGCTCCCACCTCGTTGCTGCTGCTGCTGTGCCTGTGCCCGTGCCCTGGCTCCTGCTGCCTGCACATCCTCCAACGGCCGGGGTGCAGTCGTTGATGTGGCCACCCCTGCTGGACGTCCGACTCCCGACTGTGGCAGGGATGTGTCCTCCACCAGCCTCGCCGCACCGTCAGAGGCAGCTCCACAGGGCACCCAGGTGACAAATGGGTGGAAAGATGGCAAGGAGGATGACTGGCGCATAGGGAGTTCAGTTGAGGAGGGGGTCGGAACAAGCTCCAGCAAATGGAGGAATCCGGCCTGGGTGACCTGTCCCAGTAGGCCGACGCGGTCAACGAGCCATTCGAGATGACGTGCAGTCTCCTCATGAAAAGACTGCAGGTCACCTTGCATGGCCCGTTGACGCAACGCCACACCACAGGACAGGCTCAACCCGTACCTGGATAGCCATGTCCTCAGGCAGAGGAAGGCCAGTTGTTGTAAGCTCATCCCCTGCCTGAAAACGGGTCTGGACGTAGGCATCCCTGCTGGTGCAAGATGATGCAGTGACAGGATCAGGGACAGGATTGCACACAGGCACCTCCGCAGAGGCCTGTGCTGCCTCCTGTCCCTGGTCCTGCACTGCACCACTAGTCCCAGTGGAATCCCCACCTCCAGACCCCCTCTCTGTCGCTTGCACGGCCTCCTCCTCCACCAAACCCCCCACCAACCTGGATGACTCCGTGCCAATCTTCCCCGTTGGGCCCTGTGGGGTCCCATCTGCCCCTTCTGCTGCTGAGGAGTCCAACTCCGACCTCCGCCTCTTGGACCTCCCCCCGGCAGCTGCGACCTGGGACGCGGCACTGGACTTCTCACTCCCCGACGAGATGACAACCTGGGAGGGGAGCCGGACCTTGCGTCTCTGGCTGGCGGTGCGATCCCTGCCGCTGTGCTCCACAGAAAATTCTCCGCCCTCTTCATCAGTTGACGCTGCAGACAGGGAGAAATAAAACACAGGCATCAGGGCACTGTACAATGGCACATACACAAATGACAGTTGTACATGAGTGGCATTGGCAAACCTCAGACATGGCATCACAATTGCCAACACACATGTCATTTCAACTCGCACACATGAGCCATACCACAGCCATATCGCAACAGCCAGCACCATCCACACACATACAACAGCATGAGCAGGCAAAGGTGAGCCAGACATCACATGCAACACAGGGAGTGCACTACACATGCACACACACCACCACACTTGCATGCATGTGTACACCTCTGCCAACTGTCGCAGTGTTGAGATCGGCATCCATGTCACATCTGCCAATCAGTCTTCCACATCCCGGTGTCACATGCATCCATGTTGCATCACTGTTGCACCCTTGTCAAATACACACACATGCACATGTACACAGTGCAGATAGATGCAGCTGAAACCAACATCCATGTGTGACATCACGAACATGCCTACTTACATACCCATTCATTCAAACATGTGTGCTCACACATCTGCATTTGGCATGCAAGCCTACACACACAAGCACCATCCATGTCTCACACATGAGAGCCCTCGCATGTGTTAGCCTCACGACCCTGTACACCCCCCACATACTTGGCCCCATAAAAACACATGTGCAACCTGCACACTACTGGCACACCACCATACGCACAGCTTACAATCAGGATGCATGTACACTTACCGCTCGACTCCAGACGGGTCTGGCTCTCAAGGACCTGGACGTGGAGCGCTGGGGATATGCGTTCCAGGACCCTCATCTGATCTTCCGAGAAGTGGCCCCGGTGCCCCTTAGCATCCGCTGCCTTCAAGAGGCGCCGGGCCTTGTTGAGGGTCCTGGACCTTAAGTCCTCCCAGCGCTTCTTGACATGATGGAATAGTCGGAGTGCCACCCCCTCCGCGTTGATGGCAGTCACGATGTCCGTCCAGATCCGAGTCCGTCCTTCCTTGTCGGCGTGCAAACTTCCGAAGAGGGCATCATACTGCCCCAGGATTTGCTCCACCAGGACACCAACTTTGGTGGCAGTGAAGCTGGTGCCCCTCTACCTCTTTGGCCGGGGGTTGCCAGTGGTGCCAGATGTTGCAGTGCCCGACATGACAACCCCAGAGTCAGGAGTGGGTGGGCAACTGGGTCCTGGGGCTGGTCTGTGGAGCGATAGAATCCCAGTCGGGAGTCTTCGGTTCCAGCAGGGGTGGTCACAGCAACAGCACCCCGGGCTGACGTGCAGGCAGCACATGGCAGGGCACGTGGGCAGCAGGCAGTCAGGCAGCAGCAGATGGCAGGTGGGACCGTGCTGTGGGCTCTGGGGGGCAGTAATTTGGCCTTCTGGGCAGGAGCGTGGTCTTCCTTGTGCTTATGCGTGGCCAGCTTGATACGGAGTGATTTGGCACGTGAAAATCCGGCACGCCTGCGTGTAATTTGAGGAAAGGCCCTTAGCGCGTAAACGCATCAGCACACGTACACAAATTCATTGGCCAAAAGGCCCCCAGCGTGTAGGCCCGTCTATGATGTTACGCGCACGTGCGTTTTCCATAGCGCGTAGAAAAAATAAGCACGTCAGAGTGTCAAAGCGTGTAATTGGTGGAAAGGGCCTCAGCCCGTATGCGCGTCTGTGACGTGCGTGCGCGGGCGTTTCCCTGTACACGGGTGCATGTTAACCGTCCAATGATTGCACGTCAGAGTGTCAGCTCGTGTAATTGGAGGATAGGGCCTTAGCGCGTACACGCGGAAGTGACACTGGACGTGTGGGCATGTTTAAAAGGTACGTGTAGAACGCCATTTCCTTGTACGTGCTTTTCGTGGAGAGCGAGTGGGTGAAATCTGTACTTCTTGTCGGTTGACACGCGATTTACTTCACGGCGTTCCAAGTTCGTACTCCCTGTTACCTCTGACAGCTTTTTCTCTTTTTGTCTTTTTCCTGGGCCTGTTTCCTCAAACAGCGTTTACTTCTTCTGTTGTCCTATCTCCTCAGACAGCGTACAATTCTTCTTTTGGCAGGGGTGTTGCCAACGCGCACACGCGTGTCTTTTTCATGCTATTTTTCCAGGCAGACGGTGAGTCGCGCACGTATTTAACATCTGTGGTTGCCCCGTGTGTCGCGTACCCCTTCAGAGGTCATTCTAGGCTGCGTGTGACACGCATACGTTCATTTTTGTGTTTCTGGGTGCCACAGCGTAGTGCAGGTTTATTTTTCCACGCACGTGGTCTAGGAGGGGTTGCGTGCACATTATCTCCCTTTTTTGGGGTGCCTGTGCGTTGCGTGACCTGTCATCTTCCCCAGGGGTCACATACAGCCTTGCTAGAGCACTAGGGTACGAATTCCATCTAGTACCCTACCCCTTTGACCCCCAATTGCCCAGGACAATAGTTTACTGCAACTCGAATATGCACAACAACATCAGTGCCATGGTTGGGAGGCGAGCACGCGGTAAGGGTGGCAAAGGTGGCCGAGCCTCAAGAGGTGGGCGTGGTGGATACGGTAGGGGACGAGGCCGGGACTTGCAGGGTGCCCCTAGCCCCCATGTGTGGATGACCAATCAGGGACACCCATGCCCCCCCCGGTTGAGGTTAACGTGGCTGACACCATCCCTGCTCAGCCCTTGTTGGACCAGCCCATTGTGGCACCAGACCTGGCACAGGGTGACTCCATGGCTGACTTCCAGGTCAGCAGGTCTAGGCCACGTGTGGCGGTGCACGTTGGTGTCACCAGGCCACGTGGATCAGGGGCAGCTATGTCATCTGCTGCCCCGAGTAGGTAGGGTGGGGAGGCTGCAGGGGCAGCTGCAGCTCCATCCACCCCAGCTCTGAGTCTCCCAGCCAGGCCAGTGTCGGTCCCAGTCCATCCTGCTGACGTTCCCCCTGACTACATCACACTTCAGCTAATGCCTGCACCAAGTCCCATGGTGAGTGTTCATTCCCACACTCCTAGTCCACAGTCCACCGGGGCTCCTGCCCCTAGTGTCCAGAGCGGCGTAGGACACTCAGGATCCCCACCACCTTCCAAGCAAAAGAGGAAGAGTGCTCGTCCAGTACAGGCTGATGCCCCAGACATGGCTACACAGTCCGGCCCGCCAAGGAAGCCCAGCTTCAATCAGGCCGAACTTGATGCACTTGTGGAGTATGTGTCCGCACATGACCACAAAATGGTGATTACTGCAGGATGCAGGACCACACCTGCACAATGTCTGGCACACTGGAAGACCATCGCGGACATCATAAGTGCCCTTGGATTCGTGAGGCGCACAGCTAATGATTGCTACAAGCGCTGGAATGACCTGAAGCGCAGGGCAAAGAAAAAGCTGGCCTCAAGTCATGCCGCTACTCTAGTGACTGGAGGTGGGTCTCCAGCAGAGGACATTGAGCTCACTCCACATGAGTATGTTGCTGGGACCTACGTCACAGAGGGACAGATCCAAGGCGTGGAAGACCTGCCAGATTACGAGGCATTGTCCGGTGAGTGCACATGCATGTGTGTGTCATCCATGTGCATGGTGTGTGTGTGAGGGCTTCTGATTGAGTGCCAGGTGAGGGTGTGTGTGCCTGAGTGGTTTGGGTCACCCATGTGCTTCATCCAATACATTCTGGGCACCAGGATTTGGGTATTGCAGTATCCCTTCTGGCAACAGTCGACATTTAGCCCAACATCCCGCCAGTTGCCCTTGAAGTGTCATCTTGCGACAACATTGTTGCGTATTATTCTGTGTTCATTCAGGCTGATTGTTTGCATTCCACCACTTTCGCTAGGCATTTCTCAGTCCTATTGTCACATGTGTGACAATGCTATTGTACATGCCATCTGTGTGATGGCATGTGTCATGTATGTGTATTGGACATGCCAATCACAGGCCAATGTGTGATGGCACTGCTAGCCAGCATGCAGCAAATGTGTTGGTCTTCCATCTTGGTGTCATCAATGTGTTTCATTTGCTTCCCCTTCATACGCAGTGACGGTGCATGCATGGGAGGGTTATAGTCATGTGGGACATGTGTCAATGAAGTACTGGTTCTGTTGCTTCTCAGCCCTAATTGTGTGCCATGGTGCTAATGCCTGTTCCCATTTCTTTTCTTTCATGTCTTTGCAGGGGATGACGCACTTGATACTGCTGGGGTTGTGGAGATGGTGCAGACCCAGGAGGGGTCTCAGGCCCAACCGGGCACCAGTGAGGGATGTGGTGTGGTGGTGGGTGAGAACCCACACTTGCTGCAGACCATTCTCTCAAGGGGTGTCTCTGGGTGCACCTCCCCCGAGCTCTATTCAGGTGTCGATTCGGATGATGAGATCTATGTGCCGTCGCAGGTAAGTGTTTCTGGGAGGGATTCTGTACTGTCCAACCCACCTGCACGAGGGGTAGAACCCTCAATGGGGATGTCAGTGTTGGTAGGTCCGCCTTTGGTGGTTACGGATGCAGGGTCACACTCCACAACATCTGATCCTGTTCCTGGGCCAGCAGATCAGAGGGGGAATGCAGTCCTGCAGCCTCAGGCAGTGCCGGCACAGCAAGGCGCAGTTCACCTTGCCCCAGGCAGGTGTGGTGCTCGCCGACGCGGTGGCCGTACGCCACCTGGCAATACCGCATGGGAGCAATCCATATACGGTATGGCAAACCAACAGGCAGCATCATCTGAGATGATGGCTCAGGCCATGGATAGGGTGGCCACTTCCATTGTCCCCCAAGAAAGGCTGATGGAACAACTACAGCAGGCAACAGACTCCATTTGCCAGTCACACAGGGAGGACATGTTGGTGTCCAACAGGGACAGACGGGCGGCACTGGAGACTCTGCGGGAAGCCATTTCTATTGAGTCCCAGGGCCACAGGGAAGCCCTGAGGGAGGAACTCCGTCAGCTCAGGGTGACTCTTGTTGAGCTTGAGGCTTCAACTGACACGAGGACAGAACAGCAGCTGGAGCGGCTCACACGTACGCTCTCAGCTGAGATGCAGGCAACTCGGGAGGAGGTCCGGGCATCCCGTGAGTTGTTGCATGGGGACCTCCGCATGGTTATCCTCCAGAACCAGACCTTCCACACCTGCATGCTTGCTGCCATGGAGGACCAGACTAGGGCTTTGTGTGTGCTGCCTTCCATAGTACCACCACCTCCTGATGCAGCTGCAGAGGGTGAGGAGAGTGACAGCAGCAATTCTCTCACAATAGGGTAGCCGTGCAGGCCATGAGCCCATGGAGGTGTTTTTTTTTCCCCAAAATCCACACAGGTGGTTTTTGGTGTGCACCCTGTCCTCGGACCTCCTGGGTGGCCTCCCCCACCCCCTTGCCCATATGTGGCCATTTTTGATTTTTGATTTTTGATTTTTGATTCTTTTTACAGTGTGTTACCTTGTGTGGCTCCCGTGGGCATACGCTGTATTGTGGCTGTGCACATGCAGGCTTGTCCTGAATTTGGGTTAGATGCTTGGGTTTGTGTGACACACACCCCTCCTGCTTCCCGTTTCCATGGGCTTGCAAAGGGTGTGTCCAAGTGACATTGACTTACACAGTGATGTTGGACTCCCATTTGCTGTGTGGGCAGTCTGTAGTCAATACTGTGTATACATTCCTAGTGCATATTGTTGTTGTATTGTACACTGCATGGTGTATTGATATGTACCTCTGCATCCATCTCATCCTCCTAATTTGCAGGTCCATTCCTCATGTCTTCCCAAGGCGGTCTACTTTGGAAATGGAGTCCATGTTGTAAGCAGTGCACCTACACTTTTGCGTGGCGCTAACACTGTACAGTTGGAAGTGGTCGAAGTGCTGGCATTATCAGGTAGTGAGACTACCAATTTTTTAAATCTGTACTGTCATGTTTATGGTAGGTTTGAGGTTCTGTAAGTGATTTGTATTATTGCTAAATATTTGGTAATGTGTGTTGTTGATCCTGCATTACTGTGAGCATTTCATGTGTGGCCAGTTTCCATTAGGGGCACTGTACTTTGTGACACTTGTGTCATGTTATGGGGATTAATTTGTTTGCTCTCACATAGCATGACATGCCATGGTGTGTTGTGTGGCGGTGCCGGGGAGGGGTTGGGTGACATGGCACTGTTCTCATGTTGCATTTTGCAAGTGGGTATTCATTTTTGCTGCATAGAAGTGTGTCTTTTGATGACACTGCATTGGTGGTGTTTGTGTAGGTAGGGATGCACACATTGTAACACTTCCAGGTGAACAATCTCAGGCTGCTATGGTCCCTTCATTCATCATCATTGTCAGATTGAGTCATCATTGATTCTCAGATGGTATGTGCCAGGGCTGTGCACTCCACAGGGGTGTGATTTCTATGTGAAGTAATTAGCCACCAGCTGCGTACGGGCTGCCTCACCCCGTGCCCTTTCCCCTCCAATGCACAGCGGGCGTGCATGTGGTTGGGGATGTGGGGGCACCACCATGTCAACAGCCAGGCCCCGGCGTGTTGCAACATTGTGCAGGACACATGCTGCCACTATGATCCTGCACACTACTGGGGGATTGTATAACAGCTGCCCGCCAGAACGGTCAAGGGAGCGAAAGCGTGACTTGAGCACTCCGAATGTGCGCTCCACTATGCCCCGGGTTGCAATATTGGCTGTGTTGTATCTTACCTCGGGAGGCGTGATGGGGTTCCGAATTGGCGTCATCATGTGGGTGCTCAGAGGGTAGGCACTGTCCCCTGGGGAGGTGGTGATGGGTATCATTAGTGGGGTAGTGACATTACTCTGTATCTGACATGCATGCGTGTGCAGTGGCATTTATACTCACCAAGCAGTCATGCATCGCCATGCTGCCCAGCTTCCATGTCCCGGTTTAGGGTTGACATCCTGTAAATGAAGCTGTCGTGGGTGGACCCTGGATAGTTGGCATATACTGAGGTGATGATTCCCTTGGCATCACATACTACCTGGACGTTGATAGAATGGCAGTGCTTGCGGTTTCTATAGATGTGCTCAGATTCCCTGGGGGGACGTAGAGCCACATGGGTGCAATCAATGGCACCTAGCACTTTGGGGTATTGTGCCACCCGTAGAAATACTGGATGACAGCCTGCCTTTCTGCAGGTGTTCTGGGCAGGTATATGTGCCTGCGGACTGATGGGCGTGCAGTGATGATGGTCAACACCTGGTGTAGGCACGGTGACTGCGTGGCCTTTGACACCCCACCCACTATGGCACTTGTCTGCTGAAATGATCCGGTAGCCAAGAAGTGCAGTACATTGAGGACCTTCTCCAGGGGGCTGAGTGCTTGGGAGCACAGGGTGGGTGATGTGAGGTCATCCTCCCACTCACTGACCAGGTCGAGTATTATGTGAGGTGGAAACCTGTACCTCCCATACACATGGTCATCAGGCATACCAAAAAGGCTGGTTCTGGGTGTAAAGATTCTGGCCCTGACTATCCTCCTCGTCCTGCGGTATCCCATGGCCACTGCTGCTAGGAACGGTATATTCACCCTGGCGTCTGGGCTTGTTTGTTGTTTGCGCACACTTTTATGCTGCGCGGGTCGACGTACGCCTGCTTCCTGCGAGTCGACATGTGCCTGCTTCATGCTGGCGTACGTGTTTCCGGATTGGACCGTCTTTTTTAACGCGTTGTAGGCGACCGTGTAAATCTTCCCGCCCACCCCATGAATACACGTAACACGCTCTCCCAGGCCCAGTCGCGTGTAAATCTTCCCAGCCACCCCAGGAATACACGTACCCCACTCTCCCAGGCCCAGTAGCGTGTGGAAGTTCACGCAAACCCCGTAATACACGTACCCTGCTGATATCGCGTGTGGAAGTTCACGCGAACCCGTAATACACGTACCCTGCTGAAATCGCGTGTAAAACTACCCGCGCACCCCTGAAATACACGTACCCAGGCCAATCGCACTGCTGGGGGGTGGGGGTGCTCGGAGACATGAGTGGGGGCCTGGTGGAGGGTGCCCCTGGATGCTGGGGGGTGGTGGTGCAGGGGGACATGAGTGGGGGCCTGGTGGCGGGTGCCCCTGACTGCTGGGGGGTGGGGGTGCTGGGAGACATGAGTGGGGGCCTGGTGGAGGGTTCCCCTGACTGCTGGGGGGTGGGGGTGCAGGGGGACATGAGTTGGACATGAGTGGGGGGCTGCTGGCAGGTGCCCTGCACTGCTGGGGGGTGGGGGTGCTGGGAGACATGAGTGGGGGCCTGGTGGAGGGTGCCCCTGACTGCTGGGGGTGGGGGTGCAGGGGGACATGAGTTGGACATGAGTGGGGGGCTGCTGGCAGGTGCCCTGCACTGCTGGGGGTGGGGGTGCTGGGAGACATGAGTGGGGGCCTGGTGGAGGGTGCCCCTGACTGCTGGGGGCTGGGGGTGTAGAGGGACATGAGTTGGATATGAGTGGGGGCCTGCTGGCAGGTGCCCTGCACTGCTGGGGGGTGGGGGTGCTGGGAGACATGAGTGGGGGCCTGGTGGAGGGTGCCCCTGACTGCTGGGTGGTGGGGGTGCAGGGAGACATGAGTTGGACATGAGTGGGGGCCTGCTGGCAGGAGCCCCGCGGTGCTAGGGGGTGCGGTTGCAGGGGGACATGAGTTGGACATGAGTGGGGGCCTGCTGGCAGGTGCCCTGCACTGCTGGGGGATGGGGGTGCTGGGAGACATGAGTGGGGGCCTGGTGGAGGGTGCCCCTGACTGCTGGGGGGTGGGGGTGCAGGGAGACATGAGTTGGACATGAGTGGGGGCCTGGTGGAGGGTGCCCCTGGATGCTGGGGGGTGGGGGTGCTGGGAGACATGAGTGGGGGCCTGGTGGAGGGTGCCACTGACTGCTGGGGGGTGGGAGTGCAGGGGGACATGAGTGGGGGCCTGGTGGAGGGTGCCCCTGACTGCTGGGGGGGGGGGCAGGGAGACATGAGTTGGACATGAGTGGGGGCCTGTGGCTGGTGCCCCACAGTGCTGAGGGGTGGGGGTGCAGGGGGACATGAGTTGGACATAAGTGGGGGCCTGCTGGCAGGTGCCCCACAGTGCTGGGGGGTGGGGGTGCAGGGGGACATGAGTTGGACATGAGTGGGGGCCTGCTGGCAGGTGCCCTGCACTGCTGGGGGGTGGGGGTGCTGGGAGACATGAGTGGGGGCCTGGTGGAGGGTGCCCCTGACTGCTGGGGGGTGGGGGTGCAGGGAGACATGAGTTGGACATGAGTGGGGGCCTGTGGCTGGTGCCCCACAGTGCTGGGGGGTGGGGGTGCAGGGGGACATGAGTTGGACATAAGTGGGGGCCTGCTGGCAGGTGCCCCACAGTGCTGGGGGGTGGGGGTGCAGGGGGACATGAGTTGGACATGAGTGGGGGCCTGCTGGCAGGTGCCCTGCACTGCTGGGGGGTGGGGGTGCTGGGAGACATGAGTGGGGGCCTGGTGGAGGGTGCCCCTGACTGCTGGGGGGTGGTGGTGCAGGGAGACATGAGTTGGACATGAGTGGGGGCCTGGTGGAGGGTGCCCCTGGATGCTGGGGGGTGGGGGTGCTGGGAGACATGAGTGGGGGCCTGTTGGAGGGTGCCCCTGATTGCTGGGGGGTGGGGGTGCAGGGGGACATGAGTTGGACATGAGTGGGGGCCTGGTGGAGGGTGCCCTGCACTGCTGGGGGTGGGGGTGCTGGGAGACATGAGTGGGGGCCTGGTGGAGGGTGCCCCTGACTGCTGGGGGGTGGGGGTGCTGGGAGACATGAGTGGGGGCCTGGTGGAGGGTGCCCCTGACTGCTGGGGGGTGGGGTGCTGGGAGACATGAGTTGGACATGAGTGGGGGCCTGCTGGCAGGTGCCCCACAGTGCTGGGGTTGGGGGTGCAGGGGGACATGAGTTGGACATGAGTGGGGGCCTGCTGGCAGGTGCCCCTGGATGCTGGGGGGTGGGGGTGCAGGGACACATGAGTGGGGGCCTGATGGAGGGCACCCCCGACTGCTGGTTGGTGCGGGTGCAGGGAGACATGAGTTGGACATGAGTGGGGGCCTGCTGGCAGGTGCCCCTGGATGCTGGGGGTGGGGGCAGGGGGACATGAGTGGGGGCCTGGTGGAGGGTGCCCATGACTGCTGGGGGGTGGGGGTGCAGGGAGACATGAGTTGGACATGAGTGGGGGCCTGCTGGCAGGTGCCCCTGGATGCTGGGGGGTGGGGGTGCAGGGAGACATGAGTGGGGGCCTGATGGAGGGCACCCCCGACTGCTGGTTGGTGCGGGTGCAGGGAGACATGAGTTGGACATGAGTGGGGGCCTGCTGGCAGGTGCCCCTGGATGCTGGGGGGTGGGGGTGCAGGGAGACATGAGTGGGGGCCTGGTGGAGGGCGCCCCCGACTGCTGGGGGGTGGGGGTGCAGATAGTCATGAGTTGGACATGAGTGGGGGCCTGGTGGAGGGTGCCCCTGGATGCTGGGGGGTGGGGGTGCTGGGAGACATGAGTGGGGGCCTGGTGGAGGGTGCCCCTGACTGCTGGGGGGTGGGGGTGCAGGGAGACATGAGTTGGACATGAGTGGGGGCCTGGTGGAGGGTGTCCCTGGATGCTGGGGTGTGGGGGTGCTGGGAGACATGTATTGGTGGGCAGTAGTGCAAGGTGACATGTGGGTTGGCTGTGGGGCATGGCCATGGTGGATGTGTGCAGGGGTGCAGGGTAGTCCCCTATGGTGTGGGCTGCCTGCAGGGGCCGTGGAGGGTGTAGAGGGAACGCCTGGGAGGACCCACACGGCCAATTCACGTGTAGTACTCTCCGGCACCCCCGAAATACACGTAGGCTGCTGAATTCGCGTGTGGAACTTCCCGCGCACCCGAAGTACACGTACCCTGCTGAAATGGTGTGTGGAACTTCACGGGCACCCCGAAATACACGTACCCTGCAAATTCACGTGTGAATCTTTCCATGAACCTTGGAATACACGTACCCTGCTGAAATCGCGTGTGAAACTTCACGCGCACCCCAAAATACACGTACCAAGAACAATCGCCTGTGGAACTTCCCGCGTACCCCTAAATACACGTACCCAGGCCAATCGCGTGTGGAACTTCCCACGCACCCCGAAATGCACACACATGCTATTTTTCACACAGCGGGTGTCCGTGTTTGTCGCATACCCCTTTGCACCTCATTTGTCCTAGAGGGTCACAGTATGGATCATTCATCATAGCTGTATATAGGTGCTTTTTGTTAGCGCACATTTTGGCGCACATTTATTTCAGGCGCAGGGACGCTACCGCCTGCTTTCTTGTGGCGGACTTGTTTGGCCCTATGCGCGTCTTTGCCCATGTGCTGGTTTGCCCTATTCGATTCCATGAATACGAGTTGTAGGCGAGCGTGTGGGCGTTCCGCGCACTTGCCTCCTGTACTTCCCCCATGACGCCCATATTTTCACGCGTTGTTCCATATTCCGAGTGTTACGCCCCGTGTTCCGCCTACTTTTGTTATCTGCGCAGCGCTAAGTGTGATTTCGCTGTGGCCGTGGTGCACACCGTTGGATGACTTGTGCGCCGGCGTGCACTGCGCACTTTTTCAGCGCATATCCAATATTTTTCTCGCGCACGGACTTCCATGAATCGATGTGCGCTGGTTTCCCTGCGATTTTCGCACTTGCACTGCGATTCGCACGTTTCGGCACCTCTGCGCCGGAATTTTCGGCGCACATTAATTCCATGAATCGGCCTGAAAGTGTGAAGCTGCACGAAAGGAGTACAAACAGTGGGTACATTTTCAGTCGGCAGCAAATTCTCAAGCGGATGTACTTCTTCTAGATACCAGAAGCCTAAAACAATGACTATTATAAAACCAATTAACATTATCACAAAACAGCAGTATGTTTTCAGGGCCCAAAGAGTTAAATGTTCATTTCCGTAGCTGGTCATACAGTCTTTTCCCTTTTCCATACAAGCGGAAGTGCTTCCAGGCGTTGTAGTCTTCAAACGATAAACACCAATGTGTTTAGCTGGCGACCTCCAGGCCGAGCGTCTTCTTAGTCCTTCCACAAACACTAGCCAACAGAATCCCCTTTTCAAACAATTAATCGGGCCAAAAAGCAAACCCTTGATGACTTTCTTCTTCTCTAAGCGCACAGCCGAACCGTGCTGTAAGTCTATTTCCTTGGACGCAGATCGTACCTTGCGATCCCTGTTACTGATTGATCTGTGAACAACGTGTCGTCCCTTACCACTGGAAGTGGCGAATGAGCGGAAGCGAAGTCAGAGGCGCAATTGGGGATCACCTCTGGAAACAAAATGGTTGGAGAGTGTGGGGATGGAATGGCTGTTTCCCCAGACCTCACAGGATCAGGGAGAATCCCGACACACTTTCGATGCTAGTTACTGCTTCGGGATCATTGGTTGCAGTACTGGTGTGGGGTTCTGCTTCTTCTGTATCATATGGCGCTGGGTGTGGAATTTTCTTGGTGTGCGTCGCATGGATCCAATTTTTCCGGCCTGACACTCGCACCGCCGTCTGTGTGACCAGTAGGACTTGGAAGGGTCCCGCCAACAAGGTGCAAGGCAAAACGATTGTTCGAAGGACTTTACGAGGACCCAATCCCCAGGTCGTATACTGTGACCGGGGCCTTCGTATCGTACAGCTAAAGCCTCTCGCACCTGGTGATAAATCAAATACAAGTTTTTAGTCAACAGGCTACAGTAATCTGAAAGAAGTACATTTTCAACATTTCACAAAGAACGACATTTTGGAATGTTCCAGATATTAGCAGGCCTTCCCATAACCACCTCAAAGGGAGAGAGCCCACTCTTAGTTTGAGGGGTTGTATGCATCGATAACAACACGATCGGTAAGGCGAGTTTGGTGCTGGCACATGTCTTAGCGAGCTTGTTTTTGATGATGGCGTTGTGTCTTTCCACTAGTCCGGCACTCTGAGCGTGTCTGGCTGAATGGAACCGTTTATCGATCTGTAATCCCGCGCATATCTGCAGAATTACAGCAACGATAAAATGTGGACCATTGTCCGACCAGATGACTCTTGGTAGCCCGAATCTTGGCAAGTACTCCTTTAACATAGTCTTTGCAGTAGTCATGGCTGTAGCGTCTTTAACAGGAAAAGCCTCAACCCATTTGCTGAAAGCACAGATGAAAACTAGCACGTACTTCAGATTATTACACCGTTCCATCTCAATAAAATCAAAGTGTATAACCTCGAAGGGGACAGAAAATGGACCAAAACTTCCCCTAAGAGTTGACGTGTCCTTTCCCACATTATGCTGTAAAAAGATCATACATTCCTGAACAAAACGTTCAGCTACCTTAGAGATTTTGTCATTCGCCCATACTTTTTCCAACATTTTAGTGATTTTACGAGCACATATGTGTGTGGGACCATGAGCCATAACAACCATCATCATAATGTACGTGTCGGGAAGTAGCCACGTCCCTTCAACTCTGTCCACCCAACACCCATCATCATCCAGTTTCCCCAAGCCCTCAGCCCATTTCTTTGACTTTTCTAATGAGGCATCGGCTTGGATATCCCTTACGGAATCAATACCCTCATCCATAGTACAGGCATTTGTGGCCTCCCTGGAAGTGTATATGTCTGAAGAGAGATCAGTGGCAGTCTGTTTAGCTATCTGATCAGCAAAAGCATTCCCTTTTTCTACATCATCTACAATCTTTTGATGCACTGCACATTTTACGATAGCCAGCTGAGTAGGGAGTGCAAGTGCTGAGAGTAGCCGTACTATCAGGGAGCCATGCTGGATCTTTGTACCATGTGAAGTTAAGAACCCTCTTTCTGACCAAAGTCTCCCAAAGTTGTGAACCACCCCAAAGGCATACTGACTATCAGTGTATATATTCACTGTAAGCCCTTCGGAAAGTTCGCAAGCTCGGGTCAATGCTATAATCTCTGCGGCCTGCGCGGAGCTATGCGTGATTCTCTTGGTTTCTATGACCGTGCTCAATGTAGTGATTGCATAAGCAGCTGTGGATGTACCATTCGGAAGTTTGAAGCAGGAGCCATCGCAAAACAGCTCCCCTTGTGGGTCGCGCAAAGGAGTATCTTTCAGATCAATTCTACCCTTTGTCTCTTGTTCGGTAGTGTAAAGACAATCATGTGACTCTTCATCACTGCAAGCAGAACCTTGAGGGAAAGGTAAGAGTTCAGCTGGATTAAGAACACAACACCTCTTAATTTGTATGTGTGGTGCAAACAAGATCAATTCATATCTCGTCAACTGTGCGGAAGTGAGGTGTTGCGTTTGAGTTCTGTTCAGTAAACATCCACAGAGTGAGGTACCATCAGGGTTAAAGCATGGCCTAGGACCATTCCCTCACTCTGTTTTACAAACGCAACAGCAGCGACAGCTCGCAAACATCTTGGCAAAGCGCATACTACAGGATCAAGGGCGGAAGAAAAGTAGTCGCACGGCCTATTCTTCCCTCCATGTTCCTGCGTTAATACAGCCAAAGCACATCCATCACATTCATGCACAAACAACACAAAGGCCTTTTCATAATTTGGTGTGCCCAAAACCGGCGCCGAGCACAATGCAGTCTTGAGCAAATCAAATGCACGCTGGTGCTCCATGTTCCACGGAAATGCTGAAGAAATGCCCATCTTCGTCAGAGCCAACATCGGCTTGATCACTAGTGAAAAGTTGGGGATCCACTGCCTACAGTAAGAAGCCATTCCTGTCAAGGCTCTAACTTCTTTCTGTGTATTTGGGACAAACATGCTAGAAATGAGTTTTATCCGTTCAAGCGTCAATCTTCTTCCCTCCTTTGACAGGAGATAGCCTAAATAGGCGACCTCCTGACAACAATATTGACACTTTTTAAGCAAAGCTTCATGTCCATGTTTAGCCAGGTGAATAAGTAACAACACAGTGCCCTCCTTACAAGCGCTTTCTGAGTCAGCAGCTAAAAGCAAGTCATCAACATATTGAAGCAGTGTACAAGTAGAGGGCAACTCAATGGTATAGAGCTGCTCTTTCAAAGCCCTACTATAGATGCTGGGACTTTCCGTGTAACCTTGCGGTGCACGGGTAAAGGTAAACAAACGTCCCCCTAAGGTGAACGCGAACAAGTATCTACTGTCCTTGTGTATAGGTTTACTAAAGAAAGCATTCTTTAGGTCCACAACATTAAAGTGAGTAGCTGAAGCTGGGATCATAGTCAATATCGTCGTCACATCAGGCACAATTGGAAATTGTGGAGCAACAATCTTATTGATGGCACATAAATCAATTATGAAACGAAAAGGAATTGCATTATTGCCTTTTTTGTACATGGGAAAAATCGGACTATTGCACAAACTACCTTCAATTTCCTCAATCACCCCTCCATGCACAAAATCGGAGATGATGCATTTCAAAGCTTGCTCACCATCAACTGAAATCTTATACTGTGGAATATGTGGCAGCTTTACTCCAGAAACATTGGTTTGGGTTTGCCCTGACAGTGGAATGTTTGGAACCCAAGAATGATCAATGGAGCAATTATGTGCCCCTGTATCTATCAAAAATAGATTTTTCCTATTTCCCACTATCATTTCAACATAGGAACCTTTCTGATTAACGGGAATAGGCGTTGGTTCCAAACCCTGCTTCGGGCAATCCTAACAAAACAGAATGTCATCGAAAGAAAGTTCTTCAGAGAGGTAAGCAGCAGAAGGATGATCAAAAATGTTTCTAGTATCCACACTTGGTACCTGATTATCTTGTGAAAAAGGTTGCTGTGAATCTTGTGTAAACTGACCTCTACCAGGGCCTACTACACCCGGGGGACCTCTGGGTCATCTATCCATATTCCCAATATGTTATTTGACCTCTGTCGGAGGATCGGGCATTGTGCACGCCAATGACCCTCTTGCCTACAATATGCACACTGGTCTATGTTTACCGGACCCAAGGGCACATTTCCTTGTGGAACATACTGACCTCTAATTTGTGAATTACCCCCTCTAGGGCCTCTAACAATTTGTTGCAATAATACTTTTGTCTTCAAATCACCTTTTCTCTTTTCAACTCTTTCCTTTTAATTATTGACACGATTCTCATAGTACTGAGCCATGTGCAGAACTTCTGATTGAGACTTCGCTTGCCAAGCACTCTCAGAAGACATCATTTGCGACTGGATGTCAGGCAGCAATCCACGCACAAATTTGTCTACGAATAACCTTTTCCCAGACTCTCTGCCTAAGTCTTGTCCACTGAAATCCGAGAATGCCTGTTCGAACCGATTAAAGAACACGGTAGCACCCTCAGATTTTCCTTGGACACAGGCAGTAAGCTTGTCCCAAATGATTCTCTTTTCGGGAATTATAGTTTTTAATTTCGCAACGATTCTGTCAGGTAAAGTTAGTATCACCTGAGGCGGTCTCTCGCCAGCTGGCCTTTATCCATCAAGACTAATTATGTTAGCCTATGCATCTCCTTACCCTGCTACATCGTCTATAGTCCTAACCTGTTTCCACAAATCTACGGGCAGGAGTACGGGAAATAACAGATCAATATCACTTAAAGTGAACACTGAGGATTGCAAAACATACTCTATTTCTTTATAGAACCCTGTCGGATTTTTCCTAATGTCGGGAATAGATTGTCTAATGGTGTTCACTTCCTGTCTCGAAAAGGGGACGTGAACAAACTGAGACACATAGTGTGCAGGGATTTCATAGGCCTGCGCACCCGTTCTGATATCCGCTGGAACCTCGACTTTTGGGACAAGTGTCAGAGGAACCTCTCTCATAGGCAACTGAGAAGTAGGCAACTCCAAACGCTTACTAAGCAACAGAACCACATCAAGCACTAAAGCAGCCTAAGAAGTGTCAAATGAAAAAGCTCTCTTGTAAATACTCAATAACTCTGCGGGACAACAAATCTTTCTTTTTACACACTCATCCTGTAGGTATTCTACAATTACCTGTATCACTTTCCTCTGCATTTCTGGCGTATACTGACTATACGTGTCATATACTTCAACAGGAGTTATCGATGCGTCTTTCGTGCAAATTCGTATTTCCTCAGATATTGATTTGCAACAAGGAATGTCCAAACTATCTCCATCTTCAACCTCATTCTGTAACCTTTCCAACTCCTTTCTATACTCAAATACCCTTTCAACATGCTCTTGCACTTTCTCCTCAGTGTCTCTAGAGAACGCTAAAGTGTTCAGATCCCTCCACCCTTGTGGGAGATCTATATTGTTTAGCTTGTCCCACATTACACACAAATGAATCCCTAATCCCTCAATAAAAACATTTTTCTCAGGAAAATTGTCCATATTAGAAAGTGTAGCAAAAACATTAGCTTGATCACCCTTCGCCATACAATGCTTAGCCCATGCAATCAACTCACATTTCTTCTGACAACCCTCTATCCCGCTCCCTGATCTACTACAAGAGGCATAGAACCACTTGGAAGAGGGAAAGTAGGCGAGTTCAACAGAGGTGCTATCACTGGTACAACAGGCAAAAGTGGAGGAGCAGGTGGAGGAGAAACAACAAAAGGAGGACCAATGACTGGAGAAAGAGGAACAGCAGGAGGAACGATAGGAGCAGCAGGAGGAGCAGGAGGAGAAATAACAGCAGGAAGAGGCAAAGCAGCAGGAAGAGGAACATATGGAGGTGGTGCAGTGGCACCAGGCCTTCGTTCATTTAATAATTTATCGATAAGTTCATCAGAAACATGAAAGTCTTTGGAAGGATACATTTTCTGGATACCAAGTGAGAAAGCCCTATCCATATTTCTAGCTGACTCAGACTGTTTATCTTGGTCATATAACAACGCTTTTTCGGCATTCTTCTTATGACGGCGCACATGTTTTTCTCTACTCTTAACCTGCTGTAAAGCTTCTTTCTTCCAATTCTGTATTACGTCAAATGCTGCAGGTCTATCCTTTTTCTTTAATAAAATTGATTCTAAGTATTCAATACAAGGAATTTCAAAACTACCATTGATTGGCCACTGAAGTTCGGAAGCATGTCTAGTTTGTCTGTGCCAAATATCATTAAACACTATACTACCAATGCCATGCTTACAGTACATAGTACAAGCCGGTGACCCCTCCTGTGGCGCCGGACGGCTAAATTCCAAAGATTGTCTGTCACCGCGGAATAATGCCCTGAAGAAGGCAGACAATTTCCCTGGCATATCAGAATACTGGTGTTACCTGGTCAATAATTGTACTTGTAAGAACAATGCACCAAAACAAATTATCAGGATACTTAAGAATCGGGTCACGACTCACCTGATCAAGCCTAAGGAGGTCCAATCGGATTTCAAAGTTTTCTAACAAATTTTACCTCATGTTTGGTGATTTCAGCAAATCTGCCCGCCTCGATAAGTGGACCCTCATCAAGATGCCGACTCGGACCGCGTGCTCACCGTTCATGGATTGGGCCGTGCAGCGCTGCTGAGGTGTCGCTTCTCATTCAGGAAAGGGGCTCCCTTTTACACTGTCTGATCCCGGTCCGATAGCCACGTCACCTTCAACGAGCTGACATCAGTCTTGAGGGTCCCTATACGGGCGCCATCTGTGAAAGCAAAAAGAAGATATCAAGACTGAGTACCCCAAAAGGAAATACACCAAACGCGGGTTCAAAAGATACCAAGATCTTTATTCTACAACTGAAAAGTTTCAAAGGACAAAGCAACAGATAGCTATCAGGCCCTCAGTACAACACAGCGAATACCACCTCTGTTCGGTGTGTGCAGTGAGTGGGGCTGTATAGTAGAATGGTCGTGACTTTTATACAGTGTATAATCTGATGTTCAGCCCACTTGCAGGTTAACCATTTCCTTGGGCTAGGGGTTCATGCAGAGTTCGTTCCTAATTTATGCATCTATGCATTTATGGATTATCCTTAATACATTCCCCACAGGTTACAATAGCAACAGTGTGTCTTTGGATTTCACATTGAGCCTTCGCACATATTTTATACAATATAGTCAAACAAGTGTTCACATTAGATGCTCGAACAGTATTGTCCATAATATATGTTCATGGATTAGTATCATTGGCACAGGTAATCCTTTATCCACAGATCAACGAAGGACAAGGTCTCATTACATGACCCTAACATTTGGCCTGCGGGCAGTTTATACATTAACTCACATACAGTGAGTAGTTGCGCCGGATAGCCTCTCTGAGAAAGTTGATTGAGAATTGCTCCCACTCACATTTGAAGTGTACCCAGCAGCCCCTCCGAGAAAGTGGATTTAGAATTGTTCCCACTCACATTCTAGAAGTGTACCCAACAACCTCTCTGAGAAAGTTGAATTTAGAACTGCTCCCTCCTTCATTAGAATTGCTCCCACCTGCATTTAGAAGTGTACCCAATTGCATTTCGAAGTGTACACCATTGCATTTAGTAGTTGCGCCTAATAGCCTCTCTGAGAAAATCGATTGAGAATTGTTCCCACTCACATTTGAAGTGTACCCAGCAGCCTCTCTGAGAAAGCTGAATCTAGAATTGGTCCAACTTGCATTTAGAAACGTACCCAACGGCATTTAGAAGTGTACCCAATTCCATTTAGAAGCTGCGCCCAATAGCCTCTCTGTGAAAGTTGAATTTAGAACTGTTCCCCCATCTAGATCTGTACCCTATACCCTCCCTTAGAAAGTTGAATTTAGAATTGCCCCCACCTACAGTTAGAACTGCACCCAATCACATTTAGAAGTCACGCCCAAGAGCCTCTCTGTGAAAGTCAAACTTAGAATCATCTCCCACCTGCATTTAGAAGTGAACCCAATTGCACACCAATCATGAGCGCACCAACTCCACCAATGCCCGTCAGAAACGACTGCCATGAACCTCCTCCACTCTCCGATCTGCCCTCCCTCGCCCCCCCACTCCCAAGACAACCCACCCTCCTCCACAATCCCTGCCAGCACCCTCTCCAAACACCAAGCCAGGGGGGCACGATGGCGTGCCACCCACCCGAAGACCACTCATCTCCTGAACCCCATCGCCGACCCGCCAGCACTGCCCATGCCCGCTCTCCCCACTACCACACCCCACCCTGCAACCATCCACCCCCGCCTCGCCATCATACACCTGCCACCTTCCCCATCCGACTGGACACTTTCCCCTCCCTAAAAACTGCGCGCCTAGCCCTAGCGAGAACCGAAGCCGCCTCTCTCTCCCCCTCTGACCCTCCTACCCTCTCTCTCACGCCAATCGCAGCAAAGAAACTAAAGAGGAAGCGTTCCTGGTCCCCCTCTACCTCTCTGCTCTCCTCGCCTCCCTTGTCTCGACCCACCACCTCTCTCCCACAATCCCCCCCTCCCCCGTGACCTCGCCCTTCCTGAAACCACTCGCCCTCGATTTCACCACAACCGAAACTCCCAACCACCCTCCCCCCATCCTCAAATCCCCCACCCCAATCCCGATCATCCCATCACACACATCCACCCAACCCCGCACGAAGCCTGCAAAACTCTCGGCTCGCCCACTCTTCCCTAGCACCACCAACCCTACCCCTCTCCCGCTACTCTCTCCCCCTCCGCCCCATCCTGCTCCAGCACCAAAACCAACCTTCCCTTCCGATGTGAACTGTATCCTATTTAACGCCCGCTCTGTAGCAAAAAACAGACATTGCATCTTTGACCTCCTCACCTCTGTCAAACCTGACCTAGTTTTCATCACTGAAACCTGGTTCTCTGATGACTTCAGCCCAATCGCAAATGAAGCCTTTCCGCCCGACTACTGCCTCATCCCACTGAACCGTCCGTCCAGAGGAGGGGGGGTAGCATTTGTCTTTAAATCTCTCTTCCGCGCCTCAATCATGGACAACCAACCCTCCATTCCATCCTGCGAATCTCTCCTCGTTAAACTATCCCTCTCCCCGTCGCTCTCACTCACCTTCCTAATAATCTACAGGCCCCCTGGCTACGATAGACATTTCGCAAACAACCTTTGCGACTCTATTGCCACCCTCCAAATAAACCATCCCAACCTCATCCTTCTCGGAGACTTTAACATATGGCTCGACATCCCCACCAATCCTATGACACATGCCCTAATTGACGGTCTAGATGCAATTAATCTCCAACCCCACATAAATGGACCGACCCATTTTAAAGGACACACTCTCGATGCCATCTTTAGCCCCGACACCCAGATTCAGTTAAAGCCCCCATTTCCTATCATCTGGTCCGATCACTTCATTCTCTCGTTTGCCATCCCTGCACCCGGCCCCCTACCCGTATCCGCATCTGAACCTCCGATCCTATGCAAATGCTGGAAAAAACTAATAATCACCCCTGACCTAGCCGAGGCACTCCTCCAGTCCCCACCTCCAACCTGCCACCCTAAAAACCAACTAACACCTGAAGCCTTTGACTCATGGCTCAACGCATCTCTGATGCGACTCACCCCTACATGCAAACCATCAACCCGCCGTGGCCCGTTCCCCAGATGGTTCACTCCTGAGCTGAAGACCAGTAAACGATACTACAAATACCTAGAACGCAATTGGCAAAATGAGAAAACCCACGAAAGCAGGACCACCTTGGCCCGTCACTTGTACCGGTACAAGGCTGAAATCCGGAAGCTAAAAAAGCCCACTACAACACCCGAATCCTAAACTGCAAAAACCCAAGCAAAGAACTCCACAAAATCATCTCCGAATTCACCAATCCAACTTGTAATACAACCGTCCCGACCCCGTCACAATCACTGTGTGACTCACTCTCCCTCCACTTTTACACCACAGCTATTGAAAGGACAAAAACTCTAAACACCAAACTGGCTCTCTTACAACCAATTGACAATCCTCCACCCGTACCGGCCAGCCCGTCAACTACAACCTCAACTCAACCAACATTCGAATCCTTTAGTCCAATATCACCAGAACAATTTCTCAAACTTCTATCTGCCCGCAAACCATCTGGATCCCCTCTGGACCCCTGCTCAGCCACAACCCTTAAAGAAATCTTTGCCTCCACCTGCGCAGGAGAACATGCAAGATCTATCATAAATGCCTCCCTTTCCTCCGGTATTTTTCCCGAACCATTCAAAATGGTACACGTCAAACCTCTAATTAAAAAACCCTCGCTCGAGCCCAAAAACTACCGCCCAATCTCAAACACCAGATTCCTCGCCAAACTCATTGACCGAATCGCCTACTCCCAACTAAACGCCTTTGTTGAAGCCAACAATCTCCTTGACCACGCCCAATCGGGTTTCAGAACACGTCACGGAACTGAAACCACCTTAACCTCGATCTGGGACGACCTTAAAATGACAGCAGACTCCGCGGGATGTGCCGCTCTAATCCTTCTTGACCTATCCGCTGCCTTTGACACGATCAATCACTCGATACTCCTAGACCGCCTCCACTCGCTAGGAATTCGTGGAACCGCTCTTAAATGGATAGCTTCATTCCTCAAAGACAGGCACCAAATAACGACACCCTCCAGCTTTACCTCCCAAGCCCGACCAGTCAACACGGGAGTCCCTCAAGGAGCATGTCTATCCCCCCTCCTATTCAATCTCTACCTGATCACCCTCCCAACAATAATTCGTTCACACAACATCCTATGTTACAACTACGCCGACGACACTCAACTAATTCTAAAATTCCTGAACTCGAAACCCAACTCCCAACCCGACCTGGCATCCTGCCTCGTAAACATAGAGCGCTGGATGACCCAAAGCCACCTCTTGTTAAACCCCTCCAAAACAGAAATCATGGTTTGCGGCAACTCCGACCTTCTTCCGCACCCACTACCCTGGCCACCCGCCATGGGCAACTCACCTACACCCTCCAAAACAGTAAAAAATCTTGGATGCACCCTAGACTCCGACCTAACACTCTCGCGCCAAGTCAACAATGTCTCAAAGTCATGCCACCATCACCTTAAAAACCTAAGGCGCGTCTTTCCATACCTCTCATTTCCCAACAGAGTCTCCGCTGTCCAATCAATCGTTATATCCAGACTGGACTACGGAAACCCCCTTTACCTCGGAATCCATACCTACCAACTGAATAAACTCCAAAGAGCACAAAACGCAGCGGCCAAATTACTACTTGTGCTCAGTCCAAGAGACCACATATCCCCAGCCCTTAAAACACTGCACTGGCTTCCTGTAGCCCGTAGGGTAGCTTTCAAAACCTTATGCCTCTCGCATCGAGCACTGCATAAAACTGGACCGCAATATCTTCAAGACAAACTAATACCTTATCATCCCACTCGCACCCTAAGATCAAGCTCAGCCGGCCTCCTAGTAATTCCCAAGACAAACTCAGTCAGGCTAGGCGGATCATCATTCTCTGCCCTGGCTCCAACCCTGTGGAACTCACTCCCACCCCACATCCGCTTAACTGAAGACTTAACGTCCTTCCGCAAACTACTGAAAACCTGGCTCTTCCCATAAAACCAATCCAGCATCATCACAATAATACCGACCCATCAAACTACCTGAAGCGAGAATGACAGCTAAATAAACTCGAATGTAAACTAGAAAGACAAGCAGGCTTAAACGAGTAAAGTAGATCAAAACAATGAAACAGAAAATACGAATAAATCATTGAGAAACTCAGGAAATCTGAACCGATCAAAACGACATAATGAATGAGAAGGGAATACAGTGAATGACATAAATGAAACAGTTAGAATGGATGAAGCGTACAGAACAGACAATTACACTAAACGGAAGCATGTGGATGTGACTGGAGAGCAGATGAGTTGTGGAAAGAGGTTGAGTGTGGAAAGCGGTTGAGTGTGGAAAGCGGTTGAGTGTGGAAAGCGGTTGAGTGTGGGAGCGGATGAGTATGGAGAGTGGGTGTATGTGGAGAGCGGATGAGTGCAGAGAGCGGATGAGTGTGGAGAGCGGATGAGTGTGGAGAGCGGATGAGTGTGGAGAGCGGATGAGAGTGGAGAGCGGATGAGAGTGGAGAGCGGATGAGAGTGGAGAGTGGACGAGAGCGGATGAGAGCGGATGAGAGCGGATGAGAGCTGATGAGAGCGAGAGCGTAGTGCAGATGAGAGCGAGAGCGTAGTGCAGATGAGAGCAAGAGCGTAGTGCAGATGAGAGCAAGAGCGTAGTGCAGATGAGAGCGAGAGCATAGTACGGATGAGTGTGGAAAGCGGGTGAGTGTAGAGAGCGGGCGAGTGTGGTGAGTGTGGTGAGTGTGGTGAGTGTGGTGAGTGGGTGAGTGTGGTGAGTGTGGTGAGCGGGTGAGTGTGGTTGAGCGGGTGAGTGTGAAGAGAGGATGAGCGTGGAGAGCGGATGAGCGTGGAGAGCGTATGAGCGTGGAGAGCGGATGAGCGTGGGGAGCGGATGAGTGTGGGGAGCGGATGAGTGTGGGAAGCGGATGAGTGTGGGGAGTGCGGAGAGTGCATGAGTATGGAGAGCGCATGAGTGTGTGTGAGCGGACGAGTTGTGGGGAGCGGATGAGCGCGGTTGAGCGCGGAGTACGGTTGAGTGCGGAAAACGGTTGAGTGTATAGAGCGGCTTAGTATGAGGAACCGAAAAGAGCGGAGGACTGTGGAGAGCGGAGGACTGTGGAGAGCGGAGGACTGTGGAGAGCGGAGGACTGTGGAGAGCGGAGAACTCTAGAGAGCGTAGGACTGTGGAGAGTGGAGGACTATGGAGAGCGGATAAGTTTGGAGAGTGGGTGAGAGTGGAGATCGGGTGAGAGCGGAGATCGGGTGAGAGTGGAGACCGGGTGAGAGTGGAGATCGGGCGAGAGTGGAGATCGGGTGAGAGTGGAGATCGGGTGAGAGTGGAGATCGGGTGAGTGTGCGGAGAGCGGTTTGAGAGTGGAGAGCGGACGAGAGTGGAGAGCGGACGAGAGTGGAGAGCGGATGACTTTGAGAGCGGATGTTTTTGAGAGCGGATGAGTGTGGGGAACGCATGAGTGTGGGGAGCGCATGAGTGTGGGGAGCGCACAACTGATTATGGACTGAACGAGTGTCCTACCTCGACCAGTATGTAGACTGGACGAGTGGATAAACTACACGAGCATATAGTCTCAACAAGTGTCTAGACCTGACGAAGTGTGCGGTCTGGACGAGGGTGCGGTCTGGACGAGGGTGCGAACCAAACGTAGGGTGCGGACTGGACGAATGTGTGGAGCGGTCGAGTATGAGGAACGGACGATTATGTGCAACGGACGATACTCAACATGCCTTGGAATGAAGGAAACTCTTGAAAACATACATCACGCCACACCCCACGCTTACTTTCTCCCTTACACCACCACTCATCTAGAACACAGAGATACTATGACACCATTCGGTATAACTGTTCTCATATCTACATCTCCCGCTTACTCCACATCACTCTAAGTAAACATTGCTGGTTTCTCACCACCCAGCTAGGCGTTCTTCTCAGGCCTAACGCAGCCACACTCGTTCCGGATAAAGCCGACCAGAGCGAACACATACTCCTGATCTCTGAACCACCACACCTACAGCTAAGAAGCAGCTACCACTTGTTTTCGCACCAGCTGCACACATACATGGTGCGCACACGCACTTTTTGACTCCCCCCTACTCTCTCTACTGACCTGAACTTCGGTTCCCAAGGGCGTTCAACCTACCAGCACCTTCAGACCATACCAATGGTATATAAGGCGCTATATAAATGCAAAATAACATAACATAACATAACAGAGGTCAAGACGACCATGTTACAAGCAAAACAACACTGTCCACCATCTTAGAACACAGGGTGACTTTAGAGTGGGAATCTAAAATGGCGGATGAACCTAAAATGGCGGCTAATAATGATCTAAGGTCAGGACCTTGCAACGCCAATATATACAATAAAGGAGGCATGATATGATTTCCCGTTCGACAGTTGTAAACCCTTTCCTAAAACCTGCTTGGTAGTGAGGTATATTGTCATTGTCCTCTGCCCAGGATGCAAGCCTGGCTGCCAGACAACTGGCAAAAATCTTGGAGGCCCTATGCAGCAGATCGGGCGGTAGCAATGAGGATCTGCATGTGATGCCTTTTTGAAAATGGGCGTAACTATGCTCCTGTTCCAAGTGGCAAGAAGAACCAAAGTACGTGCAATCACATTAAATCATTTTTGCAAGATAGGGACCCACCAACCTGGAAACCATTTATAAACATAAGACCTAATGCCATCCTGGCCGGGAGCCTTAGCAGACTTGCTGATGTTGATGGTACGCAAAATCTCTTGAGTTGGGAGGATGATCCTGCAATTTATGCCACTCGGTTTCCAAACTATGGGTGACACCACCGCTTACGGGTTGTACAGGATTGCCCTGAAATGAGACACCCACTCAGGGTGTGAAATTAAACTGCCATCCACTTGGGCATGATTTAGAAACTCACAGGCTACAAGATTCCAGTATCACTTTATGTTGTTTTCCTTGTTAGCCTTGTCCAGAAGATCCCATTGCGCCTCTATAAACACACTTTTCTTCACTTTCAGAAGTTTTTTATACTCTTCTTTAAGGTAATACAACTGACCCACTGTCAAGTTGTTATGCCTAGTTGCGGCCCACAATGCGAATTTAGCCCTTCAGCACTCTCCATCAAACCAAGTGACATCCTTACGTTTGCTTGTTCGATGACCAGAATGAGAACTAGGACCCTGTCGACAACTACCAGCAATAAGAGAAATGAATTCCCCCCTAACATTATCTCACTGGGTAAAAGCGCTGAGCCTTGGTAAAAAACCCTTTCTTACCTGGCTCTGCTTAAATAGAAACCAGCTTGTCCTTAGATAGTTTGAGCACACAAGAGGCTTTAAGAGGTCCTCGCATGTCAAGAGACAGGTTGGGTTTGTGCGGGGCCGAGTTCCATGAAAGAACCAACAGATTGTGGTTGCTTTCAGGGCACCTGCAAACCTCAAAATCTGATACCTGCTTGTATGAATAGCAATCCACCAAGCAATAATCGATTAGAGAGGCTCTGGTACCAGACCTGGAAGAGGTCCTAGGGGATCATCACTAGGACCTGACACCTCCCTTTCAGCTCTACTAAAGATGAGTGAAGTGAGAAGGATTTAAGCATGATCCCAGGCGGGGCTGCTGAAGGTAGGCACTAGTTCCTCATAGAGATACCACAGGCGGATTCAGGTCATGTTATATCTTGATCAGATCCTGCATTCCTACCCAGTATGGCGTTAATATGCCCCATAACGATTGAACTAGCATCACTGGGAGTTAACAGTAAGTTTGCTAACCACCCATTTGGTGCTAGAAAATGTTTTAAATTTGGGTGCAAATAGACATTGACAATATGAAGCTTGCAATCAGCACCACTGCGGTTGGTGCCTGAAACTACTAGGGCTTGGCCGGTGCGGCTGGCAATGGACACTGGATGCCAATTTAAAGATCTTCTTATGAGGGTTGCCAGGCCCTTTCGCAGTCAACTGGAACCCTTGCGGGTTGCTGCTCTTTTGAAAACCCAGAAATCACAAAAGATGTTAACAAGTTGGGAATCTTCTTCCAACCAGGCCTCCTGCAAACACAGCACATCATGAGCTTTTAACCAGTTTATCCAGTCTGGGTCTCCTAGTTTATTTCACATTCCAACTCAACATTTTCAATCGTACAGCTGGGTGCCACAACAAAGCGGTTATGTCCACCTGAGACTGCGACACAAATGAGCTAGAGGCTGAGGGGACATCTACAGTAATTGGAAACGGCTTTGTTCCCACAACCCGTAGAGCTGCTATAGGAATGATCGAAAGGCTACAGGCATACACCTTTTCCTGGGCTTGTTTGGACAAACAGAAGTTTAGGGAGGATGGCCGGGTCAGTCTGTGCTCTAGTTCCTCCCATGTCAGATCTATGATAGGCCGGTTTGGATCTGAAGCTGCTACCGAAAACAGCCTTGGCCCAACCAGCCCTTTCGCGGTGCCGTTGACTCAGTTAGTTCTCAAGGAGTATACCAAGCATCTTTTAGATGACAGATCTCTGACCTGGCTTCTTCATGAACTCATACTCCTTTGCTTTGCTGAACTGCCTGGCAGTTTAGGATATATGAGCGAAAGTACAGAAACGAACATTGCAGCCTTTAAAATATATACAATCAGATAAGATGCACACACTTAAAAACAATTTAAAAGAAATGTTATGTACTCCCATGTACTCCCAAAACCTCAGACCTGGCTTTAATTAACAATCTTTTATAAGAGTAAGAGTTCATGCTGTCATTTGATAAACCCTTGAAACACAATATCAGATTTCTTTTTAGCCAGTCAATAAGAGGACCTTCGCTATGGGGAACTAAGTTCACTCTGGGGGGGCTTACACTGCTAGGACCTGCTTTTGGTGCCAGCTGTTCCAAGGTAGAGTTGTCTATGGGTACGCGGCAACCATCCTGGTTTCTTGCTACGACCCCCATGGACTCCGAGCCACAATGTGAAATTAACTCCTCAGTGTTGACATGTACAAGAGGAGCTTGATGCGGTGTATAATGAATCCGGATCTCTGGGAAAGTTTCATTGGCACTGCCGGTGACCACAGGACCCTCTGTCCCCACATGGTTGCCCGACTGGCAGCTGAGCTGACTTAGGCGCAACCCCATCCCTCAGTCTTACTAGACATCTTGTTGAGCGTCCTGTTATCGGGTGCGGCTCCTGGATCATGTAAACTGTGAGCTTTCCCTGGAAATTATGCTAAATATCCTATAATTTCAACACATTTATCAACCCTCTGTGTCCTTTGTTCTTAGTTCATAGAGCATACGCAGAATTGATTTCATGATTTAACACAAACACAAAAAAAGTTTCCTATCATGCAAAATAACTAGCTGCATGCCTTTGCCAAATAATGAGTACAATCTGTTAACCAATTCAGTTTTCTTTTATGTTGTTGTTTGCATTCACGTCTTGAAAGTAGGCTGAAATTACTTTGTATTCTTAGTAGTACTGCGTCTACAGTCTTCAAATAAGGATGAAGAAAATAAAGCTACAATCCTAATATTTTGCATTGCATTTTTCTATATAAGTATTTATTTATTTGTTTAGATGGTTTATAATGTGATTTGAGCATTTTTTAAGTCATCACTATAAAGCAGAGAGTTATTTTAGCTCTTCGCTTGTATCAACTGAGCTGAGAATATACATGTCCAAGGGTCTAAAGTGCAGACTGGGCACATATCCTTGCTTCAGAGCTTAACTAAAATGTTTGATCTTTGGCACATTCTTTTATCTCAGTGTGCCTCATCTGTGAGAATGTGCAGCCCCAGCTTCAAATTCAGTTCACAATGTACACTATTAGGAAAGCCTCACTCATGTGACACTTGCCAGGCACAGCCGTAATGGTAATAACGACCCATTGTTGGTAGAAGGTGAAAAATGGTGCGAGTATCTGGGCATCTAATAGAAGTGCATCACAAAAGTTTAAAACGTATGCACAAGCCAGAAATGTTGGCTTTGTGAATGCTTGTTTTAAACAGGGCTTCAGTGGCTTTGCCAATGTCTGTTTTAACAGGACTTCAATAAAGGACATGCATAGTGCTTATAACTCCAGTGGCTGGTGGCAGGCCTGGTAAGACATGTGTATTTCACCAGTAGCATGTTTACAACCCCAATTAAGTCATTAACTCTTAGAAGACTGCTTTGAACAAACACTGGCAGGCACTTTGAATGCAGAGCCTGATGGTAAGCTCAAATCTAGCTCAAAGAGTTCCCCTGAGGAGGTGTTTTGGGCAGGGGAGAGGAAGGAATGGGTGGAATGACCATATAGATTAGCATGGCCATGGGCAGACAATGGGTGGGCACATAACCCAACAACACCTACAGACTGCGTCCCACATATGTCATTCCTCCATATCTGTATTCCAATGCAATAGTTTTGGAGTAAAGGTGTCGCAAGAAACACGTAATAGCACATACTAAAAAGGGAAACCTGTAGGAAAAACAAGTGGTGTGAATTTTAACCAGCCCATAATGTTTAGCAGAAACTCAGACTCCTAGAGAAGTTGTGCCAGTATACAAGTGAATGATGGTGTTGTAGACTGCAGCCTGTGTGTGTGGCTGAGCTCTGATGTGAGACACTGATGAGAATCTGTAAAGCGCTCTATAAATAAATCAATCAATCAATCATACACACCAAAAAACGGTGTGATCATAGTATAGTTTGAATTGATTGAACTAAAGGAGCATAAGTGTAGCATAGGGACTAAGAAATATAACCTTTGCTAATTTCTTTTTTTTAAAACTTTTATTTAACTTGCACAGATCAACATTACACTTTGCTCTTGGTTACAGCATTTGTTGTTACACGTGGTCATTAGTACATCATTCAATCGTTACACAGTTAAATTACACTTTTCGTCATGATCTTCTTCCCTTTGTCTTATATCGGCTAAGTATAGTCTGAACCCGCCCCAGATGTCTTTCGGCCGGCAGGCCACTGGAAGTAGACTCGCATACACCTCATTGTTATCATTTTCCACTTTATGATGATGTGGTCTGACATCTCGTCTAATGCAGCACAGACTTCTGCCCAATAAACTGTGAGCTTTGTACACGACCACAGCATGTGCAATATTCCAGCGTTTTCACCTCTGCATCTAGGGTTTTTTCCTGATGTTGTATTGTATATGCTTTTTAGGCAGGCTGGGGTGTAATGGACCCAGTTAAGTATTTTACAGTGAATGAGTCAGTACCTGGAGTTACGTGATATACTTTTTGTTAAACCACATAATTGCGACCACTGTACGTCTGTGTAGGAGGTTCCCAGATCTAGTTCCCATTCTCCTCTCACTTTTGAGGTCTGGGTTACTCTGTTTCCCAGGGTGATTTTGTAAAGTGTGGAGGCTGATTCCCTCGATGCACTTGGGGTGAGTACGTATCCCAGACTTGGATGTATCAGGGATTCTTCTGGGAAGCTCTCCCACACATCAGCCATTGCTGATCGCAGCCTGAGGTATTGTAGTTTTTGGAGTGGACTGACCCCCACAATCACCTTGATAGCGTCCCAGCTAACAAATACGTCTGCGAAGAGACTTACACCTCTCTCCTTCCAGTGTGTGGCTAGTATCGGATCTTGCGTCGGGGGGGAGATAGGGTGCATCGCGTATAGGCATCCCGGGATGGTACAGCACTGTGTCTCTGGTGTACCCAGCTAATCTGTCCCACGCTCTGCATGTCACAAGTGTCGGGTTCATAGAGTTATCGTTCTGCCATCCCCTCACCGCTAGTCTGTGTAGGAACTTCACAGGTCCCTCTTTGTGTGTTTCAATTGCTGTGTGTGGTGCTCTGGGCCCCCCTCTGCCCAGTATTTTGCATAATGGGCCTGTTCGGAGAGGAAATATAATTAAAAGTCAGGTGCCGCTAATCCACCCTTCTCATATGGTTCAGTCAGTCGCTCCCAGATCACTCTGGGCTGTCCTTTCCACATAAAGGCTGAGCATGCTCCCTGTATTTTGGTGAGGAAGGTCCTCTCCGGCCACACCGGTATAGTGCTGAATAGATAAAATAGTTTTGGGAGTATGACCATTTTGATCAGTGCAAGACGTCCCATCAGTGATATCGGTAAACGATTCCACCGTATTAACTTGGCCCAGAGTGTTTGGGAGCGTTCTGGTTAGTGGCGTTGTAGGTGCTATGTCTAATCCCAAATATTTCACCTTTCTTGGTGCCCATTTGAGTCTGAGCAGGTCGGCAGGGCATAACGTTGCATCTGTCAGTGGGAAGATCTCCAATTTGGAGGCATTCAGCCTGAGACCAGAATATTTCCCAAACCCCTGCACAGCCTTTAGAATTTTTGCCATATGCCTCTCTGGGTTCCTGATATATAGCATAATATCATCGGCGTAGAGGGTAATAAGCTCAGTTTGCCAGCCAGTGGTATCCCTGCTCCACTGTATCTTGCCCTCAGTAAGCCTGCAAGCGGTTCAATCACCAGGGCAAACAACAGTGGACAGAGCAGGCAGCCCTGCCTCGTACTTCCTTTCAGTTTCAGAATTGACGGTAAGACTCTGTTCACACAGACCCTCGCATAGGGATGTGCATACAGTATGCAAACCCGTTTTATGAAATTCGGGCCAAACCCATAATTTACAAGGACTCTGAACAGGAAAGGCCAATATACAGTGTCAAACGCCTTTTGCATGTCCATGGCCATTGCTATTCCCTGTGTCTCTCGGGATATTTGCTATGATATTATAGCATCAGCGTATTTTGGTTGCCGTGGACCTGCCCTGCACAAACTCTGCTTGGTCCTCCTGAACCATATGTGGCTTTAGAGGGTTGAGTCGGGTAGCTAGGATCTTTGCAAACACTTTCGCATCTGTGTTTATGAGGGATAGAGGGTGGTAGGAGCCACATTCCTCAGGTTGTTTCCCAGGTTTGAGAAACAGAGTTATGACAGCTTCACGAGTAGTATTTGGTAGTTCCCCCAGTTCCAGCGCCTCAAACCACACTGCGTGGAGGAGCTGTGCCAACAACTCCTCAAATTCTTTATAGAATTCTGCTCCTAGGCCATCGTTGCCCGGTGCTTTCCCACCCGGCAGGGCGTTTATACCTACCTTTATTTCGCTAAGTGTCAGGGGGGTGTCTAGTGCGTCCCTGGCTTCACCAGCCAATAGTGTTGTAGGTATCTTAGACAAGTATTTGTCTATTTCTTTGTCCATAGCTGTGCTTTAGGGGGAGTACAGTGAGGTGTAAAGGTCAAAGAAGACATTACTGACCTCTTCTTGATTTGTTACAACAGCCCCATCTGCCCTAGTTATACATAGTATATTTGAGGTACCCTTTTCGCCTCAGACCATCTGTGCTAGCAGTTTGCACTGCCTTTCTTGCTCGCCATATCATTGTGCCGCTACCGGCTTATCAAAATATCAGACTTCACAGTCCGAAGCGGCCTGGTAGTCATCTAGATGTTCTTTGATTGCGGACGCCATCCGCGCCGATGGGGCGGACACATACCGTTCTTGTAGTTCATCTATTTTCCCTTCTTTCCTCTTCAATACTCTACATATATCCCTTAATGCTCCCGCTTTTGTGGACATGGCTACGCCTCTTATATAGGCCTTAGAGGCTTGCCGTAATATTGCTTGACTAGTGACTGTCCCGTCATTGCGTTCAAAGAATTTGTTGACATGTTGTGTCAGGCTCGTTTTGTATACGGGGTCCGACAGTGCCGCTGGCTTGAATCGCCATGGTGTTCTTAGCGGGGTTACCTCTGGGATAGTGAGTGCTAGGAGTTTTGGTGTGCGGTCTGACAATGTCCTTGGTAACAATGTGACGCCCGATGTCCAACCCAATATCCTTTGAGATACCAAACACAGATCAATTCTAGAATGCATGTCGGGACCGAGGATTCAAAGGTATATGCACGTTGTATTCCATGTGTTGCACGCTAGGTATCTATTAATCTCAGATCCTCCATGTGTAGTCCTATTTTGCGAGCTGCGCCAGTCCGTGGCCTAGGGGTGCTTGATGTCCTGTCCAGGTCTAAATCTAGTATGGTATTGAAATCCCCCCCGTATATGATTTGGGCTGTTGGGTATTTAGCACATTTTTGGAAGATCTCAGTGTAGTATTCCAGGGTATCTGTGTTGGGCCATATACGTTGATTAGCAATGTTTCAGTGTTGTGTAATTTACTGTGTCTACCGTTAGGGTGACAGTCTGTTGCAAAGTGTGTAAATGGTAGCGTTTTGTGTACTAATATCATGACCCCCCGGGCCCTGGTGGAATAGGATGTTTAGAAGCGGTGGGGCCCCAACCCCGGTGCCAGTTTACATGCTTGTTCACCCAACAAATGTGTCTCTTGTAGGAACAATGTGCGTGCGCCTGTTCTGTTGACGTATGCCATTACCTTGCATGCTTTAGCCGGCATTCCCAGACTTCTAACATTACAGCTCATTAATTTTATTTCCTCTGGGTTCCAATGTGTAATTGTGGCGTGACCATGATATGTGGTCTTCTGTCTGTGCATTATTTCAATTTTAACACCCCAACCATCACCCTTGCCCACCACCCCACCCTTCACAGTTCCCGAAACTTCAACTATGCAGATCCCCCGTTTCGCAACCTTATTCCATTTCTTACCCCGGTAGCTAACTCATGCACTCGCATGTGGGGGCCGCCTCGGTGGCGGCCGGGGCCAGGCGCTAATGCCTATATCTTTTCCACGGTTTGGTCTTACGTGCCTTTTTATCACACATAATGAATTTTATCAGTTGGCATGTTGCAGCTAATGTCCAATAGTATGTCGGTGCAGGTAGCATCTTAATGTTGTTCGGTGTTACTGTATCTAGCTGCTCTGGTAGGCCGGTCCCTGATTAGTGTCAGTGGCGTAGCTTGATCATCTCAATCAGCGGCATCTTCTCCCTTTGGGGATTGCTTGTTGGGCATAGGTATATTCGTTTCAACAAATGAAACAGCTTCCTCGGGAAACGTAAAAAAGTATGTCTTATTGTTGTGTTGGAGCCGCAGCCTTGCTGGGTACAACATTGCGTATGGTATCTTTTTTTGACTCCTAGGAATGTCCGCCGTTCTTGATGCACTGCTATTGTGTATTCTGGGAATATGCCGAGGATGTTGGACCCAAGTTTCAATTCTTGTTTATCTCTGGCTGCCCTCAATACCAGGTCTCTGTCTCTGTAATTCATGAATTTGGCTATTATCGGTCTTGGGTACGTGCCAGGTTTAGGGCGTGGAGCAAAGGATCTGTGTGCCCGTTTCACCACAAACATTGCTGACCAACTCGGGTCCCTGAGTAATTCTTTGAGTAATTCTTCAACTGCCAGTTCCATCGGGCCCTTGAGTGCATCCTCGGGAACCATAATGTGTATGTTCTTGGGGCGTGATCTCACCTCCAGGTCCTCGCATTTCAATTTGACTGTGCCCAAGTCTTTGGCCATATTGGTGACGGTATTCTGAAGCACTTCAAGGGTGTCTTCAGTCTTACTAATTCTCGCCTCTGCCTCTGTGATGCGACCTGTTGCCTTCGCCAGTTGGTTTCGGATCAATGTTACATTGGTGTTTATGCTGTCTAGTTTATCATTAAGTGCAGAAAAGCCTTTCTGCATAGAATTGAAGACTCCCTGTAAATCATTGGGTGGCTGCGCCGCCTATGTCGAGGGTGAGGCCATTTGGTCCGGTGGGTCGTTGCACTTCTCTCTCTCCTTGTTTGCTGGCTTTGTGAACCTGTCTTTTGTTCCCCCTTTCTTGGCAGCAGCACCTTTGGGCATTGTATTGTGTTCAGCAGTTTCAACTCACTCTTAGGGACCGTATTCTATGTCATTGACCACCTGGGTAGTTCCTCAAGTCACGTTTTCTTTTACTTTTGTAGAGGGACTGAATAGGGTTGTCGCTAGAGAGTTTTAGCTCGCAATGGTGCGTTGGTGCCCTCTTATTGTATGTTTGTCCTTTTGACTATGGGGTCCTGGTGTTTGCCTCTTCAGTCACCTGTTTAATCCAGCATACGTTATGTTAGTTTCCTCAGTGGTGCCAGTGTTTGGGCCCTGTTTCTGAAAATGTAACTAAAAATATTCCACTGCGTTGCATCGTAGCACGTCTTGGAGTACCAGCTCCATTGATTATGAGCCAAATCACAGCTGTGGCATAGTCACTAGCAGCCAGTGTTGGTTGCCTAGCAATGTCGTAGGGTAATCCTCTGCTTGTAGGTGCTAGGTGCCTGGAAGTCCAGTAACTTCCAGCTCTTTTGGGGCTCTGTCTAGTGGCTACGGTGCACTGCACCTTGTCTGCACATGCAGCAGTACTGGGCTGTGGTCTGCTGGTTTTTTATGTCGACTGTGTGGTCCATGTGCGCTGTGCCTGTTGCAGTAGCCAATAATGGTATTGTGTTCTCCTCACAGTTTATGGTAGGGTATAAGGCCCCTAAGCCTCTTGGTGCTCTTCTCGATATACGTATCTTAGTAGAGTGCTAATTCGCACTGTCGGATTAACGCAGTGGGCTCCTCTTCGGTGTTAAATGCCCGTGCTACATTCAGTTTGCAGCCTTGAAGTGGGAGTGGTATAACTCACTTCCTTGTGTGGTATGGCTCTCTGTCCTACTCTGCTCGTGTTGTCTTCGGATTGTGGGTAGGGCCTTAGTGCCCGGGGGTTCTGTGTTCTCGCTTTAACTTACATTCTGACTCCTGTTGCCATCCGTTAACCTCTGTGCCCTTAGGTCTTGTGTGAGATGGTGTAGGCGTCGCAGCCTCTTTGCTTCACTCTGGCCACGTATTAATGAGGTCTGGCCACAGTGTGTAGCTATTTGCTTCACTGTGCCCCGCTATGGTATATGTCTGGCCTGCGTTTCGGGTGATCGATTTGCCCGCCCACGGTGACAGAAACTCCCTGCTCCTTATGGCCTGCCAGTAGCACGGGACTTACCGGGCCAGAGCCCCCCAGCGGGTGACTCGAGTCGTTACTCAGACCTTCTGCTGGAGTTTTTGGGAACGCAGATGCCGTTGGTCCTCAGCGTGTTGTGTCTGCGCATCTCTGTCACAGGCGTTGGTGGAGCCGTCACGGACATTTCTCTTCCGCGGTCCGAAGTGGGTGGGTCGGGCGTCTGTGCACTGCGAGTTGGTGTGCGACCCAATGAAGGATTCCCCACTGTATTTCCTATGGTCCGGTCCTCAGATGTGCCTTCACTGCTCTGCAGTTGGGTGCGGGAACTCCACCTCCGTCGATCAGTGATCCGTCACCTGTGGAAGGAATATTTGGGCTGTTCTCGGGTCGCAACAGGGTTTGCAACGTATCTGTGCCTGGACAGCAGGCGTCCCCTCGGCGCTCTCGCTGATGTTTGCAGGGCGTGCCCCGTCTGTCACAAGCATCTTCAGAGGAGGCCTGCACGGCCCGGGATGAAAAGTGGCTTGAACTTCAGTTCTACCTCTTCGTTTTGCTTGATATTTCACCCACATATAGTAGGGACCTTCCTACAGCATCTCATAGAATTTCACCAGAAATGGGGTTGTATTAAGCGAGTAAAGCGCTTCGGCCCCCAGCTTGCCCATGGAGCTCACACTGGGTACTGCATCCTGCTCTCAGGGCAACGGCACCCCCCTCCACCCGTTGCTAATTTCTAATCTATCAACAATTATCCCTAACATACTAAAATAATTAGTGATTAGAATGGTACAAACTATGGGTGCAAACTGGGGGTGTAGGTACTGAATGAGGCACAGAATCTGCGATGCTGGTTTGCAAAATAAAATGCACAAATTTCAAATCCATCCACAGTGGGTGGACTGAAGGCTGCGTGATGAATTTTCAGAATCCTTCTTTCTGAAACAGTACATTGTGTGAGACTTCAGCGCAGGAAATTAGAATGCAAGCGTTTCAAATATTCTTCTGGGGCCAATGAATTCAATGCTGTATAAAGTTCACTGTGGAGAATCAGGAAGGATCGGAAAATTACTAGGCTGTGTGTGCAAAAGATGGGCGGCACTTTTGTAGAAACATTATTCATGACCACCATTTATGCAGGAATGAGGGGGAAAGAAGGAAAGGATCCATATTGAATATAGGATCAAATGGCATGGTAGAAAAGTGGATTTAAAAGAATCAGGAAGAGTTGACTTGTGGGCTGTGCGAGAGAGAGACTGGATGAAAGAGATTGGACAGAGAAAAGGAAGAACATTTCTGTGATCCAAGACCTTTCTGGATGCTCCGTGTGTGCTGAAAACCTGCAGTGTCGAGCTGAGCTGGGAGCAACAGAAGGAGGGTGTCAGGCGATTCTTGGCTGAGTCCTGACTACAGCTGAGGGATAGACGGCCTGCACATTGCCCTGTCGACGAAAGTGACATCAATTACTCGATAAGCATTTAAGTGCCAAACAAAAATAGATTCTTCCATGTTTTAGATAACCTTACACTAATGAGCGAAAAGTCAAATTAGGTACAAAAGAGGAAAAGCCCTTACTTCTTCATTCACTGTACGGAGATAGCTACTGGTAGATTAAGGGGAGTTTACTGCATCTCCAAAGCAACAGTTATATCTCAAGGTTGTTTGTAAAAAGTGTGTGCTCTTCCAAGATTGCAAAAGTAGAGGCCTGCTTCGCGGGGCGTGGAGGAGAGTGTTTGCCTGGTGTGAAAGACACCAGTGAATTGATACTGAAATAGCTGTGAATTTAAATGCTTTTCATTGACAGGTTGTGAAGACAGTATTATCTGCAAAGCTGGAATATGTTTTTTCCCCCAAGGTTTTACATGCATACAATGAGCGTGCATTGTGATAAGGCTCTATGTGTGTGTTTTATTATGATCTTCAGGAAACGGGTAAAGTGAATTACAGAATCACAAAAGTTATGCATGGTTGGTTATTGTGTGTTCTTTTTATTCCTATTATGCATAGAGTGTAAAGCATGGGGGCATTTGATACCGTCTGTGGTAAAATTAGTGTGCACTAAGTCTGATGATTGTATCCAAAGAGGAACTGAATAAAAGAGCGTGATTAGAAGTTAGTTCCCCATATTCCAGATAAATGCTTTAGCAAACAAAGGTTAGCACATTGTTGCATGTAAAACCTTGGGAAACAAACATATAGCCTTACATTGTTTCTTTACCCATTTCCAGGGTACTCTTTGCTTCAGTAATTTATTCAATGGTTATATAATTTCTGAATAAACTTCAATACATTTCCCGTTGCAAATGGTCATTCCTGACAACTCTTTAGGCCCTTCAGATGGGTGGGATCTTTTAATTTCTGAATAGCTTCAACCTTTTTCTTTTGTGGGTTTAACCCTTGCTCTGTTACTTCATGTCGCAGGAAGTTTACCCTTTCTACATCACTGTGCCTTCTGTAATGATAGCTGAGCCCCAGCCCTATGTAACTGGCCGAGCACATGTCTAATTTCATTTTGATGTCTTCATACTTGATCAGAATATCAGAATATCATCCATATATTTCACAGTTCCCCTCTCGGCTGCATCTGGGAGTGCTTTGCTCAGAAATATCCCAAACTCACTCCCACTATTGACATACCCGAAAGGGGTACTATTCCATGCATTCTGTAATCGGTTAAACGAGAAGACAAATAGGATTTGAATATCTTCAGCTAGTGGGACACACCAGTACCCTACTGTATGTTCCAAAGTGTTAAATCAAGTTGGCCCTTGAACCTGTGCAAGGCCTTGATCAATAAATGGAAGTGGCCAACTTTACATGGGCACCCTCTTGATTGATTAATTCTCTAAAGTCTGCACACAAATGCCATTGACTATTGGGCTTCAGCACACCTAATATGGGAGAGTTTGAAGGACATGCGTCGCCTATCTAGTCACACAAATACAGGCTCCATACCATATCCTTCTGGTAGTGTAGCGACATGCAAATCGTAAGCCTGCAATCACAGGTGTCTTTGGCAAATACCTCTTTGAACTCAATGCATATTTTCCTCAACTGATCCCTTTCTTCTTCACGTGTACAAGCATCTGCAGCTTGAATTTGCTCCTCCACCATTTTAGAGAATTCTGGAAAATCCTCTCAAGAAGGGACTTTTGTGCTTTCCTCTAGCTGTGTGGCAGTGTCTCTTTGGATAGATGCCCCCCTCAAATATCTTGGCACATCAGCTTCCATGTCAATTTGCTGTATTTCATTTTGCTCTTTCTCTTTTACATTTTCACCCACCTTAAATAGGATGCAATTATCCTGATGACAACAAATCACATATGTTGGGGGTGGTGCTGAGCAGCAACTGTAATGGCTGCCTGAGCTGATAGTTCAGCGTCCAGCAAAATCAGATACAAAAAATATCCTGGAAGTATGGCGCGATTCACAGATCCAAAAGTGAAATCCTGTCCCTGACTGTGGTGATAATAAGGTGACCAAGTTTCTAGTCGATTGACCTTGGAGCAGCTGAGCGCTGGTGGAGAGAGGGGCTTTCGGGTTGGCCTAATTGGAGCTGCAAAGTTGCCAGGCCGGCGATCGTCGGAAAATGTAGATCGGCGGTAAGATCCTGATGCAGGTGGGCGCAAGGGGGGACTGGACTACCGTGCAATTGTGACTCACGTAGCGGGTTCCGAGGATCGGGGCTGCAGCTGTGAGGGTGGCAGCAGGATTGTGTGAAATCCTCTTTCTGGGCAGTGCGGCACGGTTGGTGTGCGCCAAATCACCGGGGAGCCATACAGGCAGGATCTGGTTCAATTTCCCCACCAGTGTCGGATGCCGGGTTGGAGCCGGTGATTGAACGCAGTGCTGAGCATTGGGTCTGAGGAGTGCCTTATTGAAATAGTGACTGTGGAGCCGATTCCTCTGAGCCACTGTCAGGCTGAGATCCTGGTGTCTGCAGAAGCTGCTGAGCCCCCGACAATCCACCCAAAATGTGGCACTCTGAGCTGATACTATAAACTGCTCAGTTTACCTCACTTCCAGGGGAAAGGGGGAAGGGACAAATTAACAAACACCAGGCTGGAAGCTAAGACTAGCTGGTTCTTCACCTGTGGTAAAACATAAACATATAATACACCTTGTTATTCATGAGGCACTATACTAACCTTAAGTATCAATATCCTTTACCAAATAAAGTAAAAACCATACCTGGAACTTCTCTACAATATGCCCAGAGAAGTGATAAGCTGACTAGACTTCCTTACTAGTTGACTTGAATCTCAACGATCATTCAGCCTTCTTAGTAGGTCCATGAATGTGAAATTAACTTTGCAGGTAATCTTCTTTAAACTCAAGAAGCTTGAACAAAGTCTTAAGTTCATTGAAAGTAAATGGAAGTTCTAGTGTTTCTGGAAAGTATTTATATTTCTTCTTATAAATTTCTTTTTAGAGTGTTTTTACTTAAATTAACAGTTCTTGAAACTTGCGTCAAAAAATCTCACGTAGAAATCTCTTGAACTCGCATAGGGATCCAAACTGAGTGAAGATCGTTGAAGCGCTGTAGATTAAACCACGGAAAAAATCCACACGCGATTAAACGAAAGCACGCACACGCGCTGAAGTTCAACCGCGGGTAAAAATCCACACGCGCTTAGTCCTGGATGCGAACACACGCGCTGACGACAAACCGCGGGTAAAAATCCACTCGCGCTTAGTCCAAGATGCGAGCACACGCGCTGACGACAAACCGCGGGTAAAAATCCACACGCGCTTAATCCAATATGCGAGCACACGCGCTGACGACAAACCGCGGGTAAAAATCCACACGCGCTTCATCCAATATGCGAGCACACACGCTGACGACAAACCGCGGGTAAAATCCACACGCGCTTAGTCCAATATGCGAGCACACGCGCTGACGACAAACCGCGGGTAAAAATCCATACGCGCTTAATCCAATATGCGAGCACACGCGCTGAAGTTCAACCGCGGGTAAAAAACACACGCACAAGAGTATCACGTGACACCAAAGAGCACGCGCTAGATACTCAAACGAAGTCTCTCACGCGCAGGCTTCTGTTAACGAAAAAACCACGCGCTTGATAGAAAACGTAGCGTAACAAAGCCAAACATGCGACAGCAATAAAGTTCTTAGTAAATATTTTTCATATGAACTTGAAAATCAGATTAAATCTTCTACAATGACATTATAGAAAGAGTCTTGAGTTTTAAAAGGACTTATCTTGTGGAGAGTCTTAGAAACCTTTCTTTTTTCTTGGATAACTCGAAATCTTCTTACTCCTGTTCAGTGCCAAAATGAATCTCCGCAAGATTCCTGTTTGCTTTTCCAAATAAGCCGCTCGACCGCTTGAAACTTGAAACCACTGAACAAGTTAAGCAGGAGCAGCTTAATACGCGACCTCTCAGCTGGGCAAAGACGATGAAAGGCAGTTTAGAATGTTCATTGTCTTCCCTATAAACAATCACCAGCCAATCAGAACTTAGACTGAGGACCTCCATCTTGGCTTGGGGCATTCTCCATAGACGGCAATGAATGTTAAGGCCAAAATTGGCTGTTTTAAAATTAAACTCATAATAACTTCCAAAAACCTTTCTATACTAATTTTCCCCAGACCTAATGTCTCAGATTATGTCACTGTATCCTAACAGTACCTGACAGTACCCCCCTTCTAATGCCCAGACTCTGGGCCTTTTTTTAATGGAAATTTCTTATGGAATTTTTTAACCAAATGAGGAGCATGTACATCACTTGCTTTCTCCCAAGTGCGTTCTTCAGGACCAAAACCCTCCCAATCAAGGAGATACTGTAGCTTTCCTCTCACTATTCTAGAGTCCAGAATTTTCTTAACTACAAATTCTTCTGAATCATCTTCCTCAAATACAACTGGTGAAGGAGTAGGTGTCAATCTAGTTCCTTTAACCACTGGTTTCAACAAGCTAACATGAAAAGTTGGATGAGTTTTCATATGTCTTGGTAATCTAAGGCGAACAGCCACTGGATTTATCACCCTTTCAACCACAAACGGCCCTACAAAACGAGGGCAAAACTTATTTCTTCCCTTAATTCTCAAAAATTTGGTTGATAACCATACCAAATCTCCCTCCCTATACTGGGGACTAGTCTTTCTTTTAAGGTCCGCAAATCTTTTATATTTCTGTTTACTCTCCACCAACACCCCTTTTGCCTTCTCCAAATTTCTTTTCATGATCTCTAGTCTCTTTTCCACTTCCGGGTTTTCAGCATCATAATCGATCTCTATACTAAGAAAACGAGGATGAAAACCTTGTCCCAAACAAAAGGAACTCCTTTCTTCAAAAGTCGAGTAATTGGAGTCACCAAACTGGAGAAGCCTTCAATGAATCTTCGGTAAAAGTTGGCAAATCCCAAAAAACTCTGGATCTCCTTCACCTTCGTTGGAATAGGCCAATCACGAACCGCTTCCACCTTTTTCGGATTCATTTCCAGACCACTAGGAGTGATCACAAAACCTAAAAATTCCACCGAATTCCTATGGAACTGACTCTTCTCCAATTTAGCGTAAAGATTATTCTCTCTCAATTTTCTCAAGACCTGTCGAACGTGAATTTTGTGTTTCTCCAAACTTTGGGAAAAAATCAAAATATCGTCAATATAAACAATAACAAAAATATCAAGAAATTCCTGAAGAACCTCATCGATAAAAAATTGAAAAGCCGCTGGGGCATTGCAAAGACCGAATGGCATCACTTGGTACTCGTACAGGCCAAATCTGGTCTTAAATGCCGTCTTCCACTCATCCCCTCTTGAACTCGTACCAGATGATAAGCCCCCCTTAAATCCAATTTAGAAAAAATGGTGGCACCTTGAATTTGATTTAACAGCTCAGAGATGAGAGGGAGCGGATACCTATTTTTTACTGTCATTCTATTTACCGCCCTATAATCTATACAAGTTCTGAGGGAACCGTCAGATTTTGGCACAAAAAACAATGGTGAGGCAGCCGGCGATTGAGAGTGCCGAATAAAACCCTTAGCCAAATTTTCCTTTAAGTATTCTTTCAAATAGTCATTCTCTTTTTCTGTCAGGGCATAAACCCTACTGCTAGGTAAAATAGCTCCAGGCTCCAAGTCTATCCTGCAGTCAAACAGTCTATGAGGAGGTAACTCTCCAGCTTCCTTTTCATCAAATACATCCCAAAAATCTTGATAACAAGTAGGAAGTTCACCCACTACTGCTCCAACATCAAAACCTATTGCCCCTCTTTCCGCAAGTGAAAACGAAACAGAATTCACAAATCTTTCTTCCTCTCCATGACTTTTCCCTAAGAAACAATGTTCCTTACAAAAATTTGATTCTAGGGATACAATTCTTGCACTCCAATCTATTCTAGGATTATGCAGAGTAAGCCAGGGCATACCCAAGATTATTTTCAAGATTGGAGCATCAATTAATTCAAAAGAGATAGTTTCCTTATGACCTCCAGTTAACTCCATCTCAAGTACCTCTGTATTATGAGTGATTGGACCTGAAGAAAGAGATGTACCATCAACTGCCCTTACCTGCTCAACTTCTTTCTTAGCCACTAAAGGAACACCTAAACTCTTTGCCAATCCTCTGTCCATAAAATTTCCTGTAGCCCCTGAATCAATAATAATTGGCCCAGAACCTAAGATTTTCTTTTCAAACATTAAGGATACGTTCACAGTTATATGAGGAACAGCTGTCTGTATCGTGTTAGCAACTTGTTGTACTCTGCCTGAAGAGTTGAAGATCTTCTTGGAGGTAAAAGGACAGTTTTCAAGGAAATGACCACTCCTACCGCAGTATAGGCACAAATTATTCTCCCTTCTTCTTGTCTTCTCTTCCTTTGACAACGGACCTCTCACCCGACTCTGCAGCTCATTTCCCTTTGACTTAACTTCCCTGTTCACCACCTCAACCTTAGATCTCTCTACTCTTCCTGGAAACCTAACTTCCCCCTGAGAACGTCTACGCTCTAAACGTCTTTCGGTTAAACGAAAATCTAACCGAACCACCAAATCAATTAGAGCATCTAACGTAGTTGGTCGTTCCAAAACACCAGCCAAAGCATCTTTCAATTCATCTTTCAAGCCACGATAAAATAAGGAAGCCCTCTTCTCCTCTGGCCATCTACTCTCTAAAATTAAAGTTCTAAATTGAGTGATATAAGAAATCAACTCCTTTCCTCCCTGACGCAACTCCAGTAGTTCTCCATCTACCTCTAGAGATACCTGTCTCTTATCAAACATCTTTTTAAAATCAGCCTGGAACAGGGAATAATTATTCAAAGCCAAACTCTTTTGACTCACCAAGAGACTTCCCCACGCAGATGCTTCTCCTGATAAATAAGATAATGTAAATGTGACCTTGGAAGCATCCGTTGAAAATAACTCGGGACGACTTAAGAAATGTAATTCACACTGAGTCTGAAAAATTTGAAACTTTCTCGGATCTCCCAAAAAACGCTCAGGAGCAGCCAAAGGAACAGGCATAACTAAAGTTCCTAAACCACCCACCACTTCCCTTGAAAGTCTAGGTTCTTCCCCTACTCTCACTAGCTCAGGTGGGTTTCCTGCACCTTCCGAAACTTCCTTTTCTTGTATTTGTGTTACCTTTAAATTTAACTCATCTATTCTTTTATTAAGATTTGAGTATTCTCGATGAGCCACCCGTAACTCTTCTCTAATTTCCCTAACCATTTCTCCCAACGCCTCCATGGCTGTCTCGTCGGGGTTCATACAGCTTGGGCAGACTTTTTCTTTTTTATTGGCCTTTCATTCTGTCAGGCTGAGATCCTGGTGTCTGCAGAAGCTGCTGAGCCCCCGACAATCCACCCAAAATGTGGCACTCTGAGCTGATACTATAAACTGCTCAGTTTACCTCACTTCCAGGGGAAAGGGGGAAGGGACAAATTAACAAACACCAGGCTGGAAGCTAAGACTAGCTGGTTCTTCACCTGTGGTAAAACATAAACATATAATACACCTTGTTATTCATGAGGCACTATACTAACCTTAAGTATCAATATCCTTTACCAAATAAAGTAAAAACCATACCTGGAACTTCTCTACAATATGCCCAGAGAAGTGATAAGCTGACTAGACTTCCTTACTAGTTGACTTGAATCTCAACGATCATTCAGCCTTCTTAGTAGGTCCATGAATGTGAAATTAACTTTGCAGGTAATCTTCTTTAAACTCAAGAAGCTTGAACAAAGTCTTAAGTTCATTGAAAGTAAATGGAAGTTCTAGTGTTTCTGGAAAGTATTTATATTTCTTCTTATAAATTTCTTTTTAGAGTGTTTTTACTTAAATTAACAGTTCTTGAAACTTGCGTCAAAAAATCTCACGTAGAAATCTCTTGAACTCGCATAGGGATCCAAACTGAGTGAAGATCGTTGAAGCGCTGTAGATTAAACCACGGAAAAAATCCACACGCGATTAAACGAAAGCACGCACACGCGCTGAAGTTCAACCGCGGGTAAAAATCCACACGCGCTTAGTCCTGGATGCGAACACACGCGCTGACGACAAACCGCGGGTAAAAATCCACTCGCGCTTAGTCCAAGATGCGAGCACACGCGCTGACGACAAACCGCGGGTAAAAATCCACACGCGCTTAATCCAATATGCGAGCACACGCGCTGACGACAAACCGCGGGTAAAAATCCACACGCGCTTCATCCAATATGCGAGCACACACGCTGACGACAAACCGCGGGTAAAATCCACACGCGCTTAGTCCAATATGCGAGCACACGCGCTGACGACAAACCGCGGGTAAAAATCCATACGCGCTTAATCCAATATGCGAGCACACGCGCTGAAGTTCAACCGCGGGTAAAAAACACACGCACAAGAGTATCACGTGACACCAAAGAGCACGCGCTAGATACTCAAACGAAGTCTCTCACGCGCAGGCTTCTGTTAACGAAAAAACCACGCGCTTGATAGAAAACGTAGCGTAACAAAGCCAAACATGCGACAGCAATAAAGTTCTTAGTAAATATTTTTCATATGAACTTGAAAATCAGATTAAATCTTCTACAATGACATTATAGAAAGAGTCTTGAGTTTTAAAAGGACTTATCTTGTGGAGAGTCTTAGAAACCTTTCTTTTTTCTTGGATAACTCGAAATCTTCTTACTCCTGTTCAGTGCCAAAATGAATCTCCGCAAGATTCCTGTTTGCTTTTCCAAATAAGCCGCTCGACCGCTTGAAACTTGAAACCACTGAACAAGTTAAGCAGGAGCAGCTTAATACGCGACCTCTCAGCTGGGCAAAGACGATGAAAGGCAGTTTAGAATGTTCATTGTCTTCCCTATAAACAATCACCAGCCAATCAGAACTTAGACTGAGGACCTCCATCTTGGCTTGGGGCATTCTCCATAGACGGCAATGAATGTTAAGGGCAAAATTGGCTGTTTTAAAATTAAACTCATAATAACTTCCAAAAACCTTTCTATACTAATTTTCCCCAGACCTAATGTCTCAGATTATGTCACTGTATCCTAACAGTACCTGACAGCCACTGCTGATACACTGCAGGTAAACAAAACTAACCTGGGCCTTGCTCTGAGATCGGAGGAGATAAGCCAGAATCAGTGGGGATGTGGTACGAAGGCCCCGATCGGTGCAGCGATGGTGTGATCTGGGCCATGATGGGATATTGGAGTATTGACTGACTGGTTGGGAGGACCACCCCACAGTTGGACATTGATGGCCATGTGTGAATTGAGAAGAGGTGTGCTTGGATACTGAGGTTGTGCTCCCTTGTGAAATACTGAATCCCTGCGAACATGACCAAGGGCAGTTGTAAGCACCGAAAGGGCCTGACAGACTCCTTTACAAAATACCCCACATTCGGAGGCAGGAATTAGTGATGCTTCCTTGCCTGTGCCGAGCGGCACCCCACCCCGCCCGCCCAATGTGGACCCATCCATGATGGCAATGCAAGCCGGAATTGCAATGGTGAACACTAAGCTTGATGATATTGTTTCTATTAACTCCTTACACATCAAGTTGGATAAGGAAAGTGGCCGAATAACTGAGGTGGAGACAAGAGTGGGAGGTTTAGAGGATACAACAGAAGCTCTGAATCCTTAAGAAGGAACCTAAGGCAGTACATTTGAAATGTGATGATCTTGCATTCCATTCCCACCGGGATAACATTAGAATTGTCGGAATCCCTGAGAAGTCAGTCCATGGCCCGATGGAACCCTTTGTTGAGGCCCTGCTGCACTCCATATTTTGGGAGACTCAATTTCGAAAGGGCACAGTGCTTGCTCACCCTGGTTCCAAAACCTGGGGCCCCGCCTAGCACTATCATTGCCCAGCCCCTAAATAATCGGGACCAGGATCTGGTACTTAAACTAGCGTGAGAGAAGGGGATGCTCCAGTATGAATCAGCAAGCGTGCGTTTTTATCCAGACTTCTCCGCAGGTGTGCAGGCAGCCAGGAGGACATATGATGATGTCAAGCAGCTTCATCATGAACAACAACTGCCATACGTCATGATGTCCCCAGTTAAGCTGTGTATCCCACATGCAGGGTGAGTACATTTTTTGGAAACTCCAGAAAAGACTATAGAATACATCGAGAGTTCCATTCCAGTGCCGGTGGGATGAAGCCTGGGTGCCGACCAGGAGTATGGTGCACCAGGGCAGGTCGCATCAGGGGACTGATTTACCTCCATGTACTGAGGCCTGGGATGACCTTGCTGCGGTATGGGTGTGCTGTTGAGTTGTGCATAACTGGACGCTATGTTGCTTGTTTGTTTTTACATTATCCAGTAAAAAGTTGAGGTTCGCATTGTGCTCCCTGACGTTACATGGGACAGATGTTTGGGTGGATGGTGAGGGAGGTGGGTGGGGGGTTGGGGATGGGGGTTCAACATTTTTAAATGTTGGATGGTCATGATCACAGTGACAAAAAGCAGGACACTGAGAGATGTTCTAGATATGATAAGACAGTCAATTAGATATTCTAGGTGATGGAACAAACAGGGGAGGGCTCTTGTTGTAGCTCTTAAGATGGAATGTGCGGGGTCTCAATAACCCTGTTAAGGCCAGGAAGATCCTCTCGTACATTGAGCGACACAGACCCAAGGTCTTAATGTTACAGGAAACGCATCCAGTGGGGAAGGTACATGAGGCATTTGCGTGAAATTGGGGACCATTACGCTATTATACAAATGGCCCCTCACAGTTACGAGGTGTTCTCGCTCTAATACACCATTCCCAGGAGTTTGAGTTATCCGGGAGCAGTATTGACCTGATGGGCTGCTTTGTCATAGAGAGAGGTACTTTGGTGGATAATTCATTTGTATTGGTGAACACCTATGGGCCAAATATATATGACCATGAGTTTTATCACCAAGTGTCTATTGAGATAGGGGATGTGGATGGGGCATATATCGTATGGGGAGGGTGATCTTAATACAATCCTGGATCATTACCTGGACAGATCTGATACCAACCCTCAGGCATTCTCCAGAACGGCTCAGATTTTACATTAGTTATTATTATATTTACCATTGGTGGATGCCCGGTGAGCACCGCACCCACAGTAGAAGGAATTTACCTTCTATTCTCCTCTCCATGACTTGGGGTCACGTATTGATAATTGGTTGATCACCCCAGAGTTATTTTTGATGGTCCAGAAATGTAAAAATTCACCCAATAATGCTCTCAGATCACCCCCCAGTGACTTTATCTTTAGAGTTTGGGAAGTGCTCTAGACCACCTCCACTTTGAAGGATGCACCCTGTGGTGTTGAATGACTCAGTTGTAGTTGAAGGGCTGCACAGGGATTGCACAGAGTTTTCTGTGTTAAATTAGGGGACAGTAGCTTTACATTATACACTCAGGGAGTGATTTAAGGCGTGGCTACGGGAATTATTCTATCAGTCTCAAACGGGGCCCTTAAACAATCAAAAAGCAATTGTAGAGGGTAGATTAAGCAACCTTGAGAACGAGCATGGCAGAACTCAAGATGGAGCAATATTGGGTCAGTTCGGGGACTGCTGGTGCAATTCCATGAATTGGTGGATCGAGAGTTCCTGCACCTATCATTTCTCTGTTAAGCCCAGGAGGTACAGTGAGGGAAATAAGGCAGGCAGGTTACTGGCCAGGATGTCTAGAGCAGAAAGTACAAAGTAGCCTATAACCAATATAGTGGGACCGGTAGGCTTGCTGCAGGTGAAGGAGGAGGACATTAATAACACATTTGCTAAGTTCTATTTGAAATTATATTCCATTTATGATAGGGTGATGAAGGCTGATATTGCAAGATACTTATCGGGTATTACCCTGCTCCAGGTTATCAGCAGAGGGGACCATGGGTTTGGAGCAACCCATCACAATAGGGTAGGTCGTGGAGGCAATGAAATCACTAGCGTCAGGTAAAGCACCCGGTGTAGACAGATTGGGGATCAAGTTTTACAAGAATGTATACAGGTTTGGGAGGAGTCTTTGTCAATGGGTGTGATTCCCCAATCTGTGCGACAAGCCATTATTGCAGCATTACTGAAACCTGATAGACCTGCCCAGGATGTCACCTCATATAGACCGTTGTCCTTGATTAACTCTGATGCTAAAATATTTGCTAAGGTCTTGGCCAGCTGGTTGCTTGCTCATATTGCGGTTTTTGGTACACACAGACGACTATGGCTTCTCCGTACCAGAACCACTGCCTATAATTTGAGGTGAATATTTGGCATATGGTGCAGATAAGCCCACAGGCTACAGTTGTGGTGGCATAATTGGACACTGAAAAAGCTTTTTATTCAGTCTCATGGCAACACCTGTTTCAGGTACTTCAGCATTAAAGTATTGGTCCCTATTTTTTGCGATGTATAATATTGCTGTACTCCAACACTATTGCCAGTGTCCGTACTAATCTGGCCACTTCGGCCCCATTTCCATTAGGGAGAGGCACAAGACAAGGAAGCCCTCTTACCTCCCTGTTATTCACACTCACAATTCAGCTGCTGGCTGTGCTGGTTCGAGAATCCCATGAGCATGGGTGGATCAGGATTACAGGTCCGCCCCAAATCATCTCACTATATGTAGACAATACACTACTTTATGTTTGTGACCAATCATGGAGTATATACATGGCTTTGCATGTTTTTTTGGCATATAAAATCAACACTGCTAAGTTGTTGCTCTTCTCACTAATGCCTGCTACTGGGCAATGGGTCGGGCTTGGGGGGTTTTGTTAGGCCCCCCTTCATTTTAGGTATCTGGGGATTCTGGTTTTGCAAACCCACCATTTGCAGCATGCTGATAACCAAGAATCATACCTCCATCAATTAACTGCTTAGCTGACTTTATTACGCAGCTTAAGATGGTAGTCGTACTGAAGCTGCTGTATTTTATTTGTAACATTCTGGTCTGAACAGGAAGGGCCATTTTCACCAAGCCTCAATCGCTGGCGACAACATTTGTTTGGGGGACAGGGAGTGCCAGGATGAACTGGGGAAAACTGACTGAGCCCTATGAGAAGGTTGGTCTTGCCACACCAGATTTTGAGATGTACTAACTGGCCGCTCAGGCCCACTTTGCAGGACAGTGGTACACTGGGGATCAGTCCACTATAATGCACCTTCTGCTTGAGCTGTATAGTCCATCGTCCACTTATGAAATTTCCCAGATGTTGCTCCCACATTCGATAGAAAATGAGGAGGTCTTGGGATTCATTGGGTCAAATGACAATGAGGAATATTTTTCCAGGGGACAATTTGTATCATTTGATAAATCCTCTTCTAAGTTGGGAGGGAGTGCTCTCCAAATCTGCAATGTAATCTGATGTATGATGCATTTCACAGAAAGTGGCCCTCCTTCCCCACATAGACAGAGACACATAGATATATAGATTTGATTATGCGAGGAAAGGGTGTGTGGCATGGAATGTCCAAGCTATATGGTCTCCCGCAGACACACCTACCACAGAGGAACACTATGAAGGTGGCTTGGGAGAGAGACTTTGGTTTGACATTGAAACATAGCCAATGGATCAAATATTGCCAGCTGATGAAGGCGGTCTCCCTAATCGCAGGTCTTCGTCTAATACAGTTCAAAATGTTAAACCATCTACATAAGACTCCTGCCAGGGGGAGGTTGGTTTTCTCAAGATGCAAGTAGTGTCTGTATGAGGTGCATGGAGATGCAAGCTGATTCATTCCACATCTACTGGGCCTGCCCTCTGATATTCGCATTCTGGGATGAGGTGGTGGAAACATTGCACGCAATATTGCAAATCCCACCAACCCTTGCACCAATCAAGTATTTGTTGAGAAACTTGGGCAAAGTGTCTGAGGTTACGTAGCACTGTTTTAACATTGCATGTGCAGTGCCGGAACAATGTATTCTGAAATACCGGAAATTGAAGTTTTTCCCTGGCAAAGAGGAATGGTTGCTAGAACTATGATGCAGAGGATGGATATGTTATTACAGCCACTCCTGTAAGTCGACCCAAAGACATCTGGGGACCATTCATGCTGTCTCAAGCATGAACTGAAGATGGGGGTGTTGCGGGAACTGGAGCTAGGCCAATACCCCATTATCTGAGGTCACTGACTCCCCTGCATGCTGCAACATTTGTTGCTGATTATTGTATGTCATGTCTCGGGAGGATAGCTCAGGTGCAACCTGCTCGCTTTGGAAGCAGGACGACACAGAGCAACACTGGTTCGACTACCGGGTCCGTGCTTAGAAACCTCTGGGTATTAAGAGCATTATAAATAACCTATCATATCATATCACGTCTATTGTCTAGAAATCACTGCTCAGAAAGGTCTTGATAGAAACTAATGATATATAAATCTATGTACTGCTTGTTTCATGGCGGACCTATAAATAAAGGTTTAGTAAAAAAAAATCTTTTATTTCAATGAATAAGGTTAAACAGCCTGAGTCCTGAAAATCCCTTTTGGTTTAGAATCTAAGGAATCAGGCAATTCACCCCGTGAAGTGACATAGCTTTCAGGGATGTTTCTGATCACTGGGTTATTTAGATCAACAGTGTAGTGGCATTCTTGCACCGCCATCCTTAATGCTGTACTTTCTTTAAACTGAATGTCTTGGCACCCCTTCTTATTCACCAGTATTTGAACGGGGCCACCCCCAATTGCTACTAATGGTGCATATTCACATTCTAACCCCTGCTGTCTCGTGGATTCATTGAGGCACACAAATGCATCGGGCCCTTGTATCTGTTGGCCCTTTCTGTACATTAATGCTATTGCAACTTGCCTGGTGAAAGCAGGGATAGTAACATCCTTCTTTACCTGAATCTCAATTGCATATCACATCATTTGGGCACAATGATCAGCTTTCCCTTTGTTCTCAAATTCAGGTGCTGCTCCCCCAGCCTAGACCAAACCTTTTGATTCAAAAAGTCTAAAACCATACACATTCTGTGTCATGTCATTCCCCAAACATAATTTATTTTTGGTCCCACTTACAATGCATACGTTGTGATGAATGCTTTTAGAACCATTTGTGATTCTCAACATGCACCTTCCCACAATTATTTGCCCCAAATCAGGACCATCCAGAGCAAAGATGTTCAGATTTTTTATTTTAAAACTTGGTATCTCCTCTGTGCCAAGCCCTTGTTTAAACACATGTTCATTAATGAAACTCTTTTCCTGCTCTACGCCCAACACTGCTTCAATCATTTCTGGGGGCCCATTCACATGCACAGCAAACCAGGCCTGACCTTCTTTCATGTATATTTCTGCAATTGTTGAAATATATTTTTCCTGGCCTGACTCTGGATCAATATTTTGTTTACAGTTTTCCTCATTTTAATACAAATGCAATGTGTTTTCATCTCTGTGTGTCTGTTAGTCCCCCCCCTTTTTGGCCATCTCTTTTTCAATGTATTTTTCAATTTTTTGGTCTTGAGAATTCATCCCGAGTGTTGCCATTGACTGACCTTCTATCTCGGGATCACCAGTGTTCATCCCCCATTCCTCTCATGCATTTTGCCAATTATCTGGATCTCTTCCACTTACTCTCCACTCTGAAACCTAGTTGCTCTAAATTTTCATAAGTGTCATGTAGCAGAACATCAGTTTCTGGTGTGTGACACTTACCTATTTTTTGTACCTTACCTGTTATTACTGCCTCATGAAACATCTGTGGCATGAAATATTCTTTAGGGGATTCATTTCCATCTCATGGTTGCAATGTTTTCTTTTCTGCTGGGACATGATCACTATTAGAAAAGTCAGGCAATGCAATATCTTCACTGGTTTTTATAGCATCACCCATCACTTCACTTGCTTCATGTCGCCTGTTCTTTTTAAACTGTATTTTGATTCTTTGTTCTTTGGTTTCTTCCTGCGTTTTTCTGTTTTGTTCTGTCTCATTTTTACGCACATGAATGGTTTGGTTCAACTCTAGATTAAACCATACCCCCTTCTTGTGTGTGTGTTTTCATTTCCTATATCATTGTCATTCATTTGTTTCCTTGGTTTTAAATTGCTAGGCAATTCATTTTGTTCATCCATTGGTAAATCAATGTCATTTGCACTTTCATTGTGGGAATCCTGGCTAAGTAGTAATTTGTTATTACCCCGTGCACTGTCACTCTTGTGACATCCTGCACTTTCATTCAGCTTATGCTTCTGTACTGCACACAGTTTTCCTATCTGCTCAGACAACTATCTTCACCTGAGCCTGCAAACACTGCAATCTGTCCATATCCCTACACTCATCCCTCTGTGTTCTAGACCGATACTGGTTGAATTCACCTTGATCAGGCCTGTTCTGGTACCTTTCACGAGAATGCTTCCTGTATGTGTTTCTCCTGAACTCCCGGGACACAGGGGGTGGAGAGTGTGGGGTGGCCACTGTCAACCTGTGGATATGACTGACCATAGTGGTGAGGTGCAAAGTTCACATTCTGTCTTTCATTTGGCTGAAGTTGTTCCCATTGCTGATTTCCATTTTCAAAAAACCTACCTACATACCTTTGTCTCACCTGATTGCCATATAGCATTTTGGCAGGGTCAAACCTACTCTGGGCCTCCAATGCCTGATATGGTCCGTTATACATCTGATTCTGGGTGTTATTTAGCCCTGACATATCATAGCGAAATCCCACTTGGCGATTGACTAATGTATTTGCTACAGTCACTGAGATCTATGGATTGGAACACAGGTGTTTGGGGTGATGCTGCCTTCTGTTGCATGTTCTTGGAGATCCTGTGTTTCAATGTAAAATGCAGGATTCTCTTTCCTTAATTTGACTATTTCCTCAGTCAATCCTTCAATTTGCATTTTACAATGATCAACTGTTTCCATCCTTTTATCATTCTCATCCATTAGTCTAAAAATCTCATCTTCCATTGCCTGTAATTCTTTGGATGTTTGACTACCACAGACCAATTACCAATGTGCAATTCCTATTGAAGATAGTCGATAAAATGGCAGCTATTCAGTTCCAACAACACGTCGAAAAATCAAATTTTTTACATCAGCGGCAGTCCGGTTTTAGGACAGCACATGGGACTGAAACCGCCATGTTAGATTTACAAACAGAAATGGTGGATATATAGTGGATGACGGAAAAGTCAGTCTGTTGGTGCTTTTAGATCTCTAAGCAGCGTTTGATCTTGTAGATCATTCTAAACTTTTAAAAATGTATGCAGGAACATGGAAATTGTTCTTCTAACATAGTCAAATAGTTACGATAATTTCTAAGTAACAGGAAATCTAAAATCACCTGGCAAAATGCATCCTCTGACTCAGAACAGATTACATGCGGAGAACCGCAGGGAGCCTGTTTGTCTCCCGCTCTTTTTAACATATTTTGTAGATCCCTGTGTGACCTATTAGAGTCCATGGGACTATGCTTTACTAATTATGCTGACAATACTCAGCTTCTCTTCAGATTAAGTGAAGATTATGAAAAAGATAAGGAACTGATCATGTCCACATATGGAAATATTTGTATCTGGATGATGAAAAAAGGCCTTTGTTTGAATGGTCAGAAGACAGAGCTCTTGATTTTCGGCACTGACAAATCAAGAGAAAACTAGGAGTAGCCTATGAAAAACTGCATATTGACCAGCATGCAATTCATACAGTCAATACATTAGAAACACTGGAGGTTACCATTGAGGCATCACTTAAGGCTGATGCCCAAGTTGCAGGTGCGACAAAGAACATACACTACTACCTCAGGCTAATACGCCTGATAAAACCTTTTGTCTCAGCAGCCAACTGTCCCACGTTAGTAAGCACTCCAGTCTTATCATGACTAGATTACTGCAATGCACCACTAGCCAGAGCAAGTGAATGCTGTATTTAGATACTACAGATCCTGCAAAATGATGCAGTGAGAATGGAAAACAAGTGTGTCAAAGCATGAGCATATCTCACAGCACAAAAGAGACCTTCACTGGCTCCTGGTGGAAGCAAGAATAGAATTTAAAATCAATGTCCTGACTCACAAGTGTTTGTTTGGTGAGACACCCCGTTACCTTAAAGCGTGCATCACTGTCCAAACCTCAGCCAGAAGCACTAGATCGAAAGATACCATGCAACTGCAATGTCCTAGAGCCCGTCGAGTCATGGGAAAAGAGAATTCTTACCCTGTAAAAGCGACTATTGCATGGAATAAGCTGCTGATGGACTCTACCCATCTTTAAAAAAGCAATGAAAACTATTCTTGTCTCATACATTTTAAGTTGTCCAGATCTCCCTCCCTGATCACATTGCTGCACGCTCCAGAGATTTTTTCTCTGCACCCTGATGCCTATGGGCTTTGGCGCATTAGAAGTAAATAAATAAATACCACACTTTCTGACCACTTGTACCTCTGATAGTGCAATGTCTTTAGGCCTCATTATAACTCAGGCGTTAAGGGTTAACGCCACTGTTAACCCTTAACGCCTGATTCTGATTTTAACGCCTGCTTTTAGCAGGCGTTAAAATCCATGGCGCTAACCTGCCATGGTGCTAATTACGCCGCCGTAATTTACGGCGGCGTAATTAGCGCCTTCCCCACTCCCATTATGCCCTATGGGGCAAAAATGGGAACGGGGAAGGGAAAATGGGAAATGGGGATTTACCGCCCCACTCACCTTGGAATGGGGCGGTAAATCCGCCATCCACCATGGTGTAAACGGAGTTTACACCATGGTGGTAAAGTTGGTGCACTTAGCACCAAGGTTGTAATGAGGCCCTTTATCTTTTTGAATGCCCTCCAAAACAATTTTTATGTGCTTGATTTCTCTCTCACTTTCCGACAACTGGCTCTCTTTCTTTGCTAATCGTGCACCTACATCATCATACTGGGTCTCTAATTGTTCACAATGCTCATCCTGTTTAAATTTCTCTTCACAATTTTGTAACATTTCCTCGCGCATAGGTGCCAAGTCACATCGTATTTCAGCTATGGTCTCAGAGTCTTTTGACTTCCGTTTAATCATCTTATGTACTGTAAACCAAGCTTTTGCACCCAACCGTAATGCACTGTCTGTCTGTCCCTGGCGGTTTCCGGTGTGGAAGAGCCTTAAGAAGCAAGTTTGTAACACTCTTACCTCAGCAAACAAGTCTTCAGGAATTTCCTTATCAATCCTAGAAGCTATTCGTTACCGCCAACTTGACAATGTGTCAGAAGGCCACATAGCCAGAACATACATTTATGTCTTTGCAAAAGTGCAAAGATCACTAAACCCAATATCAGTCATGTTGTAGTGCACTAAAGTCCATCGTATGCCATTGCAGTAAATGCCTTGTCACAGCACAGCCCAAGTGCACTTGTACAAACACAGTTCAATTAGGAAAGAAAGCAGGTACAAATAGATTTTAAGATGCACCCAACACCATCACAGAAATCAATCAAACAGCAGGCAAAAAACAAACTGGAATTCAGAATGCACCAGCACCCCACATTATGACCCTGCTACAAGGGGCCATGCCTAGCAATAGTACTGACCAAAGAGCCTACCCGCATTCTCCACCTGACGTGTGAAGGATTTTTTATATCTCTGGGTGGCTACCACGACCTGCAAATGCATGCAAATTATGCCTATGCTTTGTTTGCTAAAGCATGCATCTAAAACATGGGGAACTAATTTGCAATCATGCTCGTTTATTGGGTGTTCTTTGGATAAAATAATCAGACTTAGTGCAGCGTGGTGCACACTGATTTTACCACAGACGGTATTAAATGCCCCCAAGCGTTACACTATATGCATAATAAGAATACACGGATCACACATTAACCAACCATGTGAAGCGTTTGTGAAACTGTCCATTTTGTATTTTATTTATTTATTGGACATTTGTATGGCACCTATACACATGTGTTTCCAGGCGCCACAAGACAAGATGTGGGGTGGGGGCATGGGAATCATGAATGTAGAACAACAAAAACGGCTATATTGGCCTTATGACAATCCTACCGTGCAAGTGCTTGACAGGGTGGTAAGTGCTAGGGGGTGGGGTAGAGGAAGAAGTGCAGGAGTGGGGTAACCCCAGAGAAGGGGGCAGGGAAGTGCTGGAAGGGCCAAGGTGGCAAGTGTCAGGGTAAAAGGGGGAAAGGGAGGATGAGTGCAGTAGACAGGGAGGACCAGTTGGGCTCGTCTGGGTAAGGGAGCCCGAGGGAAAGTGCTGGCAAGTGATGCTGAGGGGAACGGTAGGGGTTGGTCTGGCCCAGTATGTCTCTGAAGAGACCAGGCCCCAGTCGCAGCAGCAAAGGGAGAGTTAGCACAGGAGGGTGAGAGGGAAGTGCGAGAAACCTGAAGGTGTCTCACCCGCTGGTCCCCGTGGATCTGTCATCCAGGTGGCCAGGACATGGCCATCGCTATTGGATCCAGTTTCTGGGGGTGGACCAGTGGGGGAGGATCACCTGGGCGAGGGTCTTCGGGAGTGGAAGTGGGACACTGAGGGTTGAGATGTGGTATCCCCTTCCCCATAACACCTCTTCCTGATCCTACCCTGTAGTATATTTGGATGCTGTACCCCACCCCCCTTTTCTCACACCAACACTTTGTTACACTGCAACAGACAACAGACTAACACCAGAGCCGTTTACCTGACATGTCACAACACGTGGGAAGGCAGAGTCAGGCAATTGACAATAAACACACACACCTGACGACCCTTTACCTTCCCCACAGGGATAAAAGGCAGATCACGAAAGCACACTTCCAGCAAGGCCAATTGCATGAGAAAGCAGTTAATCCAAGACAGTAGTTTAAACAGAGATGCAAAGCGACGAAACCTGAAAGGACAACAAGGAACGAGATGCCCTTGCCCTTTTCAAACCAGACCCACGAAGCCTCCGAAAGAGAAAACGTAAGACTGGGATACACAGCTCGCGTGTTGAGTAGCAGATGTCAACGGTGCACGGGGCCCTCCCATATTGATAATCCAGGCAGGGAGGCACGCTGGCTACCATGATACCGTCTTTGACTCCAGAGGCAAGACAAGCCAAAGGGCTCCGCACAGCCAGTGAGTCAGAAAGAGCTGGTAGCATATCCCACTGTTCTGAGCCCAAGGTTGCAATCGGCAACATAGTATGAACGCAAGAAAGTGATGAACAAAGAACTTGTGTGTTTGTGAACTTTAAAGAAAGCCCAGTCTAGGGGCAGAGAGGTCCATCGCCACGTGGGTGCTCATTTGAAAGACTCTGACTGGGACCTGTTTTTGAAACTGCAAGTACCACAAGGTCCTACGAAAGGGTGGCATGAGGCGTCAGAGTAGTCCTACAAGAGTTACGTCAAATCCCTTGTACAATCGAAAGTCTCTGACCCGTTGCCAGAGGAAAGCTAGGGGAAGGGAACCCCGCTTTCCGATAAGATTGGGAACTGTGGAAAAAGGCAAGTGTGAACCCGACAGAGGGATGCCAAAAGAAAGCTAGGAGAAGGAAACCCCTGCTTTCTGATAAAAATGAGTAAAACATGAACTGTGTTAAAGAAGGCCATAGTGAACCCGACAGAGGGAGGCCCATTTTTGACAAGGAGGATCTGAGCCCGGTGGAGAGAGATCCTAGGGGCGAAGAGCAATCACCCAAGGTACAAGATCACCAAGAGAACTTTTGTTTGTTTGTTACGTTGAATCAGCCGGCCTTCTAAGGCAAGATACTTTTGGCAAAAAGGAGACTTAGCCTCTGAATGTTTCATATCGTTGAACTGAACTGTGAACCTCGTGCTGACGAGGCCAAGGAGTGTGCTGTGCTCGAGAGTCCCTCCTTGTCCTGTGCTTCAAACGTGGGGAAGGGAGACCCAGACATACCATTCTGACTTATCATTTTGTGAACACTTCTTTCTTTTCTGGTGAACATTATCCCACACTCTTTTTGCAATTTAGAAGTAAGGATTGGCAATAGGGTTTTTAGTATAGGCCCTTTTTATTTGACAAGACGCCACTAGGACTGCCTTATTATTATTTGATGGTCGTAGCTTGTTCCCATCTTAGATTAAGGTTTAGGTTAGGCGTTTTTCCACCCTGCACTTACAGTTAAATAAACACCCTTGAACTGTGATCACTTGTGTCTGCCTTTACTGTTGCCACCATGAGTTCCATACAGAAGGAAGAGGAGAAAAGGAATGCCTTGAGAAGTTTCCGGAAGTTAAAGAATATCCGGCTCAAGTATGAGGGGGGAGGGAGGCTGTTCTAGATGGAGGAAGCCAGCGGAGGAAAGGGATCTACCTCCCACTATCTGCTTGGAGAAACGTTTGACCTGCAGAGAGTTGGAGCCAGAGGACTACCGGACTCTGGCCGGGAGGTATTTAGGGAGGGAAAGCTGGATGCAGAGAGGTCCCTGGCCCCAGACAGCCTTGTAGATGATGCAAAGGGTCTTGAATTTGATCTTTGCGGTCACCGTCGCCAGTGGAGAGATTTTAGGGCTGGAGAGATGCACTCCTTAGCTTGAGGCCAAGGATAAGTCTTGCAGTCCTATTCTGGATTAGTTGAAGGGGATGAAGGGATGAAAGGGGCAGATTGAGGAAGAGGCGGTTGCAATAGTCTAGCCTAGAGAGAACCACGGCTCTGGAGATGTTGAGCTTCTGGGGGACGGTGAGGAAAGGTGGAATGGCCCTGAAAAGGTGGAGCTGAAGCTAGGACTTCTTGGCAAGGTCTGTGATGTGTGGGGAGAGAGAGAGGGAGGAGTCAATGATGATCCCAAGGTTTCTTGCCTCACAGGTGGGTGAGGGGAGGTGTCCCAAGGAGTCAAGAGTGGGGGAAACAAGGAGCAGGCTTCCCAATGAGAAGGCTATATGTCTTGTTGACATTAAGGCAGAGATCGTTGACAGAGCACCATGCCTGAATAGTAGTCAGGCAGTCACATATGGGGGATGAGGAGGAGGAGGAGGAGGTAGATGATGGCAACTTGAATGAGAGGTGCCTTTTGTCTGTATAATACTGGAAATGATGGGAGAACGTGGAGATCAGGTGGGCCAGAGGTGCCAGATAGACGTTGAAGAGCCATAGCAATATGATAGAGCCCTGCAGGATGCCACAAGTAGAGAGAGAGGTGGAGGAGAGAAAAGGACCCATTTGCCCTTGGGAAGGTCTGTTTGATGGCAGGGAGGTAAGCCACACAAGTGTCCTGCCCGTGATGTCTAGGGTATCATGGAGACGGTTTAGGAGGATGGAGTGGTTGACTCTGTCAAAGGCAGAGGAAAAATCAAGGAGAATCAGAACAGAGGGAGTGTAAAAGTCCAAGTTAGAGAGTAGGTCTTCACGAGTGTTCAGGAGAGCAGTTTCCATGCCTCTGGATGCCCTGAAACCAGACTGGTGGTCATGGATGCAGGCAGCCACTTTGTTGTGGAGGGTCAGTTGGGGGATGACCAGCTTCTCCATGAGTTTGCCCAAAAAAGGAATGATAGAGATAGGGAGATAGTTAGCCTTGCACGAAGGGTCAGCAGATGGCTTTTTTTAGGAGAGGGTGCACAAGCAAATGTTTAAGGGGTTGAGGGAAGGAGCCAGTGGTGAGTGACTGTTTACAGTGGTCAGCCAAGGCTGGGGCGAGAGAGGTGATGTTGTTCTTGATGGTTCTGAACGAGCAGGGGAGCACCTATTTAGAGGAGACTTTCATAGAGCGGACAACTCTAGAGATCTCACCTGGTGCAATGGGAGAGAAAGAGGAGAGTTTGGAGCGGAGGGGGGCCAAGGGAGGCACGCAAAATTGGGGTGGGGCAGCATATGACAGAGAGGACAGGATGTCCAGGGTTTTGCAGGAAAAGTGGGTGGCCAGTGCAGAGCAGAGGGCCTGGGAGGGAGGAGGAGAGGAGGAGACTGCAGTCGAATTGGCAGGTTCCTTGGAGATTTTAAAGCGTTCAGTCATGTTATTGGTGGCTCCATAGATGCAGGCTTGGACATGAGCCCTATTCTTGGAGCAGATGGAGAGACAAAATTGCCTTTGGAGTGGGCGGCAGGCCCGTTTGTCAGAGGGTGAGCTAGATGCCCGCCACTCTGAGTCTGCAGCTTTGCACTTGCGTTCAGAACTGCCAAGTCCGAGTCATACCAAGAGTTACATTTGGAGGCAGGCTCCATGCAGATCCTCATGACAGGTGCAAGGATGTCCAGGGTGTTAGAGATAGAGAGCTGGAGGTTAGCTAGAACAGAGTCAGAAGGAGAGTCAAAGGCAGGCGGCAGAGGAGGGATGAAGCAAGAGGCAAATGCAGCAACTGACACACGCTTCATCAGTCGGATGATGAAGGAGACTGGAAGTGCGGGGGGAGGCATCATCAGGGGACAGAGGAGGTCAAGGTGGGAAGAGAAGAGAGAATGGTCAGACCAGGAGAGAGGGGTAATAAAAGGGTTGGAGAGGGGGGTGTCTGTTGAGATAAGAGCATCCAGGGTGTGACCGGCAGAGTGGGTTGTGCCAGATGGAAGGATAGTGAGGGAAAGAGTGTCACAGAGGTTGCAAAAGAGAGCAGTGGTCACATCAGGAGAGTCGAGTTTGATGGGGGAGGAGGCAAGAGGAGAGGAGGAAAGTATGGCCCATTCTGAGGGGAAGAGGGAGGTAGGTTCAGGGAGTCTGTAGATGGAAGCGAGAGTAAGAAAGAAGGTAGGAGAGACGGAAAGCCTGCAGACTAGGCCTTCAAAGGATGAGTAGGTATGAGTGGGGATGATGGAGGCATGAATCCACTCAGGGAAGATCAAAGCCAATCCACCATCAGACTGGGAGGGCCTGGGATTGGACAAGATCTTGTACCCCTTGGGGAGAAGAGCGCCAAAGGCAGTGACGGAGCTGCCCTTAAACCATGACTCAGTGAGAGCAAAGACATCAAGGTTAAGGTCTTCAAGGAGTTGACAGATGTCAGAGGAGTGGTTGATAGCAGAGTGAGAATTGAAGGTAAATTCCCAGCTATTTCAGTATACATTCCCTGGATTCTATCACGCCAGGCAAAAAGCTCTCCTCTGCACTCAGCAAAGCAGCCCTCTACTTTTGCAAACTTGGCAGAGCACACACTTTTTTCAAACAACCTTGAGATATAACTGTTGCTTTGGAGATGCAGTGAACTCCCCTTTTTCTACCAGTATCATATCATATCATATCATATCATATCCTATCATATCATATCATATCACATCAGTAGCTATCTCCAAACAGGAAAATACATCTGTTCTCCAGTTAATTAAGAAGAGGGGGCTTTTCCTCTTTTGTGCCTAATTTGACTTCTCACTCATTAGTGTAGGGTATCTAAAACATGTAAGAATCTATTTTTGTTTGGCACTTACATGCTTACCAAGTGATTGATGTCTCTTCTTTGACATGGCAGGGCGCAGGCCATCTCTCCCCTCAACTCTAGTCAGGACTCAGACAAGAATCACCCTACACCCACCTTCTGGTGCTCCCAGCTCAGCTTGACACATCAGTTTTTCAGCCCACACACAGCCACAAGCAAGGCATTGGATCCCAGAAATGTCCTTCCTTTTCTCTCACCAATATACTTCGTCCAGTCTCTCTCTCAAACAGCTCCTATGTCAACTGCTCCCGACTCTTTTAAGTCCACTTTTCTGCCATCCCCTTTGATCCTATATCCAATATCGATACTTTACTTCTTTTCCTCTAATTCCTGCATAAATGGTGATGTCATGTATAATGTTTCTATAAAAGTGCCGCCCATCTTTAGCACACACACCCAGTAATTTTCCAATCCTTCCTGATTCTCCACAGTAAACTTTATACAGCGTTGAGTTCAGTGCCCCCGGATGGATATTTGAAACAATTGCATTCTAATTTCCTGCGCTGAAGGCTCACACAACGGACTGTGTCAGGCAGAATATTATGCAAATTCATCATGCAGCCTTCAGTCCACACACCGTGGATGGATTTGCAATTTGTGCATTTTATTTTCCAAACCAGCATCGCAGATTCTGTGCCTGCATTCAGTAGCTACACCCCCAGTTTGCACCATTCTAATCACTAAATATTTTAGTATGTTAGGGTTAATTGTTTATAGGTTAGAAATTAGTAAAGGTTATATTTGTTAGTCCCTTTGCTCAAACTACACTAGACTACACTTATGCTCCTATAGTTCAATCAATGCAAACTATACCATGCTCACACCTTTCTTTGGTGTGTATGATTCTCATCGGTGTCTCACATCAGTGCTAATACACACACAGGCCGCAGTCTACAACACCATCATACACTTGAATACTGGCACACCTTCTCTAGGAGTGTGAGTTGCCGCTAAAATTCTTGGCCTGGTTAAAATTTGCACCACTTCTTTTTCCTACAAACCTCACTTTTACCACGGTTAGATGCATGAATAGCTAATATATTGTACCTTCTCAGCATAATACTTTGAGTGTGTCCAATAAAAGTTATCAAAACATGGATTTTGTGATTTTACCAGTAGATTAACGCAGAGTCAAACCTTTCCTTGCTCCATATTGGCTTCCTCGTGGCAAATTCTTATGATTTCATTTCCAACTATTTATCCTCTCGTGCATCAAACAATATTGTCACTACCTGTGATGCCATTTTTGTTAGGTCACTTGTAGTGATGTCAATACATATGCAAATGATCATACCAGCGCATACATCACAACACATGGTATTGCATAGCCTAGAACCAGCTCTAGTCCCAAGCACTGAACCTCTACACTGATGTCCATATCAAAATACTGTCAGAAGCTCCCTGAACAGGATTTTCTCTGCCACCACGTTTCAGAAAAAGACCATCCTTAACCTGAGGGGGGGTACATTTTGTTACCAGCTCCGAGAGAATGACCCAACCACACAGAACAAACTTTCCCACTGGATTCCAGAGAATGACAATAACAAATCCACAGGAACCCTTCGTCACCAGTTCCCAGGGCAGCAGCCAAGATCATAGGATTCCTCTGCCAATAAAGAAGGACCGACCAGCGCCCATAGGATACCCTCAGCTGCCAATCTTGCCTCCAGCTAATAACCTTCCTGACCTCCTTGACCCTTGCCTCCAGATAATAACCTCCCTGTCTCGGGAGGATATCTCAGGGGCAACGTGCTCGCCTTGGAAGCAAGACGACACGGAGCAACACAGGTTCGATCCCCGGGTCCGCGCTTATAAACCTCTGGGTATTAAGCGTGTTATAAATACCCTATCATGGCATATCGTCTTATCACAGGGAGCTTGCCCTTTGCCAACACCTCCCAGACAAGAACGTCTGAACCCATAGGAGCAACTGTGCCACTAGCCACCAAGACATACAACCACAGAATGCTGGCTGCCACCAGGCCAAAGAGAGGGATATACGCTGACCAAATGTTCTGGGTCACCAGAGCCCACTGTAAAACATTGGCCCACACAGAGTGTTGCATCAACAGCACTGATCTAGCCCCCATGTTCTGGGGTGTCAGCGCGTAAGGTATGGATTTTGTGTTTTGGGAGATGGGAGGCAGGATGCAAGGTATGGCTCTTGTTCTGTTGCCTGGGGATGGGGGCAGGACATTAAGTATGGGTCTTGTGTTGTGGGAGTTGGTGAGACCGAGGAACACGTTTTGCTCTTGTGTTGTCGCAGTGTTGGGGAGGGCAGGACACCATGTATGAGTTTTTTGTTATGGGAGGCAGGACACCAGTTATGTTTTATTGTGGCGCTTGAGGATGGGGACAGGACATCAAATATGGGTTGTGTGTTGTGGGAGGTTCGGAGTCAGGACAGCAGGTATGGGTTTTGTTTTCTGGGAGGTTGGGGGGCAGGGCACCAAGTTTGGGTCATGTGTTTTAGGAGGTTCAGAGGTAAGACACTTGGTAACGGTCTTGTCAGTGCTTTAATCATCATCACAAACTTTATCTGGCTGAAGCCACAAAGGTACATTACATATAAAACAACATTATGCATAAATACATTAATACAATGCTGAGAAGAGTTATTAACATGTCGTACCATGTAAGGTTTCAAAGTAAAACAACGCTCTTATAGGAAGGCCATTAACCCGACTATGGGCCTGATTCACAGAAGCGTTTTACAATGTCAAAACTCCATCGGAAAATGCTATATGAATCAGGGCCTATATATCGATTGCGCAGCCTTGATGCAATGAAAATATAGCTCCTTATTGTAGCTAAGGATAACATATTGAATCAGTGCTTTAAGTGGAATAAGAATTGTAGGCGGGACCCTACCGAGTCTCAAAACAATATTTGGGGACGATCCTAAGAAGTGGCTGGCGGGGACTAAGAAGTACAAGTAGCTAAGGAAGTTTTACAAGACGTAGGGTCTGAGAAGCTACAAATGTGGCCTAACAGTACCTGTCAGTATTTCGCAACTGGCATGAAAGGGGGAACATTTATTTTTAAAGGGATTCTTAAATAAAATATACTTAATTAGCAGTCAAAACATCAACTAACATCAACATATTGAAATATAAAAACGAAATACAATCAACATAGGCTAATCCTTTAGCTCATTTGAAGGGAATCAATGATTCTTAGGAATTAATTAATCTTATGAAAACATTTATAGGAATGACTTCAACGCTAAATAACAATATGTTGCAAAAACCAAGTCAAATATTATCTTCCAAATTTTATTTTCCCTTTGGGGTATTTGAAAACAAATAATCTAGCTTTAAATGTTAAAAATCATGATGTGAGCAAGAGCAGTATTGTCACTCAGCACAGGGAAAAAACGGGGAGCGGGTGCCCTGCATAGCCCCAGCTTACTTAAAGCTCTGGGGCTTGTTGAGTGGGAGGTTAAGAAGCAGGACACTGGGTCATATTACAGAAACTTTGCACGGACGCAAGAGTCGTTTTTCACAGCATTAGCACAAGATTAAACATTGCCCTAGTGCAAAAAACATAACCTTTTAATGTATTTCTGCACATAGGCAAAGTTTGTCCAAGTGCTGATACCATTCTTTATTAGTACTAGGACCAACTTTGTCCTGGTGCAAAAATACGATGAAATAATAGTTGTTTGCCATGGAGCTAACATTGACAGTGTGATAATACCATGCACAATAGCACTTGCACCAGAGAAAATTCCCATAATCTGGCCCCAGGCATGGGTGTGTTGCCTGCGCATGTTGAGCTGTTAGATTCAAGCTAAAACCGCTGGTCGGCCTCTATCTAGCTGCCTAGTGGGGCCCGAAGGATGGCCAGGGGGTGTGGGAGTCGCAAGGGTCTTCCAAAAGGGCGTAAACTGACTGCTTTCAATAGAAAATATAAGCAGATATGCCATCTGGGGGGGGGGAGTGAGGGGCGGCACTACTATTTTTACTTGGGGGGGGGGGCTTGGCGTCAAAAGGTTTGCATACCACTGCTTTAGAGGAAGGATGCTCACTCTATTCACTGAGCCTGTCTGCCGCTTCCCCATACCACTGTTATTTTGCATTCTGTGGGCCGGCTTCACCGAATATTTGCACGTTCAAAGTGACTGTGCACTGCTGAAACGTGACTTTGCACTGCCGATGCACACCCTGATTCACGGAACTGTACAAAGTGTATGTTTTCAGTGCAAAGTCAGTGCAAGTGGTCATTTTTGCAGTACAAAATGACTTTGCACTGCACAATCGGGCCCTGTGAGTTGAGTGTCTTAAAGCGCATGGAACGAAAATGGTTCTTTTGAGGCGGATGTTGGCACCCTCAATTCTCTAAGCAAAGAACCGTACACACAGCCTGGTGAGCGTTTATGATAAGGATACCTTGTCTAGTTTCCAGCGCAACCTCCCCCGCCTCTCCGTCCGGGCGCTCTTTATCTTTTCCCCAGGATCTCTCACTATCTCCATTTCTAAGGCCGACCGACACTTGATGCTGTCCTTGCCAGCAGCTGCCAACGTGAGCTGCTCACTGCCAGCCTGCGCCGCCGCTCAACGCATGCGATGGCGGGTTTTGACATTTCGCATTCCAGGCTTTTAAGGCTCCTTCACAGCTATACCGTTCAAAGGTCGCTGCGCATTTCAGCGAGTGGTATTTCCGTCTTCTTTGTTAGGTTTTCACATTTCTGCCAGCTCGAGAGCAGGCAGGCCTTGTCTTCCCTCCAGCAACGCGCTCGAGCTTAACATGGGAAATGCGGACGCAGACAGCACGCTGCTGTACACGGCACAAAAATCACAAAAACATCTGCTTATCGAGTGCAAGGAAACCTTGGATATACGACACTTGCATTTTGCGAAATTGACACCGATATCTACCACAATGGCAGTAGCTTACATGTGGGTTAGGTTTATGGAAGGTCTCCGAAAATCATTCATTTTAGCACAGGGCAGATTTTAAATTCTATTATAGGAAATTTTAGAAGCAAACATAAAATAGAAGTTGTTTTACTGTGTATTAATGAATTGATGGCAGTTTTGTTGTGGCAATGAAGTGTCTATGATCAATCGTGTTAGTAAATTAAGCATGTATGAAACTTAATTTTGTGCAAGGTTTGTTTTAGTTTTATACCAATTAAAAGACAATTTTAAAAAAGACACGAGGCAAAAAAAGCACGCTATATTAGGGGTTGGGTAGCAGGAGCTTACGACAGGGACGTCGTTTGGGGATTGTCAGGGGTAGCAGCTGCTACCCCTGTCTCCTCCTCTGCTACCCCTAGACCTTTCCTTGAAACCCCTGTGCCGCCAGATAAAGAGGCCGTGCCAATCTGTGCTGCACCTGGAAAAGGCGGTTGTAAATGCAGCTAAATGTTCCACAGCTTTTTTTCATCTGGAATCTAGATCTCATTAGCTAGAGAAATAACAAGGGTGTAGGAAAAACCTAGAAGCCGCCATCACTAACAAATTGGCAGTCCATTAGTGAAGAATGCCTGAACGGTTGGGTTCAGAGGAGGGGCTGTCTTTTCAGCTCATCCCCAGTACTGCAGCAACAGGAAGGGCATGGGGGCTAGGCATAGCTAGCTGGGAATGGGTAAGAGCAGCCTGCAGGACTCAGTCACAGCACAGCATGAATGCAAATCTCATCAGAGTTTCTCGTTGTCTACTTTGCACATCCAGTGAGCCACCTTGCCTGTGATGATAGAGATGTGCCCCAGTGGCTTCAGCCACAAATCTGGCCTGGGCACTCTGTTGTCCGACACAGATCCTCCAGACCTGCATGACAGGCACAGTGTAGATAGATGCAAGGTGAGCTAATTAATTTACATGAAGTTACTCTCCGCCTTTGAAATAAACTGTTGCTTCCTCAAGCAACAAATAAATATATATTTGGAAGGATAGCAACATGGGTTCAGTTCCTGTTGCAGTGATTAGAAGTTGGGCGAGGCTGGTATTAAGCAAGATATAAACGACCAACGAAATTAATAAAATGGGCCTATTCTAGCGGTGATGTCATGGAACTGCTGCTGCTGTTTACATTTTTAAAAAACTGCAATTACTGTGACCTGAAACACATCCGTCCCCTCTACCTCCAAACTGCGGGTTACTTACCAAATAAGCAAATCAGAAAGGCGATGGATGGAAGGTTTCAAATCATTCATAACCACTGGCCCAGCTCTGCACAACCCTCCAGACCATCATTTTTCTGGTTGGACATGTGGTCAGTTTCTGTTTCCAGTCTGTGGACAGATACTTGGCAGGCACTGGATGTCTGTGTTTTGGGGTTTAGGCCTCTTCGATATGCCCTGTCTGATTACAGTTTAGCCCAAGTGATGAACAATAGTCCAGGTTATTGTGTTGAACGTCTGCTTACATTCAGAGTAATTTGGTGATATGGGCCTATGCACACTGATATTAACGCTACATTTGGCGATCCTTTCTTTTATGAAATGTATATCACATTGCAGTAATATCGTAACCATATTTTTCTTAGTGTACTAAGGAACAATGCTATGTGATGCCACTTTCTGTTTTGCCGAGGGGTGAAAGTTCATTTGCCATAACTTCCTGTGATGGCACTTGGGGTGGGCTCAAATTATATCACTTCCTGTGATGTCTTCAGAGGTCAAAGGTCATGTGATATCACTTACACCAACCCTGGCATTTTGGTGAAATGACATCTCCGGCTAACGAGTTATGACACCATGATTGGGGCGGAACCTGTGAAGTGCCTGGCACAGCCTTAGAAGTGCAAGTAACTAAGGAATCTTTTACAAGGGGTTGGCCTATGTAACTAAGCAGGTGGACTAACAAATGCAGTTCAGTGTCTTGAGCTATTGTAAATTATATACATTTATTGATTATTGCTTACCAACTAGAGGAATATATTTCACTCAGGGTGTTTGAGTGACATCTGACAGACAATGAGAGAGAGCGAAACTTGAGTTGTCTATGTCGCTTAGAATGGCGGTCGGAATATGCCCCAAAGATGAAGTTAACCATACATCATTTTGTGTTGTTTATGACCCCCTAACCACAATTCTGTTGTGTCCCTTGCTCCCCATTGACCAGAACTGCAGGAAGTGAGAGGGGAAACAAGAAGGGATGATATACACGATAAATAAATCTCACTCGCCACCCCACATTTTTCACCTGTTCTCTTCACCACCTCCCTTGTGTCCTTCCCAGACCTTTCCTAGCATCCAAGAGACACATTCCTGTTTTCTGCCACAATCCCTGAATTTCCTCATTGTCTACCCACCACCCAAGAAGTAACACAGCATATATCTGGTGTTCTGTCACCCTTTCCCACTTCTCTTTTCTTAGCCATCCCCAAAACCAAAACTTTACCTATCTACCATTCTGCCACCCTCCCACAGATCCCTTGTTTCAGGTACACCATCCACTTTCCATGCAGAAAACAAGCATTGGCAATGCCAACAATTTTAGCTTATGTGTAGGCCTGAGAAAACATTTTCCAGATACTGCGGTAATTGTCCTAACTGGCCATCAATGATAGCAAGTTGCAAAATGGTATGAGTACCTGGGCATATAATAGCAGTACCTAGCAAATGCCTACACACAAACCAAACCATCTGGCTTTACCAATGCTTGTTTTTTACAGGACTTTGGTGAAAGAGCCGCACACTGCTTACAATTGAAGTGGTTGAAGGCATACCTGCTTAAGACATGTTATTCCCTGCACCTGGTCACAAGCCCTGATAGTGCCTATTTTCAAAAATGTGACCCTTGTGGTGCTTCCAATTATAGGCCGAAAGCACTCACAGATGCCTCATCAAAGAGCTTTTCTATTTTAATCTTGAAAGATCTAGAGTGTAATATTCAACAGTCAAGTATAGTATCACGTTTTCAAGTGGGATTCCGCAAGAGGATGGGCACCTCCCTCAACACGACTATCTTGGCTCATCTTTAGATACGGTTAAGATTAGTTGAAAAGGACCGATTTTTATGGCTTCTCTTGACATCTGCATTTGACCGGGTCATAAGAGCAATTCTGTTGCAAAAATTACAAAGATATGAAATTCATGCAGATTTGGTACAGTTGGTATCCATTTTACATTGAAACACCACATATCGAATTCATATTAATAAAGAGGGAGAAGTAACTTGTCCGATTGGAACATATACGGGAGTGAAGCAGGGATGTAATATGGCCCCAACATTGTTCAACCTCTTCCTGTTCGATATGGACGAAATCCCGGAAAGGATGAAAATGAACACCTGTGAAACTGGGCTGCTTGTGACTCCACTGGTTAGCCTTTGCTGACAACTTGATCTTTTTTTGACAGAAGGCCATTGGATTGCAAGCTAAACTCAATCTATTTATGCAATATACCCAGGGTTAACAATTTAAAGGCCAATGCTAAATAATCTAAAATTGTGGTATTTTTAGGATCTAAAGGGTAAAAACGGATGACCTGGGCCTTGGGTACAGAACAGACTGAACGTGTAACGAACGTGCGCTATTTGGGGTACAATCTGTGTAATTCAGCTTCTCTCAAAATGTGGAAAGAATCACTTGTCAGCAAGGTACAACCTTTGGTGTCGCAGGTGAAGTGTATTTATAGTAAGCTCTGCAGAATCACTTGTCAGCAAGGTACAACCTTTGGTGTCGCAGGTGAAGTGTATTTATAGTAAGCTCTGCAAACTTTCTACATTACCAGCCATCAAGTACTATGTCTCCAAAGTAGACCTATTCTGCTATATGGATTAGGTATGTGTCTTCTTGGCTTGGGGGAATACCTCAATATCTTACAAGATCGTCTGTGGAAAGAAATGCTTGGGTTTTCATGTGCTTTGCTAAATGCCATAATTAGGCATGAGCTGGGATTAGTATCTCTATCAGCTGGACTACTCTGGAGACTCTTACTTAACTGTTCTAAAATTTTAAATCCACCAGCCAATTCTTTATATGAGGAATTACATGAAATGATACAGGAAAACACACGTAAGTCAATTTTTAAGTTAAAGCTAAGAATGCAATCCCTGTTGTACGACATAGACGCAACGGAAGAAGAACTCAATTGTTGTCCAGGTAGTGTAAAAAGAAAACATTTTAACTATGACTGGTCTATGACCATTAAACTGTTAAGTGGCTATAAGCTTCACAAAAGTATGCATACTTTACCCACAAAAGAGGACACTTGAGTCCCAGTTTTCCCTGCAATCATGCACGAGCACTGTACATGCTCTTTAAATTCAATCACTTCGCAACTAGAGAGCACACAACATATTGGACCATATTGAAGGCTCAAGAATACACCTTGTGCTGTAGATTATGCCATCTCTGGAAACATTGAAACACCTTGTAACTAGCTGTCCCCAACTCTACCAGGCTTGGTATTTTTGGGCTTGATTGATAATCTTGGAGAATCTGAGTTTTCCAGACATTTTCTTTGGTTACGTCTCAGGTGGGGGTGGGGGTATGAAGCACCAATTATTGCCCTTACTCGCTTTTTAACTAAAATTAACGTACAAATGCAATACGTTTGTTGATCAGATCAACTTTTAAGAATGGAATTATGGATGATGTAAATACTACATTTTACTTATTTGTATATACAAAACTTTTTAAATAATGTATGTGTTTCTTTTGTATCAATTATGTGAGATGTCTCTTTGAAAAGATTTAGAATAAACTAAACACAAATAAAATAAAATAATTGAGACATTTTCAGTAGTGTGTTCACATTTCCAATTAATCAATTAACATCAGAAGACGGCTTTGAAATGACAGTCAGGAACTTTGAGTGCAAAGGATGATGTTAAGTCTTGATGTAGAGAGGGGTCAGAAGTAGGTGGGAATGACCATAGGGATTAGCATGGCCATGGGCAGTCAATGGGTGGGTAAATAGCCAAAGAACATCCATAAGCTTTGTGTCCCTCCTCATACGCCATTTCTCGCTAGCTGTACTCCAATGCAATAGTTTCAGCTTATAAGCGCCACCTAATAGCTAAAAGTAAAAAGCCAGCCACCCCCTTCACTCACTTCCACCACCTGCATTATGACTCCTATAGAGAGCGAAGGGCCGCAGGTCTGACAGGATGCGCTGACAAGAGCAGAGCAGCATTTCATAGCGCGTGACTTAGGGTTTTGACAATCTATCTGATTTGGCACCCCTGCACAAACAGGAGAGCCACATATCCTGTGCCCTCAGCTGTTCACAAGCTTCAGGAGGCACTGGAGAGGGAGATGACAATGCAATGGATTAGGACATCCCCAATCATCTGCCCCTATGTTACTGTAAGAGGGTATGGCATGTTGCTACGTTGTTGCCTATGCCTTCCAATGGAAGTAATACACAGCATAGAGAAAAATCTATTTAAATAAAACAGATTACAAAAATATAACAGAATTCATCAGTAGTAAAACGCGGCAATGCAGGACCACTCCCTTCAGTGGGGCGGCGGTACATTTTTAAAGAGGTAGGGTGTAAATGATTTCCTGGAATTGGCCTGCATGAGAACAGCAAATGTCCCTCAGCCATATCAGTGGCCTTTCCAGGGGTCCTTCCCCTTTGAACATTTTTCAAATTGTGATCCAAGATAATGCATTATACAGTGCAAAATTCAGAAAAATTGAAAAAAAGCTACAGAAAGTACTTTCAGTTCTGCAGGGAAAATATGTATACTTCAATGGACGTCAAGTTTTCACGTTACCAAAAGTACACAGAAGCAATTCCCACTACATTTTTATGCTAGCTGCATGCAAAGAAAATCATGAGACATCATCCTAACAATATAGGTTTGACATGCCACTCTAAAACACATGCCTCAAGATTATATTGCAGGACCCCCCCGCCCTTTAATACTGGTTGTGCCAAAATAATTATAAGGCTTGTCTCAAAAATATATGCCAGTATTGCCCACGTTCATGGTAGTTTTATCCAAGTAATTCATGAGCATGCCTCAATAGAACATGTTACTATTGCCACTGTAAGGAACATGTTCATGCTCTCTGTGCCCAAAGAAAATTATGAGGCCTATCTCAGCAATACATGCCAGAATTGCCACCACAAAATGAATTGTATTATTGCTAGTGCCCAAAGAAAATCACAGGGCTTGTCTCAAAAAAAGTCAGCATTCCATTATAAAAAACCTTTCATGCTAATTATTGCCAAAGTTCTGTCCCATGTCCCTCTCACTGCCCCAGATCTGTTCTGTGTTGCCCTGCCTGCCCTATGTGGCTCTCCTGACCCCATTTCCACCCCTAATAAACTCCCTGCATCTCTCCATGCTCCTTTTCAGATCTCTACTCTTTCTTTATTCCAGTTCTGCCATGTGTCTTTATCCCTGTATCAGTTTGTCCCCTATATTGCTCAAAGTGCTCAGGTTCTGCCCACAATTCACTTTCAATGCTCAAGTTGCTAGCACTGTCTCTCTCAGTGCTGAAGTTCTTCCTCAGTGTTTATCTCAGTGCTCAGGTGCAGCCCCAAAGTCCCTTTTAGTTCTCAGGTTCTGCCACAATGGCACTCTCAATGCTCATTTTCTGCCTCAACGTTGCTTTCAGAACGTAAAGTCTTCACGAGTGTTTCTCTCAGTGCTCAGGATATGCTCAAATGGCACTCTCTGTGCTCAAGGTTTCTCCCAAAGTCACCCTCAGTACAACAGCTCCCTCCCACCACATCCCGATACCCAGTGTACACATGCTTACACACACACATAAAAACACAACCACGCACAAACCCACATACCAGCTCTCCTGCGTGTAAGCACCCCCAAAATAATAACTTGCATCCACCAGTGGCCTCCCCACAATGACTTCTTATTGTGCTGGCAGGTTCCTGGCAGTCAGACTGGACAAGGTGACTTCCCTCCTGGGTCTGGATCGATGGCTATGCCAAATACTCTCTTGACCTCTCATACTCCCTCCTTGTGCATCGACTGAGGGTGTCACCAGCATTCTGATCCAGCCCATGCTTGGAGGGATATAGGATGGAGAGTGGGTCAAAGTCTCTCTGTGACTTGGGGTCACTTCAACTTTTTGGACACAACTGGTGAAGCCAACAAAAACCTGCACTGGGTATGTCCGATGTGGTGGTTCACACAACAGTCTCTATTCCACATCCATAGTAGAGACCATCTCCATGAGTGAGGCACATCATGTTTGGCTGTTGGTTATTCATGGTCAGTGTCAGTGGTGGCTGAAAGATGGTGGGACACTCGTCCACCCATCCTAATCGGCTAGCCACCACTGGATTCCTGTGAAATAGTCCAGAGTGTTAAAGTGCTTGCTTCAGTGATAACCACTGTGACTAAATGACTATTGCTCTGCAGGAGTGCTGGGATTGAGCTTCCCCCAGAAGATCACTATCTCCAGAGCTCTGGTTCTCTCCTGGCTGGATTACTATAGCAGCCTCTTTCTAAATCTGCCTGCTTCTACTCTGCGCCCTCTGCAACTCATCCAGAACAGGACTGCGAGACTTGTCCTTGGCCTCAAGCCCAGGGATCGTAGCTCTCCTGGACTGAAATTTCTGCACTGGCTCCCAGTGGCTGCGAGGATTAAGTTCAAAACCCTCGGCATCATCCACAAGGCCTTCTGGGGCCCGGGGACTCAATACCTTCAACTCTCTCTTCCTAAATATCTTCCCTCTTGAGCTCTTCACTCATCCACCTCCAACTCCCTCAGGGTTAGTCGCTTCTCCAAGCAATGAGTTAAGGGTAGATTTCTCTCTTCGGCTGGGGCCTCCCCCTGGGACAGCCTCCCCACACCCCTGAAACTTGAGGAGAACCATCTTCGGTTCCGGAAGCACCTAAAAACCTTCCACTTTGCTTCTGCTTTCTCCCCCCTCTCGCCTGCTGAAGTCCTGGCTGACAATGAGACTGCACAGGTTCCTGGCCACCCATCTGAACTCGGGCCCTAGCTCTGCCAGTTGCACGATTGCGCTGCCCCCCGGGCAACCCTGCACCGGGGGACTGTTTTCTGTATCCCTACAGTCCTCTAACCAGCACTTATGTCTGCACTCACCCTGCACTTGCCACCAGCTGGCCGTTCTTTATTTATTTTATGTGATTATTATTATCCCATGTACTGCCTTCCCCCCACACTTTTCTTTCCCCCTTCCGTTGCACTTGCGCAATCTGAATGACACCTGGCCTAGTAAGATCGTTTGTCTGTCTTCCCTCTATTCCCCCTCCCTTGCCTCGTTGCGCCTTGAAACACTTGTGTGTAGGCGCGTTATAAATGCCATATCATATCATATCATAACTGGACCCTAAAAGTATTCAACTAAAGCATGAGATGCTGAAAAGCTGTGCTGCTTCTTTCAACTGCACATGCAATTTAATTGTATGGAGAAATATTGCATTGATAAAGCAAGCACATATGTGTCACCTCATGTAATGGGTAATACTAAACATAAGACATGGAGACTGCCTCAATTTAAAGTGAGAGGTGCTGGAATAATGCTTAACTTCATCAATCAATGCTTCTCCCTAGTTAATTTGAAAAGCGTGCACCTGTGGGATATGAACATGGTTCTGCATAGAAAATATCAGACAAAGTATGATGTAAGTTTCTTATATAAATACAACTTTCAACATTTATAAGTAGAATGGCTATGTGTTTCAAATGGTGCACCTCCCTTCTACACATGAAGAAGAGGACTTGTAGATTAAAACTTGTACATTTTGTTGCACATATAATCACGTAAGAATTGCTTATACACACATCGGACATTTCAGTTTGCATGGTTCAAATGTATATAAGCCATAGTTCAAGCAGGAAATCAAACCATCTTTATTTGTATAGGCTCACATGTAAAATCTTCCAAATGAAGCACATGAGTATTTAACTGCGAAGAAATGAAAACAATAGTTTTTGTTTTGAATTGCAAAGTGTCTTTTAAGTAGCATATGTTGAACAAAAAGGAGTGAAGTTATTGTAAAATATTTTATAAGAATGGCTTTCACCCTGTCAATACAAAAAAAATCATATGATGTTCTGATTTGGCTTTGCAAATGCTGTTTTCTTGATGATTGGACCACAAGTTACACTCCCCTTTAGCCCTGCGTATATGTTGAAATGGGAGAGGTTTAAGTTCCCCAGAAGATTTGGCTGCACCATCTGGCGTGACTAAGATCATTTTTCCTTTAATCAGGAAAACAGTAATTGCATGCAAGGTACCACCAACACTTTCACTTGCGTGTTGCTAGTTCCCCTCATGCGATTCTAAATACTCCCAAACACAGTGTAACAGTAATCAGAAATGAAGGTGAAATCGTCTTTATTCTTTGCTTTCACTCTGTGCTTTGGGAGAAATAAAATATTGCCTGAAAAGACATTTTGTAGTCTATGTTTCATTAATGGATTCCATTATTATTGGTTGTGTAGCAATGATGTTTCATAATATTGGATATGTTGAAATATATTCGGATAGGTCTATTTGTGTGAGTTTATGTTATTGTTTGTATTGTAGATTTATCGGCACACATGAGCCCCTACTTGGGAGATCCAAAAGTTATGTCTGTCCTGATGAAGGCTGAGAAAATTAGAGCATTGGTTATTTTCTCATGAGGCTGAAACACTTCTGTGTGAACTTGTTTTTCCATGAAAGTGTCATCCAAGTACATTGTGAAATAGGCCAAATTGCCAATCGTATGCAATATTAGTGCTCTCTTCAATAAGTCGGAGGCAAACAAAGCAATATGTAAAAGCCTTGATGAGTGAGGGTCAACAGTTATACAGTAATATGGTACTCAACTCATTCCTGTGTTGATGAGTTTGTTTTTATAGAATGGTTGCCTCAACATTGTTTTAAATTGCACTTGGTCTTTCATTTATGTGTGAAGTATTGAATTGTGAATTTGTTTAATGTGTGGTGTTTACTTTTTTTTAACAATTTGGAATTTAATTAATAAAGAGACATATTTTCTACAATTAAATCGATGTGACAGTGTAAATTACACTTGCAGAGATCTATTAGAGGAATTGCCCTGATGATACTTTTGTGTATATTCCCATGGAATCTGCCTAGTCACTAGCAGGTGCTAATGAGAGGTGTATTCCATTGGAATCCTTTGGTTTTCCACCTTCATGAAAATCTCATGCAGGCATAAAACCAAATGCTCTCCCGAGGCAGAGGAGGAAAGCAAAGCAGACATGCTATCGTTAACCTCCTACACCTCAGGACAACTGTAAAATGTAGTGGAGTGTATAAAACGAAAGCATGACATGCTTTTACACTTTTCTTTTATGCTCCACTTCTGTAGAAAATGACCCCATTGTGTTCACAAAACAAAGGCCCATCTGCACCAAGACCCCTGAATTAAAGATGTGCACCCACCCTTGCAAGGCCATTTTAAGTAAATAGTCTAAAAAATACATCTTAAAATTCTACCAATGCTGAATCTACAGGGTTCTAAGCTAATAAGAATCATAATTGCTCACGTTGCCATAACCTGTTCTGATAATCCTGGGCAGCAAAGGTACATTTTTGCACGTAAAGTGTTACCTTTGAACCTTGGCTCCACCAGATAGTCAGCCTAATGGAAACTCAAACAAAAGAAGCCCTTGTCAGCAGATACAGGCTAATCATTAGTTGAGGGTAAGCCTGGCGATGCCAGCTTTTTCTTAATTTGCAAGCACATAACATTTTGCAGCTTTACATTACATACAAAAGGGTTTTGCTTATAAACTACAACCATGTAACCTCGAGAGAAACAAAAATATGCATTACGACCATGAAATTGTTGTCTATCATATGAGTCCAAAATTCCTATATTTTTAAAATAATGAATACAATTATGAATATTAATAACATCATGAAATCCTATCCCTCAAACTCATGTTGCATGTTCTAATTTTCATGAGTGGCAGGGAATCTCAGAAATCCATATTTTATTGAAGTGGCATGTTGCTTTGATGAAATATGGAATAAAAAGGATTTTAAATTCAAAGGTTTTAAGAGCTTATTAGCCCCCACCTTTTTATGTCAAAATTATGAGGAACCACACAGGGACTAGGGACATCATTCTGGAATCATACATTTCATAAAATGGATAGTAGAAGTATTGGGTCTTATCCTTGAGGAGTATTTTACCTGGTGCAGACCTGCTTTTCAACAGGGAGGAGAGGCTGACTGGTAGTTTTTTTAAAGTGCATGTTGCCCATCCTGGCCGAGCAACTTAAAGAATTATTTTAAAGTGAGTAAAACAATTCCCCCACACATAATAAGATACGTCCCCTAGAATCATTGCTCTGCTAAGTCCCTCTAGTGAGATGGGACTGGGGAGGAGAAGCCACTTTGGGGCACCCATTTCCAATAAAATACTTTAATTTTATAGAGGAGAAATGCACTGTGCTTTTTCATTGCATTTAAAGTCAGGTGAGATTTTCATTTCAATGAGAACCAATAGCATTTTCTGTGCTCTGTCATTGGTGTAAAAACAGGCAGACCTTTGCAACACCAACAGTGGAGCCTTTTGAAAGTTTTAGCAAAAATAAAAGGAACTATAGTCAAACACCTGTGGCCAGGCCTCCTAGCCTAAATTGAGAATTGATAAATCAATAATAGATATTAGCGGGTGAAGCCCGCTCAGGAGTAAAGGGCGCGACTGTTTCTGCTGTTCGGCGGGGACCCTGCTCATTGCTGCACTTCGTTTTTGAATCCCTTGAACTTACCATCTTATCCAGGAAGAAGCCGCTCTGACTCGCGTGAGACTGTCAGCAGGAGCTGACAGCAGTTTGAAGCGAGCGGCTTATCACTTCGACTTCGACTTCCCACGTGACATCCGTCACGTGACTACTTCAGCCACACCTCCAGGAAGTCCTTCCCCATAAATGCAGAACAGCGCGACCCTTGTGGCGTGAAGCCCGCTCAGGAGTAAAGGGCGTGACTGTTTCTGCTGTTCGGCTGGGACCCTGCTCATTGCTGCACTTCGTTTTTGAATCCCTTGAACTTACCATCTTATCCAGGAAGAATCCGCTCCGACTCGCGTGAGACTGTCAGCAGGAGCTTACAGCAGTTTGAAGCGAGCGGCTTATCACTTCGACTTCGACTTCCCACGTGACATCCGTCACGTGACCACTTCAGCCACACCTCCAGGAAGTCCTTCCCCATAAATGCAGAACAGCGCGACCCTTGCGGCGTGAAGCCTGCTCAGGAGTAAAGGGCGCGACTGTTTCTGCTGTTTCCGGCTGGTCCCGGTGGTTCGCGGGTAAGTCCTTGAAATACATAACCAATAACTTGTTCGCAGTTCATCTGCACAAAACTAAATAAGGAGAGTGGTCTGGCAAACCGCCCTTGTATCCATCTTTAAACTAAAGCCAGACAAACCAAAAACTAAAATTAACCACTAACTACCATGAAAAAACTAGTGACGGCTAATCAGAGCGTCAAGGATAGCGGGCCGCTCCCAGGAGTCCCCCCATCAAACACCATCGAAGAATCGGGACGTATATTACGAAGCAGCCTCCTAACAATAAAAAACCCATCTGAAATGACCCTCACACACCCCATATCAACATTGTCACCGCCAATCCCTCCTCTCCGATCCCCCCACAGATACAATTTACCTACTTGTGCCTTTGCACGCCCATTGGAAGCGCCTGGTGCTGCTTGCCCTTCTGGGGAGCTAGACGGGAGCACATCCGGCTGCAGCGGCGCCTCGCCGGCGGCTGCCGATGGGGGGGCAGGTGGAGAGAGCACAAAACTGGTATTGGGGGAGGCAACGGGGGGCAAGGGGGAGACAATGCAAGCAGAGGGGATCGCGCAGACCCCCGGCTTGAGCTCGTCTGTGGACCCAGAAGAGGGACGACGAGACAAGACGGTGGAGGTGAAAAAGGAAATACCTATCGAGTTCGCCAGAGCTTGACAGATAACGAATTCTGCATCTGCCACCACAAAGAATCACGAGACAGAGGCCGGCGAAAAATACAGCCGGACCACTGAAGACTCGGCACAGAAAAAATACAATACCACGAATACAGTCAATGCATCACAACAAATCTTTTTTTACAGAAGAAGGCTCAACAAACCCATTAGACCACACCTCTTCAAAAAATCAAAAAGAGAACAACATATGTCCACTTAGTCTCAAACGACTGATTCAAACAGATCAGGATGGACAAGAAATAGACGATATCAACATTCTGAGAGAACATAACTGGGTCCAACTACAAACATACTCAGCTAAGGACCCAAACAGCAAGAACTTGTCCCAAAAAGATTTGAACTCCTTATGTGTCGATCAAAATGACAACACAGAAAAAGAAAATACTCAGGAACTAAAAATCAAAGAACCTGAAAACAACCGAAACTCAAAAAACTAGAAGTCAGTATCCCTGACTCGACCTTTTCATCAACTTCAATCCCCAAACCGCTGTTGAAACTACATAAAAAAAAAAACAAGGCAAACGATGCTTCAGACTAATAATACGATTGGAAGATTTTTTGAGAAGTTAGGGAAAACTCCCATTACAAATCGATTTGAACTTTCTGACATGGAAATACTTGTGGGGAATCTCTCCATCACCTCAAAGAAACCCATTCAAACAACTATCAGCAACACACCGCCTTGAAATAGGAGCGTTGACACCCCAATTACGATGGCACTTTTGGCCAAAATGAGACCCCTCAAGGTAAACTGGAAAAACCAAAACGCGACACTGAAAGTTGTACGAGTTCAAAGAAATTGACTCAAAATAAGGAACAAAAAAGCATTTTGGAAAACAAAGTGTCATTTAAAGAAAATGAAAACAACCAGAAACCGAGACAAAACCCAAAAATCCAATGCTTGAACAATAAGGAGGAAGTTACATTGACAGAAGAGCTTTCAAAAGAAAACTATATTCGGCCAAAAAAATGCGATCGAAGAAACAAGAAAACCAAACCCAGAAACAACAATAATTGAGGCAAAAAAGAGCCATGAAATCATACAGAAACCTAATATCATCCGTGCAAGAAACCAAGAAGAAATACAACTGGCAGAGGCTATATTAAATTACAAAAACATGATTAGGCGTAGAGAATTGAACTCAGACTTGAAATCTACTTGCCAGCAAAGAAAGGACGACACCTTGGTGGATGCTTTGCGACCACTTTTTTCGACTCCAAACAAAACTAAAATGGGACAAGAAACCATAAAAACAAAAGAAAAAAATTCACCTGGAAAAAAACTAGACTTACAACTTGTTATGTCAGCAGTGACAGTTGGCTTAGCACCATTCGGAAAATTATATGAAACCGTTAACGACACATTGAAGGACCATACCTCAATATTAGCATCTGTAAATTCGAAGCTGACTCACTTGGAAGGATACATTTTGGCCCTTGAATCATGGAAGGCAAATATAAGAAACCAAGGAACACAAACGGATACAACAGAACCAGAAAAAACCTACCCAGACCGAGGAAAGAACAATGTGTTTCAATTTAAGAAAAAATCAATGGATACTAGCACTCAAACTACTCAGGAGAAAATACATGAGCCCAGCAACGAAAAAGTACCATCAGAAGCACTAGAAAAACACATTGAGAGATTAGCACCAAAGTGCAACAAAGATAAACCTAAGGGGGACACACGAGAAACAGCCAGTACAAAAAAACACATGAACCCAAGAGACAAGCTGAGCGAAACTGAGACATCGATAAAAAGCAAAACGTAAGACGATCACTCAAAAATACCACAAGAATCGGAAAATCTCAACATACAACAGGTTCAGAAGAAAGTGGAAAAAACAACTAAAACAAATGAACTAATGACAAAATGGATAACTGTCACAGACAAAAAACCAACTAAGAAAGAGAACAGCAACATCCAGAAGAATCAAAAAAAGAGAATCTAATCCAGAGCTACATGAGAGTATGATTGACATATCTAACATCAGCACTTATTCTATTGAAAACTCTGAGTCTGAAATACCTCGACCAACGGCAAAAAAAATAAAGGTATCATTTGCGGAAAACGAACCCCCAACACAAAACCGAAAGGCAAATCAATATAAAATACAAACGAAAAGTTCAGAACAAAAAAAAGAAAATTTGGAGGATTTCAAACACAAAAAAGATCGGATCACCCCAGAAAGAAAAACGCTGTTCCGACTATCAAATATAAAGCTAAACAAACATGATCATAGACAAGGATCCAACGAGGAAGCTCATCCAAAGAACATCAAAAGAAAATCTGAAAATGAGAGACAAGAAGAAAAAACAAAAAGAAGTGATAGACGACATCAACAAACTTACTTGACCTCCATAGGACAAAAGGGAAAGGCAAGCGAGACAAGATCACAGAGAAGTTCGGTCACTGAGACATACGACAGCAGAAGAAGAGACAAACCTTCAGAAAGGAGAAACTGGTCTAACCAAAGACCTTTGGACAAGTCCTCACAGCAAAACCGAACCAGAAATTCGGCGATATTTACTCACAAGAGTAACTCGACACGAACACTAAAACTTGAAAGAAGAACCTTCTCAGAAGAAAAAATTATTTTGAACAGACGAGCCATGATGAAATTCCTGGACCAACTCACAAATGGAGACCAAATCAGAAGTATAGACATAAATATAGTAGAATTTGCGCATAAAGGACGGACAGACAGCATTTTCTTACACATCACGTCCCAATCAGTAAAAAAACTCATGCTTCAGTTGAAAAAAGAACTTCTGAACAGGGGTTACCTCCTGCAAGAAACAACATTAGAAGAGAGAGGACATAAGAGCCAAAAAACAAACAGAACGAAACAGAGTCACAGCTACGAGGACAAAACAACCGAAAACGGTGATTGGATAAAGAACACGCCGAACAGAAAGTATGATCTGAAAGAAAAAAGAAAATACCCTCCAACCATGGAGAAATATGAACATACGAAAGAAGCAGACAGAGAAGCAACTCGCAAACTTAAAGGTTCAAACTCGACACAAACTACAAGGGAAAAAGGAAAAGAAATATTAAGAGAAGATCACCACATTAAAAGACACTGGAACGACAACCATGTGGACACAGAAAAAATCAAAACCAGAAAAATAAGCGGCCCTATCAGGATGCAGGAGTCTACAGGAAAAGAAAAAAACACTGTGAGAGAAACAACCTCGACCCAGAACCGACAAGATCTAGCGGAAAAAAGCTCAAAAAGATGGGCATGGCTCCCCCAAGCGTTAACACGCTACACTGGAAAATAGCAGTCAAAGGTTTCCCCTTCAGGTGAAGAATGGGAACAAGCAAAGATGGCAAATGCTCTATACAACAAAGAGCAAACTATCACTATCGGATCATGGAATACCAGAGGCCATATTCATTTTACAGAACCTGGCGAGATAAACCTAGGTGGATTCGACCTATTAAGTCTACAAGAAACTTGGCTGCTGCGGCCGCCTAGCATGGACGGCTATGAGGTCCAACTGTCTCCAGCCCACAAAGGCGAAAAAGGTCGCCCAACATCGGGCCTTCTAACGGCCGTCCGTACAGGCAGATCTCTCCGAATAGCCCATAACCTGGTATCAGACACACTAATCCAGGCAATTGTCCTGGAATGGGCAAAAGAAGAAGACGTAACAAGAAAAAAGAACAAAGATCTTATCCTGTTGTTGAACATCTATTGGAACCCGGCTATAATTCACACGTCCGTCTTCCTAAACGAGATAGAAAAAATATTAACGTTGGCTACAACAACCTTCGACATGGACCACATTTTAATATGTGGAGACTTGAACTCTACTTGCCCAACGGTAGATGATGTAAAAACCACTCTAGGAAACAAAATAAACTCCTGCTCAAAATCAACAGCAAGAGGCCTCGCGTGGGCGGAGTTGGTGGAATCCCGTGATCTGTACAATCTTAACTCCCTAGAAACAACCAGACCTAGGATCCCAACCTGGAAGGGGGAAGAAAATGCAAGCACCATTGATTACATCTTCGCATCCAGGGACCTATATCAACAAATCAAAAGTTTCGAGATAGTGGTACCGACCCGGAGCGACCATAATTTACTCAAAGCGACATGGCATGCCAACAAACGCCCGCAACTTAAAATGTCGACTGAGATGGCAACAAACGCCCAAGGAAATTGACTAAAAATTACAAAGGATGCCATTGCCTCGATCACAGTGATCTACAAGCAAGAAAAGCTAGGAGTAAACAAGAACAACACATTGAAAAACTTGGATTACTGTCCACTGCTTACTCCATATCTATGTCCCAGGCACGTGAGAAAAACAGGAAAAATCCACCTTCACAAATACAACGAGGAAATTCGCTCAAAGAAATCCAATTTACGAAAAACACTAAGAAAAGCCAAAAAATATCCTACACAGATAAATTTAGACTCCGCAAACAAACAAAAAAAAAAGTACAAATCGTGGCTCCAATCAATCCGAAGAGAATTCTACCAAGAAGACGCAGAGACCATGCTTAGAGTAGTCTGCAAAAGGAACTCGAACGACTTTTGGACTCTAATAAACACCAACCTATCAGGTCCAGCAAAAACTAGTACCAACAATGTCCCTAAAGACAGATGGTTAAAACACTTCACGAACTTATTTGAAGAACTAGAGCCATCGGAAAAAAGATCATTAAAATATGAGAAAAGTAAATGGATGGCATGCACGGGGGAAGAGATTCGAAAGAAAATCAGTAAACTGAATAACTTTCGTGCGCCAGGTCCGGATGGGATCACAACCCTCCATCTCAAACAGGAGGTGGAAACTTAATAGGCCCCGTTAATAGTAGAAATCTTCAGAAGATGCAGGAAAACACGATCTATTCCAGCTACATTGAAAACAGCTAACATCGTTCCAAATTATAAAAAAGGTCTGAAAGAGGACCCAAGAAACTACAGACCTATCGCCTTATTGGACGTGCTGGGTAAACTCTTCGGATCCCTGGTGCTGGAGAAATTTCAAGACTGGAAGAAAGTGGCAAAGACAGCAGATCCACTCCAATCAGGCTTTGAAAAAAATCTAGGCACTGCAGTCAACATTATGATGATCAGTATCCTGAAGGCCAGGGTCTTCGAGGGCTACCCAACAATTTTCATAGCTTCGATCGACCTGGTACAAGCCTTCGACCATGTAAACAGGAGAAAACTATGGAAAAAATTGGAAAAACAAAGGTGTCCATCTTCACTCCTCGAACCTATCAAAGCGCTATATAGCAATACCTCAATCAGAGTACGCTTGAATGAAGAGGGCTTATTGTCAGAAAGTATACAAACAGCAAGAGGAGTCAAACAAGGATGCCCTCTGGCTCCGGCTCTCTATAAAGCATACATGGCAGACATAGTGAATGCAGAAATTGATACACGCTCCTTTCCTCCAAAAATAGGAGTGTCGAAAATGACAAGACTGCTCTACGCGGACGACATCCTTCTGCTGGACCAATCACCAATTGGACTGCAGTGTCAATTAGACAGCCTCGTAAGCTACTTGAAGAAGAACGATTTAGATCTGAATACAGCAAAAACCAAAATTATGATCTTGGAAAAATCAACTAGGCCTACTAAAAGATCACAATGGTTTGCAAACTCAGAAAAGCTGGAGACAGTGAAAACCTTCACATACTTAGGAGTGAAAATATCTCGCAGCCAAATAGAACTATCGATGCAAGAACACCTCATCCTAAAGATGAAAAAAACATTGGCTGCACAAGCAATACTCTTGGAAAGGAAATTCGGAAAATTCACCATCCTCCCAGTACTAAAATTCTTCAAAGCCAAAGTCACTCCAGCATTAACTTAAGGAGCAGAAGCAATGCCACATCTTCCTCCAACACTGTGGACAAAATTGGAAGGTGCTTTTTGGCGCAAAGTCTTACGACTACCCAATTCTACCCCAACAGCAGTTATCCGAAGAGAACTATGTCTTCAATCACTGGAACCAGTGGTAGTCAGAAACGGTCTCCTATTCCTGAGAAAAATTCTAAGAACTCCTCGGCCTACTATTCTGGACATCATTTATCAAGAAATGACGAATCAAAAAAACACCATGATGACAAAATGGTACAAAAACCTACTAGACCAGTCAAAAAAAATTGGATGTTCAGAATGGGATATAGAACGTAGCCCAGAGAAAATCAAGAAAAAACTAAAAATCCAAGATTGGATCGAGACCTTGGAAAAAGCTGAGAAGTACACACCACAGAGTCACCATACAATCAACACCCAAAGGCTGGACAAGACAAGGAACTACTTAAAACAATTCCCAGATAAACCACTGCGTACAATTTTCTTGAGGGCACGGCTGAACATTCTAAAGACGAAAGAAATGTTATACCTCAGAAAACAGGTTCAAGATAAAAACTGTCGATACTGTGACACCCTAGAAATCGAAACAGTGCGACACCTACTTCTTCACTGTTCGGGAACAAACAGTCTCAGAACGACCTATTTACGACCACATAGAATGAAACATCTTACCACCAGTGAAGAAGATTGGTGGAACATGCTAATGAACGGAGAATCCACAACATTGACAGTAGCAACAGCCAAGTTCTTTGAAGGGTTAGAGCTGGAAGGAAAATCAAGTCGAGAACAAACAGAAAAACAGAAAAATGATGATTTTAAAGAAACAAGCACAGAAAGGGGAGAATTTTAATCTCACAAAATCCTGGATTCACAATCACAACTGCCTTAAAATCATAAGTCAGGAGAAAGATTTTGTAAAAATTGTAAAACAATTAAATGCAAAATAAATAAATAAATAAATAAAATAGATAAGTGATAAATCGTTACCTGTAAAAGCCATTTATATTTAAAAAGACAGATAGGAATGGGAGAGAATTGAGCATTTCTGTCCATACAGAAAAGATACACTTCCAAATAAATGTTATTTCACCAATGATTTTGTGCTGAAAATAGCTAAATACATCCCAGTCATTTAAGGTGACTGCGGGGGACATGCTTGTCGTCCTTTCGGAAAGTCAGAACGTGGGGTGGATTTAAATTAACGCTGTGTATTCTAAATTGATAGCTCAGCTGTCCTAAAACATGTTTGTAGATCCAAATTTAACATATCAGAATTTGTATTGTATTTACAGGCATATGCTACAGACCCACAACCCTGCATTCACAAATGGGGCAAATTCATATGAACGTGCTTATATAAATGTCATTATTCTATTCAACATTTCTATGATATCAATTCTTATTTTTGAAATTGCAGAAAAGGAAAGTTTGAATCTGCTATTTATTGACAAATTAATTTTGCGTAAATGTTAACGGAATAGAATATTCAATACCACAGGTGAATTAGTGACATTATAGTCATAGAATTAAGTGCTATGTTTAGAGGTGGCATTGTATTATTTAGAATTAGAAATGCCAGACATATAGTCACTTGATGTTCTGGTGGGTGACCTAATGTTTATATTACCTTTTAGTGAGACTATCGCAGGCATGCTGACACTAATTGTGTGTATAAGTTCTCAACATTCATGTATCTGATTGGGTTAACTCCCCCTGCTTAAAATAAGGGGAGCATGTTTGATTATCTTTTATTAAAATTAATTTGAGTTTTAATTAACAACACAGCCTGTTTCCTGTCCCACAATTGTGTAGTGGGGTTGTTTTCCGCGGACATTATATCAGGGATTGCCACTTAGAGCAGCATGTAAGCAAATATGAGAACACCACGTGCAGTGGAAAAAGCTCATACTCAGCTCCACACTGCTACAAAACAAGCAGTGATCCTAGTCATAATGGTGAAATAGCAGCATACCTGACAGGTATTTTTCCTTCACATCTCTATGTTAGCATGGGCAGAGGCAAGGCTATATACTCTCCAGGAGGGATGTGAGCTAGCACACAAGCAGACCAAACAATAGTACTGTAATATCAAAATAAAAGAAAGTCTAGCCAAGGTTCTACAAAAATAGGATAGTTTAATGACACTAACAATACAAACACACTAGTCAAAAACATTATACTCCACCCCTGTAAGGAAAGACACAGAATATGCAGACTTGGGAATGAAAGGGGGCACTCTGAGTCTGAAAACAGGGGGGCACAGCAATGTCAAGTTCTGCAAATATGTCTTTAGAAATAGTAGAGCATGAGTTATTACAAGTCACAGAGACACTTTAATACAGTAAAGGAGGACATAGCTTCTAATAGCTTTAATGCTTGCTGTTTGGGCATGCCAGCATCAAGGTAAGCTTTAAGGCAGTTAAGGTAAAATGATCCAGCAATGTGTTGCAGTCCTGTAGCAGTGTTCGGCTTAGATTGGATGCAGAGCAGGCAGGTGATGGGTTGGGCCAACGTTTTGACTTTGTCAAGTTAGTTCAAAGAGGTCCAGTGATGTGATGGAGTTCTTCATTGTTGATCGGCTCATAAGGCAGGCATGCAGGCAGTTTATGCCTTGAGTCGACCACTCGACAGTGGATCAAAGGTTGTGAGTTTCAAAGGCAGCTCTGGGTGCTTGCTGCAGCACAAAAGGTTTCTTGAGTAGGCTGATGCTTCTCGAGAATGGCACAAAGCTTAAAATCATGGCTCAGAGCTGTTTCCTGGCTTCTGGTTTCTGAAGTGACCCCGGTAAAGATCTTCAGGGAAAAGTAAGTCCTCTATTCTGCACTTCCCAGTCAGGAAGGCATTTGGGAGCAGCTACAGTGTCTGTCACCTCTGTTGAGTATGTTTGTAGGTACCAGTAGTCTTACCTTGCAGTAGGTCTTCTCCAACAGGTCATTCCAAATATTCCTCTAGGATAGTTAAAGGAAGGGGCTTTTCCCATTCTTGTAGCCTTTATCTTCACACCTGTGGCAGAGGACTTTGGAGCCGGCTGCATGCAAAATAATGGCCCTGAGGATTCCACAGGATGGGAGGTCCCACGTTTAAATAGACACTCATCTATTGATGAGTTGTGAACAGGTTCCCTTTTAGCCTTTTATAGGGTGTCCAATCCTGGCTACTGTTTCAGAACCCTCTGCCTGGTGATGTCATATCCAGAGTGCTTTATCTGCAGGAAGAGGTGACAGGAATGTGGCAGCCCTGGGAGAGTCCAAGGTGGTGGGAAAGACTGGTGCTTATTTTTCTGGCTCTTCTAACTCGGCCCCCTTCACTTGTCTGCCTTCATCAAAGAGCCTCTGCCAATTATCATTGTGGTGTGATTTCCTTTGTTATGGGCGAGCCTGTCCTTTGAAACACTGGCCCTATTCCTGCCCTTTGGAATCAATTCCTATTGTCTAGATGGTGACAAACATTTTGCAGGGAATACAAAGGCTTTTTCTTTGACAGAGCCCATTTGGTCTGTTTGGTGAAATGTCGTCCCAGTCAGTGAATAGACAGGAGGCTGTAACTGGAAGTTCATTACAAACCAAGCCGACAATAAATATGTCACCAAATGGTTTTGGCCAGTATAATTATGGATTCCCAGATACCACCATGTCATAACCAGACATGACTTATATTTAGAATTCTATCTGCCGTCAGGTTGTCGGAGCACACAATTATATAATTGAATTTAGGATCAGGAATTTCCACATATAGCGGCAGATCCTGGCTGCTGGAGTTTTGTGCTCATCAGTCTGTTGGCAGAAATGTCCATGTCACTTTGTTCTGCCATGTTGACAAACTGCAAGGTCAAGTGCTGAGAGGTGTCAGGGGACCGGCCCAGCAAAGTTACATGCTTAAACTATGCTTTTCAGCATGGAGCATTATGAAAGGGGGCGAGGGGAAGTTCTGATTAGCTGACATCACTTTCAGAGACAGATCTTCCTGCATCATTTTATTAATAAAAATATAAAAAGCTCTGGCTATTACGCCCCCACGGTTGACATTGTCACGTAACCATGCATGTCAGAATTTCCCAATCGCTTAAAATAGTTCAAAGGTTTAAGGTGGCAGTTTCAGCAATATGTGTGTAAAATGTGTGTAAGAAGTAGGACACAGTCCACTTTTCCAAAAGAGCTATTGTCCCGTTATCACCATTTCAGACCACCCCTGCCACAGAAAAAGAAAGATCTGAAATATATACTCTAAAATTGGCTGCTCATAATAAAAATACAAAATAAACAATTTGTAAACGTCTTCTTTTGCAAAGGCGGAACACGCAACTCAACAAAATGAAGTGTTTCCTTCTAGTAGCACATTGGGATAATTGGTTCTACATTGTTTTATCAACGTGAATTACTTTGTGGTAATTTATTTTGATGAAATAGCTTTGTGGGCATGTTTATTTTATTTTGTTTTGGGGGTCCCTCCACAATACCCTCTCTTTTATCCTTCCACCGCCCCCCTGTTCCCCACCTTTCTTACCCTCACAATACCCATTACCCTTCAATAAATATATATATAAAAAAAAAAAATATATATATATATGAAAAATCTTTGTTATGGGACGTTATGGATAAGTTGTGCTACTAAAAACCTATGAAATTCAGTGAAAAAACTTTGTTAAAGGGACGTTATGGTTAAGTTGCGCTACTAAAAACCTATGAAATTCAGTGAAAAAACTTTGTCAAAGGGACGTTATTGTTCCAAGTAAAACCGAAAAACCCTTGAAATTCGCCAGTTATGGTAAGCTAAGCAACTATAACTCGCGCCACCACCTTGCACTGCTAAAACTAACACCCAGGACATCAAAGATGACATCACAAATGTCATTGATGACATCACTGATGACATCACATGTGTATGTACTTTTCATGAAATATGTGTACAAGGGATTCTTATTATAATGTTGCGAAACAAGTGTCAAGGATCATTGCAATAAATATCATACCCTAATTAGTACACTGAATGATGCATTGATATAAATAGCATTCTATTATGGGGTTCTATCTAGTATACTAAGCTACTCATACAGAAACATAACATTGTGTGCAGTGTACAAGATGAAGGTATAATATTCGTAATGTTAATATGTTGAATAATGAAATGATAATTGTTTTCTTAATAGATTTTTGTGTACTGTGAAATATGTAATAAGTAGCTAATAAAACACATGTATTACATAATTGCATTACTATAGACAAAACACAAGAACACATACCAATATGGGTATATACAGGGAAAGTGAAGTTAGCAAAAAAGCACAAGTAGTAGCAGAAACAATTCATAATTTAACTGATTATTTTGATGCAAATAAATGATTGCTCTGTTTCAGAGCTGCTATTTACCCTAGGTATATGTATCACTTGATGTGATTGGACCCTAAGGAAAGTAGTGTGAGTACAATGTATACAAATATGACCATATACAGGGAAAGTACAGCCATAAAAAAAAACAACAGAACTATTGATTATCTTTATGCACAAAAAGGATTGCTGTCTTTCAAGCTTGTGTCTTCCCGTATGTATATGTTTCATATGATGTGACTGGACTCTAAGGGAATTACTGTAAGAACCTACTTGAAGGATACGTCTACAAATAAAATAAAATTTTTAGTTTCTGACTGTTACTGAAGAAAACCATGTGGCCTAGATATGTCAGCAAAAGAAAAAAGAGTGAGCCAGACATGTGGTGTCATCAGTGATGTCATCAATGACATTTGTGATGTCATCTTTGATGTCCTGGGTGTTAGTCTTAGCAGTGCACGGTGGTGGCGCGAGTTATGGTTGCTTAGCTTACCATAACTGGCGAATTTCAAGGGTTTTTGGGTTTTACTTGGAAACATAACATCCCTTTGACAAAGTTTTTTCACTGAATTTCATAGGTTTTTAGTAGCGCAACTTAACCATAACGTCCCTTTAACAAAGTTTTTTCACTGAATTTCATAGGTTTTTAGTGGCGCAACTGAACCATAATGTCCCTTTAACAAAGTTTTTTCATTGAATTTCATATGTTTTTATTAGTGCAACGTCACCATAACATCCTTTTCAATAGATGAAGACCACTAACATCTTATGTCCTCAAAGTGGGAACGCCGGGTGGTAAAAAAAACAAAAACATTTTCCTTCCTACACCGGGACGCCTGCGGCGTCCCGGTTTAGGAAGGAAAATCTTTTACCAAGATGGCCACCATGGAAAGGGAAGGCGGGGTGTATAAAGAACACAACAGGGCATGAGCGGGGGGTGGGGGGAACAGGGGAGACACATGGGCATGAGCGGGGGGTGAGAGGGAACAGGGTACAAACGGGGCATGAGCAGGGGGTGGGGGGAAAAGGAAGGAAACACGGGGCATGAGAGGTGGTGGGGGAACACGAGAGAGACACGGGGCATGAGCAGCGGGTGGGGAGGAACATGAGGGAGACACGAGGTATGAGCAGGGGGTGGGGAGAAACACGAGGGAGACATGGGGCATGAGCGGGGGGTACAGGGCACACACGGGACATGAGCGGGGGTGGGGGGGAAAGGAGAGAGACAAGGGGCATGAGCGGGGGGTGGGGGGAACACGAGGGAGACGTGGGGCATGAGCGGGGAGGTGGGAGGTAACACGAGGGAAACACGGGGCATGAGCGGGGGGTGGGGGGGAACACGAGGGAGACATGGGGAATGAGCGGGGGTGGGGGCAACAGGAGACAGACACGGGGCATGAGCAGGGGTTGGGGCCAACAGGAGAGAGACACGGGGCATGAGTGGGGGATGGGGGGAACAGGAGACAGATACGGGGCATGAGCAGGGGTGGGGAGGACAGGAGACAGACACGGGGCATGAGCGGGGGTGTGGGGGGAACAGGAGACAGACACGGGGCATGAGCGGGGGGTGGGGGGAACAGAAGACAGACATGGGGCATGAGCGGGGGATGGGGGGAAACAGGAGTGAGACACGGGGCATGAGCGGGGGTGGGGGGAGGGAGAGAGACACACGAGGCATGAACGGTGGTGGGCGGGAGGGGGAGAGACACACGGGGCATGAGCGGGGGGTGGATGAGAGGGGGAGAGACAAACGGGGCATGAGCGGGGGTGGCGGGGAGGGAGAGAGACACACAGGGCATGAGCGGGGGTTGGGGGGAAGGGGAGAGAGACACGGGGCATGAGCGGGGGTGGAGGGGAGGGAGAGAGACACACAGGGCATGAGCGGGGGTGGGGGGCAGGGAGAGAGACACACGGGGCATAAGCGGGGGTGGAGGGAACACGAGAGAGACACGGGACATGAGCAGAGGGTGGGGAGGAACATGAGGGAGACACGAGGTATGAGCGGGGGGTGGGGAGGAACACGAGGGAGACCTGGGGCATGAGCGGGGGGGTACAGGGCACACATGGGACATGAGCAGGGGTGGGGGGGAAAGGAGAGCGACAAGGGGCATGAGCTGGGGGTGGGGGGAACACGAGGGAGACGTGGGGCATGAGCGGGGGGTGGGAGGTAACACGAGGGAGACATGGGGAATGAGCGGGGGGTGGGGGCAACAGGAGACAGACACGGGGCATGAGCAGAAGTTGGGGCCAACAGGAGAGAGACACGGGGCATGAGCGGGGGGTGGGGAGAACAGGAGACAGACACGGGGCATGAGCGGGGGTGTGGGGAGAACAGGAGACAGACACGGGGCATGAGTGAGGGATGGGGGGAACAGGAGACAGATACGGGGCATGAGCAGGGGTGGGGAGAACAGGAGACAGACACGGGGCATGAGCGGGGGTGTGGGGGCAACAGGAGACAGACATGGGGCATGAGCGGGGGTGTGGGGGGCAACAGGAGAGAGACACGGGGCATGAGCGCAGAGTGGGGGGGTACAGGAGACAGACACGGGGCATGGGTGGGGGCAACAGGAGACAGACACAGGGCATGAGCGGGGGGTGGGGGGAACAGGAGACAGACACGGGGCATGAGCGGGGGGTGGGGGGAACAGAAGACAGACATGGGGCATGAGCGGGGAGTGGGGGGCAACAGGAGGGAGACACGGGGCATGAGCGGGGGTGGGGGGTACAGGAGACACACGGGGCATGAGCAGGGGGTGGGGGGTACAGGAGACAGACACGGGGCATGAGCAGGGGGTGGGGGGCAACAGGAGAGAGACACGGGGCATGATAGGATGGGGGGAACAGGAGACAGACACGGGGCATGAGCGGGGGGCAACAGGAGACAGACACAGGGCATGAGCGGGGGGTGGGGGGAACAGGAGACAGACACGGGGCATGAGCGGGGGTGGGGGTAACAGAAGACTGACATGGGGCATGAGCAGGGGGGTGAGGGGCAACAGGAGAGAGACACGGGGCATGAACAGGGGGTGGGGAGTACAGGAGACAGACACGGGGCATGAGCAGGGGGTGGGGGCAACAGGAGAGAGACACGGGGCATGAGCGGGGGGTGGGAGGGTACTGGAGACAGACACGGGGCATGAGCAGGGGGTGGGGGGCAACAGGAGAAAGACACGGGGCATGAGCGGGTGGGGGGAACAGGAGACAGACACGGGGCATGAGCGGGGGGCATCAGGAGAGAGACACGGGGCATGAGCGGGGGGTGGGAGGGTACAGGAGACAGACACGGGGCATGAGCAGGGGGTGGGGGGCAACAGGAGAGAGACACGGGGCATGAGCGGGTGGGGGGAACAGGAGACAGACACGGGGCATGAGCGGGGGGTGGGGGGTACAGGAGACAGACAGGTGGCATGAGCGGGGTGTGGGGGGCAACAGGAGAGAGACACGGGGCATGAGCGGGGGGTGGGGGAAACAGGAGTCAGACACGGGGCATGAGCGGGGGGTGGGGGAACAACAGAGACAGACATGGGGCATGAGCAGGGGGTGGGGGGCAACAGGAGACAGACACGGGGCATGAGCAGGGGGTGGGGGCAACAGGAGACAGACACGGGGCATGAATGGGGGGTGGGGGCAACAGGAGACAGACACGGGGCATGAGCGGGGGTGGGGGGAACAGGAGACAGACACGGAGCATGTGCGGGGGTGGGGAGAACAGGAGACAGACACGGGGCATGAGCGGGGGGTGGGGGGCAAAAGGAGACAGACACGGGGCATGAGCAGGGGGTGGGGGGCAACAGGAGAGACACAGGGCATGAGCGGGGGCTGGGGGAACAGGAGACAGACACGGGGCATGAGCGGGGGGTGGGAGGAACAGGAGACAGACACGGGGTATGAGCAGGGGGTGGGGAGAACAGGAGACAGACACGGGGCATGAGCAGGGGGATGGGGGGCAACAAGAGAGAGACACGGGGCATGAGCGGGTGAGGGGAACAGGAGACAGACACGGGGCATGAGTGGGGGGTGGGGAGAACAGGAGACTGACACGGGGCATGAGCAGGGGGTGGGGGGGCAACAGGAGACTGACACGGGGCATGAGCGGGGGGTGGGGGGCAACAGGAGACAGACACGGGGCATGAGCGGGGGTGGGGGGAACAGGAGACAGACACGGAGCATGAGCGGGGGTGGGGAGAACAGGAGACAGACACGGGGCATGAGCGGGGGGTGGGAGGAACAGGAGACAGACACGGGGCATGAGCGGGGGGTGGGGAGAACAGGAGACAGACAGGGGGCATGAGCGGGGGGTGTGGGGCAACAAGAGAGAGACACCGGGGCATGCGCGGGTGGGGGGAACAGGAGACAGACACGGGGCATGAGTGGGGGGTGGGGAGAACAGGAGGAAGGACAGACACGGGGCATGAGTGGGGGGTGGGGAGAACAGGAGACAGACACGGGGCATGAGCGGGGGGTGGGGGGAAGGGGAGAGAGACACACGGGGCACGAGCAGGGGTGGGGGAGGGAGAGAGACACACGGGGCATGAGCGGGGGGTGGGGGGAGGGAGAGAGACACACGGGGCATGAGCAGGGGTGGGGGGAACAGGACCCAGACACGGGGAATGAGCAGGGGAAGTGGGGGGCAACAGGAGACAGACACGGCACATGAGGGGAACAGCAGACAGATACGGGCATGAGCGGGGGTGGGGAGAACAGGAGACAGACATGGGGCATGAGCGGGGGGAACAGAAGACAGATACGGGGCATGAGCGGGGGGTGGGGGGAAAGGGAGAGAGACACACGGGACATGAGCAGGGTGGGGGGAGGGAGAGAGACACACGGGGCATGAGGGGGGGTGGGGGGAGGGAGAGAGAAACACAGGCATGAGCGGGGGTGGGGCGGGAGGGAGAGGGACACACGGGGCATGAGCGGGGTGGGCGGGGAGGGAGAGAGATACACGGGGCATGAGCGGGGTGGGCGGGAGGGGGAGAGACACACAGGGCATGAGCGGGGCGTGGGCGGGAGGGGGAGAGACACACAGGGCATGGGCGGGAGGGGGAGAGACACATGGGGGATGAGCGGGGGGGGCGGGAGGGGGAGAGACACACGGGCATGAGCAGGGGTGGGGGGGAGGTCTAAGAGACACACGGGGCATGAGCGGGGGTGGGGGGAGGGAGAGAGACACACGCGGCATGAGCGGGGGGTGGGGGGAAGGGGAGAGAGAGACACACGGGGCATGAGCGGTGGGTGGGTGGTAGGGGGAGAGACACATGGGGCATGAGAGGGGGTGAGCAGGAGGGGGAGAGACACACGTGGCATGAGCGGGGGGTGGGCGGGAGGGGGAGAGACACACGGGGCGTGAGCGGGGGGTGGGCAGGAGGGTGATAGACACACGGGCATGAGCGAGGGTGGGCGGGAGGGGGAGAGACACACGGGCATGAGCGGGGGTGGGCGGGAGGGGGAGAGACACACGGGGCATGAGTGGGGGGTGGGCGGGAGGGGAGAGACACACAGGGCATGAGTGGGGGGTGGGCGTGGGGAGAGACACACGGGGCATGAGCGGGGTTGGGGGGGAGGGAGAGAGACACACGGGGCATGAGCGGGGGTGGGGGGAGGGAGAGAGACACACGAGGCATGAGCAGGTGTGGGGGAAGGGGAGAGACACGGGGCATGAGCGGGGTGGGGGGAGGGAGAGAGACACACGGGCATGAGCGGGGGTGGGGGGTGGGAAGAAGGGGAGAGAGACACGGGGCATGAGCGGGGGTGGGCGGGAGGGGGAGAGACACATGGGCATGAGCGGGGGGTGGGCGGGAGGGGGAGAGACACACGGGGCATGAGCGGGGGGTGGGCGGGAGGGGAAAGACACACGGGGCAAGATCGGGAGGGGGAGAGACACACAGGGCATGAGCGGGGGTGGGGGGAGGAGAGAGACACACGTGGCATGAGCGGGGGGTGGGGGGAAGGGGAGAGAGACACGGGGGGGGCATGAGCGGGGATGGAGGGGAGGGAGAGAGACACACGGGGCATGAGCGGGGGTGGGGGGAGGGAGAGAGACACACGTGGCATGAACGGGGGTGGGCGGGAGGGGGAGAGACACACGGGGCATGAGCGGGGGGTGGGCAAGAGGGGGAGAGACACACGGGGCATGAGCGGGGGTGGCCGGAAGGAGAGAGACACACAGGGCATGAGCAGGGGGTGGGGGGAAGGGGAGAGAGACACACGGGGCATGAGCGGGGGTGGGCGGGAGGGGGAGAGACACACGGGGCATGAGCGGGGGTGGGGGAAGGGAGAGAGACACACAGGGCATGAGCGGGGGTTGGGGGAAGGGGAGAGAAACATGGGGCATGAGCGGGGGTGGAGGGGAGGGAGAGAGACACACGGGGCATGAGCGGGGGTTGGGGGGGAGAGACACACGGGGTATGAGTGGGGGTGGGGGGGAGGGAGAGAGACACACGGGGCATGAGCGGGGGGTGGGGGGAAGGGGAGAGAGACACACGGGGCATGAGCGGGGGGTGGGCGCGAAGGGGAGAGAGACACTGGGCATGAGCGGGAGTGGAGGGGAGGGAGAGAGACATACGGGGCATGAGCGGGGGTGGGGGGAGGGAGAGAGACACACGGGGCATGAACGGGGGTGGGCGGGAGGGGGAGAGACACATGGGGCATGAGCGGGGGGTGGGCGAGAGGGGGAGAGACACACAGGGCATGAGCGGGGGTGGCGGGGAGGAAGAGAGACACACAGGGCATGAGCGGGGGTGGGAGGAAGGGGAGAGAGACACATGGGGCATGAGCGGGGGGTGGGCGGGAGGGGGAGAGACACACGGGGCATGAGCGGGGGTGGGGGGAAGGGGAGAGAGACACGGGGCATGAGCGGGGGGTGGGGGTAGGGGAGAGAGACAAACCGGGCATGAGCGGGAGGGGAA